>NC_079136.1:63171366-64371366 GCF_945859705.1 Episyrphus balteatus
TTAAAAATTATTTCAAAATTTTACACGTAATAAATCTGACACTATGGACAGAAAGCTTTAAGCTAATAGAACACAACGTTGACAAACTAACAAATCTAGAAGAAAACCCAACTATCCTACATGGACTGAATGAATTAGGACAAGAAATCGAAAGTTTAACCCAAAAAGACAGACAAAAACGAGCACTTTTTAATTTTGTAGGAAAAAGCCTTAAATATTTAGCGGGGACAATGGACTATGAGGACGAAACCGAAATTAAATCAAGACTCACCATAGATGAAGAGAACAATAAAATTCTTGTAAACGGACTCAACGACCAAATTAAAATCAACACAAAATTTTACGAAAACATAAACAACATTACAGAACATATAAACAGACAACAGAGAGAAATAAAAGACCAATTCTCGTCCTTAACCAATGCAATTGACAAAGAAAATTTCAGAATTACGAGTATGCAACATGCATTTCAAATTCAATACGACATCCAGTTACTGAGTAATCAGGTAAAGAAAGTGAAAGAAAGCATTCTGCTTAGTAAACTAGGTCTCCTAGGAAAAGATATCCTGTCACTAAAAGAAATCCAAAATTTCAACATAACACTTGAGAAACTCAAAGATATTAAAAGTTCTACCATATTTCATGAAAATCAAATAATTTTTATAATATTGATACCAAATTATAGTGATAAAAAATATCATAGAATTCTTATTGAACCGATTCCAAATTTTAAAAATCTCGAGCTCTCTCCTAAATATAAGTCCCTAATTACTGATGGTAAAAATATATTTGTAGATAATAATAAAATATTAAGACAAGAAAATTTAGTAATGATAACTGATGATTGTATAAAAAATATTTTTGAAAAAAATACTTCATGTAATTTTATAGAAAACAAAAATACTGAAATTAAACAATTAACAAATAATATTTTAATTCTTAAAAATATGCCAAAAACTGATGTAAACCATAATTGTAACGATTTCAAAATAGAAATCAAAGGAAATTATATCATAAAACTTGAAAATTGTGTAGTTAAAATAAATAATATAAAATATGAAAATTTCATGTACTACGAAAGTTTTGTAATCCCAAACTTAAGTAATGTAAATATAAAAGCAATCGAGTTGAATTTTTCCACGACAGAAATACACGCGAAACATGTTGAAAATCGGAAATTGATCGAAGAATTAAAATTTAACCATAAATCAAATTCAAATATTAACTACGGGTTTAACTTTATAATTTTGACGATGTTAATTTCGTTTCTAGTACTTTTTTTCAAAAAAAATAATAAAATTAAAATTAATATTGAAAAGAAGGATTCTCCGGAGAAGAATCTTAAGGGGGGAGGAGTTACGTCTGAGACTCCACCTGAAACCGTAATCCCATTTCCCCGGAAACCTCCCTTCGCCTAACGGCACAATTATAAAATTCTAACGGGTTCCCACGCCATTTTGCTAACACAGCAAAACTAATCCACAACGGATACACCCCCTTTCCCCTCCCGTTGGCTAAACGTGCCGAAATACGAAACCCTTTGTCTCGATCGTGGGAAGGTTCAACAATTGCACTACTTTTCATGTTTAAATTATAAATCATAATGTTCAGTCTTAATTCTACTTTTCTGAAATCGAGGTGCAGCCTTTTGCTATGGACAGCGGCCTCGCTTCAGAATTTTAATTTTAAAATCAAATGAAATGTAACAAAAATTAAATTTAATAAATATTCAATAAAAAAAATATATAAAAAAAAAAAAAACAATTTAATGTTTTTTTTAACGGTCGTTCAACGATACACCTTAAATGTAGATACGTGGTTCAGGCAGAAACGGGACGATATATTCACAGACAACACTGTACATAAAAGGGTTTTGGGGGGTAAGACGTACGAAAGTTTCCAGTCTTGGTATAGTTTGTCGATGGGGTAAACGAGCTCTCAACATTTTTGTAAGGAAAAACTTTACCAACATATCATCACTGTTTAAGAAAACTGGTATAACTCAAAAATCTTAATTTTTCAGAAAAGCTGTTTAAAATTTCCAAGTTTGTCAATTTCCATACTATTTTCATAGCGACGATATGGTAAATTTTCCGGCACAATTTTGGGTGGTAACGTTCGACGTCTTATAGCCTGTTTTCACTAGAGCCCAAATGAGATAATTACGCAAATTATCTCATTTCGAATGTCAAATTCTATAGAAAAAAAAAATTGAATTTGCCGTAGTTCGACCCCTGAACTGACCTCATTTGCCAAATTATCTCATCTGGGGTCTAGTAAAAACAGGCTATTAATCTTGTTTGTGGAAAACTTGCGATGTTTAATTTTGACGATAAAATAAACTAGAATGACTGCAATACTATGTTTCCATCTACGCTAAATCCGAGATTTAGCTAAGTAGATTTAGAATAAATCTCGAGATTTATTTCAAATCTACTTCGCTAAATCTCAGATTTGGGTTCAGCTACCCTAAATCTAAGATTTTCACCTAATTTCAATCCGAGATTTAGAATAAAACTCGAGATTTATGCTAAATCTACTTAGCTAAATCTTGGATTTAGGGTAGGTGGAAACGTAGCACAAGAAATGGTATAATAGCCTGTTTTCACTAGAGCCCAAATGAGATAATTTCGCAATTTTTTGCCTAGCACCTGGATCCATTTTAGCTCGGCTAAAATTCAATAATTTGTATGGGAGCTAAAACTTAAGCCTTAAGACCGGTTGTGATAAAAAATTTTTTATCATTTTTGTGTACTTTTAATGGAGGGGAAATTTATTTCATCTTGCATGCAAGAAAGAGATAGATGCTTCACGTATTCATATATACAGAAAGTATATAACTGAGTTTTTTCCCGAGCTCCTATCTTTTTTCAGTGGAAAAGAAGTACTAGTCTAAGAGCCGGCAGCATATTTTGGCAGTTTTGATATAACCGAAATTTGAGTATGCACATATCTAGATATGCACCACAGTATGTCAACGGAAAAAGTCTGGCAGTGATCTTTTTCAGCTTTCCCTTGCCAGACGCATCCAAAGTGCAGCAAAAAATCAACTTTTGGCGTTTTGGTATAACCGAATAAATGATACACCAAAAAATCATAAAAAATCCCCCTGATTTCGAAACTGTGGGTACCGCAAGTTTCTTTTTCAGCTTTCCCCCCCGCCAGACCGCCTTAAAGCATTTTTAAGTGCATTTTTCTAATAAAAAACCTAATTACTTATTTTCTGTTAGGTATTACCGAATGATGGTAATAAATTAATATTCTATGTCTATTCCAGGTCTAGAAAATATAATTTTTAGCCAGCTATTTTTCAGCCTTCCCTCTGCCAGACGCATCCAAAGTGCAGTCAAAAATCAACTTTTGGCGTTTTGCTAGGTATAAACCGAATAAATGATACACCAAAAAATCATAAAAAATCCCCTGATTTCAAAAATGTGGGTGCCAGAAGTTTTTTTTCAGCTTTCGCCCCGCCAGACCGCTTTGAAGCATTTTGAAATGCATTTTTCTAATAAAAAACCTAATAGCTAATTTTTTGTTGGGTATAACCGTATGATGGTAACAAATAAAAATTCTATGTCTATTCCTGGTTTAGAAAATATAAGTTTAAGCCAGATATTTTTCAGGCTTCCCTCTGCCATACGCCCTTAAAGGTTTCCCAAACAGGTTTTTCCATACAAAAAACACCTAGTTTCTGTTTTTTTTCTTATAAAATTGAAATAATATTTTTTGTTTAGAGTAGCCATATGGTGGCCAAATATTAACTTTCTCTGCCTTTTCCTGTTTAAGAAAATGTAAGTTTAAGCCAGTTTTGTTTCAGCCTACCCTCTGCCAGGCGCCCTAAAAGGTATCTCAATAGTACGGGAATGTTAGATTTTGTTATATGGGGGTCTGGGAAAAAATCCGAAATGCATTTTGACTTCAGGGCTCGAAAGGCATAAAGACACGAGTCTTAAACCACATTTTGTACAATCGCACCAAGAGTCATTTGGCCGCCATTTTTTTTTTAATAAAAATTTTAGTTTTTCACATAAAGCCTGGTACGCTGCTCGCGCTAAATTTTAGCTCCCATACAAATTATCGAAAATTTTTAGCCGAGATAAAATGGATCCCATACAAGTTATCGATAACTTGTATGGGAATTTTATCTCAGCTAAAATTTAGCGCGAGCAGCGTACCAGGCTTAACTCGCGTATTTTTGAACCTACAGAAAAACAATGTATGACAAACTTGAAATAATTTAATTTTCTATAATATATGTTAAATAACATTTTTCGATTATCCCTTTGGTTTAAAAGTAAGGGTTTTTTTTTTAAACACGTCAAAAAGTGATTTTCTTATTGTTGTCATATCTCTTTTACTTGAGCGTTTTTTTTTTAATTTGTTCGTAGTAAAAGTTGTAGATCTTTTTATTACCTTCATTTGTTACAATACTGGTTTTTCGATTTGACAGACCGTTTTCGATCTGTAGGCAAAAAACTTCAAAAAATTGCAATTTTTTGTATAGGGACAAACAAAATGACTCTTGGTGCGGTTGTACAAAATGTGGTTTCAGACTCTTTCGATCCCTGGGTTTATGCTCTTTCGAGCCCTGAAGTCAAAATGCATTTCGGATTTTTTCCCAGACCATCATATAACAAAATCTAACATTCCCGTACTATTGAGATACCTTTTAGGGTGCCTGGCAGAGGGTAGGCGGAAACAAAACTGGCTTAAACTTACATTTTCTTAAACAGGAAAAGGCAGAGAAAGTTAATATTTGGCCACCATATGGCTACTCTAAACAAAAAATATTATTTCAATTTTATAAGAAAAAAACAGAAACTAGGTGTTTTTTGTATGGAAAAACCTGTTTGGGAAACCTTTAAGGGCGTATGGCAGAGGGAAGCCTGAAAAATATCTGGCTTAAACTTATATTTTCTAAACCAGGAATAGACATAGAATTTTTATTTGTTACCATCATACGGTTATACCCAACAAAAAATTAGCTATTAGGTTTTTTATTAGAAAAATGCATTTCAAAATGCTTCAAAGCGGTCTGGCGGGGCGAAAGCTGAAAAAAAACTTCTGGCACCCACATTTTTGAAATCAGGGGATTTTTTATGATTTTTTGGTGTATCATTTATTCGGTTTATACCTAGCAAAACGCCAAAAGTTGATTTTTGACTGCACTTTGGATGCGTCTGGCAGAGGGAAGGCTGAAAAATAGCTGGCTAAAAATTATATTTTCTAGACCTGGAATAGACATAGAATATTAATTTATTACCATCATTCGGTAATACCTAACAGAAAATAAGTAATTAGGTTTTTTATTAGAAAAATGCACTTAAAAATGCTTTAAGGCGGTCTGGCGGGGGGAAAGCTGAAAAAGAAACTTGCGGTACCCACAGTTTCGAAATCAGGGGATTTTTTATGATTTTTTGGTGTATCATTTATTCGGTTATACCAAAACGCCAAAAGTTGATTTTTTGCTGCACTTTGGATGCGTCTGGCAAGGGAAAGCTGAAAAAGATCACTGCCAGACTTTTTCCGTTGACATACTGTGGTGCATATCTAGATATGTGCATACTCAAATTTCGGTTATATCAAAACTGCCAAAATATGCTGCCGGCTCTCGGTCTATACTTCTTTTACGTACATATTTCACAGGTTTTTTCTGTAGTTCTACGTATGCTGGGAACACACCTTAAATCTCATTTTATCTTCAGTGTAACATCACCTTTAAAATTTACCACACAGACAACCCAAAACTTTTTTAAAGTTTGAAAGCCACTGAAACTGTATGCAGCGCACTCTGCCGTCTCAAACAAAATTCAAGAGGCAAAAAACAACAAAAAAAAAAAGAAATTGCTTTTTTCCGATTTGTTAGTTCTATAAGTTCTAGTTGAAGTACATTTTTCTTAAAAAAAAAATAAAAATCTGATTGTTTTCTTTGAATAAGAAACAATTAACCAATACTATACTATAAACAATAAATAAAAAGAATACAAAATGGGTGAAATATCAAACGAAGAACTGAGAACTAAAATCATTGGTAAATATAGCAATCATCCACATTGCATTTTTACTTGCATTTTTAACAACTTTTCTTAAGTCTTTTTACTTTAATTTTATCTAACAATGTTTAATGATTACTCAAAGAACACAAAACTCACTAAAAATTACAAGATTTTCTCATAAAAAGAAAACATAAAAAAACGATCTGCACAATAAAATGCATTTCGTCTCACACAGAGAAACATAACCTTCAAATTTTATGTTTCATCGTCGTCCGAGTCCTCGCGTTCGTCGTCGCCGAATCCAAAACTGGAATTGACAAAACCTCTTATTCTTTTGTATTCTCTTTTTAGACATTTTAAAACATTCTGGTAGCGATCTTTATGCTGTCACACCAAAAGGTATACGAACGCAATTGGAAAAAGACCTTGGATTTTCGCTTTTAACTCAAAAGACAGCAATCAAAGAGATTGCCACCGAAGAGATACAAAAACTAAGCAAGGAAGAAGAAGATGATGAAGAATCAGATGCTAAAGCATCTGAATCTTCGTCCGAAGAGGAAGTTGAGAAACCAAAACGAACACGTGCTTGTGCACCGGCTCGCAAAGCGCCTGTGAAAAGAAAGAGGAAAGCTGCCAATGGCAATAATTCAGATTCCGATAATGATGGCGATGAGGATTACAAATCAAAGAAATCAGCCAAAAAGGTTTGTTCTATCTTCTGCATACATTTCATAAAACTACAAGACAAATTGTTATTTGTGAATTAACTTATAGTTCAGTAAACGAAGGAGCTTTACCCTACAAAAGGTCCGGTAGTTCTAAATTTTTGATATGTTGATAGGTACGGTTGGTAGATAAAAAATCCAACCACGCCCCCTTCAGCATTACCGAAAAACCATAGAAATGTGGCACTTTTTCAGTTATATGCCCATAACTTTCTTTTGGTGTATTTTATTGAAAAAAAAAAGTTAGCCGACTTGTAGAAAACAGAATTTCCTACAAAAATGACACCGGTAGTATTTTTGTAAAACCAAAAACAACGAAGTTATGAAGTTTCTAAAAACGTGTAAGATTTCGGATTTTGCTATATTTTCAGTTTTTTTTAGACTTGCTTAAAAGTCAATTTGTTAAAGAGTTATAGCACAGTCAAGTGGCAAGAAACTGAAAATATAACAAAATCCGAAATCTTACACGTTTTTACAAACTTCATAACTTCGTTGTTTTTGGTTGTACAAAAATACTACCCATGTCATTTTTGTAGGAAATTCTGTTTTCTACAAGTCGGCTAATAACTTTGTTTTCAATAAAATGCACCAAAAGAAAGTTATGGGCATAAAACTGAAAAAAAGTGCCAGATTTCTATGGATTTTCGGTGATGCTGAAGGGAACGGAGGGGGCGAGGCTGTGTAAATTTGGATTTTCCAACATTCCAACCATACCTAACAACATATCAAACATTTAGAGCTTCCGGACTTTTTATACATATGAATGTATGATTTGTATGAAATCGGAGAGTTTATCGCTCCGACGGATACCTCCCTAGGGCCGATTAGTGATAGATTTGTAACTACAAGCAACATTTTTACAAGAGTAGAAAGACTAATGTCGTTTTCCTTCCTTCCAATGAGAGTACCTTTTTAGAACTACATATTTTTGCACTTTTGAAGGTTTTTTGTTTTACAAAAGTCTAAAAAAAAAATTTACTCCGGAGAAATTTTAGAACTACGGAGTACTCTGGATTTACTCCACATTTTTAGTCGGCAAATTCCTTTCAAAAAAAGAATCGATTTCAAATCGATTTTTTGTTCAGTAAAACAAGCTCGATATTAAAATAATGAATTAAAACACAAACTTTATTCAGGACACATATAGTTTTAATGTTCCTTCTTTGTATTTAACACAGCGAATGAGCGAATGAATATGAGAATGAAACACAATGTTGGGAATGACACGATATCGTTACAAATTTGGATTGAAAAGCAAAACTCGAAATTTTTATATTTTGAATTTACATACATACATCCAATACTCGGGACATTCTTCACGACATGTAAAACGCATTGAGATCAATTTTTTTTTTGTTAAAAGAAATTCGTCATCAGATTTACACCTATTTGCACATGAACTTGCACACACACTTATAAATTTGAAGTTTGAAATTTTAAAATTTTGTTTGAAAAGTGGAAAATTCGAAAAGTGTTTCAATTTTTTTTTAGTAAGCAACTATAATGAATATATTTTCTATTAAATAACACTCCGCCAAATTTATTTCTTCTATTATTTTCCTTAATTCTTCACTTTTTAAAACTTTTTCCAAAATCAAATTGAAAACCTAATAAAGGAATTTTTCAGCCAGTGTTCTCATCATTAATAAATAAGAATATCCCATTATTTTCCGCGCCGATGGGATATTTTTATTTTGAAATTATAAAATCAAACTTAGGGTGTGTATCAAATAGACTAAACAAAACCGATCAGGAGCATAATGAAAAATATACCAATACCAAAAGTAAAACTTATCAACGAACGCTTATTATGTAAATGTAATGATAAAATTTATTCAAATTAAAAAAAGTTTTTAAAAATAAAAATTATTTCTTTAAGCCTAGTACGCACATCGCGCTAAAATTTTAGCTGACATTTTTTTCGTTTGGTACAAAAATCAATTTATTTTTTGATTTTGATCTGTCAAAAAAATAATTTTAACAATTTTTGCCTTCGTTTGGCCGAAAAAATTGATTTATTTTTTTATCTTAGATCAATTTTCCAGATCTGGATTTTTTGAAAGATTTACCGCTCTTTTGCTAGCACCACTATGCATCATTATTAGCATACATCTGTTTCACAACTTTTTGTTTGATAATAATTTGTTTCGGTTTCAAGAAAGAAAGAAAGTTTTGAATTCAAATGGAAGTACCTACATAGTTTTAAGTGAATTGATTTATTCGTCCAGGTCATCTCCGGATAAAAAAAAATCAACAGTCAAATCATTACTTGACAACTGCGATCGATGCCTGATTCACAGACATAAATACACACCAATACTATAGCAAATAAAAATCAATCTGAAAACTTATTCGATTCGTAGCGAAAAAAATCAATTTATAGATCAAAATATAAATTTACCAAACGAAAACCCCATAAAAGAGCCAAAAGTGATAGCTCTCTTTTTGGTGAAGTTGACAAATTGCAATACAAAGTAAACAAAATGTGTCCATCAACTTTATTTAAATTGTTTACCCAGACAGTTGTGTTATTTCTGAAAATAAATCAATAAACAAATAATCAGTTACACCTTCCCCTTTACGTTTTCCATTGGACAAGTGTAATTTTCTACAAATATAGACATTGACGTTAATATTTTTGATACTGTCGAAATCAAAATATACCCGCCCAAATAAAAATTTTTAGGTATTGCAATTTTCTCAAAAATGGCTTTATCGATTTCGATTAGATTTGGCGTACTAAGGGATTTAACTGATCTTAAAAAAACTACGTTTAAATTTTTTCTCAAAAAATCGGATAATATGCAAAAATAACAATAGTTAAAATTTGGACATTTTAAATTGTTAATTAATATAATATGTACTGTTGGACTACGAGAGCAAGGTCGTGTGATTCAGTTTTACATATTAATTTGAAAGCAAACGCCAAAAAATCTGTTTCCAATTGTTTCAAACAAATATGATCATAGCAAAATTGAGTTTTGTAATCATAAGCAATTTTTTTTCCAAATTATGAAGAAATGCAAAAACCATCAAAGAAAAAACGGATACATAATTGAATGAACTTTCTGAAAAATAATTGAGCTTAAAAAAGTTATAAGTAAAACAATAATTGCTTTATGAAAAAGGCCTCTGCTTTTATTAATCACACATTGTTTTATTTCACAGTCAAATGGTCCCAGGAAAGGAACTGGTTTCACTCGTCCCTACACTTTGTCACCGCAGTTGTCAGCTCTAATGGGCGCAGAGTCACTGCCACGCCATGAAGTTGTCAAAAAGGTATGGGCCATCATCAAGGAACGTAATCTCTACGATCCGAAGAACAAACAGTATGCGATCTGTGATGCCGAGCTTTTGGAGGTCATGAAAATCAAACGTTTTCGTACCTTTGGAATGCTCAAATACTTGAAGCCCCATTTCTTAGATTAAAAGCCATAATCTAAATGCTGGTGCTTAGAATTTAGAATCTAATAGAACTCTAAAAAAAAAAACAAGGAATGAAAGAAACATTGGACGATACCACAGAGGAGAAGGTTATCACTTTAACAACTACACTTTTCGTCCACACGAGGACTGATACATATTATTTTGTATTTGTATTCTTTTTTTTATTATTTTTATCATTATTTGCATTTTCCAAGAGAGCTACAGCATGAAAAGTTAGGTATTTTAAGATTTATTAAGATTGGACACTTTTGTAACTACTCTTGTGTATTTTTGTAAAATTGTTGCAATTTTAATTTTTTTTATAAATTAAAATTAAGATTGAATATAATATCCAAGTCTGGTTGATACGCATATTCAAAATGGTAGCGTAGAATTATTATTTTTTTTTTTTCAAAATAGCCTTTTTTTATATACATAAATACAATTCAATGCCTACATGTAGAGGATGTAATTAATAATACAAACTTGATTCAATAATTTCATTTGAGTTTTGAATAAATTGATTAATTTTTTTAAATCGGTGGTTTACTTTTTTTTTACTGATGGTTCATTATAGTTGAGGCGGAACGGAAGTTAAGAAGTGGCGCGATAGTTCTCAGCCAAGTTCTTTAACAACTTTGGCAATACACTCTTATTTACATGGTGTCCGCTGAACTGGAAAGTTAGGGAACACAATTTTGGTCAGGGAATTTGGAAAGCGGTAAGGGATTTTTTTGTATCATTTTTAAAAATTTGCTGGAAAAAGAATATGTTATTTGCTTCGATGAAGCACTTAATATATAGTAGCTCAAAAAAGACAAATGGATTTGGTCGTTTTACTTTGATGAAACGAAAGGCATGATCTGTAAGCGATATTTATGTAGAGGACAAATTAATACATACTTAACTTAGGCTGACCAGCAGCGCCGCACATAGGGGTATTTACCTTCAAAAACCACTCATAAGAATTTTTTTCGCTTAATGAAGTTGTACTTGACTAAAACCACTGATTAAAAGTAATAAAGCTTTTTCTAATGAATTTAATTATAAATAAAGTATTTTGGATTTGTAGGTATACAGTGAAAAAAAAACAGTGAATTATGATATTTTTCAAAATCAATAAATATTTGATAGTTAAAATGTCACGGTTATATTTTTTTAATTGATAATAAAATATCAATTCGTCAAAAAAAATTTTTTTTTTAATTAAAACAGTCAATAATTTTCACAAAACTAGGTTCACATAAAAGATGATAAAAGCTAGACGGGCACTAACGGGCAGAAATTTTTTTTTTGTTTTTGCTTTTTAACATCTTCCTCTTTAATATGATACCAAAAATGTTACAGAATATCACCGAATGATATCACAAAAGGTCCATTAAAAAAGCAGAAAAATAAAGAAAAACTACCTTTCTACTTACATATAAAATAAATTCATTTTACAATAAATTAAAGCTTCAAATGCAATGAATATTTTTTTTTAAATAAAGTATGTATAAACCAGCAGGTGAAACTTCCACAACAAGAATTTTATATAAAACAATAAGAAAAAAAATCTATTATTACCGATGTAATTTTTCACACAAAAAAACTGAACCACATTAAAAGATTACAATTAATGACTTTGAACTGATGCTGTGGTTTAGTGCATGCATAAAAACAAAACAAAAATTACGGGACATTGTTCCGTGGGTATTTAAGAGTAGCCAAAAAAAAAAAAAAAATCACTTCTCAACTCCAAATTTTGCAAAAAAGTTAAATGAGCGGGTTTTGGAGGTGAATACCCCTATGTACGCCGTAAGGCGGCTACAATCCGCTGTGAATTTGGGCCTCAACCAACAAGCTACGCCAGCCAGCTCTATCCTGAGCTCGCTGCTTCCAGTTTCGCACGCCAATATGATTGAGGTCCCCTTCCACTTGGTTGTGCCACCTCAGACGAAGTCTTTCTCTACTGTACCGTCCCTCTGGGATTGTGTCGAAAACTTTCCGGGTCGGAGCATTGTTGTTCATGCGCTCCACGTGACCTAGCCATCTCTGGCGCTACACTTTTAGAGGGCGAATTGATGGGTTTTGCAAAGCAGAAAGAGACGAATCCTGAAGCATTGAGACATGAAGACTTGGAACCTTTATATAAATATTCTTTAGACGTGTTTATTCAAAAACACTCCTGCAAGGAAAAGTTCGGCGGGTAATAAATATTAAGGGGTTCGAGGTATGGAGAGCAAAAAGTGTTTAGAGAGATGTAAAAAGATCTTCCAAAAACACAGCCAAATGAAAACCTCAAACTTTATTAAAAAAACGAGTTCTTGGAGTCCAAGCTTACACTTTTTTTGTATACTATAACATTCTAGGTTTAACCTAATTAAAAAAAATAACAACTCGAGAAACTAACAATAACAAGGCGAAAAACCAAAAAAATAACAAGGCAGAAAACAAAATACTTACTATTACGCGTAGTATACAAAAAAGTCATTAACATTTGTACGAAAAGATCTGAACTACCTATTAACGATTAATCTGTCTTATGAGTCCAATTTATAGGAAGTGAAAAACGCTAACGCAACAACCGATAAATTGATTTATCAAAATTGACTATTTATAAGGGCAAAATTGTCGTTTTTTGACTGTCAATTTTTTATATGCAATAAAATTTGTTTTTGAATTCAAAATATTTTTATTTGGAATACAAATTTTATTTTCAAAGAAAATATTTTTCAGTTGGAATACAAATTTTTTTACTGCATTTTTTTTTCAGTTGCAATAAATATTTGTTTTCGAATGCATTTTTTTTTTTATTTGAATTAAATATTTTTTTAATCTGTAGGTAATGGAAAATAAATGGATAAAAACAAATGATTTTTTACAACCGAGATCCCTATGTGAAAATTGGAATAGCTATGACGGATGTACATATTCAGAACTGGAAAATGTTTAAATTACGGATGCTTAAAAAGGGGGACATTGCGCCCCCCTTTCACATTTTCAGTTATGGGGGACAACTCAGTTCTTGAGAAGTAAATGGGGGATATAGTCCCCCCAAAAGGGGACGAATGGTAACCCTACATAGACCCTATGAAATTTTTTTTACCGAATGCTGACATTTAATGAACTCCATTGAAATACGCACCACTACCACTTTATGAAATTAAATATTTTTTTGATTCCTTGGACAGGGATTGGTCAGGGAAAGTCAGAAAATTTTATTTTGAAAAATATTGCGGGACACTATGTATTTTTAAAATTTAGGAGTTTATTGGTACTTAACTTTTAATATGCTGACATTTAATGAACTCCATTGAAATACGCACCACTACCACTTTATGAAATTAAATATTTTTTTGATTCCTTGGACAGGGATTGGTCAGGGAAAGTCAGATAATTTTATTTTGAAAAATATTGCGGGACACTATGTATTTTTAAAATTTAGGAGTTTATTGGTACTTAACTTTTAATATATTTTTTAATTCAAATTGATTTTCTATCTATTTTAAAATTTTAATCAATATCTATTTATTTTATCTGGCAGAAAAATAAGGACGATTTTATACACTACAATTTATAAATAAAAATCTAGGATTTTTAGTTTCAACTCCAGAATTTAGTTTTATTAACTGACTGTTGACTGTTTAAAAATGCCCCACGTGGAAGAGGAAAAAATTGAAACTCACCAGGAAAGTTTTTTTAATGTATGCCCCAATACACATATTTTTTTTATCAAAATGGTTAGAGCCTTTTTAATTTTAGTCATACGGCAATTAATTTTGGTTCTAAGAATAAAATTTCAATTTTGATTTCCTAAACTTGCCCTATAGCTAGTACCTACGGCAAGTAAAAATAGATTAAGTCTATAAAAAGCGTCTTCATAGTTCAAAGTATAATGCAGGTGCCAAGGATTACTTTTTTCAAAAAATTCTGTAGAAGCGGGTTTCTGCATGGTTTTCGGCCAAAATAATTTCCGTCTTAAATCAAGCAGAAATCCACTTAATTTAAGATGAAAATTTTCTTATTTTTATGATAATAATTATAATTATTACATAATATGTATATATTATTTTTATGATAATAAATATTATTTAATTATTTTTAATTGAATTAGTTACGCTATAGTAAATGCGTTAACAAATACATATCTACATTGAAGCATACATATTCCTATAATTCTGAACCAGAGCCAAATGAAATTCTACAGGAAATTGGATTTTATTATTGTAATAAAAAAAAAAAAAAACAAAACAAAATATAAAAAAATAATCTCTGAAGGACATTCACACCACCTTGGTCTTTGAAAATTGTTCCCTTCTTCTTGTCGACTTCGACTTCCTTGCAGTCTATCAATAAATTCATGGTGTGGAAAAGCGTTACAGCTTTTTCACTTATTCTTTCAAAATATTTCCATTCCGCTGACAAGAAATATTAAAAAAAAAAAAAAACATATAAAAAAGTTCTGATAGAGTTTTTGTCATCCTTGAATAATTTCAAAACAAAACTTTTCGATGAAAAATAAACCGGAAGCGTAAGGAGATAACCCAAAAAAGTAGCAACAACAAACAAGAACTATATGTATATTGGTATATTTGTATAAAAATATTCGAGAGTTGATAGTAGAACAAAAATAAGAAAGAAGACAACGCCGAATGTGAAAAAGAACTAGGTATAAAAGCATAAAACATGCTTGAAGGAATGGATGACTGCACTTTGCCCCTATAGAGTTTTTGAACTATTCCGTGTGCATTTCATAGAAATGTATGTAAATGTAGTTATATTTTATATGAACCTGCTCTCTGCACCTAGCACCTTTGGCCTTATGGTCGGACATAGCATATTTTTTCAAGATGTAAAAACTAAAGTTAAATAAAATATTTCAAATCCGACCAACTCCAATGTGCTTTTTTTAAAAATTTTTTCTTATAAGGATATTCTTACTTTTACCATTTTTGTACTCACATTTTCAATGTTTTACTATCATAAAAAAAAAAAACTATTTGGTTTCTTTCAATTTCTTCCTAGTGTAAAAGTTGCAAAACGTATATTTTTCAATTTTTGTTTGTTTTTAAGTAAACTGTAAAGGATGTAAATTGAAAAATAATAACACAGATTTGTATGGTTTACCCTACATTTGGCAAGTACTTGCTTATTCAGTAAGTTTCTTAGAATGTTTATCTTTTGCATCAAAAATTATGTTAATAAATGCAAAGATTATTGGAGGGCGGAGGGTTTTGCTACGGGAGCTTCACGTCCTTTACTTTGAAGTGCACTTCCGGTTTGATCAGGCCAGTGGAGACATTTGTTAAGAATAACATTTCAAATTTTTTCGTTTGTTAGTAATTGAAGCTTTTGAAAACAAAATTTTTGATGTAAACTTCAAGGTTTTGTTTAAAAAAGTTAGTTCAAAAGAAAGCTTTTAAAATCCAAAAAAATGCGAAATTCAATTTTTTTGTTTGCAGTTTGAAGTAATCTAGACTCAGATGAAACTCGCAAATCTCGATTTTGTAGCACAAAAGTTAACAAAATAATTTTTTTGAATGATTTTTTTTAGCCAGAAATTGTAGTTTTTGAAAACAAAATTTTTGATGCAAACTCAAATTTTGTAGGTCCAACACTTTAAAAAAATCGGCTCAAAACAAAACTTTTAAAATGCAAAATTAAAAATTTTATTTTTGCAGAAACCTTGAAACTCAGATTTTATCCGCTAACTTCAGACTTATTTTGGCGGAAAATTGAAAATTGCATTGATTAATGTCCTTGTACAATCTGTATTATTCGATGTTGTATCTTCTTCTCCAAACACTATCAATGCAGACGGGACCAAAAATCGCCGGGAGAGCTTTCTTTGCGAGACCCTGCCAGAGAGTCTCCTTTCCTGGATCGGGCATTTGTATCCTATTCGAAGGATATCGACTCAGAGAGCACAAATATGTATTTTAATAAGTTTTGGACAAGTAGGTTTGTTTTAAGAGAGTTTTGAATCTTTGGGGTTTCTAGGAGTCTAAATAGAGCTTTAAAGATAGTCAATTTTCGGTTCTAAGGTTGGTTAGTTGTTCAAAAAAATCTTTCAATGATGATATTTTTGGAAAGTTGACTGAAAATTTAGTCAAAAAAAAATTTCTCTTATTTGTTTTAAGTTGAAAATATTTTTTTTTGGTATTGATTGAATTTAACATGCATAGCAAAAATTGTCTGTTTGCCAGACAACTCTAGGTTTTTGCGAAGTGGAGTATTTTGCTAATAACCTTATATTTCCAAGTAAAAAAGTGACAAAAAATCATGTTAAATGATTAAATAATACCAATCAAAAACGCCAAACAAAAAAAATTTAATAAAAAAAAGATTAATTAATTTAATTTAAATATAATTAAAATTTTTAATAAGCTGCTTATTTTTTTTTTTTAATTCAAAAGCAAGTTGTATGTATTTACTATTTTAAAAGTAAAAAAATTGATCCAATTTAAATGTTGTGACTATAAAAAATATTAAATAAACCTTTGTTTTTTTTTTAATTTTTGTTTTAATTTACTGTAATATCAGCGATTGAACTTAATGGGAATGACATGCGAAACCTTTGTAATCTATGTAAAAGGATTATTTATGAACAAAAAAAAATTAAACAAAACTGCTGTAAAATTCATAGTCGTTTTTTTTGTCACTGCCATGTAAAAAAAAAATAATAAAAAAAAAAAACAAAAAAAAAGAAATGCACTTTTTTGTTATTTAGCTAAAGGCAAAATGGTAACAACCATAATCCTGTTGGCTGAACAGAGTCATGTTTGACATTATCCTCTCGTTAGTTCAATCAGTGAAAAAGGATTATAGGTAGGTTAGGTTAGTTAGAGGACGTTGGTATTTTTTTTGTTTTGTTTTTAATTTGTGTTGTGCTTGGAAAGTTTACTTTTTTTTGTACTGACATTCTCGGCGCCATTTAGTCGAATCTATCTTAACTGATTTATGATATAATGTACGTATAGGCTTTTTTGTTATGCTATTTGTGTGTTGTTTTTTTTTTTACTAGATTAAAGCAAACAAAATGTTTAAGAGGTAAAAGCTTAAAAAATTAAGGAAAAAATATTTTAAGTTAATTAAATAAGCATTATATGTATAAAACTTAATTAAAGTAGGTAGGTATTAGTGTAGGAATTTCAAAGAATTCCACTCAATTTAAGAGGGAAATCATTGAATTAAAATTATTTATATGTGGAAAAATTTTAATAAAAAAAAAAAAAAAAAACTGGCAGACACTGCGGATCGATCCTACAACTGTTGGGTCACTAGGCGAGTGCTTTACCACTGTTGGAAATAGGTATAATAGCCCAAAAAAATAAGGGAACAAAAAAAATCGTGATTTTTTTAGTGATTTTCGATACATATAAATTACATTTAAAAACTTCATTTAATTTTCTACAGAGAAATTAAGCTTATTTTGTTAAAAAAAATGTTTTCTTACATTTCTTACAATTTAGAAAAGCTATCAAAATATGCATTTTTACGTTATTTTAGAAAATTTGCCGGTATTTTATAACTATGGGTGATAAGATTCAACTAATATGCAAAGTTTCAGACTTATAGCCCAGGGTCGATAATTTTTGAAACAAAAAAAAAGTCATATTGGGATGAAACCCATTGGAAAAGGAGGTGAATATGATAAAAATGAAAGGAAAAATAAATTACGGGCGAGCCGAGTTCGGGAAGTGGGTGGGTTGCGTTTTTAATGGTAATTATTTTTTTAAGCGAGGCCTTTGGCACATCGAAATATCAAAATATTCAATCCTGACATGCACTGTTTTTGCAATTTTTAAATTGCTTAATGTGTTACCTTTAATTCTATATATCAAACAGTTCTATAAATCATACAAAAACCTTATAATAAGAAAAAAACACAAAAATGCGCTGAAATATGCCTATTAAATAATAAAAATAGAAACTATAGTTCATTTAATGGAGAAAAATCCGAAAAAAGTAATGACGTCAGCTAAGTTTGAATGCAGTATTGAAGAGGTTTGCGTATTGTTTGGTCTTGTGGGGCTTCCGCCATTTTGAAAAACGCATTTGTCTCAGTATCTCGAGAACGACTGATCGGACAGAGATCTCGCAAGAACTTTTTAGATTGAAATAAAATTATCTTTCTTTATCTAGCGTGTCATTTTTCTCTAGGAGTTATACTTTCAAAGTAAGAGAACCGCAAAGTATCTCATTTTCAGTAATTTCGCACTTAACTCTAAGGGTTGTTTAAAATATTTAACATATCAAAAAACGCACAATTTGCGGTACTGTAACTCTGAAATTATAACTCCTAGAGAAAAATGATGTTCTAAAAAAAGAAAGATTAATATATTTCCAATCTAAAAAGTCCTTGTAAGTTTTCTGTCCGACCAGTCGTTCTCGAGATATTGAGACATGAGACTAATGGGTTTTTCAAAATGGCGGACGCCCAACAAGACCAAACAATATGCAAACTGAGATTTGTACTTGGGATAAACCCCTCTTCAATACTGCATTCAAACTTAGCTGACGTCATAACTTTTTTCGGATTTTTCCCCATTGACTGAACTATAGTTTCTATTTTTATTATTTAATAGGCATATTTCAGAGCATTTTTGTGTATTTTTCTTATTATAAGGTTTTTGTATGATTTATAGAACTGTTTGATATATAGAATTAGAGGTAACACATTAAGCAATTTAAAAATTGCAAAAACAGTGCATGTCACGATTGAATATTTTGATATTTCGATGTGCCAAAGGCCTCGCTTAAAAAAATCACCGCTTGAGAAGTAAATACCTAATATGTATTATTCTCTTAACATAGAAAAAGATTTTTAATACAGATTTATAGACAAGAGGAATACCTTTCATTTGATACCAATATTATTAGTGTACATCCATTATTACGCATTCTACGATTAACTGTTCGCGGAAATAGCTGAAATCTTGATTGTGAAATCCGAAACTTCAAACTCAAATATCTCCAAAACCCCACTAACGAATTTGAAAATATTTTACCCATGTAATGTGCTTATCGTCACCTTTCATTTGATACCAATTTCGTTAGTGTACACACTGGGCCCAAAAATGTGCCATCTCCTTTCGTAGCAAAAACATTTTTTTGAAAAAGATAAAAATAAAAACCAAAAACTCGGTTTTTTGAATTTTTCACATAAATTTTGAGGTTATGTGTTTTATTACCTACAACTTTGCCATACAACTTTTTTCCATAGGACTTGTAGTTTTGTCGGAAATCGAGATATACCATTTTTTACCATTAAAAACGCAACCCACCCACTTCCCGAACTCGGCTCTCCCGTAAATTATTTTTCGTTTCATTTTTATCATATTCATCTCCTTTTCCAATGGGTTTCATCTAACTATGATTTTTTCTTACTTTTTAATGTTTTTGAAGGCTTCGGCACTGGTCTATTATTCATCAAGCAGTTTTTCTGTTGTGAGGGTTTTAACTCTTGAGATGAAATAAAACACCATATTTCTGCAGATGTAAATGAATTATACTTCTAATCACTTTTTTATGAGAAAAATCAAATTCTTTTGATTTTATTTAAACATTTTTTTAATAATATCGTTTAAATTTTAGATAAACTAAAAAAAAATCAAAAATTTTCAAAATTAGGAAAAATATGCAAAAATGGTATGAAAAGTTTTTTTTTTTTTTCAAAATTTAAGTTTTTTTGAAAACTTTTAGTTTTTCTTAAAGATTATATTATCCGACATCTACTTTGTTTCTTGTGCGATTTTTTTTAAATGCGTTGTTTTTTTTTTATTCAATCTTCTTTTTTGATTATTAACTTATTAACCTGGCTTTAGCATTTAACTAAATCGTGTAAAATTTTGCACCATTAACTTTAAGCATACCTACTTTTTTTCAACTAAGCAAGTTTCTTTTTTTATATTTTGATCATTTAAGGTGAGAGTTCAAAGTACTTTTCACGAAAGCTGAAAAAGAAAAAAATTAACAAAAAAGTAATATTGTCGCCCTTGGTACTTAAAAACTTAGTACTACATAATTTTCGCAGTATTTTTCCCTATCAGGTAAGAAAAGAAAAAAAGTTCCGCCAACTTCCGGAATTTTGTTTTATGATTTGTTTTCTGCATGGGTTAGGGGGTAAAAAAACTTTAACCATTTTCGCTTGCGATATTTAATGGCTCCAAAATCTTTGCATCCCATATGTAAAATTTTGACATTTATTGAATTGTGAACAAAGGTGAACTGGTGGAATTGTTTAGTCAGCTATAAATTTGTTTCAATTATTTTGTTTGCGTAATAACTGCGGGTCATTGTGGGGTATGTATAATTTTTTTATATTGAAATATATTATTGGTTAATAGAAATTGTAAAATATGGTAAAGTAAATTTTGTATTTATTAATTTCACTTTTTAAGAACCTTTTTACGTTTAAAAATACCAACAAATAATTTTGATCACCCTATGTGAGCTGCAGAAAAATTATAATTCGTATCAGAGCGTGTAAAAATTTAAATTTTTTGTCGAATTTGTCGAAACACTATTATTTACAGAGAATTGTTCAAGTTTAGGTCTGTTTGGGTAGGTACTGCATAAAAAAAGAAATATTTTTACTTTTTCAACATTTTTAACCCAATTTTTGTTTGGGTATTCTGGAGCTGTAGATTAGTTGTGAGAAAAGTAGAAATATATCTGTTTTAGGCAGTACCCACACGCAGAAAAATAATGCACCTACCGAGAGGTTTTTTCGGTGGGTAAAAAATGTGTTAAAAAAAACGTATTCTTGGTTAAAAACTACGTAGTTCTCGTTGCTAAAATCAAAGTAGTCGCCTCGGTTATGTTAACCCCTTGTAGCCCCATTTGACATTTCTGTAACAAACCGAAAAAGATCGCCCAAAAGCTGTGAAAAACATATTTTTATTCTTTTAAACCTTCTTACATAATCTCTAAGAATTGCTTTATCGAAATAATGCGCCATATTTGTAATAGCACCAATAGTTTTTAATTGGCAGTTAATGTTGAAATTTGGCTTTTTTGCAAAACAAGCAAATTTATGTAAAAACTACGCAATTCAGAAAAAATATTTTTCGTGCATAAACTAACGGGGTTTTATTTTTGGATTTTAGGAATGCGCCTAAAAATAAATATTAGATAGCTTTTTGTTTGAATTTTTGCATTTATATACAAAAATAAATTATTTAAACTTTTTTTTTACTGCGTAAATTTCGAAATAACTAAGCAAATAATGAATTTATTGAATTTTTTAAAAATACGTGTTTTATAATAGCTAAAGCCCTTTCGATTGACATTATTAATTTTAAAATTTACGATGTTGGGTTACAAGGGGTTAAATTGTTAAAAATAACCATTTTAGAAGGGTATTTTAACCGATCAACTTCTTCATATTGATCAAGAAACTCGGCTAAAACTTGAGATATTAGTAAAATTTAACCGAGAAAGTGGGTAAGATTAAACAATTTTTAATAACTGAGTCAACTTGTGTAATTTTAACCGGGTTAATTTTGCAGGTGCTATATTAACAATCTCCCTCTGTTAATTTTACACGAGTTTACGTTGTTTTTAACCGATCATTTTTCTGGGTTTTCATTGCTTTTAAAAAACTTTTGCCCAAATTTATACCGCAAATTATTTTTAATATATCTTTGTACATCCTTCTTGGGTTATTGGATTCGGTCTGCTCTTTAATCGTACACTTTATTTAAGAGGCAGCTTACATTAAAAAAAGGAAATGATCACTACACAGAGAAAAATAGACCACATAAAATAGAACAAAAACAATAAGATTTCTCTATGGTTTTCATCCAAGAAGGAAACCTTATTAAAACAATCGGGTTTTCCTTATTGTTTTAAAATCTGCAAAAAAATAAAAAAAACGATGACCAGGCTGGGAATCGAACTGGAGACTTCAAATCATTAGTCGCCCACCTTACCACCTGAACCAACCTGCCATGAAAATATTGATCGCGATTTTTTTTCTAGTGCTAAGTTGCAAAAAAAAATCAACTTTTCAGTCAAATTTTAATAAGATTTTCTCTATAAAAATAATAAGAAATCTCCTTAAAAAAACCTTATTAATCGTTGTTTTTAATAAGATTTCCTTATGAAATGTATGGACGGTAAAACAATATGGCAATCTGTTAGTTTTTAGCGGGTCATATTTTTCTCTGTGTACTACAGATAAACTTAAATAAAGTCAGATTTAAAGTAGTTAAGATAAATCTACAATTAAAAAAAAAAAAAAAAATAACCAGCAATTAGGTTCAAATTTATTTAAATAACAAATCTTTTGAACTCGAACCAAATCCAAATGTATAAATGAAAACCTCATACCAATCCTCAAATTATAATTTTATCAAATATTCCAAACTTCCAGAATGGGTTAACCAAACAAATATTTTCCAATATCCTCAACATGTATGAAATCAGCACACATATTATCACTCTTATACCATAACCAGTTCAAATAATATAATAAAAGAAGAACCACACAATCTCCTTTATACCAACACCGCTAACACCCACTCAGCCATCACTAACCATCGTTCTTGGTACTACAACAGTACTACCATCACCTTTTCAAAAGATGCTCCATTAAAGTTGATTCATACTTGAAACCCAAAGTAAACGGATGGGAGTTGAGTTGCTGGTTATGGTCTATTATGAAAGGACCTCGGCTATATAAGGATATGGTGAAAACTGAAAACTTGACAAGCATATAGAAATGGATTCGAATGGAAGCAATCTTCTTCTTTTTACTTTATCGTCGTCGGTCGTTCTAGAAGAAGAGCATCTTTTGGCGAAAAGGGTATGAGTTTGGTACAGTGTATACAGAAGATGCGGTATAACCAGGGGAGTAAAAATCTAATGAAGAACTTCAATGACAAACTTATTAGAGAGAGAGCTGTAACTTAATTTTGTTTTCTGAAGAAGTTTCCTTCCCGGAATGTGGAGATTTCATAACTCCGAACGAACTGATGGACCGGTGAAATTTGATTTACTGCTCGTCATAGTACATATAGCTTGGTTTTTTTTTTTTTGCTTTTTTTTCATTTGGTTGACTTGACTATGAGTGTTAGAGTATGTATACTTCTGTATCCGTTCGGGAATCAGACTAAAACACACAAATATTATGACTTACAAGAATATCAAAATTTGTTAAGGAGTGTTTTTGAGTTCACTATTCGGAGATTGGTCTTGTTTATTTGTTGTTTGAAAGATAAAAAAAAATGTGGTTTATGTTGAATATATACATACCTAATTGAAATCCTTTGAAAAAAAAAAAATATTAAATTTAATGGAATAAAGGGAAACTAAGGTTTTTTTTTCAAGATCCAGAGTTTTTATCAAAAAACCTTTCAATTCAATTCTTTCAAAGTTTTTTTTTTTAATAAAAAGAAGAGTATTTTTTTCTTATTGATCTGCCAATTATCAAAAAAGTGAAGCGCTCCCGTGCACAACTGTTTCATAAGAAATGTTGAGACACAAAAACTTGCACCCAAATATCACAATCTTTTTAATATTTGAAGAGCCTCAAATCAAACAAATTTCCACTATTTAAAAGCAAAATCATGCAAAAAATGTAAATGGTGTAATAAATAAAACTCTGGTTTATAATTTTTTAAAAAATTTTTTACATTAACGTATAACTACTCAAACTTTTTGTTTTGGCATGGTCGCTCGAAAACTTGGGTGATATTATCTGAATCTTCAACAAAGTTAAACTGGTTTGACTGATTGATCAAGGATAGAGCAATTTCTACAAAAAGTTACACATACGCCACAGTGAAACGCAGTTAGGACACAAACAGAATAATTTAACTGAACCAAATCCTTACGTAAATATAACGAAAAAATTCGTTGAGTCGAGAACGAAAATTTAATTAATTTTCAGTCGATTAAAAATTTAATTGGCTAAACAAAATGGCTTTCATACGTTAATAAAGTGTTTAATCAACTAACGCAAAACTATCGTATTTTAGGTCCAATTTATTCACACTCCATTAAATTTAAAGTCGCCATTAAAAAAGGGAAATTTTAAAATTTGTATGCGATTTGACAGTTTTATAATTTTTAATGGAGCCTTTAAAAATAATGGAGAGTGAATAAATTGGGCCTTAATGAAATTTTTTCATAAAAATTTTTGATCAACATTAATGAATTTTTACATCACTTAACGAAATTTTTTCATCAATCAATGTAAAATTTAATCAAACTACGGTGTGCAAAATATGATATTTTTCGTTAGTCAATGTTTTTTTTTTTGATTAATTTATGTAAGGAACGTTCGTAATTTCACGATATTTTTCGTAAATTTTATGAATATTTTAATTACATTACAAAAAAATATTCGTAAGCTAACGAAACTTTTTACCTAATTTACCTAATTTATGAATATTTTTATTAATCAAAGTAAAATTTTTTCGTAAGCTAATGAATATTTTCGTAAATGTTATGGAAATTTTAATTAAATTACCAAAGAAATATTTCTTAGCTAACGAAAGTTTTCGTTGTTTTAATTACTCTTTTAGTAGTAGATTATTCTTACTTTATTTTCGCTATTCTACGAATTTTTTCGTCCATTCTTCTTCCCCAAACTTGGGTTTAAAAAAAAACTAGAATTCAAAAAAGGGGGGGGGGCGAAGGGAAAATGTTTTACCATTAAAAAAACAACATTTTTTAATTTGAATTTTTAAATTTTTAATAATGGGAGAGAATATTCTAAATACATGGAATAAAAAATTTAATCAAACACAATGAAAACTTTGGAGGAATTTCTTCAGGGATTTGATGTCATCTCAGAAATGATTGGATGCTCGATGATCGGCTTTTGACGTGTTCCAGATCACCGCTTGAGGGGTTTACACGATTTTTTGATGGTGTAGTTTGGAGTAGATTTTTTTCCGTTATTGTCTCTTATTTTTTGGGTCCCAATCAAGTACCATGCATAATGTACATTAGAATAGATTAGGATGATTTTTGGAATCTGAAAGAAAATAGAAGTAAAAAAAAAGGTAAGAATATTTTAAGAGACAAAAATATTTTTTTTCGAATCGTACTTACTTTCCTCTTTTCTCATCGTTCACCGATTTTTTTAACTCCTCTTGGTAAGGATCCGCTTTTTGAGCACTTGCTCAACTAATTTTTTTGCACCACTAACTTTTTTATTGCTTTTTAATACTTCTTACTCTTTTTATTGTTTATGTTCCCTTTCAAATAATATAGTTATTAAAGCTTTTTCAGCACACAATATTTTTTATAATAAGTCTTCACACTTTAGGGGTTGAATATAAACACCAGAAATGCACACAATAAACGCAAATACATCGTGCTTTGTATACTGATGTATTTTTACTTGCGATATAGGTACTATAGGGCAAGTTTAGGATTCGTAAAAAAAATCGAACTCGAGATAACAATTTTACATGACATTACGATGATGGAGAATGCCAAAAAAGTGGGTCCGGCAATTCTGTCTGTCTGTCTGTCTGTCTGTGTGTCTGTCTCTATCTGGAGCTGCAGCCTAAACGAGTGAAGTGATTTTCTTCAAACTTGGTAGTTAGCAGTTTTTGGTGATTCCCTAGAGGGGAAATTGAAATTTTTTTTTTATGACCAAAACTAACGGTACCTGCCATATAACGGAAATAGAAAAGGTAATTTTTTTCAAAAACGGCTCTAACGATTTTGATTAAAATTTTTGTGTGTAGTACTACACATAAGGGCCAACTTTTTAAATAAAAAAAATATTTTTTTGTACAGTTATTAACGGTACCTGTCATACAACGGTTTTTTTCGTTTCTGAATATCTCGTACAAAATTAACCCGATTTAAATGAAAATTTTTATACAAAAGTGTGTAAGTAAAGATAATATTAAAATTTTAGAAAATTTTCAAAAAACGCATTTTTGGTTTTTTAAAAAATATTTCAAAATTTTTTTTTGAAAAATCAATTTTTTGAAAACGGATCAATGAAAAATTTTGAAATTTAGTTTTTATGTGTAAATTAATTATTTCTTCAAAATGGCATACCAACTTTTTTTTTGAAAAATGTTAAAAAAATTTTATATATAAAAAATTATTTTTTTAAAAAACGGCTCCTACAATTTTCAAATTTTTTTTTCTAAAAATACTTTTTTATACGAGAAATAAAATGGCATATTTGTTTTTTTTTTTAAGATATTTTAAAACGGAGTTTTATTAATTATAAAAACAGATTTAATTTTTTTATACTACTTATGAAATTTCTTCAAAATATCAAATTTTAAATTTCTTGAATAAAAAGCTTTAACATTATAGTTACTTTAAGCATAAGAGCAAGTACGTGCGACCCCAGTCGTGCAATTTATTTCATAAGCCGATGTAAGATTTCATTAGTCTATGAAGAATTTTCATAAGCCAATAATTTATTTTCATAAGCTGATGAAGATTTTCGTTAGTTAATGTTGAATTTCATAAGTTGATGAATTTTTCCGTTACTTCATTAAAATTTTGATCAAGTAAGGAACAAATTCTTATTTTTATTCTTTAAAATGAGTATGAAATTTTTCCTTAAATGATGAATCTTTTCATTAAAATGGGTTTTTGGGCTCGAAAAAGGGAGAAAAACTGTATGAAGTACCTATTTTCATCAATTGATTTCATATTACGAAAAATTACATATTTTCATTGAGCCAACGAAAATGTAGTGTATGAAACAATTTTCATATTTTTACGAAAGTTATTATTTTCAGTGTTTTAACTTTCAAAACGTCCATATCTCGAGTTTTATTTGTGTGTGTGACTTTCATTTTAACAAGCTCCAGGTCCTGGAGTTTACCCTACTCAAATTTTAGAATATCCTGGATATTAAATTTTTTAATTAAGTTTTCTCTCACATACCTAATATTTTTTAACTGACTTCCAAAAAGGAGGAGGTTTTCAATTCGGTTTTAATTTTTTTTAATATGTTCGTTACTATAAGAAGATGTATTTTTAATAACAGTGATTAGAGTTCAAGAAGCAATAATTCATTGGCATTGCAGGATCGTTCCTTTAATTTACTGCTTAAAAAATGTACTCATAAGACTACGGTTTTAGTCTTTCGCAGTGACTTTGGAACACCCTGTAGATGAACGAATCGCCTTTTTATTTAATTATTTCGAAGGAATGTTACAATGACTCTCTGTGCTAATTTGACGGTTTCACCTTTGAACAAAATCATTTTATTCAATTAAATTTTCCACATAACCATATAAAAAGTTACAAAAATATTTATTTATCATACGAAAGCCCTCATGATTTCAATTGAAAATTTATTTGTATTCATCTAAACAACTGACACTATTTTAGTGCCATGATCTATGATTTATATAACTTAATCTAATTGTGGCCAAAATAGCTATAAAATTTTTTTTTTATTATTTATAAATATCACATTTAGTGCAGATAATTATTTAAAAATAACCAACCGCCAATGGCAACCAAAATAAATGAACAATTAATTTAATTTCACGTGTATATCATTAATAGGAAATAGAAAATCAATTAACATCACACACATGTGTGTAACATTTTGAGCTTAAAATATTTGTCACCAGAGCAAAAATAACAAACCTTCGTTATTTTATGAGTTAAACATGGCAGGTTATCCATTTTATTTTATTTTTTCTCTCGTTATTTTGCCCTTCTCATAGAGTTATATTGTTTCATTTATAGTAAGTCAATATAACATAGGAAAATTCATTATATCAAAATTCAAATCCTGTATGTAACTAATTATGTCAAATGGAATTTGTGCCATCAACCATGACAACAACATTCATTAGAAAAGGGCATAGTAATTAAACACTGATGTGGAGCATTAATGAGAAGGCATTTTGTGATGAATTGACACAGATTTGTGCGAATTATAATGATAAATATAAGTTGTTAAATCATTTCAAGAACTACCACCAACTAACTATTAAATGCATTCCATGATGAAATTTATTTTTAGATGATTTTTGGAAGCAAGAGAATAATATTTTGTTTTGTAAAAGAGTAGCAAAATATTTAAAGTTTTACCTATTTAGTTTTGACTTTTGTGTATTTTAACAAATTGATTTTATTTTCAAATCACATTACACAAATTTAGGAAATTCACTAGAAGCACACTATGTGCTCCTGAATGTGGCATAAGTTTTGAATTTGAATACATACCCAACCCACACAGAAAAAAAAGACCTGCTAAAAACAAGCAGATTCTTTATTAAAATAAAACGGATTTCTGCATGCGGTTTTTTGCCAACATGACTTCCGTCTTAAATTAAGCGACAAACCTTCTTAAATTCTTGAGTGTGCATATTTAAAAGAAATCCGCTTAATTTAAGTGGAAAATCATTTTATTTTTATGTGGAAACATTTTAATTAAGAGGGGGTGTACCTGTACCGTCACATAAACGGCTCAACGCTTGTAAATTGGTTGATAACTTTCACATTTGCAAAGATACCTAATTGAATAAAATAAATTTAATTATTTAGTCAATAAACAAGGCTTAAAATTATATTTAAAATATTCGAAATTATAATTTCTAAACTCGAGCAATTGTAATTTAGAGAGTATAAAAAGCGATAAGTGGTCCACAACTGTTGGACCACTAGGCAAGTGCTTTACCATCAAGCTATCTCGCTGTTTTAAATATGGAAATTTTTTTGATTAGAAATCTGAGAAGAAAACAAATTATACAGCTCTGTTAGTAAATGGGCAATTAAGTTCAGATAGTTTTTTTTTTGGTGATCAAATTAGAAGAAACTAAGAAAGTCACTGTGGTGTATGCGTAACGTTTGTTGCGTATTTCGAGGACACTGAATTGTTCAGTGATAATTTTGTATTTTGAATATTTCTTTAACGAAGAGTAGAAAAACTATGATTTTGGGAATGTATCAAGAGCTGGACAAGCGAATGCAATTGGTTTTATACGTCTATCTCAAAATTTGAGCGTTAATTTTTCAGATTTTCCATAAAAATATGAATTTGCTCTATAATTGTTTTGAAGGGTGGACAAACGAAAATTTTAGGTGGACAGACATGGACTATAGACTAGTTTGGTTCAAAAAATTTTAAGTCGCAGTTTTGGCTTCATGGATCTTTAACTTGACTAATTAAAGTAAAATGTAAAACAAACAAATTTTACTTCTATGCATTTTGAAATAAGTTAATACTATATAATTTTTGAACTAACAATTACCAACCAAAACAGTGAAGGATTTTGTTGGACTAACTTTGTTAAATTGAGAAAAGGTGTCAAAAGGACAATTTTAACACTGAAAAAAAAAAAAAAACAAATTTTGATTTTTAAGAGGTTGGTAATGTAAGCTTCTATTTCTTAATTAAAAAAAGCAAAATCATGCAAGCGAGCAAACGAGCAAAACTTAAGCAACAGCGAATAAATAAAAAGCATAACAAATCATTAAAACAAGAACTTATTCTTTTCGAGATCTTTATTAATACTTGAAATTTTATTAAAAACAGACATATCTGTTGAAAATCTTTATTACGACTGACTTAAATGCTAATCCGAAACATAATCATAAATCAGTAATGCTTAAAAGCTTTTAATAAGCTTTTACAATAAAAAACAATGCAGTTATTCAATAAGTAATGAACATAAGAAATAAAACAGTTTAAAGTAATCATTCGATTTTTCTGTTATGTTCAAAAAGAGAACAGATAATACATAATAAAACATATGTTCAAAACGAATCATAATAAAAGCTTTCTTTTCGGACTCAATGCAAATGCATGATCGTAAAGAGTTGCCGTGTATATGTTTAAGTACTAAACTAGTTGGCTATATCGTAAGAGATGAAGTCTCTTACAACTCGATCATCCTGACTGTAAATCGTCCTCGATTTACGATTGCATGCATTTACATTGATTTACATTGATTTACATTGATACATTAAACAATTATTCTTTTTTTTTTTTGTATACAGATTTTTAAAATAAATTATCATTTGTTAAAATACATTTTATAACGAAATTACATAGTAATTATTTATATCTTTTACAAAATATTGTTAAAATTTATCGTAAACATAATTGTTTGTTTTTATTTCTTTTGATTGACATATTTTTGTTTTATTAAACGGATTTAATAATGGCATACTTGAATTTTTATATTTTCTTTTTAAGTGTTATAAAAACAAGAATTGAAAGTTTTTTCGATATTAAATTTTTAAATTTAACATAAATAATAAAATAATAAAAGTTAATTGACAGTTAATAATACATACTTGTATTTTATAAAAATGATATCATAAAAAAGAACAGATATTAAACTTTGATACATGCAACATGCAAAAAGACTTATGGTTGAACATAAGGCTTCATGTTCTCAGGACAACATACTCCTTCATACGGCACGCGAGATATCTGTAAATTTTCTAAATCTTTTATGAGATATCGGTCATTTGGTAATATTTTGACAACTTCAAATGGTCCTTTATATTTGGCTAAAAATTTTTTGTTAAGTCCAGGAGTATTAACAACATTTTTAATTAAAACATAGTCACCAACTTTGTATTTAAATGGCTTCTTATGGCGCTTATAAAAATAAATTTTGTTTTGGTTTTGACTCTCAACAGTGTTTTCATTTGCTTTTTTCCTAATCGATTCCATATCTCGCTTCCAAATATCAAACGGATTATAGATGCTCAAATCATCTAACGCCATTTGTAATTCGATTTTATGAGCGTATGGAAGTCGCCTTGGTGCGCAACTGAAAAAACAGTAGGAGTTGGTCAAAACTATTTGCATCTCATAATCATTAGAATATTTAGAATTAGCTGTAATACTCCCGAAAACTAAACTTTTCAACTTTACTTTTTCATCGTAACTCAAATTTTCATTTATTTTCAAAGAAATATTTTCATCGCGGCTATCACATGTATCAATTTTTAAAATCTTTTTGTCAAGTTCTAAATTTTCAAAATCATTATCATTTTCATTATTATCAAATTTTAAATCATCATTTTCAAGTTTACGATCATAATCGAAATTTTTCAAATTATCAAAATTAATTTCATTTTCAAGATTTTCTTTTACGTCAACTCTTTCGTTTTGAATAAATTTTAAATTTGAATCTCCAATCGTCAACTTAACATTTGTTTTCCGCAAAAAATCTCGACCTAATATGATTGGAGTTTTCATAGTTTTGTCGCTTACGACATAAAGACACATATTCACAAAATTTCCATAAAATTTAACAATACATAATAAATTACCTAAAATATCCAATTTGGAATCATTTATGCCAACGAAATTGGCAGTGGACGGCTTTACAGATGTCATCATAAACGGCAGCACATATTGTTGTTGGATGAAGCTTATGGGGCTTCCTGTATCGATCACAGTCATCGTATTCATAGAAACTCGAACACTTTTTGATTCATCAATCGCAGACTCAAGCTCATACTCCAGAACACCATGAAAATCAGTCAACAACGCAGACAATTGTTCTTTCGGTAGGTCTTCATTTTGAACAACGTGAACAGATGATATTTGAGGGCAATTGCTTACAACATGCCCTTTTTCGCCGCAACGAAAGCATGAACCCATTTCACGACGTGGTTTTGGACACGTGGTTGATATATGACCAGCTTCGTTACAGTTAAAACACTTGACTGTGGTTTCAACTCGTGGCGAAGATTTCGAATGTTGGATAGGTCTGTTGTAACCAGATGGTTGCAGTTCGGCTTTCATTTTCTCGTATTTGCGTAGAACAGCTTTCAACTCACTGATGGTATTCGCCGTTAGCATGAGTTGTTTATTGAACACGGAATCTGGGATTCCTCTAATAATGTAGGCGATCACATCCTGCTCGTCAATCTCAGCTAACGAAGCAATCTCCTGCATAGCCAGAACATATTGTTGATAATTTTCTTCTCTGCGCTTTTTGCGGTTTCGCAACGAATTGTGGACGTCTGTTGCAGTCGTGTGATGATGAAATTCGGACAACAGAGCAGCTCTAAGATCTCTCCAAGTTCGAAACGTCTTAGATCTCAGAAACAACTTCGCAGTACCTTTGAGAAGTCTTTTGAAATATATGAAAGACTCTGCCTCACTAAGATGGTAGGTGACGATTGCATCTTCCACGTTTTCAATCCATTTCTTAATTGGATAATCATCGTCGCCAGAGAACGATGGCAAAGAATCCTCAATGTCACGTGACGAACATGTGGCAGAAGCGTGAAACTCTCGAACAGGGCTATTAAGATCAGCCAAACGTCCCTCAAGGGCAAGAATTTCTTCCCTTTTCTTAACAACTTCACGGAGTCTCTCAAGACGTTGTGAAACAGCATCAACTTCATCATTCACGTCATCATTACCACTGTCGTCATCTTCCACAGCAACATCATCAACAGGGAAAAAACGCTCAACCTGATTTAGCTCCAATGATTCAATCGCTTCACTTAAGCGAGCCTTAAGTGCACTCTTTGCACCAGTTGTAGCCAAATCCATTTCAGACAGCTTCTCTTTAAGCATTTGCACAGTAGCGTTTTGCAAAAAATTCGATGCACGTTCATTAGCATCCATATTCATAAATATAGTTTTTTTTACGAAAAATAATCAAAAAAATTTCAACGTAAAATAATCGTAACACATGCAATAAAATTCTAATTAAACTGAGTACTTTATCTCACTTCTGATAGTTTGTAAGCTTCTATTTCTTAATTAAAAAAAGCAAAATCATGCAAGCGAGCAAACGAGCAAAACTTAAGCAACAGCGAATAAATAAAAAGCATAACAAATCATTAAAACAAGAACTTATTCTTTTCGAGATCTTTATTAATACTTGAAATTTTATTAAAAACAGACATATCTGTTGAAAATCTTTATTACGACTGACTTAAATGCTAATCCGAAACATAATCATAAATCAGTAATGCTTAAAAGCTTTTAATAAGCTTTTACAATAAAAAACAATGCAGTTATTCAATAAGTAATGAACATAAGAAATAAAACAGTTTAAAGTAATCATTCGATTTTTCTGTTATGTTCAAAAAGAGAACAGATAATACATAATAAAACATATGTTCAAAACGAATCATAATAAAAGCTTTCTTTTCGGACTCAATGCAAATGCATGATCGTAAAGAGTTGCCGTGTATATGTTTAAGTACTAAACTAGTTGGCTATATCGTAAGAGATGAAGTCTCTTACAGTAATTTGAAAGAATTTTGTTTGTTATAAATTTTGAACTAAGGTTGGGCTAAAGAAAAAAAAATTTGGACTATTCTGAGCTTACCTTGGGCAAACGAACCCCACACAGTGAAAAATCAACAATTTTTACACTGAACAAAAAATATTTAAAACAACGGCAAAACTTACAATAATGAATGATACCTTTTTCAAAATCCAAAATTTTGCACTTATTTCTAATTTTTAAATGAAGTTATTTTAGGAAAAAGATTTTTTAAACTACATTGAATATCTATATTTTTGTATATAAAATGCGTATCTGCTTGCTGGCCGGCCGGCCTGGACCCGGTTTATGACAAACTTTTTCAATTCGATCTTTGCGCTTGTGTGAATCTCCTACGGTTACTTCCCTTTAGTGAACTTAAATAATTACAAATAAACTCTTGCAAAAATGTGACACTTTTATTTAAGAGAAAAGTCTTAAATTTTTTTCGAAATTCAAGCCATACTCTAACTAACGCCTTAACAATAACATACATCAAAAGAACTTCTATGTGCCTTAAAAAAAAAAAAATAAAATAAAAGAATAAAATTTATTTCTACATCAACCCGGCAGCTATTTGTCTGCAAAATAATCATGCATTGCATTTGAGAGACGTTAAGCTTAAAACGAAGACTGTTCGCTGTTGGTGTCTGGCGTCTTTTTGGCGCCATTGCAACTTTCTCAGAAACTAATGGCAATTGAAGGAAATGCATTTCCTAATTACAAAAGTTCATGTCCTTCGTGCTGAGATATATTTGCTTTTTTTTTTTTGCTCTCCTACTCTGCCTTTTCTCTGTCTCCCTTTTTTCACTATTAGATTGTATGAAATTTTGCGCGGGTCCTTTCTTTTTTTTTGTTTGTATGTGCTTTCATTTCGCAATGCATTCAATATTTTTATTTTTGTTCTACGACCCCTGTCGTTCGACGACGATGGCGGCGGCGGGCGGCGGTAACGGTGACGGGCGTCATTCTCCCTTAGCCCCAATTAGGTAGAGTAGAAAAATCTGCCTGCCTTGGGGGTAATCCTCTTTTATATCACATTTCGTCCTGCTATGTAGGTACCTACACAAACATATACACATATGAAAAAGGGCTCTATATGTGAGTATACAATAATAATGGTTTCATCTTGTAAAAAAAAGAAGAAAATTCTCCGATTTAAACAGAGAGTGCATCAAATAAGGATTCGTTCGCAAAAGCTTGACAAGGCAACAATGAATAACTGCATTCGTGTGTAATTGGGAATGCTAATGCAGTGAAATTGTCTAGTCCCCGTAAAGGATGTTCAAGTTTAAACTCTTTTAGCGCGACAAGAAGACAAGAAAACTTATGTGTTTCTACCTATAAATTTATAGTTTTAAAATGTTATCACACCTGAGTTAGATTACAAATTTCGTACAAATGTTTATATATAAAATTATTTTTTAAATGCAATTCCTGAGATAAATTTAGGTAAATCACAACAGCAATTAATTTCCTTTCCATAGAACCAGGAGATATGGAAGACAAATTGTGCGTTGTCAGTTTTTGCTAAGTGACAAATGTCAAGGAAGTTTATTTAGAGAAAAGTTGGATAATTTTTTTTCGATTAATTTTGTATGTATGTACCTACTGCTTAGATAGAAGAATGTATCTTTTTTTCAAAAAAGATTTAGTTCAAATTTCTTTTTCAGTTTTCTGGCTCAATTTTGATGTTTTATCTTTAAATCAAATTATTGGTCTAGAAATATTGTGTTAATATTAAAAAAAAAAGTCAACGGTTTTTTTAGGCAAGCTTTTCAAATAATGCTTACATATGCATGCTTTCTAGATCACAATTAAATTCTCATGTTTATTCTAAGTAAGATTTATAAAAAAAATGGATCAGAACGCATTTATTTAATATGTTTATTCTTTTTAGAATAATTTCTTTTTTTGCTTTCTAGCAATTTTTCTAGCAACTAAATAGATTCTTTATAAAAATATTAATACAAATGTACTACAAGTTTCTAAACAAAAAATTAAATCTTAAGAAAGCCAAATGCTTTAAAAAATCGAACATCCGGTTTATATGTACATATATTAGAAAAAAGAAAAAAAAAAAAACAAATCCAGCTAGTGTATTTTTAAACCTTATTTGAAAAATTCAAATGATGAGTTGTGAACAGTTTTTAGCCTTTCAGAAACAAGTACAAAAGATGAATTCGTTAGATTAATCGGTCAGTGATACAAATTTTATATTAGGTAACTGTTTATGTGTTTCTATTGAAAAAAAAGTTACGCATACGCCACAGTGACTTGTTTTTACATAATAAATATGAAGTACCTACTCGTAAATAATCATACAAATATTTTTGTTTAAAATTAAAACTATGAGAGCAAAAAACCTTTAAAAAATAACGTTATTTTTTTTGAACATTTATTCTTTTCATTTTAAAAAAGATGAATAATGATTTTATCGATTATTGTTGATACAATTTTTCCTTAAATTAAAATTAAGTGAATAATTCCAGCTTTTAAAAAAAGTATTAACCATAACTTTTAGTTATTTAACATAATGATTGTATTGAACCCCCCTACAAAAAAAACCGATAACAATTCTTGGTTTCTATGTTATCATACTTTCCCCTCAAATGTTTCTTTTTTACTTGAGTAACTAAACATGCTAAAAAAGGAAAGGTTCAAATGTTCGGTTAATTTTCAATGAAAAAATTTAGCAAGCCGAGCATTTTGAAGGAAATTTAATCTTCTTACCTTTAGAACAATGCTTATGTCTTTCTCAGTCCAAAAAAAAAGATACAACCAAAAACGCAAAAAAAAAAAATCTGAAAAAATCGAATTTTTTTTATTTTTTTTATGTTTAATTCTGCAGTTTTGGTATAGATTTTTTATCAATTTTTAAAAAACATTATTCTGATAGGAAGTTTAATCCTCTATGATTTTTGCTTCCTCTGGTCGATCGAACAAAAGTCCGCTGCAGATCCTTGGCAGAATTTTTCTCTCAATCATTTGTAACTAGTTCATTGCTATCATGGAGATGGTATACCATATATTTCATAGAATAAAATTATCCAATAAAATAATTTCAACTGAAATTTAAAACAAAATTTCACATTTAACCTCAAACTAAAACTTAATACTTCATACTTTTTTATAAATATACCTAAAGATTGAAAATAATAAAAATTACTACGAACGTGTTATATTATTCTTTGTCAATAAAAATATCCTTGAAAGGTCTCATCTTCTTCGATAACTTTCCCATATATGTACGCATTCACAACACACAAACAAACAAACTTACATTTGCCAAAACGGTATGCGAATGGTATTTTTACAAATCGACTGCCAAAAGGATGTTGATGCGGATATTGGCAGGATATACTAACTCCACTCAACAAAAAAAAAAATACTAGGCAAAATAGATTTGTGTGTTTCGGCATCGGCAGCATCTCAAATTGGCCACATTCATTTCTATTACGTGCGTGCGGATAAATCGGGCAACATTTTTAATTCTCATATTGGACCGGTCCAGCATCAGGCTTCAACCAATGGCATTGGCATATCAACCATCCTTTCATTGTGACCGAACTGTGATGATGATAATAATAATGTTTTGCGGTAATGATGTTGCTTTCGCACTCTGGTCACGTTAAGAACAAGCAAATATGCTTAGGCTTTAGCCTAAAAATGTTAAATGTATATGAGGTCCTTTCGATTTCCAAAAGGTTCCTATTTCGAAAAAAAAAACAGCCGAACGGATAGAGTCGTTAGTTTGAGAATGCCTAAATTTATTTTACTTGTTGTGAATGTTTGTTGCAAGGATGTGATCTGATTTTCATCACATGTTTATGTATAGGTGTGTGTGTGTTGTAAGGAGGAAGGGGTAAATGTGTGTGTAGCACACCCGTCAATTTTTTCCGCATGAAACGTGTAAATGCTTGATGATTTTTTTTCCTAACATTCATGGAGAATGGCGTAAATGTATGAGAAAGGACTATAAGGACCTACTGACAGCCCCTTTCGCTGCGGGTTTATCAAGACTTTCGATTCCGTGAAAATTGAATATCAATCATTTGTTGTCTAATTAAGTTTGTATATAAACGTGGTTGTCGAATATTTTATTACCTGAATTTCCGTGGAAGTGGTTGAGGCAAGGTGTTGTTGGTATTTTCGTTCCAGTACCTATACAGAGCTTTTGCAACAGCCACAGGCCTATTCAGCAATTCCGAATTCTTCAGCTATTTATTAAATTAAATATGCAATAATCCTTAGGACATGGCACCGTGTCTTTGAAGTGGAATATTTGTATGTGTGTGTTTGTCAGTGTGTGTTGTTGAATAGATTGCAGATATATTTGCACTTCTTACTAACATGGATGCCGTAATTTCTAATTATTGCAATACAACAATTAAACAGATATTATTATGTGGGGGACAAATAATAATGATATTTGATTTGGGGGCATTGTTTGATTATGAAACTGAATCACATTGAATTTGTGTTTTGTAATAATTAGGTTTTATATTTATTTATATGTGTTTTGTGGTGTTTGGAGACAAAATAAATATTGTTTCTTTGTGACATTGATACATATAACCTAAAACCTACCTTCATAATAAATTTAAGAATGAGTTAAAAGGAATATGGTAACTTCTTTGATCAAATTGTTAACATTTATTTGTTTTTTTATTTGGAATGGATTGTTTTTGATGTTTTGCCCTTGGCATAGTTTTGTAGCCTTTTGACTTAATTTTATTTCGTATACTTTTGCTTACACTGAAAATAATAAATTTCGTAAAATTACGAAAATCGTTTCATACACTACATTTTCATTGGCCCAACGAAACTTTCGTTGGCTCAACGAAAATATGTAATTTTTCGTAATATGAAAACCTTCATCAATTAATGAAAACGTTTCATACACTTTTTCTCCCTACCTAGTGCCAAAAAATCCAACTAAATGAAAAGATTCATCACTTAACGAAAAATTTCATACTCATTTTAAAGAATAAAAATAAGAATTTTGTCCTTACTTTATCAAAGTTTTAATTAAGTAACGAAAAAATTCATTAACTTATGAAATTCAACATTAACTAACGAAAATCTTCATAAGCTTATGAAAATTCTTCATATACTAATGAAATATTACATTGGCTTATGAAAACATACATCAGTTAAAGCCCAGTACGCAGATCGCGCTAAACTAAATTTTATCTCTACAATTTTTATCTCTACACGCGTTCGCTGAAAGCCAAGATAAATTAAAATTTAAAAATAACGGCTGAATCACAGTTTCATTTCCTTATACCAGCTTACATTCAATATTACATTACATATTTTTTTTACCGGCAGAATACCTTTTTACGCTCTCATTTTGTTTTATTCCTCTTCTTTTATATATTCCAAGGTTTTTTTGCCTCTTACTCCTCGCACAGCAACAACAACAACCACAAAAATGTCAAAATTTATCTGTGAAAAAATGCGCTGAGCATTATTTCGCGAGCTTAATTGAGTGGAGACTTTTTGCAAAAGTAGTAGATGAGAATTCGAATTTAGCGCGTGAACTGCGTACTACCTGGCTAAAAATCCTCGCTAAAATTTATCTTTGGAGGAAATTTGTATGAAAGATAAATTTTAGCGCGATCTGCGTACTAGGCTTAACGAAAAAAAATCGTTGCCTTACAAAAAAAAAAAAAAAAACCTAGACTTGGGTGCATTTCAGTTGTAATGATGAAAAACTTAATCTTGCTGGATATAGTTCACATTAGGTTTTTGTTTAAAAATCTATGTAAGTTGAGCTGAATATAAACAATATTCGCGTATTGACAAGGTGTCTCACGATAAGTCAGTCAACTGATGAGTCTAAGTGAGTTCCACCGGGATAAACGCCAATTTTTTGTTTGGACTATTAAATCAATGATTTAACAGGTCCAATTAAATATTTATAAAAAGAAAAATGAATAAAAAAAATTCGTAGGTTAACGAAAAAATTCGTTATTCTACGAAAAGAATGTGAGAATAATCTACTAAAAAAATAATTAATACAACGAAAAGTTTCGTTAGCTAACGAATATTTTTTCGTAATTTAATTAAAATATTCATAAAATTTACGAAAAACTTCGTTAGCTTACGAAAGTTTTAATTAAATTTAACGTTAATTGATGAACAAATTTCGTAAAGTGATGTAAAAATTCATTAATTCTCGATCAAAAATTTTTATGAAAAATTTCATTAAAATACGAAAGTTTTCGTTAATTGATGAAGTTCTTCATTAACGTATGAATGCCATTTCGTTGAGCCAATTAAATTTTTCATCGGCTGAAAATTGATTAAATTTTCGTTGGCTCAACGAATTTTTTTGTTGTATTTACGTAAGGATTTGGTTCAGTGTATTCATATTTAATTGGATTGTTATTGATAAAGTGAAAAGGATTGTACAATTTAAAAGCAAAGATTAATAACACAAAGTGAAGAGTGTAAAGAACACTATTCTCAAACTCCAGCCTTAGGTTAAAAAAAGAGGTGACATTTCTATATAAAAATATGGGTGTTATCTTAAGGTACCTTTCCATGTAGGATTTCTAATCCTTACTTTACTCGTGATTTGTATCATAAAAGTGAAATGAATCCAAATGCAGACTTTGAGAAAAATCTTTCAAAAATATGTTTAACAAAAAAGTGTGTATACGTCACGGTGTCCTTCACAAATTATATATTTCTACCAAAAACAAATGGAGAAGTTTTAATTGTTAAGAGATCGTCAACATATAATAGGTTTTTAAGATTTGAAAAGTGGATTAATTTTGGAAGAAAAGGACGCAGTAAAGCAATAGCTCTAATATGCTATCTCCGGGACAGGATTAGGTCCTTTTTATAAATAACATAGGACTAACACAAAAAAAAGAGCTTTTAAAGGTTTTCATCCTTCGTTTGGAATAGATTGTTGAGGCTCGAAGCTTCTATATTAATGCGTTTATTGCAGCAAAAGGGAAACATCCAAAGAAACTAAGAGGACATATTGACACTTGTTATCCAGTTTGTCACGTTAAAAAAGCAATCTTTTTTCTTGAAACTTGGTGCGTCTTAAATAGATATTCTAGAAGTTTCACGAAAAACTTTTTAAACTTAGCTTTATTATTCACAGACAAAGATGGCAACGGAGAAGTCGAGTACGTTTAATTAGTTTTTCAGGAAACTTAAAAAACATCGACTTTATGATGAGCCCTTTTAAAACTTAAAAAATTAAGCAACATCAATAAACCAAAAAGTTGTATTTTTTCCTATGTGAGTTCATTCTAGTCGCTTTCTCAACACTCTACTCGGAAAATGGTTCATATTGTAGAAAAACGCAATTGACTTCCGATCAAATAGGTCGGGAGATATTTGGCCAAAAACTATTTTAAGAAAATCTAATAAATATAACTGAATATGTTTTATATTTTAAACCGCTGATAAATACCTGAAAGCTGACGAAATCAGAGCCGAATATTGTAAAATCCTTAGTAAGTGATCTAAAGGATTTCTTTAATTAGTATTGCTGTTTGAAATTTCGAAAAGATATCTACCCTAAAACTAGCACAATTTTGTTTACCTAATATCTTTTGCTACGCCAAAAATATTTGTTTGTCTTTAATATTTTGACAGAGGTATTTGAATCCTATAACCCTCTCGTCTTAAAGGAAATACAAATTCGCGCCCAAAATATTAAAAATTTTTTTTTAAAAATTGCATTTTCACGGTGTCCTTCACAAATTATATATTTCTACCAAAAACAAATGGAGAAGTTTTAATTGTTAAGAGATCGTCAACATATAATAGGTTTTTAAGATTTGAAAAGTGGATTAATTTTGGAAGAAAAGGACGCAGTAAAGCAATAGCTCTAATATGCTATCTCCGGGACAGGATTAGGTCCTTTTTATAAATAACATAGGACTAACACAAAAAAAAGAGCTTTTAAAGGTTTTCATCCTTCGTTTGGAATAGATTGTTGAGGCTCGAAGCTTCTATATTAATGCGTTTATTGCAGCAAAAGGGAAACATCCAAAGAAACTAAGAGGACATATTGACACTTGTTATCCAGTTTGTCACGTTAAAAAAGCAATCTTTTTTCTTGAAACTTGGTGCGTCTTAAATAGATATTCTAGAAGTTTCACGAAAAACTTTTTAAACTTAGCTTTATTATTCACAGACAAAGATGGCAACGGAGAAGTCGAGTACGTTTAATTAGTTTTTCAGGAAACTTAAAAAACATCGACTTTATGATGAGCCCTTTTAAAACTTAAAAAATTAAGCAACATCAATAAACCAAAAAGTTGTATTTTTTCCTATGTGAGTTCATTCTAGTCGCTTTCTCAACACTCTACTCGGAAAATGGTTCATATTGTAGAAAAACGCAATTGACTTCCGATCAAATAGGTCGGGAGATATTTGGCCAAAAACTATTTTAAGAAAATCTAATAAATATAACTGAATATGTTTTATATTTTAAACCGCTGATAAATACCTGAAAGCTGACGAAATCAGAGCCGAATATTGTAAAATCCTTAGTAAGTGATCTAAAGGATTTCTTTAATTAGTATTGCTGTTTGAAATTTCGAAAAGATATCTACCCTAAAACTAGCACAATTTTGTTTACCTAATATCTTTTGCTACGCCAAAAATATTTGTTTGTCTTTAATATTTTGACAGAGGTATTTGAATCCTATAACCCTCTCGTCTTAAAGGAAATACAAATTCGCGCCCAAAATATTAAAAATTTTTTTTTAAAAATTGCATTTTCAAATGCAATTTTTTTTTTAAAATTGCATTTTCAAATGCAATTTTTTTTGCAAAACTTTGCGATTCGTTTGGCTGAGGTTAGGAAGACAATTAATTTGAAAGTTACCAGTGTTATTAAATAAAAATGATTTTTATTTTAACTTGTAAAATAATTCTGGGCTAGCGGAAAACAATGCGTTGATTAAATGAGTTTTTTAAAGGCAAATTATTCAATAGAAGGACTTGTACATTACTAGGGATCGGGGTTCCATGCAAATGCATGTTTTTTAAGGAACACCTTGGAAGCATGGCAACGAATTATGTATACGAATCAGGAGATTTCCTTTAAAATGGCAATCAATTGTTTAGTTTAGTTTAGTGTTTATTTCATCAAACAAAGTTACAATGCTTTAGTGATTACTCGATAACAAAATAATAATAATATACGTACAAAATCAATAATGAATAAAAAACAATAAATAAATAAATAAATATATATTAAACATTTCCACCATTAAGGTTTCTCAAAATAACGAGTAAATTGTTTTTAAATGAAAATCTACCAAGACAAAAGTCGATCATATCGCAAACAGAATTGGATTCTTTTAAGCACCTGGTCAATGGTTCATTAGCAGCATAATTTGTTCTGTGGAATGGAATGTTAAACAAATTTTGGTTTCTAAGCATCCTCGCAGGAACATTGAAGTTAATTAAGCTCAAAATTTCCGAACAATCAATATGATTAGTTAAAACATCACGAATAAACATAACTCCCGAGAACTTTCTACGAATATTAAGAGGCAAGATTCCAAATAATTTACACCTTGTTTCATAGGAAGGCATATCAATGTTCCAATGAAGCCTTTTTACTAATACCCTTGTAAAGCGTTTTTGAATTTTCTCAATTCTAAAAGAGTGAAGAGGAGACTTACCTACGTTATGTTAGTGCCTATTTTTGCATATTTTGCATTTATTTGCATATTTTGATATATTTTGGAAATAAAGGCATGTTTTTCGTGCATATTTTCGCAAAAATTAGCAAAAATAACGAAATTACATTCTTGAAATTTTTTACTAAAAGTGACTGAAAGTCAATTAGAAAACGTAAGCAAATGCTGTGCAAAACTGACAAACCAACGTTGTCCAAACTCATAAAAAACACGATCAAATAATAAATTAGATTATTTAAGAGTAAATTTTCTGCAATTTTATTTATTAAAAAAAAAAAAACCCCAATATTTCCAAAAAGTTACATCTTTGAACTCGGAAATGGTTTCGTATACAGATTTCATAAAAGTTACGTAAAATCTTTTTTTTATAATTTTAAAGAAATATGTATTGATATTTTACAAATTCACGTGGCCTTAAATGCATATTTAAAGTGCATATTTATTATTTTTAAGAGCATATTTTAAGCGCATATTTTTCGTTTTTAAGTGATCACACAAGAATCATACAACGTATTTGTTTGGTTATTCTTAGAACTCTTTGGAACTGTTCGCTTCGAAATGCAAAACGAACGAACTTTAATATTTTTAATTCAAATAGCACATTTTCAAGTTTATGCCTATTATCAAAACTTTTGTAAAAAAAATGATGAAATGATGAAAAATGATGGCCAAACAAACTCAATAACTAATTCACAGTTGCTTTTGGGAAATGGGAACTGAACATCACTTTTTACCTATATGTATTTTATACATATCAAGTTATGCATTCGTAAAAAAAAATTGAGATAGCATTTTTCCATGACATTACGATGATAGAGAATGCCAAAAAAGTGTGGGTCCCGAAAGTTCGTCTGTCTGTCTGTCAGTCTGTAAGTTTAAAAACAAGGTCTATCTTCTAATAAAAATTTTTTTTGAAAATCATTTATTAACGGTACCTGCCATAGAACCTTTTTTTTTCAAATCCGATTATCTCCGAAATTGCTTATTCGATTTCAACGAAACTTTTTGTGAAAAAGCATTTATATAATTTTAATATAAGCAAAAACAAAATTTCAAAAAAAAATAATTTTTGGATTTTTAAAAAAAATTTGAAATTTTTTTTTTTAAAAATCAAATTTTCGGAAACGGGACATTGAATTTTTTTGAAATTTTGTTTTTAGATGTTGATTAGTGATTTCTACAAAATGTCATACGAATTTTATTTAAAAACTTTTTTTACAAGAAATTATTTATAAAAAATTAGTTTTTTTAAAAAAACGGCTCTAACGATTATAAAATTTTTTTTCTAAAAATACTTAAGGTGTATATAGCAATCAAAACTGCATACTTGTTTTGGAGGGCATTTTGATTCCAGATTTTATTTTATTTTTTAAAAAAACAAATTTTATTTTTTTTTAAATTTAAAAAAAAAAATTTTTGTACCTATATAGTAGGTACCTACCTACATTTTCCAAATTTCTATATAAAAAGTCTTAAAAATTTAAGCAACTTGAACTCTAAGAGCAAATTCGTGCGAATCAGTCGTGCATTTTATTTTTAAGCAACATCAATATAATCGGAGAATAGATTCCAATAACGCGGAATATCTACACTTTTGGTGAAACCAAAAAATCCCATTTTAAAGATTAAAAGCCTGTTAAATATTTAAAAGTCCTTTGTGAAATCGGCCATAAGACTCCGAGATTATATTTAAAAACTACAAAATGGTGGATTTACGAATTTCAGTCTAAAGCCAGAACCATAATTGGCGGATGGAGTCGGAAGCTACTGTCAATTGTTGTTGTTTTCTTTGTATTTTCGACAAGTTTTTATCCGTCGAGTGTGGTTGCGAGAGCTGTTCTCCTCCGTTTTCATCCGACGATCCGACAATTATAGTTCTGGCTTAAGACATACATTTCTGGGGCGATTTCTTTCCCGAGCTATTACAAAAGATATAACTACATCCTGCCCTATAAGTCTGTACCTATGTGGTTTATTTGTAAAACTCCAATATTTATAAGATCTCAAGCTTAAACTTCTTGTTCTTTGCATACATTTTCAATAAATGAAATTGAATTGGTTTAAAAATTTGTTGTCCTCCTCTCTTTTTCTATCATTATCATTTCTTCTCAATAGAAAATCTAAAATCCCTGTACATTTTAAAATGTTCATATCGCGTGACAGTGTAATCCTGTTTACGTACGGTAGACAAGTTGATGCCCTTGTAAATCACTCCTTCCTCAGCGTCACACTGCATAGGAATCCACTTTAAACATTATCCTTCCATATACACAATGGCGTTAAGTCTTAAGTGGCACATCCCTGGGATTTCAAGTATATCTCTATTTTTGTCTGAACGTTTTTCTTGTTTTTTTTTTTTGTATATTTTGTTATTGTTTGTATTTTGTCAAGTTCATGTCCTTTTTTGTTTATCATTTTCACAAAATGTAAAATGCGGAAAATATGGAAAAAATGTCCGGGTTAAGTGCAGACAGTTTGTTCCTCCATGTTTGTTTTTTTTTTTCGCATGGTGTCAAAAAAGTAATGTTTTCTGAGCTTTAAAAAAAAAAAAGAAAAAAAAGAAAATCCCAAGATTGTTGATAAAAGTAATGCAGTATATCAGCACAAAGGATTTATCTAATTCATTGAGTTAGAAACAATTTCTAATCTACACACATCAGCTAATGAAATGTCTATTTCAGTGCTTTTCAATTATTTAGTTTAGTAGATATTCTAAAATTTCAAAAATGTGGCCCTGATACCTTTTTTTCTGCCAACTGCCACATCACACGGATTTCGCATAATATAAATTAGACCTCTTTGTGTTGAAAACAGAGCTAATTTTTGTTCCAAACAATAATAAACCACCATCGAAAAACCAATCAACTAAAGTGCACTTTTGTATATAAAATCCAAATGCAAACAAAAGTAGCACCTCAATAGCCCATTTATTTGTCAAAATATGCATCATCTTTTGCAACACTCTTTTCCAAATCACAATCCAAACCACATACACAAATTCAAAAATTCAATCCTCGCGCCTTTTTTTTTTTTTTTTGAAGGACATCAATTCAAAAACCATTGCAATCAATCTGTGGGACTCTACTGGAAATGCCAAATAAATGTTGAAAAAAATTAAAAAAAACAATTTTTAACTAAAATGCGAACCAAAAATACGGTGGTGGCACAATAATACATCAAGCTTTGTGGATATGCAATGGTAAATTTTTCTGATACAATGGTGCAAATAAGAGGGTCATGTGATATCCTTTTTAAAAAACGTTTTGAATAGAATATCACACCGAATCCATTTTTAATCATAAACCAAAATAAAAATAAAAAAAATTAAAAAAAAAAAAAAAAACGATAAGAGGGAAACGACAAACCAACAGCCATCCCGGAGTATTGTGAAATGTGAGATTATAGTCGCAGTTAGGTATATGATTATTGTGTATCATCCGCGTAGATCCTGTCAGCCGCCATATACAGCAACAGCATATATAGAAGATACTTGTATAGAACATCAGGCGACAAAAAATAGCAGCAATCCCCTCTCGACCATTATGCATTTGGACAAAATGTATAAAATAGAACAAAATTATAGTATATTTTTTTGGAGGAAGCTCCTCCATTGAAGCAAGTATGTATGAGCTGTATAAGGATGAGAAGGAAGTACACATCTCGTTGGTGCCATTTCACGTTCTGACCTATTTTTTGTTCGTTAGTTTTTAGTTGATTTTTTTTTGCGTATTTGTTTGCCATGTCATTTTTTTTTTAATTTGTCGCAAGGATCCTAACTATACGCATCCTAAATGAAAATGTTTCATATATGTACGAACTGTCAGATAGGGAAAAAAACCCTTCAAATCGAAGGAAAAAAAAAATCAACCAAAAAATCGAGGTAAGCATTCACATCGCAAACTATAAACAGCATGAACGCTTTTGTCCTGTAACTGCATTTACTTCAATACATACTGCTCAAAACAAAATAATAGATAACTGCACCTTAATTCTTTTCTGTATTTTCTGAATCTGATACCATTGTCAATCTGGCAAAAAAGCAACCTAAATACCTAGAACCTAGAAAAAAAAGTTAGAAAGTGTCAAGAAAGCTTCGTAGGGCTTAGACGAAGCGATAAGGTGATTGATTGTGATAAATTAAGCTAAGTTGGGTTGCTTGCGTATCAGTGGAGTCCTTCAATCCACGTAATAATGCTTTATGATGAGCCTGTTCGGAACAGAAAGTACAAGTTTTTGGTGTTAAAGCCGTGCGTGAATTGGGAAAAATATTTAGCCGATGTTACATTTTTGACATTATTGAGGGAAAAATAATAATTTTCAGCTATCAAAAATGTATCCTGCTCTTATATCTTCAAAAGATAAATTTTTGACAGAAGGTTTTGTCTTTTGTGTGTTTTCTTTAATAAGGAGTCAAAAACTGAAATAAAGGAAAGAAATTTTGAGAAAGCAATACAACACTATCAATTTTTTATTGGAAACATTTTTTAATATAAATATTTCACTTTATTGACGAAGAAAAATTGGAAGTGCATTTTAAACAAAAGTTAAGTTGACAAAATAAAAGTATGTTAATTGTAAACTGTAAAGACTTAGAAATGTTTTTAACTCCATTAATTCTTTGTTTTATAGCTTAAAATTCAGACAGCTCAATTTATTTAACAAGACATACAAATATCTAAAATGTTTCTTCGACTAAATATTTAACCCAATTCCCAGAATGATGTTTAGACCACAAAGCTTAAGACAAGTGTCGTTATCGTGTCGGCGGAATGCAAAATTGTTCTAAGTCCTAATATTAATAAATCCTATTAGGCTATTGATTATGTCGAAAAAAACAGGGTAATAAGGAACTAAGACGTTCACGGGTTTTTATTGCAGGAATCGTTCAATGGGTTATAAAAGAAGATAAAACCGCGGAGTGCTATTAAATGAGAGGGTGGAAACTGAAGATAGGGGTGCAAAAGCCCCCTTTTTGGTTTTTTCAATATACCTCGTAAACCAAGCAAAATTTTGATATATTGTATATACAACTTTTAGTAGAGAATTAAATTTCAAATTGGAATAATGTTTTTTAAAAATTGAAAAAAAAATTTCCATACCAAAATAGTCGAAACAATCATAAAAAAAATATCAAAAAAATCGATTTTTTGAGTTTTTTTGCTTTTTTAGTTGTACATTTTTTTTGGGTTGAGATAGACATAAACATTGCTCCAAAGAAAAAAAGAAGATTAAATTTCCTTCAAAATGCTGTACTCACTAAATTTTTTCATTGAAATTGACTGAAGTATGGCCATTTTAATATATCTTTTTTCGCATTTTTAGTTTTACTTAAGTAAAACAGAAACATTTGAGGGGAAAGTACGATTACTTAAGCACCAAGAACTGATAATGAGACTTTGTAGAGGGGTTAAATACAATCATTGTTTACTATGGGAGGGAGGGTCAATGTCCCCCCGTTTTGGAGGGAGGGGCAATTTTCTAAAAAAAATACTTAAAATTAAAAAAAAATATTAAAAAACAATGGCAACACTTACAGTTTTGATTGATACTTTTTTCAAAAACTAGATTTATAATCTTAATATTAATTTTAAAATGAAGTTATTTTAATAAATTCTTTTTGAAATAAACGAGTGATTCCGATAAAGAAAGTATTTTGTCTATTTTTCAATTTTCTCAAAAAGTAGAAGGCATAGGAACATTATGATTTTCATGATTTGATAAGAAATCAATTAAGGCAGTTTACTTTGTCGTATTGAAGTCCACAGTCTTTGTGAAATTTTTACTGAATGTGCTTTTTAAACATTTTTTTTACAAGTTTTGACTTTGAAATCGGGTATTTCAAAAAGAATTGATTAAAATAACTTCATTTTAAAATTAATATTAAGTTTATAATTCTAGCTTTTGAAAAAAGTATCCGTGTTGCAGTTCTTTTTTAATAATTTTTTTTAATTTTAAGTATTTTTTTTAGAAAATTGCCCCTCCCTCCAAAACGGGGGGACATTGACCCTCCCTCCCATAGTAAACAATGATTGTATTTAACCCCTCTACAAAATCTCATTATCAGTTCTTGGTGCTTAAGTAATCGTACTTTCCCCTCAAATGTTTCTGTTTTACTTAAGTAAAACTAAAAATACGAAAAAAAGATAGATTAAATTGGCCATACTTCGGTCAATTTTCAATGAAAAAATTTAGTGAGTACAGCATTTTGAAGGAAATTTAATCTTATTTTTTTCTTTAGAACAATGTTTATGTCTATCTCAACCCAAAAAAAATGTATAACTAAAAAAGCAAAAAAACTCAAAAAATCGATTTTTTTGATATTTTTTTTATGATTGTTTCGACTATTTTGGTATAGAAATTTGTTTTCAAATTTTTAAAAAACATTATTAAAATTGGAAATTTAATTCTCTACAAAAAGTTGTATATATTGAACGATTCCTGCAATAAAAACTCGTGAACGTCTTAGTTCCTACTACATAATCAATAGCCTATATGGAGTTCGAACAATTTTGCTTTCGACAGGCGAAATATTAATCAAATTGTTTTTGTTTTCTTTTAAAATAATTGTCTTTGGGCACGTTCAGAACATATTGTGTTGCCAGAATATTTTAGAGGCATGGAGCCGGTTTTTTGAAAAATATTGGAGCCAAAGGGTGCAGCTTTCAAAAATGATAAAAAAACGGAAACAATTTTTTTTTGCAGAGATTTTTGATTTTTTATAATTTTTTATAATTTTTTTATAATTTTCAGATAACTTTTGCTTATCAGACTTCAAGCTAAATTAGTATTTGTTTTTGATATTCTGGTGAAATTTTAGTTTTAATACATACATAAAAATGAAAAATTTATGCAAATTGGTTGTCCCTGTTCTCTATCACATCTCTGGACGGTTTTTGATGTAAAATGCTAAGTTCAAAATTAAAAGAGCCAAATTCATATAAATCGGAAATAAAAATTTTAAGGAGCGAGTGAAATGTTCAAGTGACCTGTTGGCGATAAATAGCCGGCTCTGGCAACACTGTTCAAGGGACATGAAGTTTTTGCAAGGTGCAGATATAGGTATCAGACAAATTTGAGAAACACTGCGCTCGTAAGAATTAAACTAAAAGCGAATACCTTACCTTGTTCTCATTCGTGGAAACACAATGGATATTTTTTGTGTCTAAGTGCGTTCGGAAGCTTTTCCAGATAGCCACTTTCAACATTTCCTTAAATTAATAATAATCGTAACTATAATGGCTGTGTTCCTTTGGGCTCAGCCAAGTACTTTTTAGTACTTCTGAATCTATTCAAAGACATTTTTTTTATAGAAGAAATCGTCGGTTCAAAGGATAAACTCACTAACTGCTATTGAAATCCTATGTAGTTAGTGAGTTTTTCCTTTGGACCAGCGTTGCCAGATTCCCCGATTTTTCGTATTTCTCAAGATTTTTGGAGCTATTTCCGACTGCCCGATTTTGTTTTAAAAAATTAGGGTTTCTCCCGATTTTCAACTCAAAAAAGTATGTGCACTACATCGTCACTTTATTCATAGAAATACTTAAAATTTTATTTTAAAGTTGACAGAACTTCACTTAAACGTTTTAAAAATTAATTGATTATCTTATTTTTAACAGTTGTTGGTTTAAATCTATCTGTTTCGATTCACTATTTGGCTATACAAAATGGAAAACTATTTTAAAAGAGAGCCACAAACAGGATCATTCCGCAATTCATTATTAACAGACGATATCGTTATGACGATAGTCTTGCTTCACTTTAAAGTAGGGCTGCCAGACGTCCCGATTTCGGACAGTCCCGACATTTGGACCCTGTCCCGATATCTGTCCCGATTTACAAAATGTCCCGATTTTGTCTCGACAATCCGTTTTTATTCGAAAACTTTGGGGAAGAAAATCAAAGTCATTGCTATATGAAAATAAATGAATAACATTTGACATTTCCTTACTAGGAATATGAGTGAAAAGTAAAATGATTGGTCCATTATTTTTTTGACTTTCGTGTATTACAAAATTTTAAACATAAAAAGCTTTTAGCTTCAATTTATTCATTCTCAATTGATTATAAAGTCCACATTAAAAATTTAAAAAAAAATGTCAAATGGCATACAATTTTTACAACTCCTTCTTTCAAAAGGGAACGTTAAATTTAATGGAAATTGGTGCTTGGTACCCACATTTATTAAAAGATCCATCACTTGATAGTTGTTTATTTTTTATGGATGAAGACTTTGTTATTTTTCTTTAATTTTAGTTTTCAAAACATGGAATTTTTATCAATGGAAAAGTTTGGAATCACACTAGTCTATTACTTTTTTATTTCTTTTTATTTTTATAAATTTTCGATTTCATGTATTTTTTTGCTGTCCCGATCTGTCCCGACTTTTAAGACCTGTTGTCCCGACATTAATATCATTTTATCTAGCAGCCCTACTTTAAAGCGATAGTCAATTTTTATCAGGCGATGTCGTTTTGATAAATAAATAAATAAAAATATATGACGATTTAAAAATTTTCTTTCTGTAGGTCAATAAATCGGAAAAAAATGTCGTCAAAACGGCAGTGCTTAGACGATAGGTAAATAGGTCTCGTTTTCATTTATTTGATTTTGAATGTTTTATGTATATTCTATGTTCGATTTAACCGAAGTTTTTAGAAGAATCTATTTCATTATTAAACCAGAGCGGTGTTATACAAATATTTTTTATAAATGCATTTGCATTCATTATACAAAAAGAATTGTTTTTAAGTTCTCTACTTGATTCTAATTTATATGGGACGAAACGACAGCGTTGCGTTTTTCCCACACTGAAAATAATAACTTTCGTAAAATTACGAAAATCGTTTCATAAACTACATTTTCGTTGGCCCAACGAAACTTTCGTTGGCTCAACGAAAATATGTAATTTTTCGTATTATGAAAACCTTCATCAATTAATGAAAACGCTTCATACAGTTTTTCTCCCTTTTCAAAGTCGAAAAATCCATTTTAATGAAAAGATTCATCACTTAACGAAGAATTTCATACTCATTTTAGAGAATAAAAAAAGAATTCGTTCATTACTTGATCAAAATTTTAATTGAGTAACGAAAAAATTCATCATCTTATGAAATTCAACATTAACTTACGAAAATCTTCATCAGTTTATGAAAATAAATAATTGGGTTATAAAAATTCTTCATAGACTAATGAAATTTTACATCAGCTTATGAAAAATTACATCAGTTATGCATACAGAGCACGCTGTATTTTCGTTTATTGTGTGCTATTTCGCGTAGTCATAGTTTATATTCAAGCCCCAAAGTGCAAAGACCTATCACGTGAAATAAATACAAAAAATATTGTGTGATAAAAAAACTTAAAGTAATTATTTGAAAAGGAACAATAAATAATAGAAACAAACAATGAGAAAAATAAGTGGTGTTTATAACAGCAAGCGATCAAGAAGCGGATCCTTACCAAGAGGTAAAAGGTACGGTTAGCTGGAGCTTGGACCATTTACTCCAGAAAATTATGAGATAGTAAGTATCATTCGGTTATTGTTTCCTATATTTTATAAAAAAAATATTTTTGTCTCTTATAATATTCCAACTTTGTTTTGTTTTTCTCTATCTGTTTTCTTTCAGATTCCAAAGATGTCACCTTAAAAAACTGTTCTAAAGGACACTAACTAAAAAAAAGTGTAGGATAAAAACCACCATCAAAAACTCCCAGGAAGCTTTCCTTGCAAGAGGTGAACGACCAGCGGGAACACCTCAAAAGCCGATCATCTAGCATCCCTGATAGAATTCGAAGGTATAAAATATTCATTTACCTCCTTCCTAAGAGGAGTTTAAAGTTTTAATTGTACCTAATTAATTTAATTTTTTATTCCATGTATTTAATTTGGGATGATTAAAAAATCAAATTCAAAATAACAAATGTTTTTTTTTTAATGGTTAAAAATTTTCGCTCCGCTCCAATTTCTCTGAATTTCAGGTTTTTCATTCCAAAATTTAGGGAAGAAAAATGAATGAAAAAATCCGTAGTCCTATGAAAAATTTCGTAGCCTTACGAAAAAGTTCGTAGGCTTACGAAAATAAAGTAAGTATAATCTACTAATTGTATAATTAATACAACGAAAAGTTTCGTTAGCTAACGAATATTTTTTCGTTATTTAATTAAAATTTTCATAAAATTAACGAAAAAATTCATTAAGTTACGAAAGTTCCTTGCATAGATTAATCAAAAAATTCATTGACTAACGAAAAATTTCATCGTGTTTAATTAAATTTTACGTTAATTGATGAAAAAGTTTCGTAAAGTGGTGTAAAAATTCATTAATTCTCGATCAAAATTTTTTATGAAAAATTTCATTAAAATACGACAGTTTTCGTTAATTGATGAAGTTCTTCATTAACGTATGAAAACCATTTCGTTGAGCCAATTAAATTTTTCACCGGCCGAAAATTAATTAAATTTTCGTTGGCTCAACGAATTTTTTCGTTGTATTTACGTAAGGATTTGGTTCAGTGCAAGATTTTTCTTTAAAAAGAAACGTTTTTAAATTGTTAGGCATTTCAAAATACGCGATGTTTAAGACAAATTTAATTAACTTTTATGCTGCTATCTAATGTAAACAAAAAATCTCATTTTCAACTTGGAAGAACCTAGCCGAAGTAAGAGTGAAACACCTTGTAACTCGACTATTTAATTTAGAAAAATTTTTACACATACATATAAGGTCTTTTTGTGTACTGTCTAAAACAGAAATATTTCTACTTTTTTCAATATTTTTAACTCAATTCCTGTTTGTGTATTCTAGAACTTTGTAGTTTCAAAGGTTTCAAATGTTTTTGAAGATTCTCAAACTGTAATATGGCAAAAAACTTTGACGAGACCGCAGTGATAGAGTTACGTGAAGCAAAAAACGGACAACCACGTTAACGATTATCGTTTTGTCAATTTTATGAATTCAAAAATTACGGAACGACTTCCCAGTTTAAACCTGAAAACATCACGACAAAAAAAGTCGATGACAACAAAGAATTCTTTTTACTCTAGTTTAATATTAAAACAAAGTCACATCTCAGCCTTTCTTTACTCATGAAATAAAATGTCCAGGCTGGAATTTGATTTGATTTGATGCGTATTGTTATTTAACTCAGAACTCGATGACAATGCTCTACAGGAAGTTATCTATCGAAGTTAAAGATTCTGTTTTATTTAAAATCTATTTTATTTAAAATTTTGATTTATTTAAATTTTTACTGGTTCCCCGATTTTCCCCGATTTTTGATGTGGTAATCTCCCGATTTCAAAAAATATTTTATGGCAACACTGCTTTGGACCTGATTTTTTGGATTGATTTTTTTACCTACTGTGGGAAAATGCATCCAAACACTAATATAATAATTTCATGCCGTATTGCAGCTTGCAGGCAGATCGCAGATTTGTCAGTTTAAATAGTTCATAATGCATTATAAAGAGTTTATTTATTTATTTTTCACTAATTGTTGTCACAAAAGTTGTCAATCTACAATAAATGTTAAGCTCATTAACTATTTGTTTATTCAATTGGTGATATTGATTCATATGATTCTAAATTGCAAAGTCGATTATGAGGGGAGAATTTGTTTTGCCACCCATCTATACATAAAATTGTTAAAATAATTTCAATTATTTTCAAATGATTTTAAAAAAAATTGAGATTTAACAGATGTTCTTTGCGTCGATAAAAATAAACAAATTCAACTTCTTAAACAAATAACATCAGGTATAAATAGTCTAACGACAACTTAAATTTCCATTAGTTTCTTTTCAATAATAAATCTTTCAACAATGTTAAAGTTTGCCTTAGGACTTGTAGTTCTATCAATAATTTCTTTCGAAATAACTCACGGTAAAGTTTTTACAAAATGTGAACTTGCTCGTGAATTGTTTAAGCAAGGAATACCCAAGTCTGAACTTCCCGATTGGGTTTGTATGGCATCAGGAGAAAGCAGTTTTAATACCAAAGCCACTAATCGCAATAAAAACAAGACTGGAGATTGGGGTATTTTCCAAATCAACGATCGCTATTGGTGTAAACCATCTGAAAATCGACCATCGCACAATATTTGTGGTGTTTCTTGCAATGATTTGTTGCAAGACAATATTGCCAAGTCTGTTGCATGTGCCCGTATAGTTAAAAAACAACAAGGCTGGGAAGCATGGAATGCATGGAAAAGCAAGTGTCGATCTAATAAACCTTCAGTCAGTGAGTGTTTTTAAGAATAAAGCATAATTTTCAATTGTAACTTGATTAGGGACTTTTCAATGGAATGATTTCAATTCATTTTATATTGTTTTTCAAGAAAATTTTTTTAAAAATAATAAAAATTATAACACATTCGCAAATAGCAGTTTAATTATTTTCATACATGTTTTCTGGTAAAAGAAGCACATTTGGGATATTCCCCCATTTTTGAAAACAAAATTAAAAAAAATTAGCTATTTTTTTATCCACTTTTATTATTTGCAGAGTTTTTTTTATTTTAAACTTTCATTTATCTATTCATTGTTCGTTGCAAAGCGATGCGATTATTTGTATTTAAGGTGGCCATTCAAATTAAGACTAAAACCAATTACATCACGAGCAAGTAAATCAGTGTGCTACAAAATGCTAATGGTCAGAAACATGAGACTGTTTCAAACAATTTTTTTTTGATATATTTTTTTCATATCACTAATGGAGTTGGCTTCAGTAAGTCTAACAAAATAAACAATAAAGCCGCGGAATGAATTGCAGTGCATGTATTTTTTTTAATAGTAATATTATAGCCGTTTTACATAAAATCGATTGAAAATAACTACCTATAAAAAAAAAGATTTTTTAAATTTAAATTATTATATAAAGGCTAAGTTATTAAAGGTGAATATAATAAGTTTCAATTAAAAATAAACTTAAATTTAGCATTTTTTGGAGGTTAAATTTAAACTGTTGGGTTCTCCGCACGAGAACATAAATTAACAACGACGTGGTTTATTTTTTAATAATTTTTTAATGATAACTAAATAATTCATATAATTTTTGCATTGTTCTTCAGAAACTTCCGAGTAATTATCAAACTTTCATTTTCATTCATAAGGCTAAGGCACTCAGTCTTATCCTTGTTTGATGTCATAACTATTCATCGTCGGGCAACTCACAACGAAACAAAAATTCGGGATTCATCCCTGCCATCCTTATAACAGGCTGCGTAAATGCATGGTATAAAAAGGCAAGGTATGATCATTAGAGTCGCCATTTTGCAAAATGGAGTAATAAGTTTTTGACGTTTAATTTGGTAGAGGCAAAAGCAACAACAATTTCCAAGAAAATTTTTATTACAACAACAATTTCAGTAGGACAGCTGTCAAAAACTTATGAAGCCATCTTTTTTTCTTTCATCTGACAGTTCTCGATACAGACTTTTTTCTTATGATCATACCTTCTCTTTTTATACCAAGGCGTAAATGAACTGATAAGCTATCCTGCGGTAACGCTGCAGGGATTTGGGAACCGCAGCGTCAACGCACAGCGTATGCATACACAAGCTGCGTTTTTTAGTACCACCGGGCTTAACTGGACAAGAAAAACGCCTCGAGGCTTAGCGAGAAAAATTGGAAGCACTGCATATTTTAAATGTTCCGAAATCAGCTGACACAAAAAAATATAGAGTTGTCATATTTTTCGCTTTTGTGTTTTCTAGTGTGTTTTTGAAAAAAAAAAATGGTTTAACTATTAAATAAATATTTTAAATAATAATTGTCATTCCAAACATCACTTTTGATGTTTTTAAACAAATTCTAAACAATTTACGAACAAATTAATTTGGTAGCAGCCCCGACTGCGTATTTTTGTCCAGTTAAGACCGGTGGTAATAAAAAACACCTATTATTATTTTTCTGTGCATAAGAAGATAAAGTAATCAGGCCATGGTGAACCATGGTAAAGAGTTTTCTCCAAGCTCCAACCCCTTTCTACATACAAGCAAGATTTTTCCCCTTCTGGGCTAATACAAGAGAGCTGTGTAGTGTAGGCAGATATCAATTAAAAGTGTTTTAGTGGGAACAATATTCACACAGAAAAAAATAATGGACCCACCGAAAGGTTTTTTCGGTGAGCTTAAAAAAAAAAAAAATGTGCTAAAAATAACGTAGTCTTGGTTAAAAACTACTTAGTTCTCGTTACTAAAATCAACGTAGTGGCCTCGTTTAAGTTAAATTCTTTAAAATTACCATTTTAGAAGGTTATTTAACCGATCAGATTGTTTATACTGATCAAAAAAACTCGGCTAAAATTTGAGATATTAGTAAAATTCAACCGAAAAAGTGGGTAAAATTAAACTATTTTGAATAACCGAGTCGACTCGTTTAATTTTAACCGGGTTAGCCCTGGAAAATGTTTGCGGGAAAAAGGCTATCTACCAATGAAAAAGCTTCCACAAATGTTGCTCCCTTTCATCTTTGTTTTATAAGCAACATTAAGAGTAACGAAAAATAAAAATGGCCTCCTCAAAATTGCACTAAATGTTGTGCTAAACATGACTCCGTTAAAGGCATGTAGATGTAGATAACATTTTACAAAGGTAATTTAGGGCCATTTTCTTCACTCGGAGTTGAACATAACTTCAGAATTTTTAATATAAAAATTCTCAAGTTATGTTCAACTCCGAGTGAAGAAAATGGCCCTTAGAATCCTTGATTGAAACAGAATGGAAATGCGTTTTTTAAATTCCTGTGCCAAAAAAAAGTACCTACATACTACCATTTAGATTTAGGTGACAAAAAAGCCAAACTTTCCAAAACTTTACTTTCGTTTATCAAGGAAGTTCCAGTAATTCGCATTGATATAGTATATCGATGTAGGTACCACCTATAATAAGTGTTAAGTTTTTCTTACAAAACTACAGCAATACGTTTGTGTTTTTGTCGGTTTGTTTCATTTGATTTAATGCACTCCTGATACATTGCCAATCTGGTCCGCCTCTAAAACAAAGAAAGGCGTCTCTCCTTATAGTGGTGGTGAACAATAATATCCTCCAGCTTAATAGTGCGAAAACTTAAATTGTCGCATAGGTATGTAATGTACCAACACTTGTTAGGGTTGCCAAATTATTTTTAAGAAATTGTTAAAATTTTGACAGTTTTGTTCTGTCAGAAAGTCAACAAAAACATGGATTTATTTGATCTTAAATCTTTTAAGGCTGATGAAACTTCCACCTGAAAAAGGATCCCCAGCTCCTCGCGTATAGTTCGTGTTACGAGTGACTCTTTAGCCTTTTTTGAAGGATATACGTCGATATGGCAACTCTGCCCACCATTTTCTGCGTTCGCACGACACAAAAGGGTTACGAAAAGTTGGTTGCCAGGAATAAAAATATATCCTCAAACTAGCAAAGTTGTCTGCACCTTATGTAGTGCCTACAAACAACAAGCAATCTGAAAAGAAGACAAAAAAAATGTAACACGGTTTCTTTTCTTATTCAATGGGTATATTCGGGAATTCTTTCTATACGGATGAGAAGAGCTTAGCAGTTAGCAAAAAAAAAAAAAGATGAAGAAGAAACTTCCCATCATCTCGCGTGATATTGATTCCTTTGCCCGCTTGGTCGCCTACGAGAATATGCTCCTTAAGTTGTTTATTGGCTGCGACATAAGTTTTGGGAGTCTCTAAATATATATATGAACACTTTTAGCACACATACCTACGTCACAATACCTTTCACATGAAAATGGAAAAAAAAGAAAGAAAGAGAGAGAGAAAAAAAAAAGGATTCGCATTTTACTTGCAATGGGACCATAATTCAGTCCAGCAGAACGTACAGAAATGGTTTCTTCTATAATTTATTGACGGAAGTCTTTAGTAAATTAAAAGCTTCCAAGTTTTTGGCTATAGGTGTCGTTTTTTTCTTGTACTTTGTGTGTTTTTTTAGGGCTTCCATGTGTAAGTATCTTCATGTAGAAAAACGCTTGTTATATTTTTGTTATTGTTGTGTGTGTGTTCGTTGAGTTTTGACACAGTCCCCAAACATTGATTTGTGTTACTTCCGGTTGAAAGAATGCGTTTTGTCTGAAATTTTCTCCATTTTACTCTGGTAAAAGAAAGTTTGCCAAAAAAAAAAAAATGTATAGAATATATTTTCGATGATTTGTTTTGTTCAATGAACTTGAAAAATTGCTCTGAATCAGGTGAAGTTTTACTTGGCATGTTGTACAGTTTTTTGGAAACAACATCGAAGCTGGGTATTAGGTACGGTCTTTGATTGCTTATGGAGTAAGAAAATGACTGACCTGTTTTGTGTGTGTGTGTAAAGATAGAGGTAAGAATTTCGGAAATGCGGGTAACTCTCGACTTCTGGCATTTTTTCAAAAGGTCAGTTGCAGATTGCGTGTTGTCGGTCGTAAGGATTAAATTGAAAATCAATTTTTGTAAGAACTGTTAATACAACATAGGCGATGTCAAGGAATGACTGTTTGTGAGGTTCAGGCTTGTCATAGACTTTCTTTATCGAAAGTGAAAATAAAATACCATTGGTTTAAAAAAATAAATTATGAAATTAATATAGAATGTACCAACAGTTTTCAAAATGAACCAACCAAAGTAACAAATAAAAAAATAAAAGAGTAGTTGATAAACAGATTTTGTCAATGAGAAAATGAAGTACCTACTTGGCATGATCGAAGAAACAAATTAAAATAACTTTCAAATTGTAGAGGAAGATTGAAAATCGATGAAAGAGAAACCTACCTAAAATTCTTCGACCTATTCATGCTCTGACTAAAATTTTGAGCAGTGAAAACGCATGTTTTGATACAAAAAAGTAGGTATAAAACAAAATACGTAATGGTGCCACTAGAAGATTACTTCACAACTATAAAATAATTAAAAGGTTCGAACTCTTCAAATTAGAGGCCAAGTATCAGCGGATAAAATTTTTATCATTTGAAAAAGATACTTGTGGAAAGTGAACCATCGAGGAATGCTTACGAATCTAGTTCGTCAACTACCAATTCAGATGTGGAGTTCAGAACTGAGTTGGAATATTTTTATACCTATAACAAAGCAGCACAAAACCATCGAAGAAGAACTGGAAGTATTTTTAAGTGAGCCTCAACTAAAATTTGACTGGAATCCATATGAATGGTCTTGGTCATGGTGGAAAAATAGGAGGAAAGGTTCGTTACAAAATAAAATTTTAGTTCGCCTTACCGGATCCGTGATAATTTTCTTTTAAAAAATCGTTTACTTCACAAGAAAACTGGAAAGAAATGAGATTTTGAACGAAAAAGGATCAAAATGTTAGCCAGTTATCTGCACAAATTATAAGTATTTCATTATAAGATAAGTAGGTACCTAATTAAAGTGCGCCTTATGAGAGTGGCGTAATATGAGAGTGGTTAACGACATCGCTGAGCGATGAGTGAAGCTCATGGATGAATACAACAAGCTACACACTAACAATGAAGAATAAAAGCAGTTTCTCTTATTAGCAGTAAAGGAATATAGAAAAAAGTATCCTGACAGAAATAAATGTACATTGCTTAAGTAATAGAAACCACAATTTTTATGTTTATTTATTATATGTTTTTATGTTTATAATATACTTAGGCCCAATTTATTCACACTCCATTAAATTTAAAGTCTCCATTAAAAAGGAATATTTTAAAATTTGTATGTGATTTGACAGATTTTTTATTTTTAATGGCGATTTTAAATATAATGGAGAGTAAATAAATTGGGGCTTAATACAAAATCTTTAAAAAAAAACGTTAAACTTTTGTTTTTGTAATTAATTCCATATATTAACTTTACCATGGCCATCGTGTAATATTAAACTGCCGGTAGCGACCCCTAAATATTATTCAATTTTTATAAAACTTTGAGACAAATTTTTTTTACCCCATATAAGGCGCACCCTACTAATTATTGATTTTTAAATTTATTTTGGAAAAAAATTTTTATTTTCGTACCAGAAACACAAGTAAGCCCATTCCAGAGTCCACATTTTCTAGAAGTAGTAAGTATGTTATTCGTCGATGTTGAAGTTTCACGAAAAACAAATTCAAGTAGCCAAATCATTCCTAGATAAAGACGGTAATGGAGAATACGCGTAGACGCGTACTCATCTTGTACGTTACCATCTTTGTCTGTAAATAATTTGGCTAATTTTAATTAGATTTTTTCGTAAAATGTCAAGAACATCAACTTTTTCATGGACAATTAAGACTCACTCAGTTTCAAGAAAAAAGATTGCTTCTTCAACGTGATAAACTGGAAATTCGATAACCAGCGCCAAAATGTTTGCAGAGTTACTTTCGATTGGGAGTCTTGCGAAAAACTACAGAAACTGTTTACCGATAACCAATAATTTAACGTCACTTACTTTGGCGAACACTTTGTGGCGGGGTGAAAAAAAATTAGTTTAAAAAATTTTAGCTAATTAAATGAGAGTTTTATTTGTTGCGTAAAAACGATTTTGTTGATAAAAGATAGGTCAAATTCAGCTTTCAAACCCCAAAAAATACGGAATTCAAAAAATATGTTTTGCAGAAATCTGAAGCTATCCAGATCCAGATACAATGCTAAAACCTTTGATTTTTTAGCTCAATTAGTTTCTACAAAATCGAAGATGTAAGCGATTCATCTAAGTCAAGCTTACTTCAAAATCTGCAAAAAAAAATTGCATTTGGCTTTTTTCCGTATTTTGAAAGCTTACTTTTGAGCTAACTTGTTTTAACAAAACCTTAAATATTTCAAAAAGCGTTGAGCTACAAAATTAAAAACAGTTTTATTTTCAACATTTTTTCACCTCATGGCCGAGCCGAACTGGAAGTGCATTTTTTAAACTTAAAATTTGAAGTATAAAAATACCCATAGAGTCTACAAAATTTATTTTTGCGAAATAAATTAGAATTCAACCAGCTACAATTTCTGAGATTAATTTTTCTATGATTCTGCCACAAAGAATCCGCCAAAGTAAGGTACGTAATAATTTAGCAATCTGAACATCACAATCTTGAGGATGCAACCAATGGAACTCAAGATAGGTATAAGCCGTTTATGCGATTATGTTTTAGACACTTTTTTGTTTTTGTTTGTTTATTGGAATTGAAAACTATGGTTTTTTTTTTTAAAGCTAAGGTATATCTTGAGTTCCATTGGTCGCATCCTCAAGATTGTGGTGTTCAGATTTCGGAAAAATGATAGAGCATCAGTTTTTATATTTATAATTTTAAATAGTGTAAATTTAGCCCATTCACATTAACTGGAAAACTTGCGTTATATAACCCCCTGAAAACCGTATAAGGCACAAAATTAAATTTGTGAGACCTTTGAATTCGATTTTAAGACGCGTATGGCTACAAAACTGAATAGGTACGTATGTAGATAGTTTGGTTATACCTTTACTCCCGAAATTTGCTCGGCCTAACAGCAGAAAACATGCTTTTTTCAAACACGCACTTTGACCAACTATAAAATTTTATTTAATCAACTCAAGGAACTGGTTTGCATATCGTTTTTTAGATAATTTTTTTGTTAATTATTTTAGCTTGTCATTTTTTTAAAATGAATAAAAATGGAGCTATTCAATGAAAACGATATCAATATCTTTTCCAAGATGGCGGCTGCTCACGACAAATTAACTTTTATGATTAGGACAACCACCCGGACACATTCCATGAAAAAAGTTTTGTCCCGCGAAAAATGCTCTTTCATGCACATATTTTGACTAATTTGCCTGGGCTAGGGGCATAGTAGTGGTTTTCTACTTAATTTCGATTTTTTTAAACCAGCCGGTTTCTTTGTCGCAATAATTGTTTAACAGATGTCAACATTTGACATAGACATTTTGACTGCCCATAAAATTAATTCAAATCATATTCAACCGCAATTCCCGCGTAATTTTCCTCGAAGTCAACACTCACGCTGCCATGAACCTTAACTTCAAGGTCATCACAATTTTATGAAAGCACAATCTTTTATTTATTTCCCCCTCGGTTAAGCAGCAATAAATTTGAACGCAAAAAAAAAAAATACTCTGAAATAAATAAACACATGACTTCGTTGACAGTTCTAATCGAATATAGACATAACAAACATTCAATTGCGTGCTTATCATATCTACGAGTAGGTATAGTCTTGGCAGTTATTTACATATTGAGAAATAGAAAAACATCAATGTTCAGCTTTGCTTATACATACTTCTACTGGTTTTGGTTGTAAAGAAAAGGACATTACACTCAAATATCAATATAAAGAATAAGCTCCTACACAAACATATCAAACATTGTCAAACACATTCATAAACTTGCGCTCGATATGGATGTGATAAACTGATGTTCATTTATCTTCTCGACGCGTTTCTATTTCCGTTATTCTCTCATTTCTTTCGTTTTTTTAAATGTCTGGTTTTCAGTGCTGCCAGACAACAAAGTCCTGCATATGAGTTGGACCACTGCCGCAACCATTGAATTGCAATTAATCATTGCCATATAAAATCCCCTTAAGGAAACATCGGGTTTCGTTTGGGTATTCGGTTGGGTTTTTAGAAAATAAAAGTGTTCCGTTCATCTTGTTGTAAAGCGTCCATTCCATTACAAATGGAATTGGAGGAAGTCGAAGTCCAAAATTGGCATTCGTTGAGGAAAACATTTTTTTCTCTTTGGTGTTTTTTTCTTTTTTTCATCAATTTTCTTCTGCGAAACAGGATAGGGGACAGGGACATGGTAGTACCTACCTAAGTTACCGATATATATTGGTATGCCAAAAAGTTGTTTTATATTTGGGACTTGTACCCCCTTCCCATCAAATAAATGCCGTCGTAGTTCTCCACTTTAAAGTGGGGGTAAAGGTATGTTTTCAAAGAAAATTTCACAAGGATCAAATAATACCAACGCATGGGAAAAAAGTTGATGAAAAGAGTCCTTTCTGGACCTTCAGGCTATAAATGGAGCATTCGAGCGTTTCAGATTAAAACAAAAAAGATCAATATTTTGTTTAGAGTTTTGAAGAACTTTGACCGTTTTTCTTTATTTAGAGGAAAATGGTTACCCAATTTTCAAAATCCCAAAAAAAGGACTCTGGTAAAATTCAACTTAATCGTTCATATCTTATGTTTTGGTTTTCAAGAGTCATTTGCCAGCTGAATTTTGAGTGTCCTTGTAATGTATAGTTTCTACTTCTTTATTTTTTTGTATTTTATTTTGTTCCTGTTTGTTGAGTCTTTAGTTCTCATGGGTGGGTATAGGGTTATGACAGAAATGCCATAAATTTGTGGCAGCAGTTATGGCACCTTAGAACCATATGAGCGGAGCAGAGAACCCAACACAAACAGTTGTACAGTAAAGTAAGAGTATCAAAAATCTTATAGAAAATTCTTTGGAATGTACCATATAGGTACTTAAGTGACTCCAACAGAAGTTGAAGTCGTCGTCGTCGTTAGTAAGGTATTTCTACATTTGAGTTTAAACGAACCAACGACAACTAAAGACCTTGCATTGCAGTTATGCAACAACTGTATTGTTAAAAAAGGAGAAATAACAGTTTTGCAGTAATCTGGGTTCGCGGTCGACAGCGATTTTGATAAGTACAATAAAATAAGAAATCTTATGGTAGGACGGGTTTATAGTTGGATGCCAAAAATTACAACAAAAATAAAAAGAAAACAATTACACATGGAAAGAGAAACCTTTAAAATAAGTGAAATTGTTGCTATTGCTGCTGCTGTGTCCTTGAACTGATTTTGTAATAGTTGAATAATTTTATTATGTACGGAAAAAGTAAATTGAAAGGACATAATTTGGCTATTTACTTCAAAACAAGAATGTGACTTTACTGCCATGCCAGATTGGTTTCGGAGAGGAAACAGAAAGGAACAATTATTTAAATTTAAATTTTATTTTATTTTGAAATGTTAGTGTTTTGGCTGGGGACAGCTTTTTCTTGAATCACACTTGTCCTTGCATCATGCTTCTAATGTCCTTATATCCTGGTGAAATCGTTCTTCCTGCTGTTCATTCAAGTCTCCCAAGTTTTCAGGAAACCGATCCAAATGGTTTTGAAAGTAATGTACCTTTATGCTTAATATGCTTATATTGCACCCAAGCTCACGAAAAGTAGTCAGCATATTCCTTAACTAAATTTTATAGTTTTAAGCCTTCTTGTTGTTTTCCACAACTAACAAAAATAATGCCCATGCTTTTCGCTCTTAATTTTCATTCATAGGTTCAACAAAATGAGTGTCCTTTGTTAACCGTCTGATTTTAAAGCCATCGAATATGCCAGTTTTGTTAATATTTGCTACTTTGTAAAGATATGAATCTAAAAAATGGGTATCTAATCCTAATCTAGAAACTGAACAAATTACTTTATTAAACTAAGTTTTACATAAAGTCGAGGCAGGATTATTTTATTCCGATCAACCAACAGCTTATTAATAACACTTTTTCCTCCAACAACCATGTTCTCTCTTTCAGACCAGTCCTACTTTCTCTCTAGCTCTGCTATTCCAAATGCACAAGAAGCAAATATATTTTGTGTATCCACTTTGCAATCAAAGGCGGAAGTTAACCATTTTCAAGTCAAAACAAATGTTCGTCATAAAAAATCTTTTCCAAGGCTTCTTGTACTATTCTTTCATTTTTGTTGAGTAAGCCATTACTATAGGTATTGCTCCGAATTCAAACTTCGTTTGGAATTAAAAGAATAAGCAGACGCCAATGTTCTGGATCAAACTTGGGAACGGAATGCCCATTTTTGTTAAGAGACCTTTTCATCCTGATAGAAAACGAGATCTTTTTCATAATAACGACAATAAGAAGGAACAAACAAAAAAAAAATATTGTGCAATATGCATTATTTGTGCATACTTCATAGGTAAATAAGAAAAATATGATATGAAAATTATTGTAATTGGCGTAGGTATTTACAGCCAAGTTGCTCAATTTTTCCTGACCTTGAGTACTTCGAAAGTACGATTCAATCCCCTTGGAGGAATTTAAATGATTGGGGTAGCTTTTAATTAGATTTTTAATTAATTCTTCACGAAACTTGTTTTTTTATAGAAAATAACAAAATATGTTACATCTCAGTAGATCGAAATGTTTAGTTTTTCAGAGGATACAAAGCTATCAGATAATTGGTATCGGTATGGCACTTAGCGCAATCCTCTTGAAACCTATTTCATCAAAAATCAAATACACCGCTCTTCGATCTGATGGCAATAGAATTTCAAATTTGTTGCTCGGCGGTATGAACTGTCATACATAAGTATTGACTTTTTTTTTTTACCCTTTTTCTTCGTTAAGTACATGTACTTGTACTTACATATAACTACACATAAATGAGTGTTTTTTTTTTATAAAAAAAAAAATGAGTTGAATACAAATCAGCTTAAGTTGACGGGTTGATAATACCAAATGCCCATGCACAGTGATGCAGACGCCAGACGAACCTCTTTTTCCGATATTGAAAGAGCATTTGTCAAAAGCCTTGCCCTCAGAGAAATTGATTTCCCTTTTGGAATGCTTTTCGTCATAGTTTATTGAACGGTTAAACGGTTATCTCTCAATAACAATCCTTCAAAAGGCTTAAGTCGAAAACATTATTGACCGTTTGCATGTCTGTCAGATAGTTCAAATGGTTAAAAAGCAAACCTTAAAAATTCCAAATTGGCCTTGACCAATCCTACATTCTTGCTGTAATCATGTAATCCTTATTTTGCTTTGTGCGCTTAATTTCGTACAAGTCACATCTTACCATACACTCACTTCAGGATCATTTGCACTTGAAACGTCTCCAACCTTTATGACTTTTGTGTGCAAACTCAAAACTGTCTGTTTCTGTTCCTTCAAAGTCCAAACGCATAGGTCAACTTAAAGTGCCCTCGACTATTTTCGCCAGTATGTACTCTCTCACTCGAATGTTTTGCAGGATGAGCAATGAGCAGGTATATCTAGTAGTAGAGTTCTCTTTTTCAAGGATAGTCAACATTGCACTTAAAGTCTTGTTCTACATACTCGTACTACAATCGTACATATGAATATCGCTTGACTCGAATTTCTCGGAACTTGTTCGTTCGTTCGTTTGCTTCGTACTTGGATATAAACAAGCTCATGGCACATGAACTAAACATCCCCTTGATTTATATAGGAGAAAGCCATGAAACGTCCTCTATATGTCGGACCGTGCGTCGTCGTCGTTTGTTGCTGTTGGTTTGGATGGTTGGTTGGTTAGTGTAGTGTCCTGGCGGTAGCCTGGCTTCTTCGAATCTTTTGCTGTGCAACACTCTCATCAGGGTCTATACTAAGCTCTCCTCGGGCATTATTTTCCTATCATTAGGAATCCTTTGTTACGTCCTTTCCCATGATGTTTTTCCAACACACAACGGAACGGCAACAACGTGTGTTTGTCCTCCATTGAGTGTGCTCCATGAGTTTCTATCCATAGGTACCTACTATACACCTATAGCATGTGGGAAGCTGCTGTTTTCGAGTGAGAGAGGGAATGTTGTTGTCAAGGACACCTTGAAATAATGAAAGGACTAATGAAAAAACAACAATAGCATTTATTTGTTAATGTCCTTATAAGACCACTCCATGAGATGTGTTTTTTTTTGTTTCTCTCCAATTTTTTGTTTTCTATTTTTGTGTTTTCTGACTTTTCTGTATTTTTTTGTTTTTATTTATTTTTGCATATTGTGATACCTATCTTTTTTGTACGTTATTCTTGTTTTTGTTTTTATTTTTTTTTCCATACTATACGTATTCATTCGTCCTGTTGTATACGTGGTGGTTGTGGTGTTGCTGTTGGCGATCGTTGTTTTTATATGATTTTCTTTTAAGCGCGAAAGCAACAATATGGATAGACGTCTGCGCCCCAAAACATAAGAAGCTTATGAAAGTCGGGCTGTTAATACATTATGAAATTGGATACCTTACATAAAGGATATGTTTTTTTCGAACAAGGTAAATATGTTAGCTCTTATAATAATATGTGCACGAGGATGTTTTACGGTTTAAAAAATATGTTATGTGTAGTTTTTGAGTTTGGTGTCCAATTTAATTTAATTTTATTTGATTTAGGGCCAATTTTTCAATAGTCAGATAAACCTCAGATAGAGCTTATTCCTGGGAATAAAAGTTTTTTTTATATTGACATTTGGCAGTTTTTATTCATCTGATAGTCTAACTGACGATTGAAAAATCAGGGCTTAATAAAATACTTTGCCCTGATTTTTCAATCGTCAGTTAGACTATCAGAAGATTCATTGTCAATATAAAAAAAAACTTTTATTCCTAGGAATAAGCTCTATCTGAGGTTTATCTTACTATTGAAAAATTGGCCCTTAAACGTTTATTCGCTTTTTTAAGTTAATCTAGACACGTTGCCAATATTTAGTTTTACACTACTGGAATATCTCAAGAATATAGCACAAAAGCGAGTTTTTTTGAAGTTGAGTTCTAGTGCCATCGTGTTATTTTACTCAGGCATAATTTCACTTATATCGTTTCATAAATAAAATTAACTTAACAAATTTATTGTTTCAGCTGCTACTTTTTGTCCATCACTTGGATAAAAGTGATGACGAAATCCCGAAAGAAAAGATCTCTTGATTTTTTCGCTTGCCGCCTTGGTCTTCAGGTACCAAACTTTTCAGCAAATCGGTTTTCAGTTTTGGTGCAGTTGTTAATATTATTGTTTTTAACAAGTTTAAGGGTATTGAGTTTATAAAGGAATCGTCTTGACTATTTTGCAAAGTTTCACTTGATATTTGGATTGATTGTATTATATTATTTTGAGCAAAACTCAATGGCGTTTCAAATAAAAGTCGTTTTCAGCCAGAATCACAAAAATTAGAAAGATTGTTTTCTTTTTTGAACTCGAATTTTTAAGCGCTGTTTTTTTTTTTTTTTAGTTGGAAAATTATTTTGTTTGATTTCGACTTATTTTTTATCTGAAATATCCTCTTCTGCAGCAACTCTTCTGATGATGCAACAGTTGGTAGAGCTTCTGTTGACGGATGGTTTTTTTCTGTGCCGTTATTTTCTCATTCATGGTTTTCTCACTTTTTTTTTGTGTTTCCAGTTCTTTTAGACAATGAAAAGAAGAAAAAACTCCTGTAATACTTGGTATACCTAACTTCTCTCCCAAATTAAGGTGAGCTAAGATTTATTCAAGAAGTTAAGCCAAGTTGTGTTGCAGCTCCATCTACTAAAACAAAACATTTTTCCTACTGTACATTTTTTAACCAGAAAAACGGAGAAAAAAATGTATACGGGAAATTTTGTACTTTGAGTTTCTCGATCATCAAACTTCCCAACGGCTTAATATAATTTGGTGTTTTGTTTTCCCTAGAAGTAATTGAACATTTTTAAATACTTACTAAAGGAAAGGTTTACCTAATAAATTTTATACATACATTTCATCCTCCACAACATATTTGACATCGCAATCGTTCGTGGAAAAATCTTCATCCCTTGCAATTTCTTGCACTTCGTAGTCCGCTTCATTGATCTCTTTCGAAAGAAATCAACAAACAGATTGGGTTGTATTTTGTTGTGGGCAAGTTTGCTGCCCATTGACCAAGAATGATCTTTAAATCACCAAGATTCGCCGATACATCCAAAATTTTAAACTTATATCACAGTTCTCTTTAATCAGAGGCACTATGCCTAAAAAAGTAATTTAAACACACTAGTAACTATGACTAGTCGATTCGCGTTTATTTGCCATATTTCCACCAGTAGAGTAGATAAGTTTAAAAGTTTTTACTTTAATCCAAGTCATTTTCTTTCACGTCGTCTGCGTCTTCTGGAATTGATAAAAAAAGAATTTTTGAAGAAATCTTGTCCTCCATCTGTCACTTTTATTTTTGATTGTTCAATGTGTCCGGCAAAAAATCTTACTTCTTGTTCTTTTTTGTATTTACAGTTACCCGAACCTTCGATCCAAGAGTATTTAACACGAGCTTATCTTGAGCATTGTTTTTCAATCAAAGTTGAAAGAATCAAAAATCTCAAGCAAAATTTATTTTTCCATCGAAGAAAAATTAATATTAATGACTGTTAAATTTAAATTCCCCCGGAAATTTATATTAAATATTCCCAGAGAAGTTTTTATTAACGATAGACCCCATTTTTCAAATCAATATCTCATTGTCAATATTGTCAATCATCACTATTTATAATTTCTTACAGTGTATAAATTCACATAAAATATATAAGTAAATGTGAGATTTGTTAACAATATGATAGATTTTAGGCTTTTTCATGTTTTCTTTTTTCATTTTTTGGAAAATCTATCTTTGTTATAAGCTTTTACCGATAAATTAAATTTTTAAGTTTAATACAGCTGCAATTAAACTGCAAATTTACTGTGTTATTGACCAAGCGCCTATTGAGTTTTAATAAGACATCAGTATTTTGCAGTTGTAAACGGTCTATACTCCTTTTCGCTGTATCACGCAGGAACAAAATCAAAAATGCCTTAAAAAATATTTCTTTCGAACTTTTTGAAACTTTTTTTTTGTTAATCATAAAGTTATTCGTTCATTAAAAATTAATTTTGAATTATTCTTTTTATAAAAGTTGAAAGAATCAAAAAGTACAATTCGATACACTTTTTATTTCACTTTCGATACAATGCTGAAAAACGATTTTTCATCCCTGGTAGGTACTAGAGTTCGTTTGTAAGCATGATGAACGTAAAGATGAATATGGAGCTGCATAATTGTGTATGGTTGGCATGTATTGTGATGAATTTTTATAATTTAAAGAATCAGCTGTCGGTTCGGTAAAATGTTTTGGCAATTTTGTTGTTGGTTCCTCAGATTCTTGATTTATTTTAAAGCTTTCTAGCGCCATCGTTTCAAATATCGTTTTTTGTGTTTTTGATTTTTTTCTTCCAGTTTTCTTTTACGAGAACGAGATAAGTTTTCTCCAATTTTTGTCCTTGGCTAATCTGTTTTTCTTCATTAAGTACATACTTCAGATGAAATGTTTTTAATAGAGTTTTTTTCCTCGTTTTTTTCATCCTTCCACGGAAATTGGATTATTTTGTTAAAAATTCGTTCACTTTTTGGAATAATGGTTAAATCTGATAAATCAACAATTGTTTTAAAACCCATTGATTTTATTTTAACGAATGTGCATCTCCATGGAAACAGTAGGTAGTTATGAAATTCCTAGAATACTAACTGGCTCCTTTTCCACTATCGTTGTTATTCGAAGATAGTTAAAGGAAAGGACAGAAATTGTTTATGTTTCGCCCAAATTTAATTGGAGGAAACCTTTCCCAATTATTCGATCCAAGAAGATGATTCAAGAGTTTTTTTTTTGAAAATTCTACTTGCTAAACCACTGACTTCATTTCAAAGAACTCTAAAAAAAACACATTTCTTTTTTTTTTTATTACTTCGTGCCACTATCATTGCTTCATCTTTAACTCATTCTGTCAAAAAGTGAAATGATAAAAAAGTACCAAAAGGTTTCCGAAAAAAAAAGAAACAAACCCAAATCATTTAAGTCTTTGCAAAGCACATACAAGCACAAGGATAACCCATCAAAACGTTGCCTTAAACTAGCAGTTAAGACTTTCCTTCGTGTGTTATCTTTGTGTTTGACCGAGAAAAAAAGAAAATTTTACTTCATCTAGATTTTCCAAAAAAGTACCCTATTTAATGGTGTACTGACCAGCACCTTCTACAAAACGTCAAAGTTGCAACCGCGCAGTGGTTAACCGGTGGCACTTAAACTTTTTTTTTTTTCTTTAACCATCGAAAGGACACATTTATAGCTTGATCCTGGGATGACTTTCGAATGGATGTCCTTTTCGTCTTTTCCTATTTTTTTTTGTATTTTTTGGTTTGGTTGGTTTATTGTTGGATTGCTATGATTGGCTTGCCTGGGGCCTAAAAGATGTGCTTGTGCAACAGGAGCAGCATATTTGCCATCACATCTTCATTTATATCTAAACGAGGACCGACATAAAGTGTTTTTTTTTTTTTTTGATTTTTTTGATATGCCTTTAGTCTTATGATCGCATTCGCAATAAATGCGCATCCAAGCGGGAGGAGAAGGCAACAAAATAAAAATAATAAAAAAAAGACACCATAACTCAAAAAGTCCACCATGGGATATTATTTGTTGAAAGGAATATATATAGGGAGGGAGGCTCTTTGGTTGCCGATGGCTGTGTGATGACAGAATGAAAGTTGATTCTATTCGCTTTGATTCCTTCTCCTAGGTCCTCGCCTCGCTAGCATGAGTTTTTGTGTGAGAGAGAGTCGCTCGAAAGTATCTATTGGATACTCTTTTGGCGGAGGACTTCTATGCCGAGTCGAGGCCGAATACAACATCGACTATTTGCATTTTATCAGGCTTCAGGCACATCTAGGACTAAAGTATCTATATGGACACTATTTTTTTTTTGTGTATTCCACGAAGCATGCATGTGTAAAGTGAGGGTGACGTAGATGTGACCTGCACTGTGAGCTTTAAATGGATAACACGTTTTTTTTTTACTCTTCTCTATAGAAATATCTATATGTACCGAGATTGTATAGAGATATGTGTTCGTTTTTTTTTTTTATTTCTTTATAGAAGGATGGATCCTTATTGATGTGATGTGATGGAAGTGTCAAGTGTTATGACCATTTGGAGAGGAAATATTGATTGCAAACCATTCAATTCACTGATCCATGGCAGAGAGGACGTGTGTATGTATGTGTGTATATTTATCATTTGGTCTTTTATGACGATATCTTCTTTTTAATAGGATGCCATAGTTTTGTTTTTTGTATCCTATAGGTTTGTTCACATTAAATATAAATTTACGGATACCATAAGCCTTTAATATCTTTAATGAATTAATTTATTAAGGAGGGACGAAATATGGAGAAATATTGAAAAAAATATTTACTCAATTTGAATCATCTAACCGCTTTTTCGACAAAGTTATTAACACTCTAGGCAACGTTACTCCAATCAAAGCGTCGGAAATAAGGGCCTAATTTTGCCATTGCTTATATTGATTAACATTTTTCTAATTTATATTGTAGCCATCCGATTCTGATAAATTTTCGAGTACACTTGAATGGACACATAGTTATCATAGTAAGTGAAAAATTTCCTCAACCCCAGGCCTGATACGGCTGTTCTTACATTCGTTCGAATTTGATAACGGAAACAAAAATTGAATCAGTTGGTACAAGTAGTAGAACTTCAATTATGTCGTCCAATCTCTTATGTTCTTGAATACTCTATAAAAAAATGCAAATCTTCCCCTTACCTGCCTTCGATACCATGTTCCTGGATTTGATCATGTCCTGCTGCCAAACTAAAACGAAATTCATATTATTTATTAAAAGTTTAACAATTTAAATTTTTAAAATTCACATTTCTGAAATGCAACATCAGTCGTAAATGACGCTGTTATTTTCTTTCGAAAATCCTAAATTTTTTGTAAGGTAAAATGGCTTAAAGACTGCGCAATTTTCACCCTCTTCACTTGTCAGAAATAAAAAAAAGACAAAATTTCCTTCTTGTAAATTAGCTATCTAGTTTTTTTTATATCTAGCACTTTTTTTTTTGTTTTAACTTAATATAAATTGTTGCCTGTCTCACCAATCTAAAGATCAAAACTGAGAGCTAATAGCAAGTATTCGACCGTTACAAATTTTTGAGATGCATTTTGCTCCACACGGTATTCGAACTGGATGCTTCTTGGTTTCCTTTCAACAATATTTTCTTTCGAAAATGGCCCCTTCCTCTTAAGAGGCGCAAAGGTAGCCCTGCCTCTTCTTTTCAACTCTCCGCCATTATCGATGATTTCCTTAGCCTTTCCACAGTCGTTGGACTCTGAAACTTGGTCTAAAATTATCATTCAAGTTCATACAAATACAAGTTGTAAAAATCGAAGCAAAAATATTTTTCTTCGCCCGGAATTTTGGTCGGAATTTTTAAAGGTAGGTACATCGTGAGTTTTACCTGACGGGAATTTACATTTTAAGCTAAAATAGTTTCTGTTTCTTGTTCTGCACCAAAATTTAAGTTAGAGAAAAGCTATCGACTACCTCGCATATTACCTGAAAAAAAAATTTGAAGATATCAGAGCGTGAACAACTTTTCGCCCGGAACTCACAAAAGGGGAATAGTAAATTTAAATTTTGAAGGTTTTGAATGAACAACAACAACTCCAGTCTTTGAACTTGGTGGTAACACACATAGGTTGTTGTTGTTCATTCAAAACCTTCAATATAAATTGATTTCACAAGCAGCTGCCCTGCCAGTATTAAAAAGCTATACACAAACCATTTCTGAAATTAAATTTTTCCGGATGGAATCTTGTTCACGTGAAACTACCGATAGGGCTGTTTGACAAGATCTCTTAATAAATAATGTTTCTAAAAAACTGGTCAATTCCTTACCTATTTTTGTAGTAGTTGTTGTAGTAATTGACCTAACTGTCTCATAGGGCTTTAGTGTTTCAAATAAATGTCAAAGATTTCTTTTGTTTTATGCTCAGGTAAACAAATCGCGAATATCTATCACGTCATTCGTTCAACATGGATATGCATTATTTTGTTTTGCATGATTGTTTTTCTTGTATCAAATTGCAAAACAAAAACAAACAAAGTCTCGTATATGAAAACTTTGCATGAATAAATTAACAAAACTTACGCTTGGTTTATTTTGTGCCAACTATAACTGAAACTGACCCATATTTGTGTAAGGCTAAACCAGTAAACAAATTCAATTTGTGAAATATTATTATAGCAATTCGAATAAATAAATCTCTCTCATTTGGGATATAAATTAATACTCTAACTCTAAGTCACACTATTTGACACAATATATATAGAGCTCTTTCTGCCTAACCTACCTACAATTATATCGTTCGCGAATCTATGTCCAAAGCTATCAAACTAGCAACGATGGCAATAACTCTTTGGCCAAACTAACACGGTGATGGTGCATCATCGAGGCCGGGACGGTGTCAAGGCAGTTGTTTGTGTGTATATGTTTTTGTTTATGTTTATGCGCGGCATGACAAAACTATAAAAGCACATAATACAACATACAATTGGAAATTCTATTAAATCATAATAAATCATGTGGTTTCCCCCAAAACAATCCAGGACACTAATTATTTCCAATAAAAGCCAATAACAATTAAGCTGATTATCTTCTGTGAAGCGTGGGCTTTTCGTTCGTTCGTTTGGTCTCTTTTATATCTATAAGTTTCTGTGTTATGTTGTGTTGTAGACGATTGCGGGCGCGAGGTTAGGAAATGACATGCACACAGCACAGCACATGACATCGGACAAAAATTCTTTGCAACCCATTTTATGTTTCCATTTCCACCAGTTTTTAATGCCAATACAATGAATTTTCTGTAATATTATCACCAGATGACATTGACGATATAGAACACTACACCGTTTAAACTCATAGACAGAATCTCTACACTTACAGAAAATTAAGTCTGATCTCATATTTGAAAATATGTCATAATTCAACAACATATTTGTCATGAAGAAGTAAGCAGACCTTAAAAATTTAATTAGATCTTGCTTCGTTTCGGCATTGTGGAAGTCTCTTACTCAATCGTGTTATCCTGGATGTTGCCCGCTTGTGGCCGTGTTGTCTTTGCTGAGTGTGTTTGAAGTTAGCCCCCAAGTTGTTCCAGGTTGTTTCCGATTTGTTGCGGAATATTCCAAAAAAAAATGTTTGAAAAATTTTCGAAAATGGGGGTTTTAGAGATAAAATACTGTTTTTGACCTAGATCCCCTTTTTTTCGAAAAGCGAATTTTTAAAAGTTGTTCCGTGTTTTAAAAGTTGTTTCTAACAATGTTTCAAATTTTTGGACCTCTAAAATGAATGTTTCGAAACTTGGGGGCCAAAAAAAAAATCTATCCCCTCTTTTTTTCGGTTTTTCAAGTTTTTATATTATTTGCACTTCTAAAAAGTGTGCTAAATATTGTTAAAACAATTGGGGTCCTAAAATTTTTATTTTTAAAGATATCGCTTTCGAAACATTTTTTCAAAAAAAAAAAACAGAAAAAAACAATTTTCCAACTCTTGCCCCAATTTTTAAAATCCCAAAAAATAAAAACAAATTTCATACACAAGTTGCTGCCCTGCCAGGATTACAAAGCTATACACAAACCATTTCTAAAAACAAATTTGCTTCCACAGAATTTGTATTTCCTTGTCCGTCAAACTTGTATCATTATTTAAATTAGAGATTACGATTACGGCTTCTTCGTCCAATTCAATTTTAGGTGTTGTAATAATATAATCTTTCAACAGTAGATTATGACTTCTTTAAATTTATTGGTTTTTGATGCCGGGTTTTGTAATAAAATTTTGTCATCAAACGACCATTCGTCGGCTTGTGGTATGCCTATTCCACTTCGTTTTGGGAAAGGTTGCACATATTTCAGAAGCTAATAGTCAACACATGTTTACCAAACTTGACACTGTTTACCAAAAAAAGTTTATTACTAGGTCACCTTCATTTGCAGTATTTATAGACTGCACATTTTCTTGAGAATTTAAAGTTTCCAAATAGTTTGGTTGTATAGTTGTAATTGGAAGGTCGAGTGTAGTTAAGGCTTCGCAACGGAAGCTCCAAGCTTTCCAATGCTACGTGAAATGGGCTATGATCCCTTCCCCAAAGCCGTTCCGAACGAGTAGTCTTTTGACTTGGTTGTATTTCATACTACTTAATACATCGAATGATGTATGGGAATTCCTTTCACCCAAAAAGTTGTAAATAAGATGATGATGTACGGTGCGCGCAAGCTGTTTTGTCATAATTATCATATTATGACTCTTGTAGGTTCCTGTTGAATGTACCTACATATAAATGTTTTACTGAAAAACTTAATGTGAACTTCAATTCTTCATTTGTTCAGTTCATAGAAAAAAAACTGTTCTTCACTTATCTTGACCTAATTTAAAATAAGCATGTGAACTAAGTTCACTAGTTCACCAAAATAACCTAGTTCATTGTACTAGTTCGTTCGCGAACGACACATTTCATTTAAATAATTTTAATCAAAAAGTTAAAATTTTTATTTCCGTGTATTACGTCACTAGAAAAACATTGTTCGTGCTTGCATTTCGGATAATGTATTTGATTTGATTTAGTCAAAATGTATCAACATGACAGAACCAACCATGTGTGATGCAATAAATTTGCCTGCACAATATCATCCTTGGGTTCGCTTGCATTTGCACTGCCCTGTAAACAAAAACTGAATCAATATAAACTGCACTAGGCATAGGCTGATCTCGGTGATACACTGTAAATGCTTGCCAATTCAAAAAACCCTTTCCAAAATCTCTAAACCAAAAGCAACGGATGTTAGCCACTACCACTAACACCGCCGCCGCCGATATTACCACCCGCCATTGCCATGTACAGGGGTAAAATGTGCTTCATCTTGTGAATGGTGGAAACCTATAGAAAAGTGTCCTTGTGGCAATGGAGCCTCTCAATTGCCAATATTTACCAAAATGAGTAATCATGTCGTATATGCCAGCAATGGTATCACATTTGCGTAAGCTACTACCTTGCCTCTGCTCTGAACGAACATAATTAACGGTAAAGCACCAATTTGTAATTCAGCAAAGCGAACAATTGCTGACTAGTAACAGAATGTTGTGGAGGTAGGTAGTTTTTGATTCGGTTTCTGCAGTTGCACACAAGGAATGTCATACATGAGACGAATATGAGAGGAACGTTTTAAAGGACTGGTTTCTCTGTTTCAATGGAGAGTTGATTTGAATTGAAATGAAAAGTAAACATGACATGCGGCATATCTTCAATTAAATTGATCTTATTTTGGAATACAACTCATTATTAGTCATTAGTGTGAATGGCTTATTGGTGTGTTTTTTTTTTATTAAAGACCTAAAAGGATTTTCAGCAGAAGGTTTGTGTTCAACCATGGCCGAATACAGTCCATCGAAAAAGAAGCGCTACCAAGAAAAAAGTCCTACCAAGCATCTCGACTGATTCGTGGGGACCGAAGAATCCAAATTGACCATTTGCTCCTCTTCGTTCTGCGGAAGATTAGATAGAGACCGAGAAGCAGAATCGAAAGTTATGCGATCAGGTAGCGATAAAAACGGTCCCGAAGCATTCGGACTTATTCGCAGCAACTTTAGCAGTAGCCCGTTGCGAAAATGGATAAGGTTTTTTGAATTCTTCACTGCGCAAAAAAAAACGTATCTAAATTTGAAGTTAGGAAAATTGGGTTCATAGTTGACTAGCCGAAATAAGGTGGATGCAATGCAAACGATGAAAATACTGCCCGTAGATTTATCGCAAACCCGTCTGTATCTTCACAAATAACAGGAGTTAAACAGTCGATTATCGAAAGATGTGCATGTGCATTCATTTTAAAAACTTTGCCAAGTTGTTTTGCAATAAATGCCGAAACTTTTCAGGAATAAACGCAAGAAACAGCCCGAGAAATGTTGGTCTCATTGTTAGCTTTAGTGCACAAGGTTCTAATTCAAGGCGGTCAAATAGTGAAACATTCTACATATATTGCCTATAGGCTAATTTACGGAGGAGGCAGCTGAAGCCAAAAACAAAGATGTCAAGTTTTTCCGTTCAAAAAATATCAGACAAATATCAAGGATGTCAACAAACACCGATTTTTTAAATAGATTATTGCTGACTTTAGACACTTTGCTCTCTAACGAAAGAAATTTAAAAACAAAATCAAAAATCGACTTTGTCCAAAGAATTTTTAAATTTATTGATGTAATTCTTTTGAAAATAAGATAATAAAAAAAAAACACTTTTTCAATAATTTAATTTAGGTTCCATAAGTTAAAGTTAAATTTGGAGTTTTGACCGCACTTCCCATACAAATGGAACCACTATGCGTCGCGGCCATAGAATCCTTTAGCTTTGCATCCAAAGTCATCCCAAGAAATTTGGCAGTATTGGCGTAAGGTACAGCTTGATTATTAATGAATATTGGAATATTGTTTATCTTTTTATTTGTAAAGTTTATATGTGAAGATTTTGTTTCATTGAGTTTGATACGCCATTTTTCTGTCCAAGCTCTTACTGTGTCGACGGCATTTTGTTTTTACTGCTGCCTTAGAGACAAATTTGTCGGGTACCAAAATTGCGGTATCATCTGCAAAAGTAGCCATTATGGTGTGATTACCAACTGGAATATCCCTTGTGTATAGTAAATACAGGGTAGGACCTAGGACACTTCCTTGAGGTACACCGGCTTCTATTTTCTTCAGTTCCGAATATTCTTGATCGTACCTTACTCTAAACAATCGGTCTGAGATGTACGATTTTAATATTTCATAGTACTGTCAAAAGCTTGAGCAACATCTAAGAAAATAGCTGAACATACTTGTTTTTCTTCTTGTTTTTTTTCTATTACATCCGTTATTCTATGAACTTGGTCTATCGTGGAATATTTTTTTCTAAAGCCAAACTGATGATTTGGGATTAACCTTCTTTCTTCTATGATTTTGCTAAGTCTCTTCAGAAGCAGTTTTTCAAAAACTTTTGCCATAATTGGTATAAGCGATATTGGTCGGTAAGACGTCACTTCTGTAGGTGACTTACCTTGCTTGGGTATGACAATTACTTCAGCGATTTTCCAATGGTGTAGGACATACTGGTGCTTAAGGCATGCATTTATTATATATTGGAGTTTTATGAAGGCTATCAATGGCATTTTTTTTCATAACCTGAGCAGTAATTAGGTCGTAACCTGGTGATTTTTTATTTGATAGTTGATGTAAACACATACTTTTTATTTCTTTAAGTCTTACAATTGGTATTTCACTTTCATCTATCTTATCAACAAGCTGTAAGCTATTTTCAGCCGCGTTTGATGATTAGGGCTTAAAAACATTCGCAAGATGTTCAGCGAAAAGGTTAGCTTTTTCTTTCGGGTTACCGATCCATTTCCCATCTTGAGATTTCAAGGGCGAGTATTGTAACTGCGGTCTTTTCAGGCACTTGGCTGCTTTCCATAGCGAAAAATCGGTTGAAGCATCAGTCGTTAAATTCTTTAGGAATGTAAATTTGTTTTTTAAGATTGTTGCTTATACGGTTAAACGTTGTTTTATCATCTGGAAATCTAGTATTTTGCCATTTTCTTCGAGCTCTTCTTTTCTCTCTCTAATCTCTAAAGGATATTTTGTCTTCATTTTGTCTTCTTATAGAAAATGTTGGAGTACTTTCTTCAGCGGCCTGTTGCACATCAGCAATAAATTGTTCCACTTCATGGGCAATTGGCTCGATTGTATCCATGGGAGATCTTAGATTTATAAAACTTAAAAGCCTTTCTCTAAAATCACTCCAGTTTGTTTTCTTATTTACAAGCTATGGATTACTTTTTTCTATTACTTCCGATAGAGAATTTTACCTAATTTTCATCTTTTTAGAAATTTCAACCTCAAACAAGAAAACTACTAAGAAGTTTCACGCCCCGAAACAACATTATATTAAATTGCTGAGATTAAATTGCAGGGTTTGCTTACTTTAATCCTAGTTTCACTTGGATTTGAATTATTATTGAAATACCTACAAAATAATGCGAAACTTCCTAACCAAATATCCATCCTCCTAAAGGTAACAATAAACACAGTTACGCTCCCTAATTGGCATCAAGCATCTCTATCAAATGGCAACTAAGGACTCCATTTTGATCAATTTCCGTTCTGTCTTATTTTGTCCCACACCGAACAGACAGTCTGACTGTGAGGCCTCAATTTATTAAGTTATATTTCTATTAGAAAAAAACACTATGCAAAATAAAATCCAACTCAGCAGTCAGCACTCTCTACGTTCGCGGCGAGCCCTATCTGGGGACATGATGCCACATCCTGTCGCTCGTGCATTTTGAAAACGAATTAAAAATATGCCAAAGGAAAGTCTATGGTTCGAAAAAAAAAGAAAGGTAGGAGGTGTTTGCCGCCAGCCTACCAAGCGAGGATATTGTCATCCCTTGTGGTACTGATTCATATCCTGCCAGAAGGATTGTTTCACTGCGCTCCTGCTGCTGCTGCTGCTGGCTGCCGCTTTTTGTTCTTCTTCAATTTCTGCAGGACAAAAGTAGAGATTATTCAATTCCAGTTGCATGTCTCCATTTTTTTTTTGCAAATCGAAAATGCGGACTGATATTATTTTTTCTTATTTTTTTATATTATTTCTATTTCTATCTTCCTCTCATATCTACACCCCTTTTATATGTATATATTTTGACATTAAATTCGTATGATTTAAAACCCGAGAATCCTTATCCTGAAGCGAAAATAATTTTTACAGAACTGTGTCGTATTCCGGTGACATTTGCTCTGTAAAAATCAGACTCACTTTTGATATCCCTTTAGCCATGGCATTTTGTGAACGGAAGAAAGTTGAGAGAGTTGAATTGCAGCATCAGCTCACGCGCAACAAAAAAAAAAAAAATATAACAGAAAAAGAAAGAAAAGCCATGACAAAAGATTCCATAGAATACTCTGCACTCATTTGGGACACCCTAGAACTCAAAACAAAGAAAACGTAACGGAAGACGATCATTCTATGGGCGGACGGACGCATGGTCACGCAAAAAGGGGGGGGTGAAATAGAAAGAAAAATGTAATGTTATCTTCTGGTGGATTATGTACCTTCGGAGAAGGGATTGTTCATTCCTTAGTAGCTGCAAGAGCTGCAAGTAGAGGATTTTCGAATTCGAAGCAAAATGAAAAATGAAGACCGAATTCAAGCAAAAATAAAAAAAATAATAAAAATAAAAACAAAACGGATAAGAGTCAAGGAAATAAATCCTTTGAATTGGTTGAGTGGACGTGCTCATAGTGATAAGAACTTATGGCAGGAGTCAATTTTTACCATGCGGCGACGCTTTTCACTATTTTCAGCGTTGGTTGATAGAATGTCTCTTCTCAGTGTAATGATCCAGGTGAATTAATTCATAAGTTTCTCGCAGCTATTCGGAAGTTTTATAAAAGGCGAGGAGTGATGAATTTTTGAAATCCAATAACCGGCAGCCATTCTTTATCGGCTTAAATTTTGTTTAAAGAATCAGGTCACCTTCTCACACTTAATGATATAATGGGATTGGGATTGGGATCTGCCACTGCAAATCATTCACAGATAACTAGTCTGTCAGCTTTCACTTGTTATCTGACATCTGTCACCTGTCCTCTGTTAGTCATGTTATCTGTTATCTATCACCTGTCATCGGTCACTTGTTATCTGTCATCTATCACCTTTCAATTGCTATCAACTATCAGTTCACTTGTTAAGGAAATATTCCAATAAACAAAAAAAACAAAGCAACCCTTATAATTCACATTCACTTATTGCAAAAAAGTTTACCTAAGCAATGAAATCGACGAACAAAATAATTTTTATTTTGTTTGACTATTGAAACACAAAAAAAAAAATCTAATAGAAAATTTCAAGGAAAAAAAAAACAGAATTACATTAAAAAATTAATAATTTGATTGAAAATGCATTTTTTGGAAACGTAAGTTTTTACAATTTATGATGGTAAACGTTTATAAAATAAAAGAATTTTGTTTTAGTTTGGATTCGGAGCGTAGATTAATCTAAGAAGATGGTTCAGGAGTAAAAATAATTTGGTAAGCTGAATTATATAAATTTTTTTGTTATAAATATATTTAATTAATAAATTTTAAATATTTTTAAATGGGCAGCAACTTATTATGCCTGAACCCTGAACCACAGTTTCTTCTAGTTGAAGCCACAGGCGACGGACGGTCTTCGTAAGTTGGACAATTTTTTTTGTTAAATCAAATAATTCAAATAATTTGACTTTTTTTTAGCCAAATATGGATTTTCATTATGTTTCTCAAGAACATGTTATTATGACCTGGAGGAGTCTTATTCCATTGTCCAGAAGACGCGAGAAAAGAAGGGTCCATTTTTCCGTATGTATGAAATTTTGTTTTTTAATTGTTATAATATTTTTTTATTGACTTGTCAAATATTGATTGCTATGTTTTTTTTTATTTTATTTTCAGAAATTCAATTTATTCGTACAGTAGATAAAATTGAAAATTCGGAAAATACAGAAGAAAATAAAGCGATATAGAAATGTGGTTTACAATTTAATGTGTAATTTGTTTTATTATATTGTTATTATATTAACAATGTATCTAATTATTATTTAAATAATTAATTAAATTTTGTTTCTATTTTCAGGTTAATTTTTTTAAATAAAATTTTTTTTTTATTTTCCAGCTTTTCTTTTGACCCTAAAAAAATTGTTGTTTCACTTGTTTTCACTTTTAGCTGGATGGAAGAAGAGTTGGTTTTTTAAAAAGTTTTATGGTTTGTTTCAGATTTCTGTTTTGATGGTGTTTTAGCTTTCGGAGAAGGTAAAATAAACACTAATTAAATGTTTTTTTAGATTTAGGGTATCCGGCCGATACTTAATTAGTATGAAAATGTATGAAAGTTCCTAGTACGCAGCTGAAGCGAAACGAAATTTTCCATACAAAATTTGGCTAAGAAATCTTGAACGAAATTAAATTTGTTTTGTTTTTGCTTTAAAACTTATTTTATGATGTTTTTTCTTTAATTTTTTTTATTTGTATTTGTATTATTTTTTCTGTACCGATGTTATTTTCTCGTTAACATGTTCGCTGTTGACTTTGGAGACTTCAACATTTTTCGTTTCGCTTAAGCTGCGTACTAGGCTTAACAGTTGTTCTTTAAAATCTGGTTACATCTTTATTTTATTAGGTCTATCAGCCTTAGCGGATAAACAAGACGGAGCCATTAAATTTTCAAACTCCGCCGATACATTTTCATTTTCGTCACTCTTCTAGAAACAAAAGAATGGATTTGTGGTTCGACGAGGTTTCTCCCGTTTCATTTGATTTGATAGATCCCACCATTCGTTGAGGATCCCTTCTGATATTTTTAGCTTATTTTCTTCTACAGCTAACAGTTGTTCTTTAAGATCTTAGACTTCTTTATTTTATTAGGTCTTTCAGCCTTTGCGGATGAACAAGACGGAGCCATTAGATTTTCTGCTGAAGATGACACAAGGGAACTCATTGTGTGTGAGTTTTTAAGCTTGATATCCAAAGCCATGGGCTCAAAGAAACCATCATTAGCTCTTATTATTTAAGCTGTGTCTGTAAAAATTGTTCGGCGACGAATTTTCGAATTCCGCAGATGCAGATCCATTTTTCTTTTACGTCACTCTTCTAGAAACAAAAGAATGGATTTTTGGTTCCACGAGGAATCTGAAAAACGATACAACTCTATTATCAAAATATTTACGAATTGATGACTAGAACTTACTCCTTCTCGCATCCTCTTTTGGTGTCACTATTATTTTTAATTCTATAAGAAGAAACTAGATTGTTGCTTAAACCTGTTGCTACCTGGTGCCTTTTCGAAGAAGTGGAAGGTACAGAAATAGGATTTTAGTAACTATCAAGTGAATTAGTAAAAGACATATTTTGAATTTGCTGTACAAATTGGTTTAGTCTTGTTTCGCTGCTCGCGAACAGGATGAGCTTGCATTGAGAATTTGTCCATTTGTTGCTGGAATTTGCATCGTTATGTTGACAGGAGCTGCTTTAGTGACGTTTTCTGTGTTGGCACGTTTTTGATTTACAAGTAAAGGCAAGGTACCGCTTAAAGTTAGTTAAAAGAAGTACTAACCGGCTTAGATAATTTGGTATCGAAAACCAGAAAGGGTAGCGCGTTCGAATAATTACTTTTATTACAAGACAAATACATGCTCCTTACTTTAAAAAAATAGTACGACATCACGCGAAAAGAAATAGAAAAAAGAAAAAAAAAACATCTGGAAAGAGCTTTCTGCGATAATCTTTTATCATCTTTGACATTGCGACAAGTGACTTTAATTCACTGAAATTCTATTCTGAATTTAAGGAATTGTGAAGGGATAAGTAGCAGCAAGAAAAGTCACACTGGCAAAAAACAGAAAGAACAAAAAAAAAAATTAAAACAAAACAAAACGAACCAACAAAAGGACTAAAGCTAAAACCCTCTCTCGCCTGCCTGATGCTAGTGCTAGCCTTGTGTGTTGCATTGCATAAGTTCTTTAGTTGTCATTGTCGCCATCAGTTCTGCATTCGTATATCCTAGAATAGAGGATGCCATTTCATAGGGTGTTGAATGACTATAACTGGAAAAGACTGAAGACGGAAGTGGGCAAAATTCAATTGAATTTTAATTTTGTATTTCTCCGGAGAGAGAGTAAGAGTATAAGGAATATACAGTAGCGAGCAAAAAAAATGCAAACGAAAGAGGTTTAAAGAGTTTTCAACAAGAACTAAGTTACCAAATTTGGCATATTGAAACTGTTTTATTTTCATTAAACAGAATCAATTTGTGGAATATTTTACTCCAAAACCATTATTTGGTCAAAAGTCTACCTAAATATGCGTCTTTAGACGAGCAAAAAAATGTAAATGTTTTTATTGTTTGCATTTTTTTTGCTCGCTACTGTAAATGCAGGAAGACATCCAATGTCAATTAATGTTTATAGAAATATCTTTGGACATTTTTTGTCAAAAGATCCTATCTGTATGATTATTAAGACATTAATTTATTTAAGGACTTTATGATAAACCAAAAAATGAACAAAAAAAAAAAAGGAAATTGGTAGAAATTCATTTTTTTATCATTTTCAATTATTTTAAATTTAATCTTTAACTTAACAGACTTTTTTGACAGCACATTACGAAAAAGGCTTGGGTCCTTGGCTTCTATTAGATTCTGTGAAATATCTTTGTTTGAATATACTTTAAGTTGCCTTATAGATATTTAGTTTTGAAATTCATTTTTCGTTTTAAGAAGAATTCTATTTGTATGTCGGTAGTGTAGATGTTTTGTGCCAACCAACTTTCAAGTTGCCACGTATCAAAAGCTGCACATTTGTGTTATCACCATGCGATTAGAATTCGATATCCTCATTATAACTTTCTGTCCATTCGAGCCGTCAACCAAACAAGTCAGCTTCTCTGAGCTTAGTCTTGAAAAAGTAGACAAAAGGAAAAAGAATTCGCCCTTTAAAAGAACTTGAACTTTTAGAAAATAAAGAGATAAAGAGATGTCTCATTCAATTGTAGATTTTACAAGAATTCTCCCTATCCTTATTCAGTATTATTTGTTCTTATAAGAACATTTTTTTGACCAACGACGGCAACGCACTTCCAAGCACCGGCATTGTCCAGAAAGCATGATGCACAGGAGAGAATCAACAAAAAAGTAACCATCTCAAGAAGATTTGTGGGTATAAGGAGTTGGTTAAATCTTGTGTCAAAAGTTAGAAAAATAACGTAACTATTTTCTGCAACGTCATTTAACCTTTTACAGCAAACTGCACCACCTTCTTGCCAGTGTTGCCACTTCCAAAAAAAATTTGCGCAGTAGATCCATAAAAAAAATGCAGTACACAGAGAAAAATAGACCACATAAAATAGAACAAATACAATAAGATTTCTCTATGGTTTTCATCCAAGAAGGAAACCTTATTAAAACTATCGGGTTTTTCTTATTGTTTTAAAATCTGCAAAAAAATAAAAAAAACGGTGACCAGGCTGGGAATCGAACTGGAGACTTCAAATCTTTAGTCGCCCACCTTACCACCTGAACCAACCTGCCATGAAAATATTGATCGCGATTTTTGTTCTAGTGCTAAGTTTGCAAAAAAAATCAACTTTTCAGTAAAATTTTAATAAGATTTTCTCTATAAAAATAATAAGAAATCTCCTTAAAAAAACCTTATTAATCGTTGATTTTAATAAGATTTCCTTATGAAATGTATGGAAGGTAAAATAATATGGCAATCTGTTAGTTTTTAGCGGGTCATATTTTTCTCTGTGTAGATTAAAAAAATTTGCAGATTTTTTATTTAACAAGCAAAATACCTGTATGTTAAGTAACAGTCAGAATACCTTTCTTATTACAACCAAACTCATGTACAAAATTTAAATTAAGCATTTTTACTTCCTTTTAGATTTTTTTCACAAATCCAGACTCTATCTGTTGGGCCAAAAACACTTAAAACAGTGTTGATATTGGTATTTTGCAGCTTTTTAGAGCTTGTTTTGAGTTAGGAGCAGATTTTGTATATTTCAATGCAATTTATTACAAAGGAATTGGTTTATTATTTCCTTAAAAGACTTAGAATTTTATTTGAAGAAGTGCAGTAGATTTGATTAAGTGGCAGTAGATTTATTTTTTGCAAGAAATGCAGTAGATCTACTGCAATTGCAGCAAAGTGGCAACGCCGCTTCTTGCCCTCACAATTTCGATGTTCATCATTCTTAGTGTTTTTGGGGGTGCTCGTTCTTCATTTTTCACCCAACGGACAGCCAGAAAAATATTACTTCGACCGAGAACCTCAAAAGCCTAAAACCAATTCTAAAAAGGTACCAATTTAGTACAATTTTTCGCATAAAAATCGAATTTTAAACCAGAAGTTTATTTATTAATCTAGGGTTGATTTATCGATATAGTGGATTTTTGTATCAGCATTTTTTCCCATCAAAATTCTACATTAGAAGATCTCTCAACTCTAAATCAAAAGAAGAAATTGCGAGGAGAGGGAAATCCCTTCTCGTTTGCTCTACAGGCCGTCAAGTGGCTAGGCATAGGCGAAAATAGCATTACATTCGAGAACATGTGCAACAGCGAAACAAGTGAACCAAGTGAAAAACATAAAAAAGTGCTAAAAAGAGAAAAATAGTTTAAAACAAAACAAAGAAAGAGATAGCTATATGAACAAAAATAAAATGCACGACTGGGTCGCACGAACTTGCTTTAGAGTTCAAGTTGCTTAAATATTTAAGACTTTTTATATAGAAACTTGGGAAATGTAGGTATATAAAAACAAAAAAAAAAAACAAAAAAAATTCATTTTTCAAAAAAATAAAACAATATCTGAAATCAAATCGCCCCACAAAACAAGTATGCAATTGTATTTGATATATTAAGGTGCATTTTTAGAAAAAAAATTTTCAAAATCGTTAGAGCCGTTTTTTAAAAAACTAATTTTTTATAAATAATTTTTTGGAAAAAAAGTTTAAAAATAAAATTGGTATGCCATTTTGTAGAAATCACTAATCAACATCTAAAAACAAAATTTCAAAAAAATTCAATGTCCCGTTTTCGAAAATTTGATTTTTCAAAAAAAAATTTTGAAATTTTTTTTAAAAATCCAAAAATTATTTTTTTCAAAATTTGTTGAAATACAATAAGTAGTTTTGCAGAAAATCCGATTTGAAAAAAGTGGTCCTATGGCAGGTACCGTTAATAATGATTTTCAAAAAAAAAATTTTTCTTCAAAAGATAGATCTTGTTTAAAAACTAACATTTGAATTTTTTTAACAAAATCGTTGGAGCCGTTTTCGTGAAATTAAACTTTTCCGAAACTTTTGTATGACAGGTACCGTTATTTTTGGTCCAAAAAAATTAATTCCAAAAACCCCTCTGGAGAGTCTCCAAAAACTGCTACATAGCAAGTTTGAAGTCAATCGGTCCATCCGTTTAGGCTCTAGTTCCTTATACAGACAGACAGACAGACTGACAGACTGACAGACTGACAGACTGACAGACTGACAGACTGACAGACTGACAGACTGACAGACAGACGGACTTCCGGGACCCACTTTTTTCTCATTGTCTATCATCGTAATGTCATGGAAAAATGTTATCTCAACTTTTTTTTTTGTACGAATGCATAACTTGATATATAGTACCTATATCGCAAGTAAAAAGGAGGAAGTTAAAAAAAAATTAAAGTTTGATAGAAAAAAGAAAAGTGAAAAGGGAATTAATTAAGGAAAAATTATTAATTATCCATTAAAAAGTTAGTGAATTATAATTTAAAGAAGAAATAAATTTAAGAATGAAAAAAATTAATTAATTGAGACAAAAAAAAAGGATAATTTTTTTAAATTAACCGACCGACCCATCTGTCGATCATTGAATTAGTTTTTTTTTGCGGAGCAAATTTTTAATTTATTTCATTCAGTGTATATACATATAGTTACTTATACTTACTTAAGGTGACCATGCGCCGTAAGGCGGCTACAATCCGTGGTAGATTTGGGCCTCAATCAACAAACTTAGCCAGCCAGCTGTATCTTAAGCTCGCTGCTTCCAGTTTGGCACGCCAAGTTGAAACTGGAAGCAGCGAGTTAAAGACAGTGGGGCGTATTCATAGACACTGTTCAAGCTGCTTTTAAGAAAAACTCGAGGAGGTCGAATATTGCCTTATGTTTTTTTAATGAGCAAAAAAACCAAAGTCATAGCTATGACAATTTTTTTAAGAAATTACTGGAAATTTCCTCCCGAGAAAATATTGATTTGAATCCAGTAAGAATCATATCCGGGGCCATTAGAGGTGGCTTTTCCATTTTGGTCAGATTATGTGACGTAGTGTTCACGGCAATGTTAAATCTTTTAATTTAGGTACTGGTGCGAATGCTCAAAAGCCTCGCTTTTGTACCTCCGGAAGAAGTGCCTCTATATTTTACGGCATTGGAAGCAGATAATTCTGATCCTGGCTTCAGAAAATTACTTATACATGGTTCAAGAAAAACTATGTTTCAGATAAAAAAGAAAAAAATATCCCCCCCCCCCAATTTTGGACTGTAAATGATGAGTCAACTTCCCAAGGATACAGAATTGTGTAAAAGCCTGGCATAAGCGAATGAAGGTCATAGTAGAGAAGAAAAACCAAGGTTTTTATGTATAAGCTTGTGAGTGATCTTAAAAAATTAAAAATATATTAGGCATTAAAAATCGAAAAAATCGTTACCTTAATTTGTTTGACTAATGTAGAATAATATTATTATTATTGCTATTTTTTTTTATTATATAAGTATACATTATTTTATTATATGAATAAACAGCTTTGAACTTAATTTTTCAAATATTTTTGCTCTTTCATCCCAGTAGATTGCAGTTCCAAGATTATCTTGTGTCATTATATTTCTTAAACGATTTTTTAAATTAAATTTTCAGAATGATCTTTCGCATGCAACATGCCCGTTCTGTTATGGACTGATCATTGGTCGGAAAAATGAACAAGAAGGTGTCCAAAGCAAAGAATACAAAAAAAAAAACTTAAATTGAACAATCTTATCTTAGAGAAAATAACCTGTCTTAAAAATATCGTTTTATTTGATGACTTATTTCTGGCCCAAACATGCACTCTAAACTGTTGGCAGTCATAAACCACCTAAAAAAAAAAAAAACAAAAAATAAAACTCCAATCGCATGTTCAACATCTATCAAAACCCTCCAACAGTCATAGACACCATTTTTCACAGCAGCAACAGGAAACCGTTTTGTATTCAAACAAAATAGAGAAAGAAGACGAGCAAGACTACAAAAAATATTCCAAATCTAATTCCTTGATGAAAAATCTCACCGCCTCAATAAAACCAAATGATTACTGCAGATTGCTCTAATTTCAAAGAGGGGAAGAATGTTCAGATATATAAAAAAAAGGTGCGGCAAACTTTTGTGAATGTAATTTATTTTTATTTTCACCAAAAAAACTTCCATCCTGGAGGCAACCACAATATAACTATACACTCGCCCACAAACCCAACCAACATCAAGGATGGATGAAAAGTACAATGTCATCATAAATGCTATTTTGGCAGCCGCAAAAAAAAGGCCTCAACATAATACTCACTCAGAAAAGTTGAATATTTTTTCTTTTTTTTTTTGTGACAAAAAAAATTTTGAGCCCTTCCAAAAAGGGGGGCACCCTTTTCATATTTTGCAACACGTTGAAGGGTGGATTTATCCAGCAAGAACTCTAAAGAACTGACGAAAACTGAAAGAAATATAATAATACTACTCTACAACACCCAGAATTGAGGCAAATTGTCTCTTTACTTTTTTATATTTTTTTTTATTTTACTCTCTCAGAAATCGACTTTTATTATAGTTGCTGTCAGGAGAAGTTGGGGGAGTTAAATTGTTAAGAATTTTTCATGATGAGGAAAAAAAAAACTGTAATGTTCTTCAAAGGTTCTACCGCAATAATAGACACCGTTTGTGTTGCAAATTTGTGGTTGGAAAGGGTCGTTTCAATGGTTTTGGTTGGTAGATAATGATATATTCATAGGAAGTCTTTATAGTTGGGTGGCAGCTAACAAAGATGTGCTGGCATAAATGAGAAGTCATGTTGAATAAATTCGTTTAAGGTTTATTACTTTAAAATAAATTGTTCAAAATGTTAAATTGCTCACTATGATCATGAAGACGGTCTTGTAGTTAAAATTCCTGGAATAATTTAAGCTCTTTAAATACAAATAGATAAATGTATAAAGTTCTTTTTTAGGGTTAAATAAGAAAAGAAAAATTGAACGGCTCCGCGAAATTAGGCAACAGAAAATAAGGCCCCAACGAAATGCAATAAGGCCCAAAAAATAAATTAAATAAGGCCCCAACTTGTTTTTATTTTTTTTTCTAACTTAAATAAAACCCCAATTCTTCGTTTTCATAACGAACTTTATTTTAGAAAATGAAATATCACCCCAAACTGTTAAACAAATGCTTGAATTGTGTCTTGCACAATTTTCCTGCAACAAGGACACTTATTTTAAGGTTGCATTCACTGCAAATTTTTAAATTCTTACAAGACAATAGCAAAATATTTGCCCGCAAATCCTTACAAATGACGCAATTAGCCTCATAATTGTTTGGTACTACAACAACAGCGCTTTCAAAATCTTCGAGAATTTACTGTCCTCCTTGTTAAAAATGTCTTGTTCTGAAAGCATCTGAACACAAATTTGGTTTTTTTCTTTTCATAAACCATCTGTAAGCAAAGGATGCAACGGTTAATTTAACCTGGTGGAACAACAAATTTGCCTCCTCAATTTTAGAGCTTTGTTCAACGTTGTATTTTTAACGTTTTCTACCATTGAACCACAACTTTCCGACAAAATTGAAAATTGTCGGCTTTAAAAAAAACTCTTCATCTCTTATGACGGTGACGAATTTAGAAAAGTTTCGGTTTTTTACAGCAGAGCGACCAACGACCCAAAACTCCGTTATATGCTACAAAAGCAGAAGTCGTACGAATGTTTTCCTTATATACAGAAAAGTTGTCACACCTTTCCTTAAAATTAAATGATGTAAATATAACTGAACAAGATTTACCAATAACTAAAAATTACTTCTTGAATCCAGTAGTTGTTAAAATATTTTTTCTGTGGGAAAACATTTTTGACGGCTTGCCTCATTCCTTGCTCATAATCCGTCAAACATTTGGAAGGATTAAGATCTAAAATATTATATTTTATACCCTTAAGCAGATGTTCATAGGCCTTTTTTAATCTTTTATCCATAAGAACAAACAAAATTGGAAAAACCTGTTAGGCAGGCGTGATTTTGTTCTTCAGCTATTCTTTAACAGGAAGTAACAAAATAGCTGCGAAAAAATCGCGTAATTTTTTGCAGCTACATATTTTGTTACTTCCTCATGGTTTGCAGCACAGTCTTTACAAATATACCTCGTCAAAATATTCAATGTATATTGGTAACCAAAAGCTGTTTAAACATCCTTGAGGAACAATTTTAAAAGTTCCGTTCATAAAGATAGTTCTGTTGGTGGTTGAAATGTTCTCTTCAATTAGCTTTATTGTTTTATGCGATGAAAACAAACAATATGTGAATTGTCCTTGTGAAATTATGTATACTCATAACTCATACATGATAATGTAAAATGGCATAGGATTTGAATTATCCTTTGAAATTCCAAAATTATTCCAAACGGATTCCAATTCGAAGGCCTCAATAATTTGAAGCGGATTCGTCGGTGAAGTTATAAATGCTTTGTTTACTAAATACTGCAGGCCTCTTCTTATCTTTGAAAAAGATAAATTTTGTGTTTCTTTCTGAAATTTTTTTCCAAAAAAAATCACACATTAATTTTATTAGATTTTGTATTGCATAGTAGTAGCAATAAATCTTACTAGTTATTGTTACATGTGCTGCGAAAAGCAATTATAGATACATGGTATAAAAAGAGAAGGTATGATCATTAGAAAAAACTCAGTATCGAGAACTGTCAAAACTTATGGCTACTTATGGTTTTGACAGCCCAGGTCATTGAAATTGTTGTTGTAAACAAATTTGTCTTGGAAATTGTTGTTGCTTTTGACTTTGCCAAATGCCAAACGTCAAAACCTTATTACCCCATTTTGTAAGATGGCGGCTCTAATGATCATACCTTGTCTTTTTATACCATGTTATAGATAGTGCTTAGAGTGTTTACTTCCGCTTCTAGTGTCCCAGCTGCATCCACACAATTGTTTTTAATTTTATTCAATGCCTTAAGCTCATTGAAAGAGTCCTCATCGTTTTCGTGGTTGTTGTCCAGATAATTGTTTGCCATCTCACACGTTCCTTCTAGCAACAAAACTATTCTTGCCTTAAAAGAAGCTCTCCAGGGTGCAATGAAATAATTCCACGGGAATCTGCTCCACATGGGAATCGATTCCACTTTTTGAAGTGGTATAAATTCTCACAACGAGAAAGAACTTTTTCCAATTTAAAGTGGGTTAGAACTTCGAATTTCACATTGAAAAGTGGAATAATTATTTCCCATGGGATGGTAAAAAATTACACCACTCTTTGTTTATTCCTATAATTTTTGGAGCATGGTTTTACAATTTTTTTTGTAAATACAAGTTGAGGAAATAAACGTTCTTTGCTGACAAAATTGAGAGTACAGTTTATAAAGCAAAAATAATTATGTAGCATAAGTTCATTTTTCGCCGGAGAAAGTTGTTTCACGTGTTCAAAGCCATAGAGTTCATAACTGGGTTTAAAAAAAATAGTACCTACAGTTCTGTACGTTACTGGCGAAAAACATTTATGGGTTAAAAATGACACACGAATTAATATTTCTCGTTACTCGTAGTCGTCGGGTGGAATTTGTAAGGCTAGTGTATTAATAAATTATGAAACGAAAGAACTTGTGCATGCAAATGAAACTCTCCATCCCCACTCAGACCAAGAAATTGTGAGGAAAAAAATGAAATTGATTAATTCCATGAAAAATGATTGCGTTAACCAACCGTTAAAGAGAAGGTTTACTGCTAAAGAAATTTTTGACGAAAATTAAAATATTAATTTTTAGAAAATAAAAAGAACCCTCAATGTGATAAAAAAGCAAATTCAAAATCTCCGGCCGAAGTACTTAGTTGTTTTCAAAATCATTTATTTTTAAAAAATTTACGAAGCCTCAAAATATTCGGAAAATGAAAATTTAATACAAACATACAACAAAACCATTCACATGACAGAGTTGATAAATAGATACACATTGCCCCCAACTCGGGCAACGAAAATATGTGTTGTACGGAACTTTTAACGTCGTACCAACATCTTGTGGGTATAAACAGCTGTTGATAGTTCACTAATGCAGAGCACGTAAGTAATTGATCCTCAGCCTCACTAGTACATATCGCACACTCAGTGCAAAAGAGCGAGAACTCAAAAAGTTCATTTCGAGAAAACGCTTCTGCAAAATACATACTGACTCTAAACTTTCCCCTATAACTTTCCATGGGACAGCAATTTCCATAACGTCAAAGCTCTATTACAAGAACCATTATGTTTATTTTGTAGTTTTAATAAATTTATTTTTTAAAATTGTTTAAATTAGGAAAAAGTTTGACTTTTAATATAGTAGGAATTGGATAAAAACAGTCATAATCTTTCGAATTTTTCGTTTACGTTAACAACAAGCCCTTCAAAAGAAAGATAATTTAAAAAGCAACATTTCCTCATCATTATCTCAAAAATGTCATTTTTTGACTTATCGCTCTTTTGCACTGAGGGTGCGATATGAACTAAAACAAAGTAATCGCACTAGTTCTTAATATTTTCTGGTCTTAGTTCAAAAATGAAAATTTTCCATTTAGCAATTTAGATCAAAAGTAAATCATTTCTAATTTTTTTGAGGAAAATAAAAAAATTGATTTTGTGAGCCTAAGGCCAAAAAAATCAAAAAAAAAAAAAAAATCGCACGACTAGGTAGCAGGACAAGCATTTAATATTTTTGAGAGTTAAATTTTGAAATTTTAAACGTAAGACAAAAAATGTTAAAATCGTTTTATTTTCTAACATATTTTCTGATCACTGGAGTCGAATTTTACTCAAGTGAACGTCTGAGGAGGCTTTTTTACTTGAGGAAACGCTTAAGTTTTTTTTTGTCAGTTGACATTAAAACGCAAGTAGTGTCATTGCGAGCGTGTGTTTTTTTGTACATATGTATTTAACAATTAAAATTTGTACTAATTTTATAATAAAATAAATGAATCGCTAATATTTGTTTGATTTCTGCAAGTGGGACGATGAATTCGACCAGTGTTTTGTTTTTTGATGACTGTTAATTCAAATCAGTCAAATTTTCGAGTTTGAGAAAAATTTTTCCTCAAGTGACAGACCTATTTTCAATTCCGTTGAGCGATTGCTTGAAATATTTCTTAACTTACTGAAGTTGAGAAAAATCTTAACTTGAGTAAAGACTATGAATTTCGCTCTAAATGACTTAATGAGTGAAGCATGTTAATTTTGTTTTTATTTACAGTTCTAATAAGTTCTAATGATGAAAAAAAAATGTTTTCGATATTTATTATTGACCCAACTTCTGCCGTAGACTAGACACTTCTGCACTTTGGAGTGCCTGATCTTCATGGTCCAAAGATTGACTCTGCTGATTTTCATTGAAAGGATATGCTCCCATTCTTGCTGCCTTTTTAAAAGATTTATCGGAATCCGACGATGTTGTCATGTTTCATTCTTTTCCTTGGATAAATTTAATACTGGTGGGACATAATGCCCTGTCGCATTCATGCAGCTTTCTGCAGTCACCACCCCTTTCCGCGGACACAAATTTGTTCCTCTCCTTTTTTCCCACGCCTTGAAATTACACTTGGAGTGTTCTTTATTACGGTAGGTACTACTCATATGAATTGCGTCAAAATAGAATTTTGCATAGAGTTCCTTAAGGTTTTTATAGAATCTTTCTACTTGCACCTTATTGTAAGCCATTGGCCTGGCAAAATTTTCTGCAACGGGTTGACGCAATCAACTTTTTTATGTTGCTTAAAAAAGCTTTCAACCCAATCATTGGCAGCCATTTGCAAATCCTTGTTAAAACAACTTGGAATGAGATGTTAATTATCGTACCGTATTGGAAAATTCAATTTCGTATTGCTGAAATTGTCATTCCAAAGAAAGAGAAATAGTATAGTATTGCGAGAAAATGTGCAATATTTATAAAATATCTGCTTCTGAAAAAAAAAAAAAATATATGTACCTATGTACCTACTTTGATTGCAAATAATTCAGTAACCCGAACTCCTACAAACTTTTGGTTTTCAGTTATGAAAAGATTCTAAAAAGTCCTTTCTTTTGATGTCTCATTCAATGGATTTGGAGAAATTTTTTTAAAATTCCATTTTTTTAGACAAGGGGTACCCCTTGGATAATTTTAGAAAACCCTGTTCACTGTTATCTCATATCTGTAAACCAAAACTTATGGAAGAAACTTTGATCCGAAAATATCTGCTTCCGAATGAAAACAAAAAAAAAAATATTTCGATTGCAAATAATAATTCAAACAAACAATGTTATTTATCATTTTCCCCTGTTGGAGGTCGAGCCTAGTTCAATGAACCTTTTATTTTTCTGGAAAGCACGACCTTGAAGTTACCACCAACAAGTCAAGTTGTGACCTTATGTATGTGCTCCCAAGTCCCAATTCTACCTTTGGAGTTTTTTACTGAGAAACATAAAGAAAACAGAATTATACACATTTGAATTTCTTTTGACAGTTTCTAAGAAAACACTTTTTCTTTTTGCTATAATTTTATTCCATAAATCTTTCGTTTTTTTTTATAGCTACTCAAACCCTCAATTGTAATTAACTACCTCCCTCAATTCCAGTTTATCAAAAAGTCATTGAGTTCTAAACCGAACTAAAAACGAATAAAAAAAAAAAATAAGTAAAAACATTTCAATTCAATTGGAACCCAAAAACGCTTTATGTATGTTTTTCGTTCGTTTTTGTTTCGCCTCAATTCAAAGAGTCAAATCTATTAATTTCCCATGTGCACCTCAGCCTTAAATGTGTAAAAACAACTTCTCTCTCAAGTTGAACCTTTCTATATCCTTCTTGCTATCAACATCAACAACCCAAAAAGAAGAAGAACATCAAATAGAGGATACATAAATTTAGAGAGAAAAACCTTGTTGAGTACGATACTTTACCATTCCATACATCACTTGAGTCCATGGGGGCCTAACCTACGGACGGATGGAAAAGAAGGCGCACCCATAGAATGAAGTGAGGACAAATGACACCCTTTTATACCTTTGGCCACTTTAAAAGTTGGATTTATTTTCTTCTTTTTTTTTTCTCATTCAGTCAGAACAATCTCTCGAATACAACACGAAAGGGATTCCTCTTTCTTGAGTGAGAAGAGACAAGCAAGAAAATGGCGCATCGGATCACTATAAGGAAAAAGTTCAAAGTATCTCTCACCTGGGCATTAGGGTGTTGAATAATCTACTAGGCGAATAGCTTGATAGAAAAAATGAAAACAACAAAAAAAAAAAAAAAAAAATACATAAAATACTTGCCTATCCTTGTTGTTGTTGTATTGGTACCATGAAGCAACAGTTCGGTGGAAATCTTTTCTTTTTCATCTTCTCTTGATAAGATGATCCTTTCATCAATCAATCCAACCCACTAAAGAATGTCTGTGAAGTGTCGATTTTTGACCGGAAACGGTAGTGAGGATAGACAGAAATTAAAAAAAAAAGAAAACGAAAATAGAAAACACTAACGCCACCACCTGTTTTTGTAATAATTTGAGACTTGATAAATTGATACAGATTGTCAGCGGCAGATGTTGTTTTGCTGATATACTGCAATGGAGGAAGTCATCTATGAGTGTTTATGTATTTATAAAGAGTAATTTGTATTCAGTTATTATCAATTAAGAAAAAGCATTGATTTTTTTATATTTAAATAAGTAACAATTATTCGAACTCCGCTGTTAGGCAGATTTGCCAAGAGTGTGTTGTAAAAAGTATAGGTACAAATGATTTCTTGAAATCGCCCATTTTTATGAAAAAAGAGAAAAAAATTAAGTTTTTTTCTTTACACATCATACTGTCAAAATTTTTACATGACAACCTATATAATATTTTATATTATCTTATTATTATTATTCAAGATAATTATTTTACCTTTAAAAATATGCATCAACCTATCTACAAGTTACATTTTTTTTAAAGACAACTATGTCAAAATTAAAACTGAGATTACGGTACTTTCACCACTGGTGGGGGTGGCTGGTGTCGGCAAATGATCTCACAAAGGTGTTTTGTTCTCTCTCGTCTCGATCCATGCATACACGCTAAGCGAACTACCCAAGTGGGTGGCTTCAGGTTTTTTCGTTACGAAATTTCTTGATTCGGTCCCCATGCCAAGGGCCAAGGCCCGCGATAAAATCTATGCAATACGTCGGTGAAACCAGAAAAGTGTGTAACTCCATTTTGGCAAATTTTATAGGAGAGCAAAAAAACAAAATCGTTTTGAAGGCATTTGTATGAGTTTTCATTTTCTAATTTTCTAATAAAATAAAAACTATGAACTTTAAGGGGATTCTGAGTTTAAGGAACGGTAGATATTAGGTTTGTCTAATAGATGGCATTCAAATCTAATTTTCAGAAAATTTGGAGTTACACACTTTTCTGGTTTCACCGACGAATAGCTTTTCGATATTCATCGATAACTAGAAGTGAAAATTGTTTTTGGTTTGTAAAACTATTATAATATTGCGAGAAAAGACCAATAGCTCTTTCGGCAACGTCATTTACAATTTTCAAGTTTCTTACGATACCCAACCCTTTTTGGTAACTTGGATCTTCGTCCCATAGCTCTGGATCGACTTCAAGAAAGTCACCAGATATATTAAACCTTGTCAAAAAGTTTCTTGACTGTGAAGTTACAAAATCATGAATTTCTTTTTGGCAGAACATTGGGATGTCGATTGTTTGCAGTGAAATCCTGTTTGGAAAGTTATCATCCATTTCCGTGTCAGGATATGAATTCGAGATCATTTTCCTCTTTATTTCCAATGACACTGTGTTGTCGATTCCGGATTAAGATACCAAAGTTGATTTTTAAATTACTCAAGCGTAACAGATGATACATCTTTGTCTATCGATCGATAGTTGTAAAGCTTTTTGACATATACCAAGTCATGTGCTGGTGCTTTTGTTGTGACTGGAGAAGCTTATGTGCAAACAAGGACGATAAAAATTGAAGTGTCACGGATTGCTTTTATTTCATTTTTCTACCATAACTACTTCGTTGTGAAATATAAAAATCTTGAGACAGTAAATTACCTTTGCCATTGTCATCCATCGGGTGTGGTGAAAAGCTCCTGAGACACTGAAAATAAAAAAACATTTTCCGGTGAAACAAGTTCAAGAAATATAAGCGAAAGTTGGAAGGAGCTCCCTGTAGTCATCTCTTGGCTGTAGATAAGGTTGGTAATGTATTTTTGACAAATGACCCAATTCTGTTTATTTGCTCATCTGTTATTAGTTGAAGAACCATCGCATATTTTGAAAAAAAAAAATCCCATCGAAAAATAGCTATCGGCAATTCTTTGTTTATGGGAAATATTATGTTTTTTTCTGTCTGAATATTTCCCCGTTATTAAGTTGTCGGAATTGAAAGCGGAACAAACAATGTCAGCAATTCTTAGCAAAAAAATAATAAACATATCAATAAAAATTTATCTTTTTATGGTCAAATTCATCAAAAACTCATCAAGTTCAATCAGCTTTATGGAAAAAAAAAAATAACAGATATTGCTTATGGTTTCACAACAAAACAGTTTGAAGAAGATGTGACAAAATTTATTTTGAAAAGAAGTAGAAAAAAACTTTACAGTTTGGGCCCACCAACAAAATCTATTTCGGAATGCAAAAAAAGTGAAATGGTAACGGAGTTACGAATAACAGAGTTACGCGCGACAGAGTTACGGCCGTCAAAGTTACGAGAAAACGGAATTACGAAAAACTAGAGTTATGAATTCTAAAGTTATTTTAAGCTATGAAATGTGATTTTTGGGTTGGCAACAATTGCGAGGAACGATATGGAATTATGGAAACATAAATAAGAGAATATCGATTCTCATTGGTTATTTTAATAGATTTTAACGAAAATGGGTGTGGTTTAATCTTTTTGTGCAAAAAACAACCCTATTCTTTGTTTATTTATTTGACACAGGATAAGTTAAAAATCAAACAAAAACCCCACCTAATCAAAAGAATTCTAATATACCTATATATTTGTTTATGGGCAGGTATTTTATGTTTTTATTTTTTGGTTCGTTAGAAGATTGTCACCCCAATTGCTATTGTCAACTATAGTTGATGTATATTAAAATTTAATAATTGAGTTTAAAAAGACAACGAATTTCAGTATTTTTCATCAATTAATACCTGACAATTGCAATAAGGATGACCTATCCAATCAAAATTTTACAAGATTAAATAACACCCATTTTCACTTTACTAATTTAGTTCTGACTAATGAGAAAAATGTTAATCTCTTGTTTGTATTTCCATAACTCCATATCGTTCCTCGCAATTGTTGCCAACCCAAAAATCACATGTCATAGCTTAACATAACTTTGGAATTCGTAACTCTAGTTTTTCGTAACTTCGGTTTCGCGTAACTTTGACGCTCGTAACTCTGTCGCCCGTAACTCTGGTATTCGTAACTTCGTCGGTTTCCCAAAAAAAGTAGGTGATAAATATTGTTTTGCAAGCATGCGCTTAGCTTGACTAGGCTATTGGTTTCTTATTTTGAAGTATAAGATCAGAAAGCCTATCAAGCATGTTTAAACAATGGTTTGCTTTCTCTATAACAGCGATGTTATCTGTAGAAGAAAAAGATACAATTTTTTTTTTTTTCTATCAATAAATATTTTTACTAGTGGCTGAGGTAGTAGTTCTAATGGATTTGAATTATTATCTCTTAAACTTCGTCTTATGATTTTTTGTTCACTTCGTTGTTCTATCATTAATAATAAAAAAACCATGTTCTTAATTAATTTTTAATTCCGGATTAGGAAAAGCAATTTTTTTTCACTAAAAACCGGCTGTCATCAGGGCTACCTTCGTAGATTTTTAAAAAGAGGCCAAAAAAGAAGATTTTAATAAAAAAAAAAAAAGGCCCCAACAAAAATATGTGAAAATAGAATAAGTTAAGTACGACAGTCACACAAAATACCTCATTTGCGCCTTTCCCGAACCGCAACACAAACCTTTTAACACAAATTCTTAAAATAATAAGAATAATAAAAAACATTACCTGTGAATAATTTCTTCAAGACACGACATAAAATTTATCAAAAATAACCTTATACAAATCATATCAGCGCTAAACAACAGTAACGTATATTTTTTTTTACATTTGAGTCAGTCGTTATAATTTAAAGTGGTATAAGTCACATTTTCCTTGATTTTCAAAAAAATGTCATTTTTTTTAATCAAACGTAAAAAAGAGGAAAAAGAGGAACCAAAATATCAAAAAGAGGGATTTTTTGTCAATTTTTAAAAAGTGGAGGGAAAGTGTACTGGGAGAAAAAACACCTATTTAGAGGCGCAAAGGTAGCCCTGGCTGTCATATCATTCACAAATTGTGTTCGAAAATTAATTTATTATTTTTATGTTGGCAAAATTTGTTCCCAAGGAAAAAAAAATCCATGGGGGAATTCCCGATACTAGGAACTTGTTCCCGTGAAGGGCCGATTAGGCAGATCAAGGACATGATATATATGTATTATGTATATATAAATGTACCTATATCACAAATATTTTCATTACAGATATATCTTGATCCCGCCTAAATCGCATTTAGATGACCGATGATTATTTCTTAGGCCTTTCTTAGCAGGTTTACTTATTGTTAAATGACCGTACGTCATTCTAAGTGAGCAGCTACAACTAACTAAATCAAAGTACTTCAACATTGCAACAGAAGTTCACACTTTTACATTTTTGAAAAAAAAAAAAACCAATTTGAAGATTTATTTAGCAATTGTCATGGAGTTCTTCTCAAAGGTGTATTCAGACACATTTCTTGATGTAAATGAATTATATGATTAGGATTTAGGAAGAGAAGATGAATGAGTGTTTTGAAGAAAATGATATTGTACAGTATGTATCGCTTATAAGAAACATGCTTATAAGAAAACCTCAAGTTTTAGATCAAATCTACTCATACTTGTGGATCTAGTGAAATAAGTTCATGAAAATACTAACGATGGCAACACTTTGAGACGTTTTTTTTTTGAAGATCACAAATGTTTGCCGAGATTATGGGTGTTAAACTAGAGTTAGTTTCTAGATTCGATATCTATAATTTTAAAAGTATTGACAGTCTTTTTTTTTTAATCATATCGTTGTTCAAAATGCCTCCAAGTGTACATGAAGTCTCTATTCATGGGACCTAATTACCTAAGCTTTTTTGGATTACCATATATGGTGCTCTGTCAGAAGAGGCTCAAGAATCAAATAACAAAACTGTGAATGTACGTCATTAATGAAGCCTTATTCGGAAACATATGAAAACGTTAAGTTAAATTAATAAAACTGAGCCTTAAATTTATTGTACCTACTCAGAACATTATTTTTATTACAATATCTTTTATAGAAACAGATGTCTAAAAGGTTTTGCATTTGAAAAAGTACTATGAGTTATGAGCCTGCTAGTTTCTAATGGAGTCAGCGCAGCGAGTTTCTTTATGAGATTTTGTGTATTATTTAATTTTTTTTTTGTGTTTGGCGAATATTCTCAATTTTCATTCAACTCATGTCGCGCCTTCAGAAGCCATTTAGTCAAAGTTCAAAAGTTTAGCCAAAATCTATCAGCTAAACTTATATATTTTTCTTCTGACACACATAAATGAAAGTTTGTATACAAAAGCAATTAAGATAAAATAAAAATACTTTTCCCTCACACAGAAAAACTCATTTATTCATTGCGTTCGGGGGAATTGAATTCAAACTAAACAAAAACCTAAAAATACACAAAAAAAAAAAAAAAAAAATCATAAAACAAATTTCTTTTTAACAGTTAATTACTTGCAGTCAGTCTTTTACAAAAGTCTTTTATATTGACCAAGGCTCCTTAAATCTGCTCAGAATCTTTTTCAACGTCCAAAGTAGAATGTTTTATATATTTTTTTTGTTCGTGTTTTTAACTTTTTTCCAAAAGGGCGCACTTGATTGATGTACCATGACAAGCGATGATTTTTCACAAAAATTCGAACTTTTTCTCAAGTTTCAAACCCACATCACACCCGTGTAGTTGTTCCAGCGGCCCCCCAAACCACAACCATCAGCATCAGCGAGGGATGAAAAAGATGGCTTGATATTGAAAGCACTTTACAAACATGTTTACTTCGAAGATATCAGATCCCAAAAAGTACTTGCATTAGTTTTTTATTCAACTGTCTTGATGTTGTTGTTGTTTGCGAGAGTGTTGTTGCCAGAGAGGATGCGAATGAAGATGATGATAGCATGTGTGTGGATCACAGTTGATGCAATGCAATGCGTCTTCTCGTGTGAATGAGTCAACACATCATGTACTCAGGGGACTACAAAGATTTGATTTCATTCAACTTTGGACTTTCTTAAGTGCATCGATGGACAGTATAGTCCGGCTTGGAATTGAATATATATAAATGCATAGAAACAAGTTTTATGAATTTGCTCATTGTTAGTTGTTTTAAAATGATAAAGTTCGGAAAGGTTAAGAATTCTTGCAGCAAATGTTATTTCTTATAAGCTAAATTACTCGCATGTGTCAATAATTCTTGAGAAAACTAGTACCTAAAAAATGATAGTTTAGTAAAATTAACGGTAAATAGACAAATTTTGAATACAAATGGGAAGAGTAAATATTTTTAATATAACCGAGAAAGCGAAAAAATTTGGATCATACTGCGACTTGTGCTGACAATTATTTCGAAGATACTATTTTCTAGGAAAAACAATAAAATAGAAGAACCTACAGTGATCTCACCATCTGAAAGACGACAAATCATTCAAACTGCCTTCTATTGCAGCCATTCCACATACAAAATCGAATCGAGGTAAATAAAGGAATATCAACTGTTCTGAGTGTTATTCTTGGTACTGTTGGTACATCTGAAGTGAAGCTGAGATTTGCAAACATTTTCGAACATTTCCAAACATATCCGAACATTTCCGAACACTTCAGATCATTTCCGAACATTTTCGATTATATCCGAATATTTCTGAACGCTTCCGAAAATTTCCGAGCATTTCTGAACACTTACGAACATTTTTGCACATTTCTGGTTATTTCCGAACATATTCGAAAAACATTTCTGAACATTGCCGATTTTTTTCGAGCATTTTCGAATATTTACGAACACTTCCGAACGTTTTCGAAGATTTCCGAATACTTATAACAAGCATATCCAAACATATTCGAAAATTTTCGAACACTTCAGAACATTTCCAAACGTTTTAGAACATTATCGAACATGTCTGAATATTTTCGAACATCTCCAACCATTTTCGAACATTTCCGAACACTTAAGAACATTTTTGAACATTTCGGAAAATTTCCGAACATTTTTTTTTCTTTGTTTTTATAATTTACGCGCATTCAGGGGGTTATGAATACCCTTTATATGTTAGCTATAAACAAAGTGCAAGCGTTAAGGAAACAAAAATAGTTATAAGTAGGACATTTGTCTTAAATGAGAAGGAAAAATAGAGTTCGGTAAGGAATTCCCCATTCGCGTAGTTCGACTACCTGTACTTGACGGTACGTCCGAAGCGTATGAGGATGGTAATAAATTGCGTTGCGGATATAACGGGAAAAGTTTTTAAGGGGAGGCATGCATCTGGCTATATCAGGGGCGGACTGGGAGTCAAAGGGCCTTCCGGGACTTTTAGGAAAAGGGCCACAAAATACTTATATAATTATTTACTTACTCGAAATATTTAAAAATAAAAGTTGATATGCAGAAATTGTTTTTTTATATACAGTGGTCGAAAAATAATTAGAAACAAGCTCTTTTTTTTCAAAATGTATGTATGTTCTTAATATAAATAAAAAATATTAGAAATATTTTTTAACGTTTTATTAACGATCTCGTCTTTATTGCACCTTCTTTTTCTAAAATATAAGGGGTTGGTCTGTCAGGAATAATTGTTAAGGATGTTTTATCTTTTTTTTCGGAACATGTGGCATTTTACGAGGACTGCAACCACATTAACCGACTTATAGAAATTAGTCGGTGATAGTCCTTTTTATTAATTGTACCTACTTTTAATTAATTGACCAAGTTTGGAAAATGTAAATGCTAAAAATCATTTATTTTTTCAAATAAAAGCATTTGTTTTTAAAAGTTTTCGTGAATTTATCCAGTGCTTTTGTTTGTCATGTTAAAGCTTCACAAGAAAAAGTTTTTTTGAATAATGAACCCTTTAAAATTTCAAAACTTTTAATTACATGTTAAAAGTTAAATTAAAATTTAAGATTTCACAATTTCAAAATCTTTTAAAATAAAATGATAATGTTAAAAAACAACACTTCACGATTTTCACAAAAAAAAAAAAAATAATATTTTTAACAGTTACTAACAGTACCTTTTACTGAACCGGTAAATAAGGTACTTCGATAAATTAATTGAATTTTATATCATTTTTTAAATTGATATTAAAATTCTTATAAAATTAAATTAAAAATATTTTTGTGAGCTATCAGGTACATAAAAAGCTTTGATATTCTAAGCAACTTTATCTATGCATTCTATTACGATTTTATAATGTTTTTTGTTCCGGGTTTTGCTCCCAGAAATATGGTCACCGTAATTATACCACAACTCGTGTTTGCTAAAAATTTGTTAAATATTTTGTATACACAGGGTGTCCCAAAAGTAATGGATCAAACGAAATATGCTGATAGGCTAACTTAAGGACTCTCAGAATTTGGTAACTTGTTCATCTCAAATTCTTACGGTTTTCGATTTAATGCAGTTTTTGCGAAATTTCGAAAAGTCCCGACTTTGCAACTGTATTTTGCTCCCTCCGCTCATAATAGATTTTTGTTTTTTACAATTCTTTCACTAAAACATTTCTTAATAATAAGAAATAATTAATAAATCAAAATATTTTTTGCTGCAAATCAATTAAGAGTTCAATATTTTTTAAAAATTCAATTTGTTACTTTTATTTCATATTTTGTCACCTAAATCTCTAATTAGGGAAGATTAGGTACTGTTGAAGCAAAGGACAATACAAGTAGCTCGAGAATCGTTAGTGATACAGTACGACTTATAGGGAATCGAATGAATTTGAAATTTCAATTGTTTGTCAAAAGAGCTTTTTTTTCGGAAAATGACAGGAACTATGTGATCGAAGAGCTACCTTACGGAAAAGATATAAAATATTGTTTCAGTGTATTTGTTTTTTCACAAATCGAAACTTTGTGAAAATCGAAAGCTTGGTCTTGTTCAAGCTTTTTGAACCGAATACTTTTTTAAAATGAAAGAGAGATATACAAACAAGCTACCAGGGGGAAGAAGAAAAAACATCGTGTTTACTTTTTTGTACTTTTTTGACTTTGTGTTTTGATGTAGTTCAGGCTTAACACAACAAATAAAGTACCTTGGCAACACTGTTTTTATCGAGAGAAAGTAAAATCTGGATAATTATCTGGGTTTTTCAAAAATCTATACAGATTAAGTTTTTGTTGTTTTTTGTTTTTTGCCTCGAAAGATTCATATAGGGCCCCAAACAGAATTCGGTAGGCCTCCAAAGATCCATAGGAGGCCTTCATTGACTTAAAGGCCACAAAGATAATTCTGTATGCCTCGAAAGATTCATATGGGGCCCCCTGAAAATCCATAGGGGACCCACAAACAGAATTCGGTAGGCCCCTAAAGATCCATAGGAGGCCTTCATTGACTTAAACGCCATAAACATGATTCTGTGGGCCTCGAAAGATCCATATGGGGCCCCCTGAAAATCCATAGTGGGCCCACAAACAGAATTCTGTAGGCCTCTAAAGATCCATAGGAGGCCTTCATTGACTTAAAGGCCACAAAGATAATTCTGTATGCCTCGAAAGATCCATACGGGGCCCCTGAAAATCCATAGGGGACCCACAAACAGAATTCGGTAGGCCCCTAAAGATCCATAGGAGGCCTTCATTGACTTAAACGCCATAAACATGATTCTGTGGGCCTCGAAATATCCATATGGGGCCCTTTGAAAATCCATAGGGGGCCCACAAACAGAATTCGGTAGGCCCATTAAGATCCATAGGAGGCCTACGTTGACTTAAATGCCGCAAACATAATTCTGTGGGCCTCGAAACATACATGGGGGCTCACAAACATAATTCTATAAAAAAAGGCCAGAAACCGATTTGAAGCATGACGTGAGTGAATTTAAAAATTGAATTTCAAGTGCTTTTAAGAAATGTTTTCTTGCCCGAGGGCCTACCGGAAAAAATCCAGAATGCCCGGTGGGCCAGTCCGCCCCTGGGCTATATCACTAGAGAACTGCCCAAAAAATAGCGGTAAAATCGTCGGCACAAAGCAAAACCGCGAATCTGCATTTTTGGACATTTTCACTTTAATGCGTCATTTAACTTGTTATCGGTCCCTCTATCCACTGCTTCGACCCCAATCATCCATCTGTTGCCTAAAAGCCTAAAATATCAATTTCCGTAGCACGAGTTCCCATAAGATTGCATGCATTTCCAAAACTTTGAAGCCGTTTTTCTCAAAACTACAATTTTGCAGATTCGTGGTTTTGGCGTTGTGCCCACGAAATAATGAAAGGCAAGGAAATTAACGTTTCCGTGATTGACCTATGTTTAAATGCTTAAATGTTCTGTTTTGGACAATGTCTAATACATTTCCATTTCCAGTGCCGGTTTAGTGCGCCCCCGACCAAGATATTACGCGGCTCCCTGCCAAAATATTTTTAAAATCACAAATATAAAATATTTTTCGGCCATTCGAAAATAACGAAGAAGACATATCCAATCCATGTTATCCAGTTTATTTCGTTGATGAACCAATCTTATACCTATATATGTAATAAATAATAATAATAAAATAATTATGTTCTTAAACAACAAAAATAATTTTTTATCACTAGCTTTTAAAGATAAAGCGAAAATTACATTTTTTCAAAGACTTTATCTGGTGCAGGTTTTCATAAAATATATTAGTTTTCTGGTAAACTTTTACATAATGTTTATTATTGCTTTGTTTATGAGAATAAATTAATAAAACATTATGATTACCACACATTTCTCGAAGAAAATAGGCCTCAAAGTCAAATATTATCTAGAGCAAGAAAAAAATTAACAGCCTTTAAAATTAATATCTGATCAAACAAAAAAGATATCTAAATTTTTCAAACGCAGTTAAAAAAAATAGGACCTTTGCCGAAAAAAAAATCAAAAATTGGGCGCCAAATTCGGTGTCCCTTAACCAAAATATCAACCGAAGATTGGAGGCGATTTCTTCTTTCAAAAAGTGTAGGACTAGGGGTGCCTTTGCAGGAGTAAAATAGATTGAATGTTGGTTAAGAGCGCCTTATAAAATAATAAGAGTACAATATATGGGCGCCTTTGTGAAAGCCAAAATAGACTGTCCCCACCCTAAATTCGGCCCTGAACATTTCCGAACACTTCCGAGCATTTTGGAACATTTCCGAACATGTCCGAACATTTGCAAAGATTTCAATCATCCAAAAAATCACTATGATTTATTATTCCTTTGTAGGTACATACATGGTAATTATTAAAAATTCTGCATTGTCTATCTTTGATTAAAAAAATGTCATGTTTGATAAAAAATCTCAATTTCAACTTTACTACCACAAAACACTCTCCATGTTGCCTAGACAAAATCCTAGACATTTCAGTTGCCTACGACATCAGATAATACCACAAACCCCTATAATCTTCATATAAGCCCAAAAACACACTTTTTCCAACTTTGTGAATTAATTTCCCAGGTGAAATTGAATTCCAAAGTCAAAAAAACATTTTTTTTTCTTCCAGTACAATACTTGTCCAGTAAGAAAAATGAACAAAAAAACAAAAAATCAAAACCAGAAGTACTAACACAGATACCCTCTCCGGGTATACATTTGTCCAGCTCTGAAATCTGAAAATACTCCATAGTGGTTGTCTTCGTTTTTTTCTGCATCGGTCTTGTCCTAACTTTTTTTTTCTTGCCTTTGAACTGATGGAGGTTATATGTGAGTATTCTTTTTGGTTCAATCTCTATATCAATGCGCCCGCACTGTGTATAGCTCCTTTCTCTCGGTCAAATGGGAAGAAGTGAATAGAATCGTTTGTAAGCTTGAACAGAGCCAACCAACCACCCGACCCGACGACGATGACGACAGCGTCATCGCCAACAACCAAGTTGGCGGCCAAGTGGTCGGTCTTTCATGAAAACATTGGATTCATCTCTATGCTCTTATGTGCCAGAAAGATATGTGTTTGACTTTCTGTGGAAACCCAGTTTTGTGACCAATCACTAGGTACACCCATCATCACTTGGCCATAGTCAGTAGCCATGGTAGCAGAATGTTCGATTGTTTCTGTCCACCCCATCTTTTCTCGTCTGTTGGCTGGTCAGACAGTCGGGTACGCAGGCGATTCAAAACACCAAAACGTGGATCGGTCGGTCGGTTAGACGTCGGTCGTCTGTTCATGCTGGTTCATGCGGTTCAATGGAAATGGATATGTGAATGGTTTTAATGGGTGTTTCTTCTGTGTTCGGGGGCCCCCCTCAAGTCTCAATCTCGAACCACATATGCATATGGATGTGAGTGGACACCATGAGCTGGTGATTCTGATTCTGATTCTGATTCCGATTCTGACTCTGATTCTGAATCCCCCCAAAATGATGATGGAGAAGCTTGGAATATCTTTGCAAATAAATGAAATAATTTCGGCTGAGTATGATGGTGATGTTATGGCACACACACACACACACATACAAAAAATCAGCGTATATCAGCTTTTTGTCGGTTTGAAGAAGAAGTGGGATGAGAATAACATCTGTTTCGTGTTTGAGTTGATATACGTTTTCCAACATAAAAATACGAATCGAGTCGGTGGAAGCTATTTAAGCAGCCAGCCAGCGTGTGCTGAATGATTAAAATGGTCTTTTAAAAGCCGACAGAAAGTATTGTTGTCAGACGGACGACGACTCGACTCACAAAACTATTCAGTGTTTTCGGAGAAAAAATTTAAGCAAAAGAATTAAATATATATATTTTTCTTTCTCTCCTGATTTTTGCCACTTTGATAATGTTTAACATTCGACCGCTATCACCACCGCACTGCCGCCACTGCCTGCCGCCATCATGTTTAAGCTGAAGAGCTACGGCTGAAAAGTCAGAGAAAACTCAGCAGAGAACTCAGAAATGTGTAGCTCTATTTAATTAAATATTTTCATTAAAGCCGTTCGCTAGCTGGCTGGTTGGCTGATTGTATGCAAGTCCAAGAGATATCAGGACTTTTAATTGTTCGTGAAATGTATATAATTAAGCTCATGGGTCATGGTTACACGTTTGCTCTGTTGTTGCTCTTGTGTGATTTTTGGTGTTGAATGTTTTCTTTTTCGTTTAAATGTTGAAGAGCTTGTTAAAATTTCGAAGAAATATCTTTGATCCAGTACGAGTAAAAGTTGGTAGTTTTGTATGTGACTGGCGGAGGGAAGATAAATTTTGTTTCTCGTAATTTTTAAATAATAAAATTAATTTTTTTTAAAGAAACAATGGAAGCATTTAGTTAGCAAAAATCACCCATTGTTAACCGATAAGACATAAGAGAGGTAGATATTTGTCGGTAATTCGTCGTTTAAATAATTGAGATAAATTGGAATTCTTTGTTCAACCATTTGTGGAATCAATTTGGGGTTGTTGTCCTCGCTACCTAGGAAGAAATTATCTATGTGTCAGGTATTGAAGGTGTTTGTCATATTCCTGAAATTGTGAGATATGACTCCTTTCAATGGACTTCAGTTTAATCTTTAAGACTTCCTTGTTGCAGATATATACCATTTATCCAAGTAGCTCACCAGGAGTTAAGTAAAGGTACAATTTTTTACAGCGTTCAGCAGCCTCCATTTAACACAGGTATTTTTGTGCTTGCAGGCTGGCAGAACATGCGTTGAGACTGGGATGAACAGAGGCGGATTTACAAATTTTCAAGGTATAGATTTTTCAGTTTTTGCCGCCCTTGCATAGGATTCGTAAATAAAATCAAACTCGAGATAACAATTTTACATGACATCACGCTGATGAAGAATGCCAAAAAAGTGCCGGCAATTCTGACTGTCTGTCTGTATACACCTCGAGCTACAACCTAAATGAGTGAAGTGATTTTCTTCAAACTTGGTAGTTACAGTTTTTGGTGATTCCCTAGAGAGGAAATTGAAATTTTTTTTATGACCAAAACTAACGGTATCTGCCGTACAACAAAAATAGAAAAGTAAAAAATGAAAAATTTTTAAGTTTCGTTTTTTTTGTGTAAATTAATTCATTCTTCAAAATGGTATAGCTACTTTTTTTTTTGAAAAATGTTAGAAAATTATTTTTTTTAAAAAGGCTCTAAAGATTTTCGAATTTTTTGTCTAAAAATACGTTTTATACAAGTAATAAAATGGTATACTTGGTTTTTTTGTAAAACACCATTTAAAACGGTGTTTAATTAATTATAAAAACAGATTTTTTTACACTACTTATGAAATTTCTTGGAAATATCAAATTTGAAATTTTTCCTAATTTTCTTGAGTAAAAAGTTTTACCATTAGAGTTACTTTTAGCATAAGAGCAAGTACATGCGACCCCAGTCGTGCATTTTATTTTTTAAAAAATTTATATCTCGCTTAGAAAGTTTAACTCTCATTACAAGTTTTTCACGTTATAGCAAATTATTCGAAAACGGCTCTAACGATTTTGATTTAACTTTGCAGACGTAATCTCAAAAAAGTCAAATAAAAAAATTTTCATTTTATAAATTTTACCCTAAATGTGGGCTCTTCCTCCACATAAATTTTTTTTTAATTTCTATAGAACCAGCTCTTAAAATCTACAAGTAAACTAACATATAAAAGTGCTTTATTTCGTGCATTTTATTTCAATGAGTTTGAGTTCCGCATTAAAATGATGGGTTGCCCGAAAACCAGGAGTCACTTCGGTTAAACCACAGGTTTGTTCTTAACATCATGAAAATCTTGGGTAAAATCACAATGTCGCGTCAGTAAAATCACGGGTTTCCCCGATAAACGGATCACTCCGAAAACATCCCGAATTACTTTGGAAAAATTACAATCTCTTCACTTAAAGAATAGGTCGCTGCTGTACGATTGTGTTTTTTTTTTTGCTTAAATCATCTTCTAATCACGTATTGCTTTGGCAAAATCTTCAGTAGCACGGGTTGGCCACTTAAACCAATGGCAGGGTTAGTTCGGTTAAATTAATGATTTGGTTGCCCCCTTAAAATCACGAGATTCCTCTTTTAAAGTCACGGTTTTCACCCGAATCTTTGCTGTATTTTCTCCAGTAAAACACTGATACCTTTGGTAAATCGCTGGTTTTTTTGTACAACCATGTTTTTCCCAAGTAAAATCACCTCAACTTTTTCAAATATGTACGTATAAGATAGCTTCATTAGTCCTTCTCATTCTCACGTGAAAACTTCTAAGGAACGTGATTATAATCACACGAAGGTTAAAATATGATTTGTTACGTGTAATTGTTCAATTTTTTTAGCGTATTTTTTTAGATTTTCATTAAAAAAAAAACAAAAACAATTGAATTCACGGTTTAAAATTACAAAAAAAAAAATCACAAAATCATAATGTATAAACTAACCAGGTCGTAGTCTCCAACCAGTAGTTGGACAGGCATGTATGGGTTGTTAGTGAGAAAAGGGAAATATATGCACACCTATTACGTTAGTCGTTTGTTATAAAACGACACATAAAACGACTCGCTCTTTGAGCCTCAATTTTGGCGTCCAGAGCGAGTCGTTTTTTGTGTCGTTTTATAACAAATGACTTACGTAATAGGTGTGCAATTATCGTGTCATAGGAAAGAGGGGCGAAGAGCGAAGGGGACTGCCAAGATAAATTTCTTATTTAAGACAAATTGTAGCTCCTAGAGCAAGTCATTTTAGTATACAAACGACTTCGTAATATGGGGGATTTTCTCATGCAAAGTATGGGCAAAAGGGGCAGATGCCGATTACTAGTTGAATGGCGGCGATCTTGCTGTTTTAGTCTAGAATATGGAACGTGCAATGACTAATGGGAGAAAAAAGTCATTGGAAAATTTGTTTACAGAATTCTATCTGCAAGACATCAGAAAGTTGTCATGGAAAAATTTTTTTGACTTCTATGAGGTAAACAGATCGGTCCCCAAATTTGCCGCCCCTAAAATCTGCCGCCCTAGGCTCCAGCCTTCTCAGCCTTCTGGTAAATCCACCTCTGGGGATGAACTATGCCATAACGAAGCAGCTGTTCCCGTTATCATGGTAAGGTGTCTAGAAAAAAGGAGTAATGTAAGGGACATTCTATTTTGGGAGTAGGAAGATGCTAGGAAAGTTGCAAGTATCCTAGGAAGCTTACCATTGGGCGATGGGATGGCACAAAAACTGCAAGGGAGAAGATCAAAATCACTCAAAAAGTGCAGTGAGTTGGGCTAATTCGGATTTTACTCTTTGTTTTTGTTGATATTCTCCTGAAGTAAAAACTAATGTCGTTTTACTTCAACTGAATTGGATATAGTGATTGGCGAGAAACAATTTCGAAAAACTAAAAAAAGTTATTTCAAAATGGGGAAGGCAGTTCACCAATATATCCGAAATATTTGATTGAGACCAATCTATTAAAGGATTCAGAAGGATGAAAATTCTTTCTATTTCTGGTTTTCGAAGCAAGTCTGAAAATTCGGTTGAGATTGCTTTCGTAGTAAAAAGTAAGGCTACGTTACAGGAAACGGCATTTTAAGAGCTTAAAAATTATTATTTTTTCTTTTTTTTTTATTATACCTATTCAGAAAAGACGGAAATTTGAATACATACAATAAACGTAGACAAGTTTAATTTCGAAACAATTTTTACCTAGGATGAACAGAAGCCCCGATATTTTATAAAAACTTAAATCCAAGATGGCGGCCAAAAGGTGAATATCACGAGTGCGAAAAATCAAGGTTATGATATTCAGCCAATTCTCTATCGAATGAGAAAAAAAAATTGGGGGTAATATAAACTGCTGGGTCAAATTATAAATGCACTGGACTAACGGACGAGTGGTTGAATGTAGTGCTTCCAAACGGGGTAGTGGCCTAAAGTCAAATAGGCAAGGAGCATGTTTGCCAGGATCCAATGGTCGGTCTGACGGTTCCTGGCAGACTGTTTCTCGGTTCCTCTCAGGGGGTGGCTAGTTAGTGCATTGTATGTTTTCTCTTGACGAATGTGTTTTTTGTTTGTCAAAAGAACTGGTAAGCTCGTATTGGCATTTTTGTTCATCTCGATTTTGTCATTAAAGATACTTTAACGACTTTTAGAGTGAAAAATTTTGGATTCCATTTAAATTAAGTATTTTCTTTTAGTATTTCTTTTAGTATTTCTTTTGGTATTCGTCACTGATTTTCAGATCAAACAAAGTGCTGCTGGCTCTTCTACTTTAAGCCTTTTCATTTTAGAAAGAAATAAGTTTAATTCTCAAAACTTTGGCTGATGCTATGTATGTTGAGAGAAACTTAACGCGAATCTTTATTTTACCTTTACCTAGGATAATTACAAGTCAACATTTTCGTCAGCAGATCTGCGAGTTGACAGATGTACAATAAAAATTAAAAAAAAAAATATCTTTTAGGTATACAAAGCCCCTATTATTTTACTTAAGTCGGTCCTTAAACTCTGTGACCAAAGTTTTAATTTTTAACAAAAAGAGCAAATAAATTTGCTTTAAATAATATAACAAAAATAAAAAGGAACAAAGAACATCGTGGAAAACTGCCAAGTCACAGTTCTTATGAAACAAAAACGACAATAAATTAAAATAACAAATAAAATTCTTGTAAACTCACAAGTTTTATGTGAATTACATGATAATTTCGGACATCCCTATATAATAATATCCTCTTATACAACCGCACACTTCTAATTTTTCTAATCGAAAAACATAACACAAAAATACAAACACACTCGAACACAAAAGAAAAAATTCCATCAGGTGTGTTTTTACAAATAAAAAGTTTGAACATAAAACTTTGTTATCACCAATGTGACATCAAAAATGAAAACAGTCATCTACTAACTAAGGATATCCAAAAAAAAAAAAAAAACAAAAAACATAAACAAGCATAAAAATGTATATATTCACCTCAAAAAGGTCCTCAATTTTATGGCACTTCATCAAAAATACTAAAAACTAAGTAAATAGAATGTTCGCGCTCCTTTAAGGTCCCCAAAGGTCCTTCATTTTCACTTTTGAGAGAGATTCCTCATACTTTGACAGAGAGAATTTATGCCCCTGTAACTCGGTCATTAATCTCCATGAATCTCCGGCAGCAATTTCCTTCTAGCCAATACCACACACAAACAAACAGATTGCACACACATAGGCACACAAACAAATAAATGTAAGCAAACGAAACATTTACAACAATTGAAACATTTAATTAATATCAAACCCCAAACAAACTGGCGACGACGAACGAGGATAATGGTGGCGAACTCCTTCTCAATCCTCATCATCATCATTGTTTTGGTTCAAGACTTTGTGCCAGCAGCCGTCGTCGTCGTCCTTGCTACCACCACGGTCGTTCGTCGTCACAATAATGATCAAGAGAATAATGGCTTACCATGTAATTACTGTCTATCTGTAAAAATGAATAGAATGCTTAATCGCTTAGAAATCAGAGGACACCAATAATAAATTACTGGGCTGCCATACCGTTTGTGTGTGTTTTTTTTTTTTGTTCAACTCTCAAACCCCCCCAAAAACCCCAAGTTCCCACACTATCCACCCCAAAGGAAAGGTAATCCTTTCCGGAGCAACGTGCTTCTTCGTCCAACTCACCGTTCTCTTTTCATATCATCGGTCGGTCGGTAGGTAGCCTAACCCCTAAGACGCTCGACCAGAGATTCAACTTTGAATCAACCTTAACGAAAGTGTTAATTAGACAATTCTTCGTTTGGGTTATCTGCTCAATCTGTTTTTCTGCAAAACTTTTTTTCTCCTCTTCGACTTCGAAAAGTTACTCCTTTCTTTCTGGCTAAAGAAGAAAATCGCTTGGAGCTCTGCCCGGTGCCATGCTATGAGAATTCTCCCCCCTCCCCCCATTTCTCTCCCCGTTTAAGCGCGTTGAAAGAAGCATCATTTGGGGCATGAGTTTTATACCTTGAGATACTTTTGCCAAAAACTTTAAGATACTTCTTCTTCGTTTTTATTTTTTTTGTTTTTTTCCCATCTTCGTCCTTTTTTCTTTTTTTTTTTTTTTAATCGGACAGGAATGGAATGTGTCAAGCTGATCTCTTGTAGTAATTTCCAGGAGAGCTCCTAGCTATATTGCAAGCAAGGTGTCTGGTGTCTCCTCAAAATGAGGAAAAAAAAATCTTAAGAAAGGAAAAAATTAAGCTTAGCAGGAAGAAGCGACAAAAAAATAAACGAAGGTAGGTAATTCACTTGATAAGAACTTTTCATCCTTAGAGATTGGGGGAAGATGCTGCGTAGTAGCTTTTTTTCCAAATAAAATATTCTCACAATCAATTGAATTGGAATTCCTTATCAATGATTTGCAAGACAGCATTGTGGAAGAGTCGCTTCGTCCCTATTCATACAGTCCCGTGCGTTGTTTTTGTTGTTGTTGGTATGCCATATTACCTTACCTATCTACCACCGCACCTTGGCATGTTATAGATATAAAGGGGGTTGGAGGGTTATTTGATGGTTATTTTCAGTTCTTTCTTTCTTATTTTACTTTCTATTTCCGTTTTGGTTGTTTATTGTCGCATTTTATTTTATAACTCTGTTTCCGATAAGGGACCAAATAGAGCGAGAGAGAGATGGTGTTGATAGGAGGTGTATAACTTCAAGTTAATTTTTAGTACAAGTTGCAATTGTTCGAATTTTATGAAGAGAAATCACCATCAGGAAGACTATAAGTTGACGCACAATTTGAAGTAAAGTAATGTCAACAAAAGGAGGAAATTTGATATTTAAATTTTTGAATTTTGTATTTTCATTTTTGGTTTTTGCCTTCTTCATGATATCATAAGGATCAATGAAAATTATATCATCAAAAGGAAAATCATTTTCATTTTCATTTCCATACCATTGAAATTAAAGAAATTCTTCGTTCTTCCTCAAAATTTATGTATAATATTGGTCATTCATTTGTGTGGAGAAGGCAATTAGTTTCTTCTTCCTTGAGAGACCGACCAATTCAATTTATATTGAGAGGAAAATTTATATATTGTTGCTATTCTCTATTTTTTTGTTGGGTATTCGTTGCTTATTAATTGAAGATATTGTGATATTTTTGGTTATGGGTTTTTTTTAGAAGGAATTTGAAATTAAAAAAAATATGTAAATTTTCTTTGAGATCAGAAAAATAGCCAGTAACTTCAAGGCTGACTTTGGTAAAAAAAAAAAATAATAAATAAAATCGATTTTCCAATTCTTTTGTGGTTGGATGTTGAAGGAATCGAAAATGCTTAGTTGAGAAATTGCATATTACAACTTATAATTTTAATCGTTGAAGATAGAAAAAAAAAGAAAAAACACACAAGGGCAGTTCCAATATCTTACATAACAAAAGCCTTATCAAACATTAATTAAGGTAAACCAACAAAAAATGGACTGTAAAATTAGCTGAACAATGAATATTACGGAACTCATACGTGACTAGAACAAGCGGTGACAAACTTCATGGACAAAAAAGCTGAAAAAGTTTTAATATGTTTACCGACAATTAAAATGATCACTTGGCTTATAGACTTTGTTCGAAAAACGGCGTTAAATCTCCCCAAGCTTACCAAGTAACAAAAACATAATCACGTATTATTTGAAGCGATCAAAAGCCCCAGCTCATCACCAATTACCAAAAAAAAAAAACAGCCAACTTTAGCCATCAATAGCAAAACAGCCACAAGCAGACATCCAGCGCTTTTTATAATCCCACTTTTCGAAAATCCCGAAAAAAAGTTTAAAATCGCGTCTTCTAAAATTCCGATTTTCAAAATTTCGTCTTCTGAAATCCCGCTTAGTCAAAATCTCTATCAATTATAATCCCGCATTTTTAAATCCCGTCGAATCCCGAAAATCTCGTTTTTTTTTTTTACAAAATACATGCATTAAACTAAAAAAAAAATCCCGATCAGTTATAATCCCGCATTTTTATAATCCTGCATTTTTAAATCCCGTTTTTTTACAAAATACATGCTTAATGCATAAATAAAAAAAATCATAAGAAATAGACAAAAAATTAGTAAAACTAATTTTTTGCGTCGTAAAGCCCACAGAATATGTACCTACAACACATTATGAAAACGGTATTTCTTTTATTAAAAAACATAAAATGATTAAAACCTTAAATTGAGTTCACGAGTAAAAGAATTATTTAAAGTCACAAAAACTGGTTTTTCACGATTTTCAGCAAAACGGTAAGTCTTATCAAAAAAATTTCAATGCAAGAATTGTAGACCAGATTATTATATATAAAAAGTGTCATGACACTTTTTTTCCTAAGACCCACCGTTTCTTAGGTATAACGATTCAAAAAATTGAAGTTGAGTCGAAATCGTCATAATCAGGCCTATTCTGAAAAAAATCTCCCAACTGAAAAGTTCCTAAAATTTCATTATTTTTTAGCTTGGATTTCGTTCTTCAATGGTTAAGAATATGGGGAAAGCAAACAAAAATGGAAATTTTCACCATTTTTCCGATAGGGGCCCTTCTCCCGAAACCATTTCCTTGAGAATTTTTGTTTAGAATAGGTCTGAATATATACAGGGTGTACGATAGAGAATGGACAGCCCTAAAACGGTTGATAGCTACACTTATGACTGTTCTAAAAACAGATAGAAAAAAGTTCTATCGCAACCAGTTCATAAAATATTGGCTTTTTTTCGTTCAGTGTATTTTAAATTTTATCATCTTATGTTTTCGTTCACTACAACCACGAATGAATGAATTTTATTTATTTCTTTTTTTTTATCATTTTCTACAATAATTGTATGAGTACATAAACGCTTTAAAAACTGCATTGCTATTGCACATTTTCGTAAAAAAAATTTTGAAATCTATTTTTTGATGCAAAATGTAAAAAAAGTATTTTATGAAAAATTTTAAACACCTGTGGTATAAAATAAATCCATAGAAACCTAGGTGGCCAACTTTCTTAAAAACATTCTCGTTTAAGGGGAATTGTTTTTCTGAAACTTTAAAGTAAGTATTAGTTTGGTAATTGATTTTTTTTTAAATATTACATTGTTTACTTTTTCACATTTTTTTTATAAATCATATTTTTTTGTTAAAGGTTATAATTAAATGCGTTTAGAAAAATTTCTCATTATTTAATTTGTTTTAATTTTTCACTATCAAGATTTTGCAAACAAAACTATTTGTTTTATTTTAAAAAATCGAGCGATTTTTAAAAATAATAAAACTAGTTTTGATTGCAAAATCAGGATGATTAAAAACGGGATTATAAAAATCGGTATTATAAGAGACGGCATTATAAAAACCGGGATTATAAAAAAGCGGGATTATAAAAAGCGTGATTATAAAAAGCGGGATTATGAAAAACGGGATTTAAAAGCAGGATTTTAAAAAACGGGAATATAAAAAGCGGGATATCAAACCCAACCCATTTGTTTTATCTTAATATTTTTTTGGTGATGGGCAAAAAGGGGCCAAAAAACTTGAAGGCTTTACCTAACAAGTTCTTATAACAATTCAGCCGCAGAATATCGCACTGCCGCGAATTTTCAGCACTCACAAAATTTTAATATTGTTCATATTTGCATAATTAATATTAAAAAAATTATAACCCTGAATTTTTTCCCCCGTAATAAAATAATTTTATATATGTATTGGGCAGTTAAAAATAAAATTTTACGAAAATTAAAAAAAAAAAATTATTTTCTGAAATTTTTTTTTCTAAAATTGTGATTTGCTTTTCCAGCAATTTCGGGAATATAAGTAGACGAGACGCATAAAAACCAAAATACTGGACTGCAAATCTTCAATTTTTTTGAGGACATTCAGAGCTTCCTACTAACTGCGGGCGGGCGCTAATATGAGTGCGCCTCAAAGGTCAAATGTAAATGGGAACATGAACCAAGAACGCCAAATTTAACTAGATGGTCAAGACGAGGGCAGAGAAAAAGGCTGGTCAAGAGTTTGCTGGAACATCAGCATGCACGCTGAGTGACTCACCCTGCTCAAGCATTACAAAGACCAGGCTCTTTTCTAAGAACCAACAACTATTCCCTCTCTGTAAATAAATTATGATCGGAAATTGTACAGCAATCCAGTTATTAACTATCTATTAAACAAAACCTCCAATCCCAAAAATGTATCTTTATCATAATTATTTTTTTCCTTTTCAAAAATATTACAACATTATGAGTGATTTCCTTTTCTCATCAAAAAAAGCAAAAAAAAAATAAAAAAATAAAATGTCGGAAGGTGATTCTTCAAATCGTGTTAAATGTCAAAGAATTGACCAAAATCATTATAGTCCTACTACTATACACCCTCTCTCTAGAGACAGGTAACTTAAATACAACAACAAACAATAACAACAAGCAAAGCTGAAAAAAAAGACAATAACAAAATACACATACCCTGTCACAACCTTTCCTTATAATAGTCCTCATACCGTAAACAATTACAAAAAAAAAACTCCTCTAAGCATGAGCTCCCCCCAAAAAGTCAACATTTCCCACCACCATCACCACCGCCATCATCTAAAACTCCCATCAAGAAGAAAAATACAACATCAATATAAGAAGCAAGAAAAAAAAAAAAAAAACATCCAACCAACGTCGAAAAAAATTCTCAGCTGGCCAATTTACAGCCAAAAAAAAAAGGAATATCAAAACAAAGCATCTTTCTAAATTGACGTAAAAATTGTGGGTGGCGCCCAACGTGCGGTCAATTTTCTTGCTACATTTTTTTCTCGATGATATCAATCCAAAGCCAAATGTTCAACTGTCATCAGAACAATACTGACATAGGAAATATATATAAAAGTTGAAAAGCTCGTCAAAAAAAAAAAAGCTTAGAGAGGTCCTGCGCAAGGCCAAATGTTGCCAACATCACTTAGCAACATGTTGCTAACTAAAATTTATGATAAATTCTCACGATTGGTCACCACTATCATCTCGATTATCGGCTCTAAGGCATCAGGATTTGACTGAATGTTGCCAAGAAGAGATAGACTAAAAGAAAGAAGGAATACAGAAAAATTAAGCCATCTGCGGATGTGGCCCGCAACGTATACGTAACCACGAACGAATACGAAGAATCATTGCCAGAAACTACTTCTACTGCCCACTGCCTGCATCATCATCATCATCATCCATAAAATTTCTCAGTGTGCCAGTGCCAGTCGTCTTCTTCCTCCCAACAAAAAAAAAAAAAAATTCCCGTGTCTGTTGGCATTTGTGTACCGTTAAGTCGTACTCCTCTCCAGCAGCTGTCAGTTCGTAATTGGCTTTCAGTGCGTTCGGTTCGTTTCGCTACGGTCCGCATTTACTCTATATAATCTGAAAAATACCACATTTCCCAAACACACAAAATCTCCAACTTGCGGAATTTTTGAAGCTTACGAAAGCGTAAGGATATCGGAGGTATCCTGAAATCGTGTTGGCGATAGTTGCTGTTCACTCGCTCTGTCACATCCACTTATTGTTTTTTTGAAGTTGTTGTTTTTTTCTTCTAGTAGGTTTGTTTGGTTATTTTTTTGTTTTTTTCCGAGTTTTGCAAGGACAACCAGCAAGGACGAAAACAACGACAACATGTCACATATGATGCTAGGGGTGATGCCATAGTGATGATAATTGAACGTGTATGACACTTGTTCGCTTTGATTACTGTTACGTTCGTTTCTCTGGTGTTTACTAGTTTGTTTTTGTGTTGCCCCCGTTTTCGTCCTTTTAACGAGTCCTGTCGAGTCTTGTGGATACTGTGCGTTAAAGTATAAAGAGTGGACAATTGGATATGGCTTAAAAGTGAGGAGCCCCCTCCTTTTTTTTTCCTCTACTTGTACACACATAAATGACTATCCTGATTTTGTATATCCTTTGATTTGCATATATCCTGGCACCAGAGTGGACACCACTAATGGATATCTGGAAAGTTGCACAGGTGGGCAAACACGTTTAATAATTAAAAATGAGTTTTCGAATTGACAATTGACGGGATTGTCTGCTGGTTAGTGTGGCGGAATTGGATAGTTGTTTTGGAGTGTTTTTTTTTTGTTCTGTGTCCTTTCGAATCCTTGTTGTATATCTCCCCTAAGCGTGTGTCGGTAGACCTGAATCGAGTATTGTTGTCCTTTATATCCTTCAGAGAGATTCACGTCGGTTTTTGTGGTGTTTTAAATCCGGATCGCTATCAAATTATACACACAAAAAAAAAAAAAATAAAGGAAATTCAATTGAAATTATTTATAAAAGGCTTTTATCCTTTTAATTGAGATGATGTGTATGTCCTTTTAAGTGCAAGTGGTGAGCAATAAAATTAATATTTAGAAAAAATAATAAATTCCAAGTGTTTTCGAGATTACGTTTTAATTTGAAGAAGCAACCAACAAAAAAAAAAAATAAACAAATTGGTCTACTCAACGTTGATTATGTACACATCCTTATATTAGCCATCCAGCAGGATAATATACCACCAAAAAGCATTCCTTGCCCAAAAATAAAACGGAAGGAAGATCCATTGTGTTTTTGTGTGTCTCTGTCTGGTTAGTCTCTCTTGAGTCTGTGTGTGTGATTGTGAATCACAAGGATTAATTTCTATCATCAATTATAAAGGACTTTGGAAGCTGTCTTTACTGCATAATACAGTGTAATTGTGGGTAAGTGTGTCCTTAGTTTTGAAAATCCAATGGACAGTTTAGTTATATAAGAGAGCACGAGTGTACACTGTACAGGGTCTTTTCTTAATCTTCAGTTTGATAAAATATCTCTACAGATTCTGGAGACTGCACATAGAGAGGCGGTTGCTTCGGTTTCTATACAAATTTATACATATAAGTATTTATAGAAAGGATATATATATTTTTTGGAATATTGTACTTGAACTGAAGGACGACGAGAATGTGGAATCTATTTAATGCTGCAAAGAGAGATGCCCCCATAATATTCACATGAATATTAAAGGAGATTTTCTCCGCAGGGGGGCGCTCGTTTTCGTTTTCTTGTCGCTTTGGGTATAGTTTACGGGACGTTAACACATGTTCCTTTTTCTTGTGATGGATTTAAGTTTATAAATTTTCTTATTTCTTATATTTTTTTTTGTTTTTGTTGTTGTTTTTATTGGATTTTGAAAATGCTTGTGGGCATCTCTTATTTTCTAAAATTCTCGGGGGTTTTTTAGAAAATTTTTTGTCTGGAGAAAATAATATAAGATTAAAATTCCATTGTAAAAGAATATAAATACGAAGGACACAAGCCATTTATATTTTTGTTTCTTCTCTGTTTTCTCTCTGTGGTGATAGGTTAGGTATTTTGTGTGTCTTATAACTGTCACATCAAAGTATCATCGTTCATCATTTGTAAAATCGTCCTTTTTTTTTGTTTTTTTCTTCTGGGGTTTTTAAGGGTGAACTTGAACACTGGAATATATTTATCTTTATCTTGTGTGTGGTATATAGTTTGCTAGCAGTATAATAAATTTTATGGTAAGCTTATTTAGTTTATTTTGGTCAACGATCATTGAATATTAATTTGAAGTTAGAAGGTTAAATAATCTTAATTTGTTTTATTTACTTTCCGAGCAATGGAAATTAACTTAGCTGTTAACTGATTTTATTGAGCTAGAATTTTAATAGCAGCATATAATTGAATTAGTTTTATGCTTTAAGTCGTCATATGTATATGAGAATTATTAAATAATATGAAACCAAAAATATTTGCGTTAAGATTATTACGTACAAAAAAGTTACGCATACACCACAGTGACTTTTTTTTAGTTGCATCCAATTTAATCACTGACTAAATAGTAAAACCATTTGACTCATTTTGGCCATTCACGTTTTAGACAATTTTCATTTTTCAGACTTAAAAAAAAAAAAGAATTTTAAAATTGAGGGGAGACAGTTTTTTTCATTTTTTTTTTGACTGTAGGAAGGAAGTAATACAAAATTGAGAGGTTTTATCAAAAAGGTATATCAATTACCTACGTTGTAACCAGAGATCTATTTTATATTATTATTTGTCTGCCTAATACTAATTTCAAAATTATTAGTTCTAGTTAGGTATGGACTAATAAGATTGAGTTTCATAGATATAACTTCGGAGACAAATACAGTACCACAAACAAACTTAGCAATTACACTGGTCAACAAAATTGAACTTTTTTTAGTCACAAGAACAAAAATATACTTTTTTGAAGGTTTTTACGATATCATACAAAATTGATTGGCCTCCATTTTTAAAATATTACCGGTATTAATGCCAAAAAGACGTCAGTTTTTGAACTTGAATAAGAAATCATCCATAATATTTCAAAAACCGAGGATAATAGAATATTTCTGCCTTCAGATTCAAGTTTACCAACTTTGAAATCTTCAGAAATGTATATTAGCCCAAAAAATTAAAGGAAAAAAAAATTCGTGATGTTTTAGTGATTTTCGATAGGCTATATCCTAGTAAACAAATGATCGTATCATGACAAAACAAAAAGCATGTGAAAGCCCAATTCTTCTAATTTTAGAATTTCAGTACTATATATTTTATTTCAAATGATAAAATAGCTAAATCATTCGAAATATTCAAAAACCAAAATTTTCCAATTTTGTTTTGCTTTTATTTTTCATTAAGAAAGTGGGAACATTTTTCTCTTAAAATGATTATTATTTTTAGAAAGGCTATTTAAGTTTCAAGATTCTTTTTGATTCAAACTTCTACGATTTTTTTAGACTGCAATATCAGTCATCAAACCAAAAACCATATTCTTGGTTTTGACTATCAATATCTAAACAACGGATTATTTTACAGAAAATTCAGGGATACATTTAAAAACTCTACAAATAAATTAAGTTTATTTTGTTAAAAAAAAGATGTTTTCCTACATTTGAGATCAATATAGAAAAGCTATCAAAATAGGCAATTTTATGGTTTTTTAGAAAATGTATAACTAGGTACAGCTATTTTATAACTGGTGGGTGATAAGATTTATATGAGACTTAGAGTAGCGAGCAAAAAAATGCAAAAAAATAAAAACATTTGCATTTTTTTGCTTGTCTAAAAACGCATATTTGGGTAGACTTTTGACCAAATAATGGTTTTGGAGTAAAATATTTTACAAATTGACTCTGTTTAATGAAAATAAAACAGTATCAATATGCCGAATTTGGTAACTTAGTTCTTGTTCAAAACTAAACCTCTTTCGTTTGCATTTTTTTTTGCTCGCTACTGTAGTTAACAAAGCTTAAGATATGTACTCGAAAGAAATCTGCAAAGTTACAGGTTTATTGATCAAACAGTTTTTCTGTTCTGAGGGTTTGCACTTTTGAGATGATTATTTCACACATTTTTGCAGTTGTAAATGAATTACTTCTAATCACTTTTTTAATATGAGCAAAATCAAATTCTTTTGAGTGCATTTGAACAAGCCGTGAAGATATAGTGATATCTTTGTAATTTAAAAATTGAGGTTTGCCTTTTTAGTACCCTACTTACTTTTGATTTTTATTTCCAAGATCATTAATTTAGTAGATATCTATTAAAGAAATTTGGGTTTTTTTAAATTTTTTTTTTTTAAATAATTTTTCCACATACAAATTTTCAAACAAAATTCAACAAAAAATTATTTATTTCGTTTTGATGAAATTATTATTAGTCTCCATATTTAACAAAAATTCAATTAAATTCATTATTCAGTTTTAAAAAAATTAATTTTTTTAAAAACATATTATCTTATTTATTAATGTTTCTCCAATGTTTTCTAACTTTTTTTTGTTGAAATTGGTTAAATCTTTTACTTACCTTTAATAATCAAAACAAATTTCTTTTTTTTTTAAATAAAAATCTTAAAATTAAAACCAAATTTGTACACCGAAAAAAAAATTTGATAATAACAGCTATCAAATTAACATTTTTGAGTGACAAAAGTCGTCCAACAATTAAAATATCAATTTTGATATGATTATCATATCATTTTGACATTTTTACTTGCGATATAGGTACTATATATCAAGTTATGCATTCGTACAAAAAAAAAAAGAGTGTGTGTACACCTACACATGTACACGCGACTGAAGTTATACTTCTCATTCAATATATGTATATATGTAACTGAATTTCATTTGATATTTTTAATTTCTCTTATTAAATTAATTAATCCACACTTCGTTTTTTTACATTTTTATCAAGTGAACAATAAATTATTTCTTTCATCCTCCTCTTTCATCCCTCCTTTATGAGAATTGTGTGTGCTTCAGCACTAGTAGTAGCAATATGAAACTTGCAGGGTTGCTACAAAGCTCAAAAGTGAGCTGAGCTCAGCTCACAGCTCAGCTCAAATTTTGAGCTAGCTCACTTTTGAGCTATGTACCATAGCTCCAGCTCATTTGAGCTGAGCTGAAAGTGAGCTGAGCTGACGGTTGAGCTGAGCTGTTGGGTGAGCTGAGCTGTCGGTGAGCTGAGCTGAGCTGTTGGGTGAGCTAAGGTAAAGTGAGCTAAGGTAAAGTGAGATAAGCTGAGCTGTGATGGGTGAGAGGATACATTGATTTTTATTTGGAAAGTATAATGAAATTTGAAGATATTTTAAACTTTTATAAAACACCATAGCTTAAGATGTTTGGTTCTAGTTATTAATGGAATTATTACACATGGATATTTTTATAAATAAAACAGATAATTTTTCGTGATCTTTTCTCTTGGTTTTTTTTTTAAGTAAATATATTTCTATTTTTTTAGTAAAATATTTCTTTTTTTATCATAAAAAAAAATTCCGGTACAATCCGGTTTTTCGACTTTTTTCAAAATTCCGAGAAAATCGCATTTGAAAGTTGGGGTAAATTTTTTTTCGAAAAATCCCCGAATCTTTGAACGCTAAACCGCATGAGAGCAATTTTTGGGACTGATGCCAAATGATAGCTTGTGTCATGGGCACATTATCAGATTTTTAAAAAATCGCCTTCCATGTTAAACCGCCACATCATACCTTTTTTTCAGAATCGTGCCTATTTTTTTTTACTTTTAAGTTCTCCCGGTTTGAGAACGCGTGGACCTAGAGGGATGGGAGTTGTACCCAAATGTAGGTTAGAGTCCCCGCTACCTTTTGGCATCAAAAATTTTATTTTCATTTTCTTCAAAATTCCGCGATATAGGCGTTGGAAGTTGGGGGCGCGAAAAAACTTCTGGGAGCTGAACGCTTTGATCTAGAGACAGGGGAGTGGTGCCATATAAAAGCTTATATTCTCAGCTACCCGATAGTGGTATAATCCGGTTTTTTGATTTTTTTCAAAATTCTGAGAAAATCGCGTTTGAAAGTTGGGGTAAAATTCTTTTTCGAAAAATCCCCGAATCTTTGAACGCTCCTGGAAGCTGAACCGCTTGAGAGCAATTTTTGGGAGTGATGCCAAATGATAGCTTGTGTCATGGGCCTACGCTTTGCACATTGTCAGATTTTTAAAAAATCGTCTTCCATGTTAAACCACCACATCATGCCTATTTTTTCAGAATCGTGCCTATTTTTTTTTACTTTTAAGTTTTCCCGGTTTGAGAACGCGTGGACCTACAGGGATAGGAACTGTACCCAAATGTAGGTTAGAGTCCCCGCTACCTTTTGGCATCAAACATTTTTTTTCATTTTCTTCAAAATTCCGAGATATAGGCGTTGGAAGTTGGGGGCGCTCACTTTCAGCTCAGCTCACTTTCAGCTCAGCTCAAATGAGCTGAGCTATGGTACCTAGCTCAAAAGTGAGCTAGCTCAAATTTGAGCTGAGCTGAAATGTGAGCTCTTTGCAACCCTGGCAACTTGCCACATGGAAATTACCACATGCAACTTGCCACATGCAACTTGCCACATGCAACTTGCCACATGTAACTTGCCACATGCAACTTACCACACGCAACTTGCCACATGCAGCTTCCCACATACAACTTGCCACACACAACTTGCCACATACAACTTGCCACATGCAACTTGCCACATGCAACTTTCCACATGAAACATGTAACTTGCAACGTGTTGTGTGTTTTATGTTTGCCGTACTGCGGCGTACTGCATTTTTAAATACTAAAGTACGGCCTACTCTAAAGGTGAAACGACAGCCCTGCTACCCAGGGTGATCGCGTCATAATCCCTTTGACATTCTTGTCAAAAAGTAAATTTTCATACCCACCCTCCCATAAGAAGTATAACTTCAAAAAGTTGAGATAGCATTTTTCCATGACATTACGATGGTAGAGAATGCCAAAAAAGTGGGTCCCGGAAGTCCGTCTGTCAGTCTGTCAGTCTGTCAGTCTGTCAGTCTGTCAGTCTGTCAGTCTGTCAGTCTGTCAGTCTGTCAGTCTGTCAGTCTGTCAGTCTGTCAGTCTGTCAGTCTGTCAGTCTGTCAGTCTGTCAGTCTGTCATTCTGTCAGTCTGTCAGTCTGTCAGTCTGTCAGTCTGTCAGTCTGTCAGTCTGTCAGTCTGTCAGTCTGTCTGTCTGTAAACGAAGCTACAGCTTAAACGGATGAACCGATTGATGTCAAACTTGGTATGTAGCATTATTTGGCGCCTCTCCAGAGGGGTTTTTGGAATTAATTTTTTTGGACCAAAAATAACGGTACTTGTCATATACCGATTTTAGTAAAATTGAAATTTCTCAAAAACGGCTCCAACGATTTTGTTTAAAAAATTCAAATATTAGTCTTAAGACAAGGTCTATCTTTCAATAAAAAATTTTGTTTTGAAAATCATTATTAACGGTACCTGCCATAGAACCGTTTTTTTTCAAATCCGATTATCTCTGAAAGAGCTTATTCGATTTCAACGAAACTTTTTGTGAAGAAGCATTTATATAATTTAAATATAAACCAAAAACAAAATTTCAAAAAAAAATAATTTTTGGATTTTTAAAAAAATGTTGAAAATTATTTTTTCAAAAATCAAATTTTCGAAAACGGGACATTGAATTTTTTTGAAATTTTTTTTTTAGATGTTGATTAGTGATTTTTACAAAATGGCATACCAATATTATTTTAAAACTTTTTTTCCAAAAAATTATTTATAAAAAATTAGATTTTTAAAAAACGGCTCTAACGATTTTGAAATTTTTTTTTCTAAAAATGCATGTTAATATATCAATCAAAATTGCATACTTGTTTTGGAGGGCAATTTGATTTCAGATTTTATTTTATTTTCTTAAAAAAACTAATTTTATTTTTTTTTTTACCTATATAGTAGGTACCTACATTTTCCAAATTTCTATATAAAAAGTCTTAAAAATTTAAGCAACTTTAACTCTAAGAGCAAGTTTGTGCGACCCAGTCGTGCATTTTATTTAATTTTAGGTGGATAGTGAAAATTTCACTTTGACAATTAAAATATCATTTTGACATTTTTTAATTTTAGGTGGATAGTGAAAATTTCACTTTGACAATTAAAATATCAATGTTGACTAGATTTTACGTTTCAGTTTATTATGATATATCTTTCTTTTTCTCTTTTATTATTTTAAGTTTTTTCTTTGTTTTTTCTTTAAAATTAAACAAAACATTACTAAAAGTGAATATTCTTTATAAAATAGTGGTGATATTATTTTTTCTGAAATGGTAACGGAGTTACGAATAACAGAGTTACGCGCGACAGAGTTACGGCCGTCAAAGTTACGCGAAACCGAAGTTACGAAAAACTAGAGTTAGAGTGTTTGTATTTCCATAATTCCATATCGTTCCTCGCAATTGTTGCCAACCCAAAAATCACATGTCATAGCTTAACATAACCTTAGAATTCGTAACTCTAGTTTTTCGTAACTTCGGTTTCTCGTAACTTTGACGCTCGTAGCTCTGCCGCCTGTAACTCTGGTATTCGTAACTTCGTCGGTTTCCCTATTATAACATCTGTTCGTAAGTTTCAATTACCTTTTACTATTTTTTGTTTTCTAAGGATTCCATTCGAATATAGAATTATTCAGAAACAATTATCAAGATGAATTAAGAGTTTACTCGAACAAAATATTTAATCAGTTTTTTTCTATTGAATTATGGAATAATGTTAATTCTGAATATTTGAATTTTTTTTTTTCTTAAAAACACATTACAAAAATTACGTGTTTAATTGAAATAACTGTTGTTTTTATTTTTCTTGAGGAAATGATTTTTTTTTTTTCAATTTGAGAATAATTATTACCTCTTAGCGCCGCCGTTGTTTGAAAGTCAGTTCATACAACTTGTTTCAATTTTTAATATTGTAAAAGGACTTTGATGTGAGGAGACCGAAACAGTCTTATAGAATTTTCCACATTTTTATCCAAAAATAAAAGTGAAATACATTATTCATGAATGCCTTTCTTTAATTTTGGATACAAGGAAATTATAATCTAACACTCATTGTGAGGTGTGGGAATTTAGCATATTTTTTTCGTTTAAGTTGACAATACAAATTATGTGTTTGTCACCCTTATGACTTAGTCTTAGAAGACTTACATAGAAAAGTGACTGATAAATTACAAGATTACATAAAAAAATTATAAATGATATGATAAAGTTATTTTTAGAATTTTATGCAGATAGGGAAGTTAAAAATATAATTTCAAGATATTTATTATTCAAGTTCATATCTTAAATTCCTCATTTCTTATGAGCGAATGTTATACTTTGTTTGATAATAAATCGTTAAGTGAATGAATAAGTAAAACAAATAATCTTCAGAATACCTCAAAAATATATTAGTTTTTTTTTTTTTATTTTTATTTGTCATTTTATTTAAACAACAAACTATTATATTGCACATATATACTAGACAAAAGATTAGAACATTAACATGCTTGTACATTAGTTGGGTAAGAAAAACAGTTTAAAAAGAGTGTTTATTTCTCCCCGTTTTCGGAAGAAATAACTTAAAAAAAAATTGCAACCATAGAGCGCAAAATTAAATCAATGTTTAATTTTGAAAACTCAAAATGAAAATACAAAATACTTTTGACTTTTGATGTTTTTTTTTTAACTTAATCGGTAGTAAAAAATGCTTGTATTTAACTCCTCTACAAGAATCCGTTACTAATTTTCTCCGTCTTAGAAAACCGTTTTTGGTTCAGATTTTTATTTTTGTATTCATATTTTTTGGGGAAATTACGATAACTAAGGCGGGGAAAATTAGTAACGGATTCTTATAGAGGAATTAAATACAAGCATTTTTTACTATGGGAGGGGGGGTCTATCTCCCACCGTTTAGGAAGGAGGGGCAATTTTCTAAAAAAGTAACTCAAAAAATTATTTAAAAACAAAGGCAACACCATTTTTCAAAAGGCAGAATATTACACTTTATATTAATTTTTAAATCAAGTTATTTTAATCAATACTTTTTGAAATAATCGATGTCAAAGTCAAATTTTGGGCAAAAAAAGTTTCAGGGTCATATATATATATGACGTGCACCGCTGAGGCCTGCCAGACCAAGATTTTCTTACTAAGCATGCTAAAAACTACCACTGTACGAATTTTAAGCTTTACAAGAGCTAAGTTAGTCAAATGTGCCACTAGCTCTTGGACTATATTGAAAAGCGTAATATTCTCAAGAACAACGGCTCAAACCATTTTGATTAAATTTTTTGCCGACTTCCAAAAAGGAGGAGGTATTCAATTCGTCTGTATTTGTTTATAGCTTTGGACTGAGTGAACCAATTTTCACTTCAATTTCGTCCAGTTCTGGCTATAGAATCCATGAAAAAATCATAAAACCCAGTTTCGATCCATGGAAGTTGGTTTTGTTTTTATTTTTTTGATAAAAATGATTATTATGTGTATAATGTAAAAAAAATTAGTGCCATTAAAGAAAAATTATTAATCGGCGATCGGGTTACAAAAACCAATTTTTTTATGCATTTGCTTTCTATAAACATATTTATTACATTTGCATTAAAATATTTTTTATTTCAAATAAAGTTATTTTACATTAAAACAAATTTTCTACATTGGAAAATATAATTCAATGCAAAATGTGTGCATTAAATATTTTTTTTCATTGCAGAAAATTTATTATTTGCAATAGTTTTTTGTTTTAATGCAAAATATTTATATTTACAATAAAAATTTTATATTAAATTCAATTTTTATTTTCATTTTCAATAATATTTTCTTTTAATGAAATTTTTATTTTAACAAATTTTTTTTAATTAAATTTTTTTATTTGCAATAAATATTTTTTTTTTATTTTGAAGCGTATTGACATTTTTATAACCCTGTTATCAGCATAAAACAACAAAGTTTAAAAAAAATATTATTTCGTTTTCAAAAAAAGATAAGTTATTATAAGTTATTTTTGGTCTACAAATAAAATTTCAATTTCGACAATAATGAATCTCATAAAACTCAGAACTACCAGGTTTGAAGAAAATCATTTCAATAGCCGGTTCATGATAGATACAGACAGATTGATACACAGACTAACAGACAGGCTGACATACAGACTCACATACAGATAGAATTTCAGGGCCCACATTTTATACATGCTCTATCATCTTAATGTCATAATATCTTATTGTTATCTCAATTTTTTTTTTATTAGTAAAGAACAATAGACTGGTAGAAAGAGAAACATACATATTTAATAAACAATGAGAACTTCTTAAAAACATGCAATTTCAATAGGATTATTTTTTTATTTCGTTTAAAAAATTTACTAAATTGGTAAAATCATTATTCCTATCACAAAAAAAAAAAACTTACAAACATCTTTAGAGAATTAAAAGATACTTTAAAAAATATTTAAGAATAAAAAAATGTTTGTGTGGCATACAAGCTACATGCAAGTCCTTAAAAATTTAACTCTAATATCAATTAAAACTGTCCTCCTAAATAAATTCGTAAATACCCACCTTTTCTTATTTCACAAAAAAAAAGCGTGAAGCGTAATAATAATTCTTTTTGCTCAATTTATTCCAAAAACAGTAAAATATTATTTACATTAATTCAAATAATTTTCATTTTACTCTAAATCTATCTACCCTTCAACAACAAACTCAAACCAAAAAAAAAAAATCCTATAAATTGCTCTTTACAAAATTTATCATATCTTTAATTCACATCAAAAAAGCCATCTCTCTCAACACTCAATCCTTGGGCATATAAAACTAATCCTTCACACAAAATAAGAGCATCTCTCTAACACTTACATACATATCCTTAGCAAGCAGCAAGTATCCGGTCATAAACCGAAAATGGTTATAAAATTTACATAAAGTGGTCATATTCGTAGCCTCTTTTTTTTTTTTGTGAAGAGCAATTTGTTCGACTCATTTAGCCATAATAATTGGCCAACAACAGTTTGCTTATACTTACTCTCGGGTTTTCTTTTGGGTATATTCATTCAACAACAAGAAAAAGTTACTCATACGCCATAGTGTACCTTCTCTTAAAATAGTTTTATATGTACACACTCTCAAACAAAACCACTCTTCAGACTACGACTCCTTGAAGAAGAGTTTTATGCTTGCTTATTAGGTCTCAAAAAGTATAAAAGCAAAATAACAAAAAAAAAAAAAAATAAAAATAAGAAGAAACAAGAAAAATAAGCAATTAAGGAATTCAATTAAAATTCAAACTTAATAAAGTTTCAACTTCTGGTTTATACGATAGAAGAGTGTGTATAGAGTTGTCGTCGTCATAGAGTCCCCCACTACAACGTTCCACAGACATGGTGTTATCTTATGTTAGTGTGTCTTGAAGATATTTGTGTTTGTATGTAAAAAGTTGGTTCCTTGAGATTTTGTCTTCTTCCTCGTTTTTTGGACATTTCTCACAAGAAAACCTCAAACCGATCAAATGAAGAGTTACCCTTAGATTCCTGACCTCAGCAATTAATTCAAAGTTTGTCGTTTGTTCTTACCCTAGTGATGGGTTGGGTCATGGAAATATAGGCTTTAAAGGTTGATGGGGAATCAAAATCTTAACCACTATGGACCTTCATATAGCAGAACAGACATAACTTTTGTTGATAGAAAGGAAGTGAAAACTCATTCGACAAGGAAGAAAACTGTCCTTTAAGGATCTCTTCTTCCATCAAACTGGTTCAACATACACATGTTTATTTGTTTGTTTGTTTTTGGCCTACAGAAACAAGTTCTTCCAGTCTACACATTGACACACATTCACTGGTGCATGTTGTCGTCGTCCTCGTCCGTGGCAGTTAATTAAAGAAAAAGGGTTCTGCCGATGGCAGTAATGAGCCATTTACAAGAACGAACGAGCATGATGCAGGGTGAAGAAGTGATGGGTCTCCACCATAAGACCTCTCCGTCATAACTCCTTTTCATATAGTAGTTGGGAAAATCACTGTGTGTGCCTTAAAATACACTTGAAGGCAAATTTAACTCAAGGCATACACAAATTATAACTTGAAAACAAAGTACAAACAAAAAAAAAAAAAAAATATCCTTTCTAAAAACACCCAACACCGTTTGAAGAAGTCTCTCTCATCAACCCAACCCAAGAAGCTGGAGCAGAGCAGGCATATACACGAATATAAACTCTCAAAGATCTAGGATACAATTTTCTTTAAGTGTTTATATGTTTTTAGGGCGTAATTTTCCAGACAAATACGAAATAACCAAGTGAAGTATCCTGCCATCATCATATCGTCAGTGTGTGTCGCAATATAAGGATGCCTTGCCTGCTTTGGGAGAGTGTATATCTATTTTCTTAGATCTGCACCTCGCTCACTTTTATAGAGCCTCAACTTAATGTGTGCGCCTGATGAACTGTGACAGCAGCAGTAGCATAGGCAAAGCAAGTAGATAAATGTAGTCTAAAGGAAAGGCAAGTTTTCTACTTTCAACACCAAGGATATAGACTTGATAGAGGTTTATAATAAAATTAAGCAATTAAAATTTTGCTGCTTCACACACAATAGTGTTCTATCTTGTTTTGCGTCGTCGGTGTGTGTGTGTTAGTGTGTAGGTGTGTGTGTGTTTTTTTTTTTTTTTTTGTTTAATGAATAGAGGCGAAAAGGTGGGTTCTGACTGCCACAAAAGCTAATTAGGACGCGCGTTCGTTCCCCAAAGCATGAGTGCATGCATGGGAACGAACATAAAAATTGTTTTAATGGCATATTGTTTCGGGTTTCAATGGCGTTCATTGTGTTTAGTGTTTGAGGTTACCTTAGGGCATCATTTTTTTTTAATTTTATTTCGTTTGTTTTAGATTGTTTAATTTTAGTTTCTCTCTGTTTTTTTTTCTCTATTTTTTTTGTGTGTGTTATCTTAAAGGTGGATTTTGTTTGAAATTAATTTAATAGGTGGAAATATAATTTTCATTTGAAATTGTTTGAATTCAAAGAGAAAAATAAGGCTTTAATTTGGTTTATTTGTTGGAGTTATAGAGTGCTTATAAGATAATGAGAAAATTAGGGTTCTTTATTTTTTATGATGGAATTTAAAATTTTTAATTAGCTTTAAGAATATTTTATGAAAATTTATTATTATTAGAAATGTAATTATTTTTTATGTTCTTTTCCTTTATAATGAAATATAAAATGTAAGACTAAAATTGCAATACAGATAAAGGAATTGAATTTTATACAAAAATTAGCTATCGGAATTTGTACTTGTACTGAATAGAAAAAATTACAATACATACCTGCCTAACTGAGATAACTAGAAGGTCAAAGAGCCACATTGTTCTCTTGGGCTTTCAGTGCTAATATAATTGATAATATGTTACAATGTTCTCGTAAATTCAGATCAAAATCTGGAAAAATCAACTACATACCTTTTTCTTTTTGTATTTATCCTCGAATATACAAGTTAGCCAATAAATTTTTATTTACAATTCAGCTTTAATGGGAAAAGTTATACTAATAAGCGATTTTATTGACACTTTGAAAAAAAAAAAAAAACAAGAACTGAGAAGTGTTTTTTGCAATAGGGTCAAGGTCTTTATACAACCAAGAATATTACTTTGTATTATTTTGCTTCAAAAGTCATCCTGTAAATTGTAACAGTTAATCATATTAAATTTACATGATAAACTTATTACATATTGCATATTCAATAATTAATGTGTTTAATTGTGAATCTAGAATGTCATTCCTAGGTATACATATAAGTCAGGAACATGATTCTCTGTTGAATTAAAACTTTGGCCACTTTAAACTTGTTAAATTGATTCATTGTTAAATTGATTATTGTTATCTTTTGGAATCTTTGCAACCTAATGTGTCATTAGATAGCCAATATGGGTTGCAAATACTTGCTCTGGTTGGAAGTTTTTTTTTTTTAAATTCATGAATGAATTTTATTTTAATTTAAAAATAAAAACTTAAAAATTAATTTGGTTTAAGGTTACAAAAACATCCCTTTAAATGATTTTGACCTTGTACAGCTAACAAAGAATTTTTAAAAGAAAAAAAAAAAATTTCAGACTTCCTATAACAAAAACAAAATTTGTTTTAAATTTTTTTTGGAGGATGGACAAACGAAAGTTTTGTACGACAAAATTCTGTGGGGTCAAAATACTGTAAGACCATAATTCTGTACGTCATTATACTGTAAATACAAAATTCTGTACGTCAAAATAGTGTATGAACAAAATACTGACATGCAAAATTCTGTTTTGTAAAATTCTGTATGGCAAAATACTGTATTTTCAATACAGTATTTTTAAAGAAATTTCCTTTGATAAAAAAACACTAAATACTAGCTTTAAATATAATTATTGACAGTAAAGTTGTAATTTTATACAAACATAATTATTAAGTAAAGAAGTAAATCAATTCTAGGAACACAAATCAAACTTTTCTTAAACATACAAAATACATTTTACAAAAAAAATGTCAAAATCAATATAAATTTAATTTTTTTTTCAATCCGTTTTAGGTATGCAACGTGGTTTAATTCAGATTGTTTTTTTTTTTTAAATAGGTATAGTTTTGTTTTCTCTCTCTTTTTTCCGTAGCTCCTAATAAAGTACCTAGATTAATCAGCATTAGAAGCTTGCCTCGCTTTATATAGTTGATCTCTTAGAAATTCATAGTAAACCCTCTTTTAAATATATCTGTATTTCATATGCGCGAGCACTTTTTTACATTATCAAAACCATATTTTTTACAGCATTTTTACAGAATTTTGATACACAGAATTTTGATGTACAGAATTTTGAAATACAGTATTTTGACCAACCAGAATTTTGCTATACAGAATTTTGACTTTCAGAATTTTGTTCGTACAGCATTTTGCACATACAGAATTTTGACTTACAGTATTTTGGCATACAGTATTTTGAATACAGAATTTTACAACATACAGAATTTCGACCCCAACCCCTTTGGGTTGGGGTCGAAATTCTGTATGGGCCAAAATTCGGATTCCAAAATTCTGTATTCCAAAACTCTGTATTTTAAAATTCTGTAAATTCAAAATTCTGTATTCTAAAATTCTGTAAACACAAAATTCTGGATTTCAAAATTCTGTATTCCAAAATTCTGTACTGCAAAATTCTGTAAATGATAAAAGAAAAATTGTTTTGATAATGAAAAAAGTGCGCACTTTTTTCATTATCAAAACAATTTTTCTTTTATCATTTACAGAATTTTGGAGTACAGATTTTTGATATTTTCTATGCAGAACCTTGAAGCAGTTTGCGTTCGACAGCTTACGTAAAGTTATATGAGTTAATCGTGATATAAAATGAATTCAAAAAAATGGAAAATATTAGATTATTAAAACCTAATAAAGGAAAGGATAAATTGTGTGTCGATGGTTTTATGTTTAATAACGAAGAAAGAACAACTTAAAAAAAACATGGAAAATGAAAACATTTTTTTTAATGAAAAATTTCGAAACATTTTTCGGAAAATAGGGTACTTAACTTAAATTAGTCATGCACTTAATAACTCCATTCGAATTTTGTCGAAAAAAATTGATTTTTTTGAGAAAAATAAAATTCAAGCCAGCAGAACACGAAAATCTTGGAAAATTCATCGGAAAATGGAGCGCTTAATTCAAACTAGTCGAACATTCAATTATTTATGTCCAATTTTTTCGAAAAATTGGAATTTTTTGAAAAAAAAAAAAAACAAATTGAAGTTAGTTGAACATGAATTTGTATGGAAAATAAAATTTTTTTTTTTTAATGGAAAATCTCGGAATTTTTTTTCGAAAATTGGGTACTTAACTCAAATTAGTTAAGCACTTAATTATTCAAAATAATTTGAAAAAAAATTTCTTTTTCGAAAATCACAGAAAAAAAATATTTTTGTAAAAAAAATTTGGCACCTTAATATTATACCAAACCGAATTTTTTACTAACAGTTTAAGGCATTTTCTGGTAATTGTTCTGTTAACTTTAAATCGAGTTAGGAGAACATTAAGTTTTTCCAAAAGTAGGGGAGCACTTGATATAATTTTGGGGTACTTGCTCTGCTTACTTGAGGGACATGTTTTAATGAAGATATTAAGAATTACAGAATTTTTAAAAGCAGAATAATGGATTTGCAGAATTTTGAAAAACAGAATTTTGGATTTACAGAATTTTGATATACAGAATAATAGAAAAGCAGAATAATGGAATACAGAATTATGTTCATACAGAATTTTTTCTTCAGATACAGAATTTTGGTCATACAGAATTTTGGAACACAGAATAACGACCCGTTCCCAACCCCTTTTTATATAGAAATTTGGAAAAAAAAATAAAATTCGTTTAAAAAAAAAAAATAAAATAAAATCTGAAATAAAATTGCCCTCCAAAACAAGTATGCAGTTTTGATTGATATATTAACGTGCATTTTTAGAAAAAAAATTTTCAAAATCGTTAGAGCCGTTTTTTAAAAAAACAATTTTTTATAAATAATTTTTTGGAAAAAAAGTTTTAAAATAAAATTGTAATGCCATTTTGTAGAAATCACTTATCAACATCTAAAAACAAAATTTCAAAAAAATTCAATGTCCCGTTTTCGAAAATTTGATTTTTCAAAAAAATTATTATTTATTTTTTTGGAAATTTTATTTTTGGTTTATATTTAAATTATATACATGTAAATATAATGTAAATGCTTCTTCACAAAAAGTTTCGTTGAAATCGAATAGGAAGTTTCGGAGATATTCGAATTTGAAAAAAAAAACGGTTCTATGGCAGGTACCGTTAATAATGATTTTCAAAAAAAAATTTTTTTCATTGAAATATAGACCTTAGCTTAAAACTAACATTTGAATTTTTTTAACAAAATCGTTAGAGCCGTTTTTGAGATATTTCAATTTTACTAAAATCGGTATATGACAAGTACCGTTATTTTTGGTTAAAAAAAAATTAATTCCAAAAACCCCTCTGGAGAGTCGCCAAATAACGCTACATACCAAGTTTGACATTAATCGGTTCATCCGTTTAGGCTGTAGCTCCTTATACAGACAGACAGACTGACAGACAGACAGACAGACAAAAAAAAAAAAACAGACAGACAGACAGACGAAATTCCGGGACCCACTTTTTTGGCATTGTCTACCATCGTAATGTCATGGAAAAATGTTATCTCAACTTTTTTTTTTTGTACGAATGCATAACTTGATATATAGTACCTATGTCGCAAGTAAAAATTTAAATCTTTCTATACTAAAAATTAAAAAAAAAACAAGGTTCGCAAGAAAAATTTAACAACACACTTTTATTTGAGTGGATCACTGAATTATTACACAGAATACCATAAAATAATTGCCCCTTATGCAAGTAATTTAGATAAAAAAGATTATTTTACGAACAGTAAAAAATAGCAACGTTATTATCTTTTTCTCTCTAAAACCTAACATGTGGAAAAAAATAAATTGCCCTTTTACCTAGAAAAAGTTAAATCCGTCATTTTACTCTAGAATTTGGATTTGACTAAAAGTTATCTAATTTTAAATCGGATTTCTCACTAAACAAAAAAACTATCTACTATCAAAAATTTCCCTTAAATTTCATCAGTACGTAATCAAAAATTATTTTTTATTTTATTTAATAAAAATAGAAAAAAAAGCACCAATCTAGTTTTACCTTGCACCATACTATAATGCAGAGATTGTACGTGTCGGAAAAGATCAGACAGCATGTACACAAACATACCTATGTTTGGAAAATTAAAAACAAAAACTAGGCAAAAAAAAAAAAGACCAAAAAACTAAAGCGTGTTGCACGTTGCACCAAAACAATTTATTCTAACTTTTTTTTTGTGCTGCTTTTGCGTCTGTCTTTTTGTCTCTTTATATGAACGACAGATGGGGTTGTTTTCATAGCTTCAAAAATACTTGAAAAAAAACCAAAAAAGTAGGTTAAATGTACATTACCTTCACCATGGCACATTGTATAATAATTTCTCACTGAAATATTAAAAAAAAAAACAAAAAAACTTTGGTACAAGGGACTTTTTATTCTCTTCTATCCTCGTTACGAATATATGAATGTCAGGATTTATGTAGAAAAAGAGGTATTCCCATTCAAAAGGACACCAACTATGAAAACTCAGCTAGCCAGTCATAACTAAACAAAAATTGATTTTATTTCTCATTTCAAAGCAAATTCTAATTTTTTTTCAAGGATTCATACAGGAGCTTGAAATAAAAAAAAAAATATTTATAAAAACTTAAAATTCTTTTTTTTTTTTTTTGGAAATAAAAAAAAAATAATGAATATCAAGTTGATTCTGATGCTAAAATTTAATTCATCACAATACATTCATGAAATTTTTGTATAACGATAAGATAGATTTATATAAGCAAAAGAAATACAAATTATATAGAAACAATTCAAATCAAATGAAGACAATGTCCTCGAATTTATATATTTTATAATAATATTTCGACGATAATATAGAAATCTAGAACGAACGAAAATCTGATTAAACAATGCTGCTTTGGGCTGAGTTATATACTGGGAGAAGGAAAAAGCATTTAATTTTGAGAAAAAAAAATCATTTTTGCATCCTTTAAGGGTATTTTCCAAACAAACAAATATAGAGGACTCTTCTCTCGATATGGAGACTTAAGTTATTAAACAAATATTTGAATTATTATCGATTTCTTCCATTTCCTTTTTGGATTTCAATCTCTCTATCTCACATAGAGAATCATTTGTTCGTCTCTGTATATAGATTGCTATATATTGATTGCTAGGGTTTATGGCCGTTCTATAAATCTTTGATCAATATTTGATTTTGAAAAAAAAGAAGAAGAGAAAAAAAATACCTACATTCTGAAGTATCTTAAGTGAAAGGGTTTTGTATTTATGGAAGAGTTCTCTCTCAATAGCTACTTGAGTTGTCCTTGAGAAGTAAATATTGAGGAAGGAAAATGTAACAAATTTAAAATTATTGAATGGAAAATAAAACCCATATTACATAGTAGAATCTAGAATGTATAAGGATCAAACATAAATCAGAAAGGACTATTATTGGTTATACAATATTTTAATAGATAAATTAGATACTTTGTGGAATTAGATAATTTTTATTGAAGTTTATGATTCTGAACGGAAATTTTCTCTTTTAAAACTAGAGAAATATATTTTCCATGGATGGAAAATTTTACTTAAAAAGGAAAAATCGAAATTATTGGTAATATTAAATTTATTTTGGGATATCTTTTATGTGTTAATAATTTATAAATAATATTTTCAACATTTTGTCTTTTCAGTTTCCTGTTTGGATAAACTTTTTAGCTAGTAGGTTTTATTACAAATACAAATAATAGTTTTGTGGACGTATAAAAGTTAAAAGATCAAAATTTGTGAAATTGACCTTAAACATTGATTTATTAAAGTAGGGGGAAAGAGATAATTCGAATTTTATTTTAAGTTAAAAAAAAAAATTACTTAGGTTATAAAAATGTTAATTAAGATCGATTGCTTCGTTGACGGAAAAGTCAGAAATCAAGAAAACTTTTGTATGATATTAAGCGTTATAATAACGATTCAAAAAATATATTTTTATTTCCAAAGTAAAATTTGATTTGTATGCGAGATAGTTTTTTGACACTTAACTTCATTTTACATCGCGGTTTAATTGCAGGTACTGTTAATATTTGTGCTTAAATAAAATTTTTATTTCTCCCCTAGGGAATCACCCAAAACGCTTAAAAACAAAGTTTGAAGCCAGTTCATTAAGTGGGTATTGTATTTTCTTGTTCTTGTAATTTCGACTTGTTTTTTACTTCTCTAATTTTTATGGTCTCAATGGTTTAAATTGGCACTCGCAAAAACTTGTTTAAGCCAATTTAAAAAAAAAAATTCCAATTTAATAACTGAAAATTCAAGACTTTCTTTAGACTTCGGGTATTTTTTCCCAACCTGCACCTAGAATTATTCTTGAGTTCTTAAGGATTTAGATTTCAGTTTACAGAAAATTATGTGCTATCGAATTTGGCACCACTTGGCAATTCTTTGAACAAAAATGATAACATTTTGATGTCCCTTAAGTAAGCACATCATACGTTTTGTTATAGGATATTTTAATGCTAGTAAAGTACCCCAAAATTAAAATAAGTGCTTCACGACTTTTATGAAAAATGTGCTATTTCATATAAAGTAAGCAGAGAAACTACCAAAAAATGCCTTAAACTGTAGGTAAGTATACCAATCGGGTTTGGTATCATATTAAAGTGCTCTACGAATTCAAACAAAAATTCCAAAATATGTTTTATTTTCAAAAATAATAATATACATAATTTATAATGAAATACAAATAAACATAATTAAATAATAAATTAATAAAATAGGGCAAGCATTGCTTTCGTGTCAAAAATATTTAAGGTTTTAATCAGAACTAACATTACGATGATGGAGAAGTCCAAAAAATATTTTTTTTTTTTTCGAATTATCTTGAATAATAATGTACTCCACTAAATTGAATATGCCTAAATTGAATTTGCTTAACATTTTTTTTTCTACAAAAAAAAAAAAAAAAAAAACTAAAAAAATTAATATAAAATTTCAAATCGCATACCAAACTATTTTTTAATACAATTTGTTTTGCTTTAAATGATATTAATTCTTTTAAATTTATTTTTTTAAATTTAATTTTAGTTTATTTTTTTTTTTTTACTTCATAAATTTATAGGTATGATATCGAAAGATTTTCTAAATAACTTAAGGATACAAATTTTATGGGAGTACGGGTTAATTTTGAAACCATCCCAAAAATATTTGAACAAAACGGCAACACCTACAATTGTATGATGTAGGTATACCTAAATTAAAAAAAGGAAGAAAACAATAATAACACTGTGCTACAAAATAAAAAAAATTAAATACACCATACAAGTAAGATAATGTAGGCTGTTTATATTATCGAATAATAAAAATATTTCTGTTATATTTTTGGAACCCTCCATTTTTTTTATTTACAAAAAACTATTTTTACAGACTTTACGATGTAATATATCAATATCTTAGTCATTTTTTTTTTAACAATTCTCAATATGTTATATGTTTTTGGAAAGAGGGTTCTCAGACCTTTTAAATGATGTATATAAGTCTATTGTTTAAACAAATGAAGTGTAGGTTTCTATCCCATAAATCTAGAAAAAGTGATTTTTTCCTCAATTTTTTTAACTTCACCCATTTTTTATTGCACAATAAAGAAAACAAAAAATAAAGTAAGGTTATATTCTGAAAAAATATACATTTAGGCATAAATTGGCGTATTTTGTTATTGAATTTGACCAAAACTGCGGAATCAATGCTACTTTTTCGTAAATAGAAAATATGTCATATCATGAAGTGAATCGCAAGGTGCACAATAGGGTGTTCGTTATTTTAAAATAATTAGAATTTCTTTGCTTCTAGGATCTAATATTGTTGGAAAAAAACTAAAAAAATATTCCCCAAGTTTCAAGTCTCTAACTTAATTCTAACCCGTGCCGCCAAGCGGTTGAAGTTTCTTATGGGAAAAACATGGGGTTTTTTGGACCTTGTTCGATCAATTTTAAATTCCAGCCAAACAATTTTTTTTCAAAAAATTTAAAACTTTACAGGCTCAAATTTTATAAGTGTAGCTATCATGTGAACATTTTTCAGATAAAAAAATCATTTTTTTCAGACTTTTTCAAAAATCGCTTTTTACACGTTTATTATAATTAAAATTGTTGTATGTTATATTTTATTACACAAAAAAATAAATAAGTGCAGATAATTTTGTTCATAGATTTTTTTTTTTTCAAAATTCTGAGTTAAAGTACCAGTATTTCAAAAACACTTCATTCAATTTTACAATTTTTAGATTTCAAGACACAAATAAGTTTTCTAGCCTTCTAAAAATGTATATCCCTATATTGTAGGAATTGCCGTACTGTTAAAATATTTTTTTTTATGTTTAAAATCAATTTGTGAGAAAAAAAAATCAAATCACTTTGAAAACGATAAAAATAAATTTGAAATAGGTTGCATAGTACCTTGTTAATATTGCATTTTTAACGTTTTTTGAAAGCTTCAAGTTTCTAGCACATCTAGAATTAAATTGCAAATTGATAACAAAAAAATTGTACTCGTAGAAATAGACATTCAGTCAAGAAAACGGTTTTAAATAAAAAAAAAAAACATGAAACATTGAAAAGGTCAAATTCCTTTAATTAATTTCTGTTTCTTCAGAAAACTCACAACAATTACATTCCAAAACATAAAATAATCTTCCATTTTGACAACATTCTTAACTCAAGTTTATGGTTAAAGTCTTCAAGAGATAGAGAGAGAAATAACCATGAATAAAATAAAAAAAAAAAACAAAACAAAATCCATCTGAAAGGACAGTGCCAAGCAACTTAACCTATTTAATTCATTGCAACCATAATAATAATACCAAAAACTGAACTGGTAAGATGATAGTATAACTGCTATACGGCCACCAAAGTCGAATCACTTTAATTCAAATTGTCATCAGCCAAAACATCTCAATTTAGGAAAAACTCAAAATTCTTGCTTTTACGGCAATAACTTAAGCTATTAGGTCATGAATAACTGAAACGATGGCTATAAATAATGAATTTATCCTTCGACTTCTTCTCTGGGTTGTGCGGGTGAGGGTGGACTTTTAGTCCTGCTTTGTGATATTTAAAATTCGTTCTTTGTTGTTTTTCTTCGTTCGTTGATAAAACTCTATGTCCTTATAGGTAGTCTCACTCGGTCGGTCGATCTAAATGTCGAAATAAACCGGATGCAGATTCTGCTGGATCCGGATCCGGAAAAGCCTTTCGATTCTAATTCCCACTCAATAATAATAATTTCATTAGACCAGAAAATTAAAGTTTCAGCTTTCAAAAAGCGCACATAAAAATGCACCACAGAGATGGAAATATAAATCTTAAGTGAAGTCACTAACCCAGAAGGAGCCAAAGGACTCGTCGTTCATTTCACAACGCTCTAGTGGTTTCCTCTCGGTACACCCGTATAAAGAGATCAAGATTCAGAATGAAGACAAAAAATTAAGAGGAGCATGTTGCACGGGGCAGAGTAGGGCGTTGGTGGTATAGCAACGCGTTATGATAGTGAAGGCGAATTTTCAGAATTTTCTGAATTTGCAATTTCACTTGCTTTTATAGAGCAATGGAACTGTTAGATCAGGTTTTTCGGTTCTGCCTGCAACATCACAACGATGCGCTGCTACATACCAATACCAATACCTTGAGATGGAAGAAACGCATATTCCTCTGCACCCTATCTCTTTTGCTACACATTCTTCGAATATAGGGACTGTACTTTCAGCGTAAAATTTTAATCAAAATTGTTAACGAGAAAAGTTTAATTTTTCCTCTTATTATTACTTGTTTTTGCCGCTCCGTACTCCGTCTCTTTCGGTTGGTAATATCGTCGTCGTCGTCGTCGTAGTCCTTGCCGTTTGCGTCGTCCTTATTTTTATTATTTTTTTTTTTTTGTCTTTTTTCTTAAATAATACGTTATCATATATAGAGTCCTTCTGCTCTGACGCTTTGTTCCGAGTCGTGTCGTTATATCGTCATCGTCATGTTTTTTAGTCGTTGGCATTTCTTTACGTTCGGCAGTGTCATTTCATTGGAAATAATGAGCAGAGCCTTTGATATACGAATCAGCATACATTTCAATATAAAAATGAGAGAGATGCGATGTGATGTGAGAGTCCTTGCTAACGGTAGGTACCTCCTTACAGTCATATATGTATGCAGGCAAGCAAGTTCCCTCTTGTAGAAATAAGAGTCACAATCAGAAAGTCGTCATAGTTGGGTGCATTACACAAAGGAAAAGACATGGAAAATGTAAAGAATCCATCCTTGCCTTTTAAATGCTCTGCAGTTTACATTTTTATCGTTTTTTTTCAGTTTTTCTGTTTTAGTTTTTTTTGAAATTTTGAATTTTGACATTTTTTTTGTCTGCATGAATAATTAAGCTGACATGGAATTCATGTAAAACGACGATGATTTGAAAAAAAAGCTTTTTATATAAATTTTTCTGAGCATTCCATGTGAATTCACTGAAACAGGTTTAAATGATTGGAATTAAAAAGAAGCAATTTATAATGAAGAAGGTCTTACTGTGTATGTTTTGAAGGTCGAATATGGGAGGAATGTTTATGTATTGACTGGGTATATGATTTGTTTATTTTCAAGGTCTGTTTTAATAGGTCACTTGATATCAATTATTCAAGGATGAATCATAATCGTTTTGTATGTATTTTATGAGACAAAGTTGTCAAAGGAAAAAAGAAATTAAAAATACACATACGATATAACACTTTTCTCTTTCTTATAATTCACACTCATTTTGTACAAAGTTTCATAAGAGAACACGAAACGCAATTGAACAATTTCATACATTATATTGAAATTCGATATACCTAGTATACAAATACATAAATAAAAAAAAATGTTTTTAAGCACATGGCAACCCTGACTGTTACTTGGATATGGAACAGCAACTCAAGCAATTTTTGTTTCTTTCAGGAATATAACAATACAAAATTTTGGTGTGGAGCTCCATTGGGGAAGGTAAATAATATCTCATATCCAACAATAAATCCCTTCTCTAAAATTTTTGGGATCAAAAAGTTCCACGCTGCTATGAAATCTCTTCCCAAGATGGCTGAATCCTACCTTCTGAGCAGTATTACAATCCATAGTGGATTTGAACCTCAACGTTAAACCTATTTTTGGCCTTACCGCTTCGATGCTCACAAAAACGGCACTGACATCACGCTTTCTTTTTTCGATTTTGTGGTTTTTAATTTTTTATTCTTAAAAAAACTTATAACTTTAAAAAAAAAAAACAATTTAAATAAAAAAAACAATGGCAGCCACTGATGATGATCGATCCTAGTATCCTACAATAGGACAGAAATGTACATCATTCAAAAGAACATGATGTAGAGATAAAAAATAACAGGGTTGCCATTCTCAGTCGGCGGCAAACTTAGGGTTGGTTTAAATAAGTACCTATATTTTTGGTAAAAAATTGCAGTCATCTGTTTAATACTAATAGGTACTAAATTAAAATTTTATTATTCCTGTTTAAAATAAACAAGGGTTAACATTTAAAATATGGCCGCAAGAAGGGTTGCCAGGAAAAAAAAATATTTGAAAAAACCGGCAACACTTACAGTTTTGAATTATATGTTTTTTTTTTTTTTGGAAGCCAAGACTACACACCTATTTATACAATTTAAAAGAAAAATTGATAAGAAAAAACTTAAAAAAAAAACACATTAAGTATTATTTTTTTTAACACTAACTTCATGTCTAAATAAATACAAAATTTACTGATATGACTGCTTCTAGTAATTTTTTATCAAAATCTGAAAACATAATGATTCTATATGTCTTTATTATCTGAGAAAATTGAAAATTAGCAAAACTACTTTTTTTAATTTTTATTTTCGGCTTTGTTTTTGGAGGCAATAGTAGGTACGATAACTCAAAGGATAGAAAATATTAGCAGATTCTTATAGAGGAGTCTAATACAAAGCATTTTTATGTTTATGATGAAGGGGCTGTTTAAATAAAAAATAAGTAAAAATAAACAATTTTTTTAAAAACAACGGCAACGCTTTAAGTTATGAATGATACTCTTTTCAAAAGACAGAAATGTACACTACATTTTAATTTTTAAATCATTGTTTTCGCAACAATCGATTTTAAAGTAAAAATTTGTGAAAAAAAATATTAGAAAAACACATTGAATACTATTTCTGTCAAAATTGTGGATTTTAATAATAAATTTACTGATAAAGTAAACTTCCTTGTCAAACACTGAAAACTATATGTTCTTATCTCTTCTAGTTTTTGGAAAAATTCAAAAAATAAAAAAGTAGTTGTAGGGTAAATAATGTGGTCATAAAAATATTTTTTTCGATCTTCGGTCGGGCGACCCGCTAAATTTGTTCCACTTATCTATAACATTAAAGTTGTGAAATTTCAATTATCTATCTTAAGCACAAAAGGGTGCTACAGTTCAATTTTTAGGTTTTGTAGGTAGATAATCTTGATTTTTTTTCCATTAAAAAAAAAAAAAAAAAAAAATATTTTATTTAAGTTTCACTTGTCTTTATAAAACATATAAAATATTTTTTTTTCGAAAAAAAAATGAGCAATAATTGAAAATAATAAATAATAAGCAAAATGTGAAAAAAAAGTCTGTGTACTACCTGTTGACGAAATTTACTTGGAAGTGGCCGCAGAAATTATTTTTTCGATATTTTTTCAGAATAAGTAAAACAAAGAAAACTTTCAAGCAATTGTTAACTTAAAAAAAAAAATTTTTTTTTTACTTTGTTCAAAAAAAAAAAAAATAAAATTTTTCAATATCCATCAGCAACCCCTTTTATATAAGATAGAAGGCTAAAAATTCAACAATATGATACCAATAGTATATGGAACCAAAATAGGGGGTAGCCCAACGTTTAATTGAACATTTTATTTTTCCTATACAAGCGTGGACCACATAGGTGTATTAGATGTATTACAGTGTAATAACCTGTTTTCACTATCCCAAATTTATGATATCGATTTCGAAAGATCGAATTTCAAATTTAAAAAAATTCTTATAAGTACGAAATAATTTATTTCGAAATAATTTTTTCACAATTGAATATCTGAAGAAAAGTTGCATTTGAAGTTTTGGGTTTGAAAAAAATTAGATTTATATGTGAGAAATTTGTCCCACAAAATTATTTTGCTCTCTTTCAAAATAACATTTTTTTGTGATGAGACGCGCATAATATTTTTTTAAATTTTGCAAAATTGATACTGTTGATATATGTATAAGATTCATTCATATCCACATGAATTTAGAAATTAATTTGCTAAAGAATTGATATACTAGCGCAAATTTGACCTTCCATTAAATCCCATTTCATATAACCCGAACTTACTCGGTATCGGATCACTGGATCAGTTACTGAACTTCAACTCATTGCAAAAAATTATTCATTCCATCGAAAGAGTTTTCTCTTTGAAGTACATAGTAATTTTGACATATTTTCAAAAATGATCGTTGTTTGAAAATGTTGTTTTGCTTTAAAGCCCTATAATAAAACGTAGAAATTACTACTCGAAATAGCTCATACATAAATCGACGAAAATTACAAAAGAAATCACAGTTCAAAGCATAATAGATTTTAGCAAATAGAAACTAAAAAGCATGCTTCTATGACGATCCACCAACATTAAATCTCAAGTTGTATTAATTTATTCTTACAGACAGTATCTGCATTACCCTTCTGTTTTTGACTCCCTTCTTCCTTTCATAATACAAATCGTTTTTGGAATATCTTATTTGGCGAAAAATTCCTTCAAGTCAAAACTTCACACTGCTGTCGTTTTGAGCTTCTACTGTATCAACAGTTTTTTGATGTAAAAGACAAAGACGAAAAAAAACTGAGTTTTAGATAAGAAGGAAGAAAAAAAGTAAAAAAACCTGTAACAAGACAAAGACACACATTTATAACGCATGTAAATTGTATAACGACTTGTGTGTGTATGAGCTTTCAGCTTTCTTATATGATGAATAATTCCCCGAGGATGAAAGACATTTTACAGAAATCGAACGGAAATGGTTAACCCAATTCTCGTTACGTTATAAATTCATATCCAGGAGTTTCCGTTTATCTGAGTGGCATTTCTTTCATTGTTGTTCTTGGTAGGATTCTTTTTTCCTATTTTTTTTTTTTTTTATTCTTTAGAAAAACTTTGACTTTGCAAGGAAAATATTCTTCCCATACGATGATTGATGGTTGGGATTTTGTAACACAGAGAAAGAGAGAACTGAATTGAGGATGTGAGTTCAAATGGAATTGCATGACAACCATATTTGGAAAATGATTAATTGTTGAAAAATATCTGTGGAACATCTTTATAAGGTTTTTTTTTTTTTGGTTTTTGTTCTTTTTCGACGGTCGGTCGGGTCGGAAAAGGGGATATGTATGAGTAATAGATATACCTTCCATTAGGTGGTTTATTTTTCAGAGAATTCGAATTCAACTTTTCCCTTTTTTTTTTTGGCTTTATCTGGTATATTATTGAATGGTTTTTGGGCAGAGATTCACATTCATTAATATAAATATATTCGAAAAGCCGTGATCAGCTAATACCAGCATTTTGGATTCTGTGAATAGTCAGTTGGCTTGTGCGGATGATTTACACATATGCCCACTATACCCAGTTTTGTGTTGTGCTCATTCTGAATCAGCTACACACACTCAACTTATAACTTATTATTATTACTAAATTGAACTTGGTTACATATATCGAAGCTGATAATACTTTGATCCGAATTAATTACTGATTAAAATCTATGCCACCATGCGGTATTGTAATCCTTCTCTCGCATAATTACCCCTACCCGCCAGTACCACAATATATATATTTTCTAATGCAAATAAAATTGATTATGAAATGCCAAAGAGAGGGAAGTGCTGCTGCTGGATGTATGCTTGCTTTTGGTGATGTAACTTTTTGGGTTATAGTTTGGAAATACTGCTTGATTTTGAGTCACGTGTTACCGAAGTTTTGGAAATTTAATTGATTTATTACTTAGGTAATATACATATGAGGAGTTATGATGGGGGAAGAGTACTTTGAAAAGCTTGTTAATCAATAACTTTAGTTTCTTCGATTCTAAATTTACTTATGTTTGTGAATTTACTTAGAAAACTTGTCAATGTTCACTTTAAAACCAAAATTAAGTAGATTCGGTATAGAGAGGTCGTTAACTGGAACGCAGGAACTTTTTGCTCGAATTCAAATTACTTGAGTAAAGTTTTAAAACGTTTTATTTTCAAATTTGGTAAATTTAGGTATGATAAATAAAAAACAATAGTTTGAGCTTCAAAAAAATGTATCCAACTTGATTTTTTTGTTTAGTAAGTCATTTCCAACAAACCAAAGCTGCAAACAACAAATTTACCAGCACCTCAAAAATACCTAATATTTGCAAGCCTTTGAAAATTGGAAAATTGAATATCCAAAATTTATGACAAAATGATGATTTTGGGTAAAGGAAATTTTTTTTGACAGTTCTAAAGATGCCAAGTGAAAGATGAGGGAAAAAAAAATTAGGCGTCTGATACGGATTTTTTTCCAACACTCTGCGTTTCGAAATATGAATTTTTGAAAAACACTTTGTTTTTTAGGGGTATTTTTGGGTAATTTTTAATTTTTAGCTTTTTTTTGGAGCGTTCAAAAAATCTCAAACTTGTAGAACATGTAGGTTTTGGCATACAAGTGCAAAAACTTGGAATCGTTTAGTGAGTTTTGACTGAATAGCGGAAGGAACAAGTTTTTTAAAAACACGTTTTTTGACCGTTAATAGATACAAGAATTAAATATATGGAGTAATGATAGACGATGACTACGACTATATGTGTGTGAAGTTTCAATCATTTTCGTAAACACAATTTTGAGATAACAGTAAAATAAAATTTTAGAATTCAACAGGTTATAACTTTTGACCAAGAGCAGATAGCAATTTTATTAAACTTTTATGAGCATCCTGATACAATTACCTTTCATTTGGTATATCACGCACAGCGGTAGACTAACTACAAGCTACACAATTTTAAATCAAGAAACTTGCGAAAACCTCAAACCACCAGTGGAGATCTGTTGCCCCCCGAACAGCCACCAGTGCACTGCAGTGTGGGAAGTACCCTAATCACATTCTGGAAATTCGACATGGTTGACTTTAAAAAATTCTAACTTCTCTTGTAGGCATTTTTGATATGAGATAGATACGTCATTTGAAAGGTGAAATAATAAGCTTTCACAAAGTTTTTATAGGTTGTCAAACAAAAAAAATGATTCCAAAGCGTGAGAACATAAAAATAAATATTTTTTTTTTGCTTTTTTTAATAGCTCAGGGCAATTAGTCAAAATATGGGCATGAAATCGCATTTTTCGCGGGACAAAATTTTTTTCATGGAATGTGTTCGGGTGGTTGTCCTTATTATAAAAGTCAATTTGTTGGGAAAATTGGAGGTTGGGAACAGCCGCCATCTTGTAAAAGAGATTGGTAGCGTTTTTATTGAATAGCTCCATTGTTATTCATTTTAACAGAAAATGACAAAGGTAGGACTTATTAACAATAAAATTATCTAAACAATGATATACAAAACAATTCCGTGAGTTGATTAAATAAAATTTTATAGTTGGTCAAAGTGCGGGTTTGTTTCGCAAGGTTGGGACAAAATGACATTTTTTCATATATCTGACGAACTTTTGATTTGTTTGGATAATTCTTCAAGAATGAATTATATTACTTATAATTACCTATAAAATGAGCCCACAATCGTTATTGTAACCATCGTATTGTAGAAGTAATCTAACTCCGAAACTCTCCATGTACTAGTCAAAAGTGAGAAAAAAGCTAGTTTTTTGCTAGTAGGCCGAGAAAATTTTAGGAGTAGAGGTATAACCAAAATATAAGTACGCAGTTTTGCTGCCATACTCGTGTTAATGTCGATTTCAAAGGTCTGACAACTCTAATTTTGGGCTTTATACGGTTTTTGGGGGGTTAAATAACGTAAGTTTTCCAGTTAACGTGAATGGGCTAAATTTATACTATTTGAAATTATAAATATACAAGCTGATGCTCTATTATTTTTCCTAAATCTGGACACCTTAATCTCGGCTATGGGGTTAATAGAACTCACGATGTAAGGTTTTTTAACTAACCATATCAGGCTTTTCAATTCAAATAAACAAACAAAAATCGAAACAAAAAAGCCTCTAAAACATAATCGTATAAACGGCTTATATCTTGAGTTCTATTGGTCACATCCTCAAGATTGGGGTGTCTAGATTTAGGAAAAATAATAGGGAATCAGCTTGTATATTTATAATTTCAAATAGTATAAATTTAGCCCATTCACGTTAACTAGAAACCTTACGTTATTTAACCCCCCAAAAACCGTATAAAGCCCAAAATTAGAGTTGTCTGACCTTTGAAATCGACATTAACACGAGTATGGCAACAAAACTGCGTACTTATATTTTGGTTATACCTCTACTCCCAAAATTTTCTCGGCCTACTAGCAAAAAACTAGCTTTTTTCTCACTTTTGACTAGTACATGGAGAGTTTCGGAGTTAGATTACTTCTACAATACGATGGTTACAATAACGATTGTGGGCTCATTTTATAGGTAATTATAAGTAATATAATTCATTCTTGAAGAATTATCCAAACAAATCAAAAGTTCGTCAGATATATGAAAAAATGTCATTTTGTCCCAACCTTGCGAAACAAACCCGCACTTTGACCAACTATAAAATTTTATTTAATCAACTCACGGAATTGTTTTGTATATCATTGTTTAGATAATTTTATTGTTAATAAGTCCTACCTTTGTCATTTTCTGTTAAAATGAATAACAATGGAGCTATTCAATAAAAACGCTACCAATCTCTTTTCCAAGATGGCGGCTGTTCCCAACCTCCAATTTTCCCAACAAATTGACTTTTATGATAAGGACAACCACCCGAACACATTCCATGAAAAAAATTTTGTCCCGCGAAAAATGCGATTTAAATTACTAATTTCCCTGGGCTATAATGAAATTTGAGCTCTTTTTGTAGATGTCTCATAGACCTGATCGATATATATATTTTGAGCTAAGACAATAAGGTATAAGATGTTTTACAGGTTATTAGGGAAAAAAAATGGAATTAAGGACGTGAGAAGATAAAAATGCATGTTTTTTTTTGATTTTTTTGTTGAAAATGATTGTTTTCAGTAAATTATTTTTATACTTTTTGCGCATTGTAAAAATTTAAAAACGGTTTTATTCTTAAGAAGAAATAATTGGCTTTTAAATTATGATTGTTTGAAATAAGTAAAAGCTTCAATTGACTCATTTTAAACAAAAGCACACAACCTGTTTTCTGACGACGTTATCACGTAAAATCATCGTCCGTAAACCGGCTTTACAGACAACCTCTTTGTTTTTAAATTTTAAGGTGAACATTTTTTACCCTAACATTTTTTTCCTATCATCTATAGGAAATTTAATAAATCAATTTGAAACAATTGGTGGAGAAATGGTCGAGAAGCACAGTTTTATACCTTTAAAATTCAAGGAATAGTAAAATGCCAACAAATTTGTGTTTATGATTTCCTTAAACAAATTTTGGAACTTATAACAATACCTTATCAAAACTGTAAAAACAATTTTATACAAAAAATTAAATAAAAGGTATTCGTTTTTTTCGCTTTTTTTTTGTAAGTTTAATCACTTGTTGGTTTTTTTTTACTTTCGTAATTACTTGTTTTATAACCAGTATTATTTAATTTTCTTCAGCTGAGAGTCGAAGTTCGTTTTTTGTTTTCTTTGTTTTTTTTTTTGGCTTTGTTCAAAATTCCATAGAAAAATCAGAAATAGGTACTAGAACTTTCTAAAAATTTTCATTTAGCAGTTCGAAAAATGAATATAATTTGTGAGTTTTTTCATTATTTTATGATTATTTTTTTCTATTTTAATTTCGAGATATAAAACGTTTAAAAAAAAAACAACTTCGTCGGAAATTGAACTACCAATAGTTTGCAGAACTCTTCTCAAGGTACCAGGACTTGGATCCTTTGAAAGGAATTAAAATTCAGTTGTATTTATATTTCTTGAATGATCTAGAGAAAAGTTCATTTTTTTGCTGTCACTTGTTATAACCCTCGGCATTACTTACAAAGATACAAAAACTCAGCCATAAATTAAAAAGAAATACGATTTAATTCAGCTTATAATTGGGTTTAATTCTTTTAAGTTAAACAAGTAAGAGTATGGAAAACACTTGACAAACACCAACTTTTAGCTTTATTTCATTTTCAAAAGAATAAAATTACACAATCAATTTATCAGAATTTTATAACAAATTAAATCTTTTGCAAATCTCTTTTAAGGTTTTCAATTTAACTACCGATTTATTTTGAAACTGAAAAAGCTTATTTTTCACTTTCCACTGAAATTACGTTTTAATGAGAAAAGAGAAAAAATTCTTAATAATTTCCTTCCTCAAAGTTTTCATTTATTCAAAATTAAAATTCAAAGAATATTTCAAAATAGGCACTTTCCAAGAGTACTCAACTCACTTCTGCAGTTTCGAATCATAACAAAAGTCCACCCACTTTTAAATTGATAAATCATTAGATCACTTAAACGCTATAACTTCGCATTCACATCCATTCGTTTCTACAATTTATATAAATTACTAACAACCCCCTGCAACGAGTACAGTGTATAGAGTAAACTGTCGTCGCTCATCGTCGTCGTCGCAATGCCAATGAAGATGATGTTAACGATAATGTTTAATCGGAACTCCCACTTTAGCAAATTCAATTACAGTGATACGAATCATCATCTACTACGTACGTGAATAACTGTGTGTTTGTGTGTGTTTACTCGCATTACACGATGTTTCCGTTTCATTTCATCTTATATACAATTTGTTTATCCAAAATTATATCTATTAACATTTCTCAAGAGTTCGTCACTAGAAATTAATTCCCTCCCTCCCCCCGCACCCTTTTTGTTCCATCCGCTATTTGAGGATGATGCCAATATCAACTACAAACGACAACGACGACAACAGATTCCACAAACAGAGACTAGCCAATAGGTACTTAGTTCCAGAAATCCTAACACACCGCACACACACCCAACACACGTACCTACACTTGACTCGTTGTGTACCAGAAGCAATTTCTGGACAACAAAGTACCTCGTATAATCTCACATTTGGCCATCATCATCGCCATGGACATCGGCAAAAGTAGACAGAGCACAGCAGCAGGAGCATGCCCAAAGGACAATTATTATTCCTATGAGCCTAATGTGATACGACTATTTGACCACAATTATTCGGGCAATGCGTTGCGATGACCAAAACTCAATTGCTTAGCCCCCTGGAATGGTGAATATATAAGCTTTTTTGGAAATTTTTCCGGGTCGATTAGAAAACAAAAAGAGGTTTCAATGTTGTGCACCTCAAGGTACAAACTGAGTGGAAAATAAAATTTGAACAGGGACGGAATGGATTTTGATGAATAAAAGATTTAACAGAATTGTGTCCTTACGAAACTATCCTTATAATGTAAGTCTTTTTCCTCTACAAGGCGTTATATCATTTGTATTCAGCGGATGAACAAGGCGCTTCCAACGATACCTTATTTGTCAAATAACGATGAGTAGTTTTGAAGTTATAAGGAAACAGATGAACACACAACTGCTACAATAAAACCCGCTTAAGAAAAACCCGCTTAAGAGAAAAACCCGCTTATCTAAACCACTTTTTTTATCCCCGAGTATTTTTCGACCAAATACCTTTAAAACACTCCGTATACCTGAAACATATTTCAGTTAAATTTAATATATTTCATTGAAAAAAAAACTCGCTTTAGTGAAAATAAAAAAAATTAATCGAACAGACCAAAAATTTGCTGAACGCTGTCATTTCATCTTTATTTTCCACCTTCACCACATATTCACCACGAAAATGACATTTCAATTTTTGTTTAATCTTCACTTAATGGAATTTTTAAATCCGCTTAAGTGAATTTTTTTTTTTTTTCACTTATCCGGACTCCGCTTAAGTGAAACTTTTTTCACTTAAGCGGGGTCCTTTTAAGTGTAAAAACCCGCTTAAGTGAAAGAGGGACTGTGACATTTTGCAGTTTCTCTTAAGCGGGTTTGACTGTATTACATAATAGTCCAGTAAACAAAAGTTCGAATTAAAGACAAGCTTAATTTTAAAATTTTTCTAAATGAGGCGACTGTGATTGTAACTATGAATGTGTAAGCTAGCTGTCCTTTTGGAAATGAGCCCAACTGTTGTGCCTGGACAGAACGCATTATTTTTGACTACAGGTTAAAACAAAATATAAAATTTAATAATTAATTTCATAAAGTCCACAAAACAAACAAATTCTTGTTTATGTTTTCTTCTTTTTCACATTTTCTAATAATTACTTAAAAACGTAGTTGGCAACCATATAACCCGAAATTTTTTTATGGAATATAAATAAAAGAGATGTCAGAATTGTACTAATATAAACAAAAATATTTATTAGCGTAATAAGCGGTCTAAACTTAATCTAACATCCAACACCTTTTTGACATGATTAAGCCAAATTTTTAGCTTTTATAATACATTTTGAAAATTTTAATAAAAAAAAATTTGGTATTCTAAATACATATATCCTGATATTTCGTCAAGAAATAACTGTGCAAATTAATTTTGACACCAAAAAGCTACAAGTGGTGCCACTGTGCGTCTGTCTGTCTGTAAAAGAAGCTACCTCCGAAATGAATGGATCAGTCCTTTCAAAGTTGGTAACTAGCGATTTTTGGTAAAATCAGGAATTTTTGTTGGACCAAAAATATTTAATCACACACCAATTCTGGAACAGTGTTAGTGTTTAAAATTTCTGATTATTTCTATAAATTTCAACGAATTTTCTTATGTAGAAGCATTTATATTTACATACATACATATTATGTAGGCATACAATAAAATCAAATTTTCGAAAACAGGAGATTGAATTTTTTTGAAATTTTGGTTTGAGGTCAAAAAGGTTTTTGCCTAAAGAACCAAAATATACTTTTCTGAAGGTTTTAGGTATGCTCTTTTCGGATGCTGAACTCGAATCCAAAGTTAGAAAAAGTTGATTGACTAAATTTTTTGAAATATTACCGTTATAAAATGCTAAAAAACGTAAATTTGCCTTTTTTTCAAAGTAATTCATAACAAACCACAGTGATCCTGAACAAGTTTAAGGTTGACCAAAAATGATGACAAAAACTAAAAATAAGGCTTTGTTCCTGAAGGTCTCAGCAAGAATAATCCGTTTTTAACAAAATCGGATTAGATTTTTTTTCTCGAGAAATCCCCGTAAACATGTTTCTTTTTTTGTGGAAAATAAATTTTCCAAAAAAAAAATAATTAAGATCATAAAAAAATTATTAAGAAACAACGGCAACACTTACAGTTATCCATGATACCTTTTTTTAAGACCAAGGATTATTAATACTTAATTTAAATCAAGTTAATCAATTAATTTTTTTGAAGTAATCGATTTCAAAGTCAATATTTGTGGAAAATATGTTTAAAAAAGTACATTGAATACATTTTTAAGACTGTGGGAAAACGAAACGAAACGAAACACTGAAAACCATATTTTCCTATGCCTTCTAGTTTACCTATGAGAAAATTAAAATATATAAAAACTACTTTAAAGTCCCTCAGTAGATCTAGTTTCTGGGGACTTATTTCCCTGCACCACTAGGGCTCCTCTGCGGTGAGCGTACAAAGTTAATCTAGTTGTTCTTTTTTTTTTTGAAGACGTACAAAGCTCCTTACCAACTACATATATGTATTAAATATCGAAGATCTTTTTTTATTTTTGATAATGGTAAAGCAAAACAGGTTCTATACTTCGGATGCTATGAGGATTTTTTTTTCGAAAAAATCCGATTTTTCTGATTTTTTCGTACCCAACTTCAAACTCAAATATCTCGAAATCCCCAAAACCAATTTTGAAAATATTTGGCTCACTAATAAAGCTCAATATAAGCTTTCATTTGATACTAGTTTCACTAGTGTACGCCCTGGGCCCAAAAATGGGTCATGTCCTTTGATAAAAAGTGGTTTTCTTATTTTTAAATATTTCTCAAAAACTGGAAGGCATAGTAACATATGGTTTTCAGTGTTTGATAAGGAATTCATTGAGGCAATTTATTTAATTGATAAATTTAATTTCAGAACATTTTTACAGTGTTTTTGATACTTTCAACTTGTCCCTTTCACAAAGCTATTGAAAGTAAACTAAAAGTCCTTCTCCACGTCAGTCACAGCTTATGTGATTAAGGTTTTTTTTTCAAAGAATATTCATCAAATTTTGTTATAAGAACTATCTCTTCAACATTTTAATAAATTTATCATAACTTAAGAACTATTTAAAGATGCACATAAGATATTTTTGCATACTAATTTTTTAAACATAAATGCAGCCCTGTCTAAACAGACACTAACTTGGTGTGTAACTTATTGAAAGAGTGAGGTAGAAAGATAGAGGAAGAAAAGTACGGATCTCTCTACACACGCCGAACCGAGAGAGGAATGCAATGCATTAAGTTAATTTCCATTTAATAGTGCCCTAGCTGCGGAGTGTATTCATTTGTTTTAATGGAATTCGCCAACCAGCGACCGAACCAAGGACGAACGAACCAACAAACCAACGATCTGTCCTTTTTGCCTTTTTGGCCAAATCCAAATATACCAAAGCTTAGAAAACATATAGACACCGAACTAGAAACGAACGAGAAGACACATACAAAGAGACACGAACCAAGAGAAACGTTGCTAAAATAAAGCTAATTACCAAGCTATATCGAAGAGAGGTTTTATTTTTTTTTTGTTTTTTTGGTTTTTCAATGCAAGGACCAAGGACCAACAGACCTTCTCTCGTTTGTTGGTCGTTAGTTCTGCAAACTGAGCTTGTACCTTGTGGTATAATAATCGTGGCAAGGAGGAAGGATATCATTGAGATAGAAGCGACACTATACGTTATATACATTCCCGCATCCTATGATGACTGGCGATAGTGATTTTCACATAAGGATGGCGGTGGTGGTAGCGGTGAAAGAAACATCAGGAGCTGGAAATTCGCTCTCGCTCTCATAGTTTAAATCATTTGCATGCATATTGGGTTTATCGAGTTCCTGGGACTATTTTAATTTGCAACTTTTCGGGGGCGTTATATGCTTACTGGTGTGTGTGTATATTTGTGTGTTGTTGTTGTTGTCGAATAGGTGAGAGACACAGAACCCACCTTGCTTATATAGAGGTAGCGAGGTAGCGTATTGTATTCTTGAATAAATTAGTCTTGCAAATGAGATAAAATGCTGATGAGCGTCGAATGCGCTGCTTTGTGGAGCTATTATACAGTTTCCAAATTGACATTTCTCTGTTTTAAAGATAACACAGGAGTCAACTATGCGATGGTCACAAAAACAAATGCGTTGAAGGTAGATTCTTACAGCAGACTATATCATTTATGTGTGGGATACCTATCTTAAATGTTTTTTTTTGGTTCGTAAAAGAAGTTTACTTAAATTTTCACTTCGAGTCATTGGCAATACCTATGTATATGTAGAATAGAATAGATGATACCCATGTTTAAATGAAGTGATAACAATCTTGATTCTTTAATTTTCTTTAAATAAGTTTTAAAGTCAAGTAATTTCTTTAAAAATATGATAATGGGATACTATCCGATCAAAAAAGGAAAATAAAGTGTTGGAAAAACTTGATTATTGGGTCCTGAAAAATAAAAACACTTTTTCTTTTTAAATATTTCTTTTAAATTCTTAGATTTTTAATGTATCCTGCACATGTTTGCAGATGATTTCTGATGAAAGGCGGCAGGAATATTTTACTCACTAACGCGACTTAAAGATTTTACAGAATATACATATATTATTTTACTGCACCAAAAAGTTTTCGTAAAAAACAAAACAATATCGAATCAGTTTATCTAACAAAAAAGACCTTCAGGCTTCTTAGTTTTGTAATTTTTGTTTCTAAAGTCCTTAGGTGATGCATCCCATATGAAATATATCAGCTGACTTAATAAAAAGAGGTTGTCTGTAAAGCCGGTTTACGGACGATGATTTTACGTGATAACGTCATCAGAAAACAGGTTTTGTGCTTTTGTTTAAAATGAGTCAATTGAAGCGTTTACTTATTTCAAACAATCATAATTTACAAGAAAAAGCTAAAAAAAAATACCATTTTTATTTTCTCATTATATTAATTTTTTTATTTTAAAAGTTTACAACAAAAATTATGCAATTTAAAAGCCAATTAATTCTTCTTTAGAATAAAACCATTTTTAAATTTTTACAATGCGCAAAAAGTATAAAAATAATTTATTGAAAACAATCATTTTCATCAAAAAAAGCAAAAAAAAAAAAATGCATTTTTATCTTATCACGTCATTAATTCCATTTTTTTCCCTAATGACCTATAAAACATCTTATACCATCTGAAAGTTTATTGTCTTAGCTCAAAACATATTTATCGATCAGTTCTATGAGACATCTACAAAAAGAGCTAGAATTTTTTGAACTCGATCAAATTTCATTAAAAAAAAGCTGAAAAAAATATTTATTTTTATGTTCTCACGCTTTGGAATCAATTTTTTTGTTTGACAACCTATACAAAATTGTATACCATGTGAAAGCTTATTATTTCACCTTTCAAATGACGTATCTATCTCATATCAAAAATGCCTACAAGAGAAGTTGGAATTTTTTAAAGTCAACCACTGGTGTTTTTAGGTTTTTCGCAAGTTTCTTGATTTAACATTGTGTAGCTTGTAGTTAGTCTACCGTTATGTGTGGTATACCAAATGAAAGCTAATTGTATCAGAATGCTCATAAAAGTTTAATAAAATTTCTATCTGCTCTTGGTCAAAAGTTATAACCTGTTGAATTCTAAAATTTTATTTTACCGCTTTCTCAAAATTGTGTTTACGAAAATGATTGAAACTTCGCACACATTTAGTCGTGGTCATGGTCTATCATTATTGCATACACTTTATTCCTGTATCTATTAAAGAAAAAAAGATAAAAATAAGAAACGATGAAAATCGGTTAAAAACGGTCAAAAAACGTGTTTTTTACAAATTTGTTTCTTCCGTTATTTAGTCAAAACTCACTAAACGATTCCAATTTTTTGTAAATGTATGCAGAAGGCTAAAACCTACATATCCTATAAGTTTAAAATTTTTTGAACGCTCCAAAAAAAGCTAAAAATCAAAAACTCTCCAAAAATACCCCTAAAAAACAAGATGTTTTTCAAAAATTCATATTTCGAAACGCAGAGTGTTGGAAGAAATCCGTATCAGACGTATGAAAGTATTGTAAACAAAATCCAATGAATCAATTCTTCAAGAATAAAATATTAAATACTATCATTAGACGTTAAATTTAAGATTATTTTATAACACAACAAAAAAAAATTGAGCATACACCACAGTGACCCCATAATTTAAAACCAATTGACTTTTACTTAATGATTATCAAAATTATACCATTTTGCACCAAAATTTTACAAATGAGGTGCTTTAATACCGGTTTCTTAGTTACTTATGTCGCAAGTTTAAATGAGTTGTGAAAATTAAACCATTTAACAAAATAGTGGAAACTCTATCCGATTATCACCAATTACATAACCTAAGTTTTGGTCATGTACAAATTTTAGTCTTCTTTTGGTTTGATAAACCTAATTGGAAAAAAATGTCTTATTTCGGAATGCATTTTTGTTTGCTCTTAAAAACGGCAAACTTTGTTGCTGATTAACTCGCCCATTCGAATGTGACAAAATATCTTTAATATTCGTTTTGCTTTACTATCTTGAATTTATTCTTAATCATTCACAACTTATATAACAAACAAATATAATCGTTTTAAAGAATCGAAACAATAAACAATTTATCAGATCCTTGCTTCACAATATTCCTTCAATCAAACAAATTTTCAGTTTTGTCAGAAAACTTATTCCGCAAATCATTTTTATTTTTATCTGCTTTATTTTTAAGCTATTAAGCTATTTTCTAAAAATACATTTCTAAGAAGGCGTTTTTTAAGATTTATTGGTTTCTCGGAATGTTCCCGAAAAAGGACCTTCTCCAAATTTCGTAGTGGGAGCTTAATACTTTTTATTGAATAGCAAAGAATTTTTACTAAGAATTTCTCGTTTTTTCTTTCGATAAATAAATTATGATGAAACTATTTTGTAGGTGTTCAATTCAACGTTACACCTTTTAATCAAAATAATGTATAAATATTTTTTAAAATCGATTTGAAAATTCAATTATTCCATAAAATTAAGTTTCTTTCAAAGTGCGTTGTTCAAAAATATTAAATAAATTCAAAATATTCAAGGGGTTATCGAACTTGCCTAAATGGTTACACATTTTCATTTGCCACAAAGTTAAAGACCAAAACTAACATCAAATTTATTACATTTAAGAATACAACTGAACGAGTATATAAATCAACAAGAACTTAAATACAAACTCAAACGTCTCCTCTACCAAATAATGCGTAGGCAAAAACAAAAGATATATCTTAAAAGAAAAAACAAATAACGATGATAGCGAAATTATTTTTCCTAATAAAACAAAAGGCAAAAGCAAAATACAAAAAAAAAAAAAAAAAAATAAACTAAATTATATCAAAAAGGATATATCCTTGAAATACTGTAATAAATGCCAAGGGTAAGTCGTCGTCGTCCTAAACTATATACTTTGACTTCCAAAAACTGTTTCATTTCTTCGTCCTTTCCTCTCCTTTCTATCATTTTCATCATTCTTTCTATCTATCTCTTTAAATGTCCTTCAAGTGAATGTTATATTTCGATCGTCTTCAGTTTTACCCAATTATTTCGTACTTTTCTAGTAAATGTCCCGCAAAATTATCCTCAAACTCAAATGAAACGAAACCAATGAAGGTTGACATATAGGGTAAAAGCGGGTGAGATGGCATACCTTTTTTGTTTTTGTCATATTTTTCAAAGTAAACCACATTTCATATTTCTAACAATGCAAAAATGTTCTATATTCAATATCCAACGTATCGTTTGTTTTACAGAATTTTATATTTTAAATTTATATTTTTAAATTAATATAGAAAAAAAGTTTAAAAAAAACCATCTCCCCCTATAGGGTGGGTGAGATGGCGCATGAGTTTGTTTTAGGTTTCTATAGCCAAATTCATTGCAAAAATGGTTGAACGATGTGAAGGAGTCAAGCACCAATGCATGCTGTATAATAGATAGCAACTAGTCGTCTTTTTTATAAAATTTGAACTTGGCTTAATTACTTAAAAAAATATTTTGAGGGTGATATGGCACATGCTAAAACTATACTCAATTAAAAAATTCTAGTAGGGAATGCGCCATTTCACCCTCAAAAAACTGCGCCATCTCACCTTTTTGTGCATAACTTATATTCGTAAGCACCCATAAAAAGCAGATAGAACTAGAGCTCAGATTTCACACGCAATGCATAACTTATACTTTCTTGTATGTATTGGTGTATCAAGGGCATCTAAGATCCCAACAACTCACAAAATATCGGAACAAAAAAAAAGGGAGAAAAAAAAATTCGAAAAAAATCATCACATGATTTGCTTTGAAATTTTTTTTTATTTTTTGTATCACAGGTAAAGAGACGATTACTGGCTACTTCGATTTAAAATATTTAAAGAAACCTAAAAATATTTTTCGTACATTTTTAGAGCAATAAATGTAAAAGATATTTAAAGTGCGCCATCTCACCCGCCGCGCCATATCACCCGCTTTTACCCTAAACGCTGCCGACCGACGACGACTATGACAAAGATGAAGACAACGACAAGAAAGACCATCTCTCGCCACACAAAGGATAAAAAAGGACATTATTTTTTGGTACTTTTTTTTTTTTTTTTTTTTGAAAAGTTAACGTAAAACAGACACGATACGGCGGCAAAAATTTACTCTTTTGGTATTAAGGTAGCTTTTTTGCCATGTTACCCCTGAATTTTTAATACTCCATTGCCAAAAAAGGATGAAGGATGTCAAAGTGAGCCTAAATGTTAACAAAAAAAACCCAAACCCACAAAAAAAAAACTGAGAAAAAATGTTGAATGTGCTCTATATACCCCTATGTTGTCCCGAGAAAGGACATTTTCCGATAATATTGTTTTCGTTTCTCATTTCGTTGATAGTAAAATCGAATCCTCTGACAATCAGAATTCACTATTTTGTAGGCCTGTGTTCCTTCTCTGAGCCCCAAACTCCCCTCGTGTTCGTTGTAGAGAGAATAATGGAAAAAGTAAAGGCGCAAAAGGACACAAATATTCCAGCAGGGAATCAAAGTCGAAATTGTGGTCCTCCTTGATCATCGTTTGTGGTATAAAAGTTTTCCACAGAGATAAGAGGGTGGTGATGCGAAGCCTCCTCTCGTCTTTCTATCTTTTCATTTCCACCTACATACACACACACACACACAGAAAAAAGATATATCAAACGGAACGGAACTGATGAATTTTATGCGAAAAAGGACAAAATTTTCACCACATTAATTCTTCTCTACCACAAAAGTTAATCCTCTATTCAATGGCTATTTACGAGTCCTTTGTTAAAGTATATATACAGACACATCCAAAATGTCCCTCCGCCCTATAGTATTTTGTGTAATGTTGCAGGACTCTCGCTTCGAAACCGAGAAAAAGAGGTTAGCCATTTTGGTGTTTTGTTGTATTGTTGTCTATCTATATGTATTATTATTATTATTTTTTTTTTGGACTGTTGCTTTTGGACTTTGTTATTATAGAATCCAGTGGAAGGCAGTTATACGGAGTAGAAAGAAAGAAAGAAGACGAATAATATAATATTCGAAGTGAAATTCTGGAAAATGAAAAAAAAGAAAAAAGGATGATGATGTTCTATGAGAACTTATTAAGGGTAGATGGATGAACAAGTTTGAAGCTCTATTTTAGAAAGATCATGGAAGTTCAGGAAAAGTTTCAGCTTGTTTTGTTTGTTGTTTGTTTATTCAAAAATCATTATTTGGACTTTTTGTTGAAGCTTTATTGTCATTTTATGATGGCAATTTTTTAGATATGGTTGTCATTTCCTGCTTAGATGATGATAAATAATAACGAGTATTTGTCAACTTCTATAAAGTAGAACAAATTTGACAAATTCAAAAGGACCGAATGTAAGCTAGTGGAATATCATCGTTTTTGGAAACGAAGGGGAATACAAAAAAAAAAAAAAAAAAAAAAAAAAAAAAAAAAAAAAAAAATTGAACACGACCGACTCAGTTGGTATTGCCATGTTCAAAGGAGAGATCCTGAGAACCCCGTCAAAAAAGCAATATCATACAACGTTCCAACACGAAATAAAAAGAAAGGTAGGCCTAAAAACTCCTGGTACAAGCAAATGCAAAAACACCAGCATTCAGTTGGCCTTAGAAATGGAACAATACAAAACCGGGAGGCTTGCCGCCGATTTCTGAGGTCAACCCGGCGAACCCCACAAGCGGATCACTAGTGTGAAGCAGTAACGTGGGATAGTTATGATCCCCTCGACATCGAGATCATAACAGCGCCGAGAAAAAGGAAGAAGAAGAAGGGGAATACAAAAATATTAGGGGTTCATCAAACTTTTGATAGACTACCCAAATAACATTTTGTGGTTAAAAAGCGGAAAATAAACCGGATATTTATTCTGGTTATTTAACGGATAAGTTACAAAACTCGTTAAAAAAACGTCTTAAAGACGTTCCAGAAACGTCTCCACAACCGAAAATGGTCAGTTATTTTTTAACTTCGTCTAAATCGGGTTTTTAAAAAACCCACTTTTTTCTACAAATACTGGGTTTTTAAAAACCTAATTTTTACGGTTATTAAATAACTGTTTATTTTAAGTTAAAGAAGAACTTGAAATAAACCATTTACGGCTATTTTATAACCGTTTACAAACCGTTATTATACAGTTTAAAAAAAAACCTGTACTGAGTTATTTGACGGTTTTTTTATAACCGTTTTACTACGGTTATTATAAAACCTGTAATTTACGTTATTACAGGTTTTTTTGAAACCTGTAATATAACAAGTTCTTATAAAACCTGTTTTAAACGTTATTTTACGGTTTTTTTTATAACCTCTTACCTATAGGTTTTTTATAAAACCTGTAATAAACGTTATTTGACGGTTTTTTTATAACCGTTTTCCTCCAGTTTTTTTAAAACCCGTAATAAACGTTGTACAGGTTTTTATAAAACCTATAATAAACGTTATTTGACGGTTTTTTTTTAACCGTTTTCCTCCAGTTTTTTTAAAACCCGTAATAAACGTTGTACAGGTTTTTATAAAACCTATAATAAACGTTATTTGACGGTTTTTTTTTATAACCGTTTACCTACAGTTTTTATAAAACCTGTAAATAACTTCGTACAGGTTCTTATAAAACCTGTAATAAACGTTACTTGACGGTTTTTTTATAACCGTTTATTTATAGTTTTTTATAAAATCTGTAAAATGTTATTTCACGGCTTTTTTATAACCGGTTATTTACAGATTTTAAAAAACCTTTAAAATGTTTGCTTACCAACATGTTGCAAACCATAAGATTCTTCCCAGCTGAAAATTTAATATTTTAAATAAGAACGCTGAAATTTAAGTTAAGTGAAACATTATTTTTTAATGAATTTAAAACTAAAACTAAAAATAAAACTAAAAATAAAACAACCTATGTCGTGGATTGCCCGTCAGAGGCAGAGGAGCTGGTGTTGGAACTGTAAAGAGAAAAATGTTAACTTAAATGTTGATTATAATTTTTTTTTTTTAACTTACGTGGGCGGTTTTCCCATTCGAAATGGGGCTTGCTTTAAAAAAGCTTTGAAAAATGAAGCACCCTCGGCTTCACTGTAAGTGGGGAACCTTGTTCGGACCGCTTCCATTATAGTTTTATATAAAAACTTGTATTGGCTGAAGCTTTTTTTGGCGTTTGTGCCCAGCCAAGAATGTTCCGCCAGTAGTGCATCTGTTAAAATGCACTTGCATTTAGTGCGGATCGTTTTCGTTCCGTTGACCCCCCCATATGAGCTCAACTTACGGACCTGAAAGAAAACAAAAATATGTTTTAAAAATAATGTGCTTTAAAGTGTGTTAAGTTTCGCATCTTTGAGTGCAATATGACACAGACCCCTAAACTTTTAAATTTTCTGAATCAAAGCTATATACTTCTCTGAAGAAAGGAGACGACAAGTGTGACAATTATTTACCTAAGTTGTCAAAATCATTTGTTGAAATAAATGTAGCTGATGTAGGCACAGTCCCAGCTCTCGTTTATGAGATATACCAGGTTATTATTTTAATTTTCTAATGGAATACCTGTACCTCAAAACCGAGGGCTGGCAGGAAGATTCTGATTTCGAATTCTAGTTCAGCACATCAAAAGCATAAGTGGCTTTGTTTAAGAATATTAAAAAAAATCAATTTTATTGGTCTGTGTCATATTGCATTCAAAGATTTCAGGATAAAAATAACCTACCAACATAAACTTAATATTTTTAGAGAAGTAACAAATGAAAATGAAATCAATATAGAATCTATTGATATCTTATAAATTCAAATATTTCATATATTTTGGTACTTACCAATTTTTTTTTTAACAATCCATTTTGATGGAGTTTTTCCTCCATTTCCTCAATTTGTTGGACAGAGGTAAGTGGGAAAATTTCATCAAGTTCCAGTTCCTCATCCACTTCCTCTGCATTGTCTTTTCCAATTTTGGACGCCAACAAATTGACCGAAACTTCGGACTTCGCCATGAATGCCTCCAGCATTCCTTGCATGGCCTGCACCTTCACCTCAGTGGAACGCTGTCTTTCCAAAATTTCGTCTATTTTGGACGACAGTTCCTTGAATTGGGTACTGGTGCTGGGGCCTATAAACAATTTAAAATAAGAGTTATAGTAAAATACAAAAAAAAAGTAATACGGTTAGTGAAAGAACTAATATGCTATCTCAGCTGTTACTAAGAGGGACAGGGGTTTATCCTATTCAAATAACATTGGATAAACCCCAGTCTAAGATAAGCTGGAGTTTAAAAACGACTTTAAAAATGGTACTAGTGTTAAAATACATTTTTTATACCTTCATGCGTGTATAACTCGGAAATGACATTAGTGATGGTAACATCTTCATTTGGGTTGGTGAACGGGCAAACGTCTTGAAAATTAGAAGTAAGTATGACAAAATTAGTTACTTTGTTCCCATGTTTATACATTTTAAACTTACCAGAATTAGGAATCAAAGCTGACATCAATTTGTTCAGATCTGTCATGTATTCCGAAGAATTGGTGTCGATGGTCTCTTCTTCCGTATTTTCTTCAGAAGAAGACAAATACTCGTCATCCTTTGCCTTCTGAACTGCTTCCTCCCAGGAACCTTAAAAGGAAATACATGTTTCGTCGTAAATATAAGTGGCATGAAAGGGATACAAGAAAATATTTGTTCAAAAGGTGAAGTGGCTTAAGACCGGCCGAACAGCTCTGATTTTGACGATTTTTTTTCAAACGTAGGTAATTAAAAATGCTTTAAAGTCTATAGATTAAAAATTGCCGATGTTGCCGTATTGTGTTTTAAAATTACAATTAAATTTTTTTTGAACAAAACCATTTTTTTTGCTTAAATTTCATAAAACAAATGATAGCAAAAGATTCTCTAGGTTATTTAAGAAAAAAAAATAAAAGGGAGTAAGGGACAATCTTCCATCGTTTAAGGGATAAATGCAATTTTCTCATAATCTGACTTTAAACACAAAAAAAATATTTTGAAAACAACGGCAACACCTACAATATCTTAAAATACATTTTTAAAAAGCCAGAAGCTCATTCTTATCTCCTAAATCTAAATCCACTAAATTTAATCAAGAGTTTTTGAAAAAAATTTCAATTTCAATTTTGATAAAAACTGAATTTTTGCATTGAAATAATTAATTTTCTCAAAGACTTTGGTAAATAAGAACTTTAAATTTTTGCTATTTAACTTTCAACAATAAGGGCTATTGACTGAAGAAAAAATAACTTTATAACTTTTTAAAAAACAAAAAAGTAAAATTTTTTTTCAAAACTTCTAATAAAAAAAGTTCTTCGAAAATGAAATAATTTTTAATTTTTTTCATTTACCGTAATACATATTGACATTTTCTTTTATAATTTCAAATCGTAATAAATGTGGCCAGAAAAATTTGAAAATAAATGCATTTTATATTACGAAAAAGTTTAAAAAACGACATCTTAAAATTTTTTCAATAATTTTTTTTTTCAAAAATCTGAGTTCAGATACCATTCTTTCAAAAGCTCTTAATTCAATTGACTTAATTTTAATTTTAAAAATATGACTAAGCTTCTAGCTTTTTAAAAATGTATATTTAAATGTTGTAGGCTTGTAGGTGTTGCCGTTGTTTTCAAAATATTTTTTTTGTGTTTGAAGTCAGATTATGAGAAAATTGCTTTTATCTCTTAAACGATGGAAGATTGTCCCTTACTCCTTCATATTTTTTTTCCTTAAATAACATAGAGAATCTTTTGCTATCATTTGTTTTATGGAATTTAAGCAAAAAAAATGGTTTTGTTAAAAAAAAATTTAATTTAAAAAAAAATCTTCAATTAAATTTAAAAAATCAAAACGACAACACCGCCAATTTTTAATATATAGACTTAAAAGTATTTTTAATTACCGAATTTTGAAAAAAAGATCATCAAAATCTAAGCTGTTCAGCCGGGTTCCCTAATATTGCCAATTTTTGAGCTTTAGTTACTCCACTATCTGTGTACATTAGACCGTTCGTTGTGTTTTTTTTTTATTAGGGTCAAGCTCTAAAGCCAAGTACGCTGCTGATATATGAGAAATACATTGGATTTTTTTAATGTTTAAGAGTTTTATTTATCCCTACGTTCAGTATATTCCAAAAAAATGTTGGAGATGGTTGGAAATTACCCTTTAATATGTAATTTTTTGAGGAAAAAACTTTTTTTAAATATTGAAAGGTCATAACCGCGATTACTTTAAGTATATGAAAGGGGACCTAAAGTGTATCAAAATTAACGTAACTAAGCTTTCAAAAATAGGCCCCCAGGATAAACTGCTTTAAGTTTAGATACGAATAAAATTTTACTTGGAGAAAAGTGGTCTAAGTGAACTTAATAAAAATAAAATAAAAATGATGTAGTTAAACTTGTATCTTACCGATGTCATCAAATATTAATTTGCATGCTATGCTTTGCCAATCATCCGATGCTGTGATGCAATTTTTCCGACCGCAAATGGAATATTTCTTGGACTTTGGCCATAATAGCTTCGTTCCATCGATGACCCAATTTTTGGGAACTGCCGTCACGAACTTCCCTTCATCTTCGAGCGTCTCCACAACACAATACATTTTGATTAACAATGTACTAATGGAAAAAAAACAGATTCAGTGTTTGGTAAAGTTATTTTGAAATATTTAGAGGAAATATTTTCTATGTTATAAAAATTAGGCAAATTTTCTTCTTCATTTGATTTATAAACGCTTAAAAATTTAGAAAAGAACGGTTTTTCGTAAAAATTTTGTTTTTGTTTTAAGCTTGAACCATAGATAACTGGGATGCCATGTCGATATGTTGCAAACTCCATTCTAACAATTATTAGTTATTTTCCAAACTCAGAAGATATTTTTCAAACTCAGAAGTTATTTTCCAAACTCAGAAGATATTTTTCAAACTCAGAAGTTATTTTCCAAACTCAGAAGATATTTTTCAAACTCAGAAGTTATTTTCCAAACTCAGAAGTTATTTTTCAAACTCAGAAGTTATTTTCCAAACTCAGAAGTTATTTTTCAAACTCAGAAGTTATTTTCCAAACTCAGAAGATATTTTTCAAACTCAGAAGTTATTTTCCAAACTCAGAAGATATTTTTCAAACTCAGAAGTTATTTTCCAAACTCAGAAGATATTTTTCAAACTCAGAAGTTATTTTCCAAACTCAGAAGATATTTTTCAAACTCAGAAGTTATTTTCCAAACTCAGAAGTTATTTTTCAAACTCAGAAGTTATTTTCCAAACTCAGAAGTTATTTTTCAAACTCAGAAGTTATTTTCCAAACTCAGAAGATATTTTTCAAACTCAGAAGTTATTTTGCAAACTCAGAAGTTATTTTCCAAACTCAGAAGCTATTTTCCAAACTCAGAAGATATTTTTCAAACTCAGAAGTTATTTTTCAAACTCAGAAGTTATTTTCCAAACTCAGAAGATATTTTTCAAACTCAGAAGTTATTTTTCAAACTCAGAAGTTATTTTTCAAACTCAGAAGTTATTTTTTAAACAATATTTAAAATAAATTACAAACAAATAACAATATTTAATATTAATTAAATTAATGATAATTTGACCAATTATTTGAACTATTAATGTTTATGTTGAATCGGGCTTTTTTGGTCACTTCCTTTTATATGCAAATAAAATAAAAAATAAAATAGTATGAAATAAAGATTTTTATTGCATATGAAAGGAAGTGACCAAAAAAGCCCGATTCAACATAAACAACAATATTTAATATTTAAAATAAATTATAAACAAATAACTTACCTCTTAATAATTTTTCACAGATAGATATTTTTTTTAATTTAATTTATATTTTTTCACAATAACTTGTCACCACCAGCCACAAAAGAATACTGAGAGATCTGAGAAAAATGAGAGACAAAAATATGATAGGCGACGCGCGACGCTCGAGTATGGTGAATGTGTATGTGTAGAGAGTTGTTGGTTAGTTGAAATTGGGTTGGAACTTAGTTGAAAAATTACCAGGGTTGTTAAAAGGTAAATAACGAGTTGATTAAAAACTTATGCGTACTTATAGTAGTTATTTAAAAACTTACTTTAAACTTAGGATTTATAATGGGTTAATTTTAAACCAATAAACAACTTTCATGGTAAAAAGTCAGTAATTTAAAATCTCGTTTCAAACTTAAGGTCAAATTTGGTTAATTTCTAGTCTATAAAAAGCTTTTTGTGTAAAAAAGGAGTTATTTAAATACTTACTTGAAACTTGTAATGAAAATCTGGTTATTTTTTAGCCCATAAAAGACAAATAAAGAAGTTAATTAGAAACTTTCTTTAAACTTAGGATTTATAATGGGTTAATTTTAAACCACTAAACAACTTTAATGGTAAAAAGTCAGTAATTTAAAATCTCGTTTCAAACTTAAGGTCAAATTTGGTTAATTTCTAGTCTATAAAAAGCTTTTTGTGTAAAAAAGGAGTTATTTAAATACTTACTTGAAACTTGTAATGAAAATTTGGTTATTTTTTAGCCCATAAAAGACAAATAAAGAAGTTAATTAGAAACTTACTTTAAACTTAGGATTTATAATGGGTTAATTTTAAACCAATAAACAACTTATATCTTAAAGTGAGTAATTTAAAAACTCGTTTCAAACTATAGATAAAATTTGGTTAATTTATAAGCAATAAATAACTTTTTGGGTAAAAAAAGAGTTATTAAAATACTTATTTAAAACTTTGAGATCAGATTTGGTTAAATTCTAACCTAAAAACAACTTTTTGTGCGAAAAAAAAAGTTATTAAAATACTTACTTCAAACTTGGAGTCAAAATTTGGTTATTTTTTAACCCTTAAAACACAAATCTAGGAGTTATTTAAAAACTTACTTATGACTTTGTGTCAAAAACGAGTTATTAAAATACTTTTCTGAAACTTTTGAAGAAATTTGGTTATTTTAAAACCAACTTCAAACTGAGGTTATAATTTAACCAAAAAAATTGGGTTGAAAAAATAACAAGAACGTAACCTGGGTTTTATAAAAGTAAATAAATAGCCAAAATATTTCCTTAGTTTAAAAATGGAGTTTTTGAAACTAATTTATGACTTAAAAGTTTATTTTACGTATAATTTTAACCCAAAACAAACCTTCGAAAATACTGGGTTTTTTTTTCTAACCTAAAATTAACCACAGACTTTAAACAACCCGTTTATAGCCGCTTTATGACCGCGGTTATTTGCAGTTATTTTATAACTTTGGTTGTTTTGTAACCGAGGTTTGAAATTGTTACTTGGGTAGGATTTTCAGGTCATAGGTACTAAGGTTATCGTCTAGAGTAGGTATTGTAAATGGCTGTGGAACATCGAGGTCCGAAAATAATAAGAATCGAGATTTCTGTCACAGACTGGGCGGTATAGCAATGCCACATACTTAACAATAACCAGAGTTCAATAAAAGAATTTACTTTTTACTTTCGTTATAGGTACTATATGTAGGGCAAGTTAACAATTTTACATGACATTACGATGGTGGAGAATGCCAAAAAAGTGGGTCCGGCAATTCTGTCTGTTAGTCTGTCTGTCTGTATAAACCTCGAGCTACAACCTAAACGAGTGAAGTGATTTTGTTCAAACTTGGTAGTTAGCAGTTTTGGGTGATTCGCTAGGAGGGAAATTGAAAGTTTTTTTTATGACCAAAACTAACGGTACCTGCCATATAACGGAAATAGAAAAATTAATTTTTTTCAAAAACGGTTCTAACTATTTTGACCTTTGAAATAAAAAAAATATTTTTCGTACCGTTATTAAAGGTACCAGCCATAGAACGGTTTTTTTGGTTTCTGAATACCTCGTACAACATCACTTCGATTTCAACGAAAATTTTTATGAAAAAGCGTTTATGTTAAGGTAATATTAAAATTTTGGAAAATTTTCAAAAAAACACATTTTTGGATTTTTAAAAAATATTTCAAATGTTTTTTTTTTGAAAATGGGTTGGTGAAAAATTTTTAAATTTAGTTTTTATATGTAAATTAACTGTTTCTACAAAATGGCATACCAACTTTTTTTTTTTTTAATGTTAGAAAATTTGTATATATTTATATAAAAATCTCGTGTCGCAGTGTTTGTTATCAAACTCCTCCGAAACGGCTGGACGGATTTATATGAAATTTTGTACACATATCGGGTAGGTCTGAGAATCGGCCAACATCTATTTTTCATACACATAAATGGTAAGGTTGGTCCACCATAAACTTTTTTTTTTATTTCTGAGAAAACATTTTTTTTATTTAATTTTTTTATAATTCACTATTGAAAAATACATATAATTCTAAATTTTAAACATTCTAAGACCAACCAATGTTTTTTAATCGCAATTTTTTGTTGAAAATCAAAGTGTTTTATTTGAAACATTTTTTATACATATGTTTTTTTTTGTTTGTTTTTTCTGTCGAAAAATATGAATGTTTGATCATTGTGATGTCAAATAAATCACATTTAGTGGAAAACGGGGAAGGGTATAGCCCGACTAGGGCAGACTCAATACTCAAGCGTATTTTTTCGGGTTTAATTTTTCATGAATTATGACAAATTTTGTTATTGGTTGGTGGTTGATTTGGTCAGTTTTGTTAATTGGAATTCTTTGGTGTCAACTGGGAAATCGAATGTGAAAGTGATCTTTGGTATCTTTGGCAAAAACAATATAGTCTAAGAGCCCAGAGCAAATTTTGGGCATGGATGTATAACTAAATTGTGAGTACGCAGTTTTATAGCCTTATGGGCTTTATTAACGAATTTAAATGTCTGGCAGCTTTAAATCGCGGATTTATATGGTTTTCGAGGGGTTAAATAACGCGAGTTTTCCAATCAAGGTGATTAGGCTAAATTAACACAAATTCACTTTCTGAATATAAGCACTTAGGCTCTGTCATTTATCCTCAGCTTGAAGATATCAATCTTAACGGTGCGATCGATAGAACTCAAGATATAAGCTGTTTAATAGGCTGTTTTCACTAGAGTACAAATGAGATAATTACGCAAATTATCTCATTTCGAATGTCGCATCGACAAGATTAAATTATTATTCAGGCTTTGGGGATATGACAAAAATTGGAAATAAATACTAGAAAAGGTGGAACGAAGTCCTCCGGGTCAGCTAGTATATGTATACAAAATTAATTTTCGAATTTTTTTTCCTCAAAATCTTTTTTATACAAGAAATCAAACGTCATACTTGGTTTTTTGTAAAAGATCATTTGAAATGGTGTTAAGTCTATTATAAAAAAAACAGATTTTATTTTTTTTAACTACTTATGAAATTCCATAAAAATATCAAATTTTAAACTTTCCCAAATTTTGTTCAGTAAAAAGCTTTAACATTAGAGTAACTTTTACCATAAGAGCAAGTACGTGCGACCCCAGTCGTGCAATTTATTTCATTCCCCTCCCTTTAGTAAAAAAAAGTTGCAAAATCAATATTTTTAGGAATATAAAAATTATAAGTCAATGATGACTCCATATGCGAAAAAAAAATTGCTTTTACATTGGGTCTTCTAGCAAGTCATGATCCTAAAAATTCTTAAAATCTCGTAAAAAATTACACAACTTGAACTTAATTAAAAAATTTGTGGACCATCTTAAAATGAAGGGTGGACAAGAAAAAGCCCACCTCAGCAAGTAACCTATTACCAGCCTTGAAAAATGACTGGGAGTATATTCCCAACATTATTTTATTTACGTTTGGCCGATTCCAAGCCTATTTGAGTCTTCAAAAACAAAGGTTACGGTACAGGACAAAATATTAGTTACACATAAATTCCTGTCAAATACCAATTTTGAAATTAGACTTTTTTTTCAGGCTCTATTAAAACTGCTCTGTTTTAATTTTTTCCAAACTTGTATTGTTTGCATTCCATTAAACTTTTTTTATGCAACAAATAAAACCGATAAATGTGTAAAAAAGAACAATATCTACTAAATTAAATCTAAAAAAAAATGGAATTTGAGAAAAAATTTCGACCTTAAATATTGATTATAATAATTGTTATTGCAAACGAATATGTACGTACTTATATATGCTTACACCGTGCGTAATCCCTGAAATTCCCCTAAAGAATAAATAAAAAAAAAAGTGTGTGTACATATGTTCACGCGACTGAAGTTATACTTCTCATTGTAAATGAATTTCATTTGATATTTTTAATTTCTATTATGAAGTAATTAATCCACACTTAGTTTTTTTACATTTTTATCAAGTGAACAATAAATTAATTCTTTCATCCTCCTTGCGTCCATGTAGTTTTCAATTTATTCTGTGAAATTTACTCATGTTGTGCGGTTCAGAACGTACGTTATATGCTTAACGAAAGTAAATGAATTGCGCATAAAATGTGCGATATGGTAATTTTTTGAGAATTGTGTGTGCTTCAGCACTTGTAGTAGCAATATGGAACTTGCAGGGTTGCTACAAAGCTCAAAAGCTAGCTGAGCACAGCTCAGCTCAAATTTTCAGCTAGCTCGCTTTTGAGCTATGTACCATAGCTCAGCTCAGTTGAGCTGAGCTGAAAGTGAGCTGAGCTGATGGTTGAGCTGAGCTGATGGTTGAGCTGAGCTGTTGGGTGAGCTGAGCTGTCGGTGAGCTAAGCTGTTGGGTGAGCTAAAGTAAAGTGAGCTGAACTGAGCTGTGATGGGTGAGGGGATACATTGATTTTTATTTGGAAAGTATAATAAAATATGAGGATATTTTAAACTTTTATAAAACACTATAGCTTAAGATGTTTGGTTCTAGTTATTAATGGAATTATTTTAACACATGGATATTTTTATAAATAAAACAGATAATTTTTCGTGATCTTTTTTCTTGGTTTTTTTAATAGTAAATATATTTCTATTTTTTTAGTAAAATATTTCTTTTTTTATCATAAAAAAAAAATTCCGGTACAATCCGGTTTTTCGACTTTTTTCAAAATTCCGAGAAAATCGCGTTTGAAAGGTGGGGTAAATTTTTTTTTTTCGAAAAATCCCCGAATCTTTGAACGCTCCTGGAAGCTAAACCGCCTGAGAGCAATTTTTGGGAGTGATGCCAAATGATAGCTTGTGTCATGGGCCTACGCTTTGCACATTATCAGATTTTTAAAAAATCGCCTTCCATGTTAAACCGCCACATCATGCCTATTTTATCAGAATCGTGCCTATTTTTTTTTACTTTTAAGTTCTCCCGGTTTGAGAACGCGTGGACCTACAAAGATGGGAGTTGTACCCAAATGTAGGTTAGAGTCCCCGCTACCTTTTGTCATCAAAAATTTTATTTTCATTTTCTTCAAAATTCCGCAATATAGGCGTTGGAAGTTGGGGGCGCGAAAAAACTTCTGGAAGCTGAACGCTTTCATCTAGGGGAGTGGTGCCATATGAAAGCTTAAATTCTCAGCTACCCGATAGTGGTATAATCCGGTTTTTCGATTTTTTTCAAAATTCCGAGAAAATCGCCTTTGAAAGTTGGGGTACAATTTTTTTTCGAAAAATCCCCGAATCTTTGAACGCTCCTAGAAGCTAAACCGCTTGAGAGCAATTTTTGGGAATGATGCCAAATGATAGCTTGTGTCATGGGCCTACGCTTTGCACATTATCAGATTTTAAAAAAATCGCCTTCCATGTTAAACCGCCATTTTATCAGAATCGTGCCTAGTTTTTTTTTTACTTTTAAGTTCTCTCGGTTTGAGAACGCGTGGACCTACAGGGATGGGAGTTGTACCAAAATGTAGGTTAGAGTCCCCGCTACCTTTTGGCATCAAAAAAATTGTTTTCATTTTCTTCAAAATTCCGCGATATAGGCGTTCGAACGCTTTGATCTAGACACAGGCGAGTGGTGCCATATGAAAGCTTATATTCTCAGCTACCCGATAGTGGTATAATCCGGTTTTTCGATTTTTTTCAAAATTCCGAGAAAATCGCCTTTGAAAGTTGGGGTACAATTTTTTTTCGAAAAATCCCCGAATCTTTGAACGCTCCTAGAAGCTAAACTGCTTGAGAGCAATTTTTGGGAATGATGACAAATGATAGCTTGTGTCATGGGCCTACGCTTTGCACATTATCAGATTTTTAAAAAATCGCCTTCCATGTTAAACCGCCACATCATGCCTATTTTATCAGAATCGTGCCTATTTTTTTTTTACTTTTAAGTTCTCCCGGTTTGAGAACGCGTGGACCTACAGGGATGAGAGTTGTACCCAAATGTAGGTTAGAGTCCCCGCTACCTTTTGGCATCAAAAATTTTTTTTTTCATTTTCTTAAAAATTCCGAGATATAGGCGTTGGAAGTTGGGGGCGCTGAGCTATGGTACCTAGCTCAAAAGTGAGCTAGCTCAGATTTGAGCTGAGCTGTGAGCTAGCTCAGATTTGAGCTGAGCTGTGAGCTGAGCTGAAATGTGAGCTTTTTGCAACCCTGGCAACTTGCCACATGGAAATTACCCGTGCAACTTGTCACATGCAACTTCCCACATGCAACTTACCACACGCAACTTGCCACATGCAGCTTGCCACATACAACTTGCCACATGCAACTTGCCACATGCAACTTTCCACATGCAACTTGCCACATACAACTTGCTACATGCAACTTGCCACATGAAACATGTAACTTGCAACGTGTTGTGTGTTTTAGGTTTGCCGTACTGCGGCGTACTGCATTTTTAAATACTAAAGTACTGCCTACTGTAAAGGTGAAACGACAGCCCTGCCAACCAGGGTGATCGCGTCATAATCCCTTTGACATTCTTGTCAAAAAGTAAATTTTCATACTCACCCTCCCATAAGAAGTATAACTTCAAAAACATGAAAATAATTTACGATTCTTTTTTATTTGTTCTTCTAACACACTTTCACAAAAATTTGATTAATATCTTATGTTTTTCAAAAAAAAAAAAAAACTTCCAGTAAATCCCCTTGCAGTCTTAAATACAGCGAACATGTTATGATAACAACGTTATCATATTTCTATAAGGACACTTTACTCATCTCTTGCCACATGAAAGCTTGTACCATGCCACCCCTTAAGGCGCAAATTATAACGAGTAATTAAGAACATATGGTAGCAGTAGCATCCTTACGCTTACCAGGAAGGAATCCTTTTTTTTTGTCTTTTTCTTCAGAAATCTTACTTAATCCTTATACACAAGGTACAAGTAATTATTTCTTTATAACAAACAATCTACCTATACGCGTATCCATATCCATATATCATGTAAAAGGTATTTCAATAAAAAAAAAAAATGAACAAATTTTAAATTCCAACACTTGCGCATTTTGTTACACAGTTTTTGTATCTTCTTCTTATTTTTCCCATCTAAGTATGATAAATCGTTCGTTCATCGCTCAACCAACAGCAGAATAATCCATTTTTACTTTGAAAATTCTTTAATTGTTTCTTCTTTTTTTTATTTTCGATAAGCTTAAATCCTTCACAATGTAAGCAACAGCAATAGCATCAGAAGAAAAAAAAATAAATACAAAAAAAAAGAAGAAGAAATAACATCAATTTAGAATTTTCCTTTTGATACTCCCATAATTTATTCGTTTTTCTTCTGTTCGGTATAAGGTCTAAAAAGTTAAAACGCGTTCCTATAGGTATATAGACGATTTGAACAATAAATCAGGATTTGATTTATTTCTTCTGCTATAAAAGATAAAAAAACTAAATCCGTGGATTTTGAAATTTTCACTAATTTTTTTTTTTTGCGAAATATAAATTCACCAAATCAACATCGTCCTTTTGTTTATTATGAAAGAAAATCCAATAATATGTAAATCACAGCTAAAGGTTTCGATGACAAGGCGCCAACAATTAGCTCGCGCGATGTCCTTGAGACACCATCATCACGATACTGCTGGCTGATGATGATGATGTTGACAAATCCCTTAAGACGATTGAATAATCCTTATCATAAAGTCTTTTCTTTTCTGGCACAAGCACAAGCAAAACACATCCTTTTCGATGACAGCGTTTATATTGATGGAGCAGCTATAGTTGCGTCTTGCGTCATCTTTACAATAAATCTATATGAAGATCCTTTTAGTCCTTAAAAGTACCTCACACACATACATACATGAAGATTTTATTTTAAATCACACTTCGATTAAAAACAAGAGTCTGAAGCTTCTTTATCCTCCCCAACTATCATGAAACCCTTCTGCCGTTATAGAAATATAATCTTCCAATATTGGTCCAGTGGCGCTGAATGACGCCCTCGCCCTCGCCCTCTTATGAAGCCACCAAGGAGTTATTGAAATTTACGATGAGTTGATAGCTCATTGGGATAAATCAGATCGAAGCGATAGAGCGCATATAAGGACACACCCCAATTTACACCTCACTTCCACCCATCAACAAGCTACCCGTCCTATTCCGTTCCGTTTCATCCCCGGCCAAATGATGTAATGCAAATTAATGGTAAAGTATTCCATTAACCCACTTTCAAGGACCATCATCATCAAACAGCCGACTCGACTCGAGTCTCCTTGAGCTCTCGTATGTATGCTCTCTCTTATAGCATCCATAACGTCTGGGGTCTGGCTCTGTCTCATGGGGTAAATGAAAACATGAACTGATTTTAATACATATTTTATGGGTTATCGGGCGTTCGTGTAAACAAACAATGATGATTGCCATATATACAGCTCCGTTGTCGTCGCGCCCTGCTAAATGTGCTAATTATCGGAATTAAAATCAATATTTTGTCTAGGATCTGCTGTGTTATGTCCTGCTGAGAAGAAAATTGTTTACCGTTACTTTTAGCTCAATATAACAATTTAATTAGCAATACATTTTTTTTTTGGCTTCAAAACTTTGGTTAGCGCGTGTACTGGATTTCCATTACGACTTCTTCAATTCTCCATAACAATATTTAAGGACGAACAAAGAAAAATTGAAAAAAAAAGAAGACCATCATGCTTCCGCATTTAATTAGTCGTCCAGCTTGGCGTGATTTCAAAAACAATCATTTTGTGAAGTTTATCCTGCCGCTGCTGGTGAATTTTGTGTTTTGCAGGAAATTTCCTCATTTCTACATAGAAGAAAACACGACGACGTTTTGACAGCAACAAAACCAGCAACAGTATCAGTACGAAAATATCTAACAAAAAAAAAAAACCTAAATAGGTTGCTAGCTTTTATTTTGGCTTCTTTTCTTTTTATACTTATAAAATTGGAAGCAATAAAAAATGTTTTTTTAACTTTATTAAATTTTCAAAAAAATGGCAAAAAAAATATAAATATAACTTACATAGAAAAAAAAAAAAAACAGAGAGGAAGAAGATGAAGAAGACAGGAAGGACAAAAATAGCACAAACCCATTATATAATATGAAGAAGAAAATGAGTATATGGGAGGATTTGGAACGATTTTTGGTTCAGCTACCGCTTATACAACTGTATTCCTCGTCTGTCGTACATAATATCGAATATTATAAAGAAGGACATTGTGTACGTGCTCTAGTCCTTGATTTTAGAGAACTGATAAATTCGGTAAAGAATAAATTTAAGGTACAAGAGGTTATGATGCACACAATAAAACTTAATTTGCTAAAAGAAAAATATTATATCTGTGTTTTGTGTGTTGCCAGAAAAAACCCAGAGTTAGAGTGTATAAGTATTTTTACTATGCATATAACCCTCTACAATAAAAGATGTTGTAGGTACCTAAAACTTTAACATATTTGTTTAGATTTTTTTTCTAGAGATAAGGTATCTACTCGTGTATTGGGGATAAGGTAGAAGCCAAGTTTAGGCTGGATAGTTGAGTTTTTTTTTTAATAGTTTTTTTTTTATATTTCTATTTCGGTCAATGAACATTTGTGTATTGAGTTGAAATAAGTTCTTTGAGATAAATATATTAACAGATATAATAATCAATTAAAGAGGATTTATGTATGTAGACTTGAAACGAAAAAAGGAATGTTGATTGGGTGTTAGAAAAGCTTGAGTCTTGGTTTTTGCAACGTTACCCCCTGGGAAAATCTGCCATTTTGACAATCGCGATTTGGTCTTTATCTTCGATCAGAAATAGTTGTAAGGCCAAATTTCTTGGAAATATGATTTTCTCTTTTTGAACATAATTTTTATTTTCTATGTGAACATTAGTTTTGAGATTTTTTATTTTTATTTTTAAGTTTTTGGTATTTTTCCAGTCCCTAGGAAAGTTAGAGGTTTACCTACCAAAACCTCGAGTGTATTTCTCAGCTCTCAAAACCTTAATTTTGATATTTTCGCATTTACAGAAACAAATCTTTCTTCCGGTTTTTTACATGTATTTTCCTTATACAGTTCAGAAAAGTCTTGCATCATCAGGTGCACCTCCTTGGTATATCGCTGGCTGAGAATTATAAGGGTGTATTTCATACAAAATACAAAATACCAAAATTTTCGTAATTTCAACGGCTTTTAGATATAATTTAAAAAAAAAATTAGAAAACAAATTAATGGCGACGGCACAGGTTAAAAAGACATACAACTTTCATGATTTCACATACATGTATTAATATAATAAGGTTCTATGTTATTCAAATTGCAACATAGAACCTTTTTACTGATTTTATCAAACAAAAAAATACATTGATTTAAGTTACATAGAACTTTTTTACGCAAATTTTTCAAAATGAAATCTTATGGAAATGATCTTTTTTCTAACTAAAGTAAAAATAAAAGATCTTTTGATGTTTTTGCTGGTATTGAACAACAGGGATGGAGTCGGCTAACTTGATAGTCAATAAATGACAGTCAAAAACGACGATTTTGCTCCATAATTCGTCGTTTTTGACTATCAACTATCGACTATCAAGTTAGCGGACGGGCTTTTGCTTAACAGCAAAGAATTTTTGTATCTCGTTCTGTACTCTTTAAACCAAAAATGTGTACTATCCAACCTTAACTTTTGCAATAATTCATAACTTAGATATTCTTACATCATAATTAAATTGAAATAATGCTTTTTGTGTGCCAAGAATTGGAAGTGATTTTTTGAAAACTTTTTTTTCATAATAGAGGTTGGGAATTTCATAGTTCGTATTAATAAACCAAAAGTTAAAGAAACACTTAGATTAATTAACTTTAAATAAAAGAAGTCACCTTAGTACCCAAAAAACAAAAAATTAACTAATTTTTAGTGGTATTTGGAAAATTGAGTATTTTTTTTTTTCAAAGGTCAAGATTTTACTTTTAACCGTTATTCATCTTTACAATTATATGAGTTTATTTCTATTACCTAATAGTTTCATCGAATAAAACTTTTTTTTTTACTTGAAGCTAATTTACTTACGTTATACATGGAGACAAATAAGCAACTTAGAATCAAGATGATACTCCTCTAAAATCCAATCCTCTTAAATTAATAAGATTTCTAAAAAAAATAAGTAAAATTTGTTTAAACATTTTTAAAATCAAAGTGAACTTCATTTTAATAAAAATTTTCTTCTTAAGAAAATTTAAGTGTAGATATCTGCTAAGGTTGAAATGATTTTTCATTAATTTTATGTAAGATTAAACAAACTTTAATTTTTTTTTGGCACAAATTTTGTACCGTAGATAATTGTTTTAAGACGACTATCTTTCTGGCAAAAAAGCATGCAAAAATCTGATTGATTTAATACAAATTCTAAATGTTTTTAGCATGTCTTTTTTCTGTGTGACTAATTCAACAAAAGTAGGAATTGTTGTTTTCTATAAATGCAACAACGTGATCTGTGGTATTTTGTTCTGTTATTTAAAATAGATTTTGACTGTTTTGTGCAAAACTTGAATAAAATTAAATTAAATCAAAGCCTATTTCACGATGAAGTCACTTTTTTCATATAAAATGCATTTATTTCATGTAAGCTCTTTATAACTATAAGGTTCTATGTTGAACATAGAACCTTTTTCAAATTTTTTTACAAATTTTTTCATAAAAAGGTTCTATGTCATTTTTTAAAAATGCTCATAGAATCCTTTTTTGTGGTGAAATTAATGTTTTTTTTATGGTTTTATGATTTTTTTAGGGTCCTTTATAAGATTGCATCAATACTTTACTGCTATGTAACTATTTTATCCAAAAACCAGCCTTAAAAAACTTTGAGATCGATTTTCTCAAAACTAAGGTGAGTTGACATACAACCCTATAATTCTCAGCCAGCGATATAACGAAGTTACGAGCTCTTCGTAATGGGTAATTCCATTGTAACGGATACGACACATGTTCTTCATTTTTTGTTCCTGGCCTGTGTACTTTTCACTAAATATAGGTAGTATTTAATAGCTTGAACACCTTATATATTTAGTTGTGAGTATATGTTTAAAATTACATTTTGTTGAATTTTAACGTCTAAAATTCTTAAAATAAGATGTAACAGGTGTGACGTTAGCAAATCGATTAAGTATACTTCGGTGACACTTTAAGATATTTGAATGAAAAATTGTGGATATCGTATTCAATATGAAAGGAGATTCAATTACGTTGCCAGTAAGCATAGATATATTTAAAGGGAATTAATAGAAACAATGTGCTTTAATAACAATTCAAAAGTGTAACGGGTGTGACATATTTTTTTTAACGGGTGTGACACTGTAAGAAAAATGTATTTTTAAAATATATAGATAAACATTAAAAAAAAAAATCAAGAATTCAAGTTTCATTTATTTAAGCACTATTTACATAGTAAATATTTTTTTAGGGTCAGAATCTCTGTATTTATCAGAATAATAACTCAAGATTTTTTTGAGCAAATTATTTCAATTTTGGATAAAAATGCGCGTCCACCTTTAATACACTTCCTTCTAGGCTTTTTAAAATAATGCCGGCCTTGGAAACTCTTAGAATGTTAATTTTTCCCATCTTTTACCAAAAAATTTCTCATTTCTTTCAATTTTTAGATTGAGGAATGTAAGTCTTAGACTACTAAAAACTATGCTAACTACCATCAAATACTGCCAATTTCTCTATTTTCTGCGAATTACTCTACCATGGGTAGCATGAAAAAATGCAGTCTAGCCTAATCTTTCACCAAAGCGGTTATACCAATTTTTAATTTCTCTCAAAAAATAATTTTTTTTCCAAAAATAATTTTTTTTCTGTGATTTTCGAAAAAAAATTTTTTTTTTCAAACTGTCTTATATAATTAAAAGCTTAACTAATATAAGTTAAGTACCCCATTTTCCGAAAAATTTTCCGAGATTTTTCATTAAAACAAAAAATTGTCATTTTCCATACAAATTCGTGTTCTGCTAGCTTGAATTTTGATTTTCTCAAAAAATAAATTTTTTTTTGAAAAAATTCAAATGGAGTAATTAAGTGCTCGACTAATTTGAATTAAGTACCCCATTTTCCGAAGAATTTTCCGAGATTTTTCATTAAAAAAAAATATTTTCATTTTCCAACAAATTCATGTTCTGCTAACTTGAATTTGGATTTTTTTCAAAGAATTGAATTTTTTGACAAATTCAAAATTCAAGTTAGCAGAACACGAATTTGTATGGAAAATGAAAATATTTTTTTTTATGGAAAATCTCGGAAAATTCTTCGGAAAATGGGGTACTTAACTTAAATTAGTTAAGCACTTAATTATTTAAGACAGTTTGAAAAAAAAAATTTTTTTTCGAAAATCACAGAAAAAATATTATTTTTGGAAAAAAAATTATTTTTGGAAATTTTTTTTTGGATTCGTAGAGCACTTAATTAGCACCTAAATATTATACCAAACCCTTTAAACAAAACCAAAACTTTAAATCAAGTTAGCAGAACATTAATTTTCTCCAAAAGTAGTATAGCACTTAATTTAATTTTGGGGCACTTAATTAGCACTTAATTAGCACTAAAAGATCCAATAACAAAACATATGTTCTGCTGACCTTGCTCTGCTAACTTGAGAGACATCAATTTTTAAATGTTCAGAGAAAATCCGATGGCCTTCCCACTAAACTTATTTTCCGCAACATAACATTGTCTGACCCTCAAGAGACTGCTTACTATCTGCTTTTTTCTCCAGTGAATCTTACAGAGTCGGTCAAAAAAATCCTGATTTTGAGTATCACATGAGGCGTTCAGAATGATAATGGTCCAAGTCTATCGAAAATTTGTGCACTATACAAAACATCTAGTTTTTAACTTTCGTCCGCTGACTAAGCTCTCCCCTATCCTTAAACTCTTTGAAAGTATCTTGTATTACGCCGCCATCTCTTTTCACTTCAGCTCTTAGCCCTCAATATAATGTTGTTTTTCGATGTGTCGTGTTGTGTCCAATCCCATCTTTTCAAACTCAGGTGTTCCTCAAGGCAGTCACCTTGGACATCTTTTATTTGTAATTGCCATTAAATTTGTATGATGTAGTATTGTAACCAACTGTCACTTACCTTTTTATGCAGATGACATCAAAATTTATGAAAGTATTCTCTTCTCCATTTGATTCTTCTTTTATTCAGGAAAACTTGAATTCTGTTCGATATTTTTGAAACATTTCTCTAGTTTTAAACTACCTAAATACTATTAAAACGCTTTTTCAAATTTTTTGGTTTAAATCTGTTAAGTTGTTAACAAGAAAGTCAGATATCGAGAAAACGGTTGTCTGACAAGTTCCTTGCAAAACGGGTAATAAAATATTTTTTTCTTTTCAAAAGTAGTTTTTTTAAAAAGTGTTTTTTATAATCAAAATCGTCGTTATTGAAAATAACATTTTTTTTCATTTTGGTTATACGCACGGTGACCATATTTCTGGAAGCGAAACCCGGGACAGATAAAAAATCCGTTGGATCGTTTTGAAAATATTGATTTTTCAAAAAAAAATTAAATTTTTTTAAATGAGTTTTTATAATTTTTCCTTATTTTGATATCAAGATTTCCTAAACGATTTTATGGGATCGTTTTTGTTGAAATTATTTAAGTCGTTTACGAAATCTGAAGTCAAGAAAATGGTTTTATAATAATGTCTGTTAATAACTTCTAAAAAATATTTTTTTAATCAAAATCAGGAGAGCTGTTTTTTAATTTTTAATTTTTATTTTATTTTAAATGATTTTGAAATTGTATGATCTTTAACACAACTTTTAAAATGTCCTTAAAAGTTTTGAAACTTATCTGGGTTCTTTTCTCTACCATATGTTGTTCTTATATTTCGAAAACATTTAACCTGGTGTAGCAACCTGATAAACAGAAGCTGGAACTAAATAATTGACGAACATTTAAAAAAAACTAAAGCCTAGTCTAGAGGCGAAACGAAAATTTTCATACAAAACCAAAAAAAAATTTCATTGCATAATACGCAGCTTAGGTAACGAAATTTTTACCTGTGCTAGAATATATGGAGATTTTTTAATCGTTTGTCACTCCCATTTATTTGTCCAGGCAATTTTTCTTGTAGCAAAAGTTTTTTGACTTTGGAGACTTAGATTTTTTAATTTCCAGCCACCGTTTTCTTGTTTTCTATTCAAAGTATTTAAAATATTGAATACAAAAATCAGAGTATGTCCAAATACGGGACAATCAATTAACAAATTACAAAATACGGGAGACTTATATACGTCCCGGGTTTCTTAAATAAAAAACCGGGACAAGCTATAGAAATACGGGACGGATGGTCACCGTAGTTATACGGCATGTACCGTTAATTTTGATGCTAAAAAATTTCATTTCATTAATTGATTTTAGTGTTAAGAAGGCATTACTCATTTTTCCAAAAAAATCATTTTTAAGTACATTGAATCGTTTATATTGAGTTGAAAAAATATAGTCTCATTCCTCACAAGCCCAAATAAATATTAACAGAAGCGTAAGCGTAAACACTCCAAACAAAGAAAAAAAGAACCCAATAAGAGTAGACACACGTACCTTCTACCGAGCTGAAAATTAAGCCACAAATAGAAAGCATTTTTCAGGTCCTTGTAGACAATGTATTGGTAATGTTAAACATGGTCTATGTAAATTTCTAAGCGTTTTTTTTTTTTGTTTGTATTTTTCCTCAAGTTGGGTTTTATGCAGATGTACCTTTAAAATTACCAAACCCACCTTTGAGAGTGTCTGTGCTTAGAATATAAGTCTTTTTTTCCTGAGGTAGTTAAATCAAAATGAAGAAATTGCACTGAGGTATACCAACCACATTTATAAAGAAAGAGTGAGAGAGAGGTATTATACACAACACCAGGCTGGGGGTATTTATAATAAACTTGAACGCGATTTCTTGAGATTCTGATTGTGTATAATACACTTTCAGGACTCTAGAGAGGCAAAGTGTGTGGATGTTGATGGATGGATACACACGTTGACGAAAAAAAAAAAAATGGCAAGGAGCAAATAAAGAAGTCGTTTCTCAGGAAGCAGACAATAAGAGTGTACTGAAGCTGGGGCTGAGGGTTGGTGATGATGGTAATGCCTTTTTTAATGCTATGAAAAATTAAGCGTTTATGCAAATCATTTTAAATTGGGTTGAGTATAAAAAAAAGGGGATCGGGGGATTTTTATGACGTAGTCATTTATTTACTTTTTTTTGTTCGTATCTTAAACTGCACTTAATTAATTCAAGGAGGTTCTTTTCTGTTCTATGGTTGTTTTGTGTTTGTCTTTAAAAGCTTGAAGATGCTTTGTGTTGGTATATAGTTGCATGAATGATATTATTTTTACAGCTTTTTAACTTCGAAAAAGAGTTCAACGTTATTATATAGTTGTTGTGGATTTGAGAAAACAATATTGGTACTATGCTGGCGAAAGAAAAAGTTCTTAATTATAAACATACTAGAAGTTGTGAAAAGTATTTGTGTTCTTACATTGATGCATTTACATTTATGGTTTTTGTGAATGGTTTGTGGGTTTCTAGGTTTTTGAGCAACAAACATGGATAGATGGAAAATAAGAAGTCAATCAGAGAACTGAACAACCAAACCGTATTTTTATTTGCTCTTATCAAAATTACTTGTTAATTTTTTGAAAGATTTCTCTATAAAACATTGCAGGGTCAATTCATGACATACATATGTACTTAATGTTTACCAATATTTATTATTCTAAACGTTATGTAATGACAAATGGTGAATTCTCATTCATTATTGTACACAAAAATGCTAGGGTCACTATGGCGTATGTGGAATATTTTTGCGCTGAATTTTAAATTTTTTCTCAAAACTTAAAAAAATCCCACATTTTTTTAATTTTAAGGCTGTTAGATAGGTACTATAAAATGAAAAGGCAAATAATAATTTTTTCGTTTAATAATGTACTTTAAAGAGCCTTTTTTTGAAAAAAAGTCAATGAAAAGATCGTTAAATTGTTTAATATACATATCGTCGGCGTAAAGCAAAATTGTTCTAAATACATAGGATTTCTTAAGGACTTAGAACAATTTTTCCTTACGCCAACGATATTTAAAAAAAATAATTGGTACTTCACCTTTGTGTAACGCTTTTCACGAGATGTCAGAGTAATAATAATAATCATTAAAAAACGTACATGGTTTTGATACACGGGTCTCACGAACTTGCTCTTCGAATTCGAATTGCTAAAAAGTTTAAGACTATTTATATTATTTGGTTAATGTATGAAAAACATTAAAAACATAACATTCGGACTTCGAAGAAAAAAACAACACCTTGAATGAAATAAAATTGAGCTCAAAAATTTATTTTATTAAGATGCAATTTTAGAAAAAAAGAAGTTCTAAATCGTAAGACCGTTTTTAAAAGAATTATATTTTCTATTCACTAGAATTTAGATCTTGTTTAAAAAATAACATTTGAATTTTTTTTACAAAATCTTTTTCGAAAAAATCAAACTTTTATAAAATTGTCATATATGACACCATTCCTTTAAAAATCAGTAAATCAAAAAAAATCTTCACTGAGCTAAGGTGCATAGTTGTAGGAAAATTATGGTTTTTTGTTTTAGATAAAAAAATTGCGATCATCCAGAATTACGCCGTCATTTTATAATTATTGTATTTGCGTTTGGCTCAAGTTCCATATAATTTTGCCTTATTTAGGCATCTATATACTCTGTGAGTGATTTCTTTCAAGAAGTTTTTAATCTACAGAACTATGATTATAAATGCTCAATTTAAATAAAATTTTATTTTCTTAAACGGGTTTTTATTGATTTCAAAATATAAGCCAAAAACTGAAAAAAGTAGTCAGCAAATTTCGAGGTATTTGGCTCACCACGCAGATGGCACTGATGCTCTTGCTAGTTTAAAGTAGCTTAACATTAGTAAGCCATTCAAAATGTAAAACTAATATAAAATTATTGAGAACAATTGGTTATGTAACCTAAAAAAAAAGTCATGTGTGCAATTCACACGTCGCACACTGGGGAAATTTGTATGGGAGTGCGGAAAAAATTAAATAAAAACTGAACCACTGAATAGATTTGGATGAAATTTTCAGGGAGGACAGTTTTCGTCGTAAGAAATTATTATTATTCATTTCCGCCCACTGCCACGCCCTTTTAAAAAAATTTGTGAGAGTAATAAAGAATTCCGATTCTCAGTTTACTTGTACTTATAGCATTTTTTTTTTTTTAATTTTTTTGTATTATTGGAACCACCTCATCGATTTTAAATACATTAAATGGAAAAGAATAACTCATAGTAGGTACTGTTGTCGAGGTCCACGTCCACGCAAAATAAAAAACCCAAATTATAGTTAAAAATTATTTAAAAAAAAAACACTTTTTTCATTTTTTATACAAATTTTTCAAAAGTTTATTCTTTTAAGAGAGCCATTTTTTCCTCAATTAAATGACTCTGATTCTTCTTAATAAACGAAGGGGTCAGATGATCTGTATTTTTCAATAATAATTTCAATTTAAATCTTGAGACATTCCATTAGATTTCTGCTTAGATCTTCGCATGAAATGCTTAAAATTCCTATTAATAAAATGTATAATAATAAGACGCATAATCCCTTTTCACTCGTTTTTAATTTGAATAGTTTTCAATATATTATGTACATACATTTCAGTTACATATAACGAAAATAAATTTTTCTGAGCCAAGTTCAAAAAATCAAATGTAATTTTATTGTAGTAGATTTGTAAAAAAATGTGTTACGAATTAATTTTATTTTCTCTATTTGTCTTTTCGGATAAGAATTTCAAGCTTGCAGCCAAAAAAACAAGATTTTTTACTTTGCAATTTTCTCGAAAACTAGAAGGCATAGAAACATATGAATTTCAGTGTTTGGCAAGGAATTAATTAAGGCAGTGTTCTTTATCATTCAAATTGAATTCAAATCCCCAGCCTTGTCAAAAATAGTGTTGGGTATGTTTTTTTAAATTTTTTTTTTTCAAAATTTTGACTTTGAAATCGATTATTTCAAAAACAATTCACTTAAAGAACTTAAAGAATTTAAAAGCTCAAATTAAGCCTAATATTTTGGCTTTTAAAAAAAGTATCATTTATAACTGTAAGTGTTACCATTGATTTTTAATATTTTTTTGTTATTTTAAGTAATTTTTAAGAAAATGATTTTTGCGACCAAATGAATTTTTCAATTGCCAATAAAAAACGCAGTGGCACCTGGTGGCACCCAAATTTGGCCTTCATCGAAAGGCAATTTCATAAGGAAAAAGTTTTTAATAGTCTCTAACTGTAGGCAAGTGTAGCTAAAATAATATACACAAAAATATGAAAAAATCAAGCCATTTTTTTCTCTTTTCTCTAAATAATTATATAAAATAATTAACATCTTTAAAATTAATAATTTCTTCGATTTACAATAGACAAACGATGGCTTCTTTACGGAAAAATAAAAGTGTATGAGTCGGCTCAAGCTAAAAAAAATTACACAGCTTTAATTTGAGGGTATTTTCACCTCGTCCCAAGTAACAATTTCAAACCTCGGTTACAAAATAACCAAAGTTATAAAATAACTGCAAATAACCGCGGTCAAAAAGCGGCTATAAACGGGTTGTTAAAAGTCTGTGGTTAATTTTAGGTTAGAAAAAAAACCCAGTATTTTCGAAGGTTTGTTTTGGGTTAAAATTATACGTAAAATAAACTTTTTAGTCATAAATTAGTTTAAAAAATTCCATTTTTAAACTAAGGAAATATTTTGGCTATTTATTTACTTTTATTAAACCCAGGTTACATTCTTGTTATTTTTTCAACCCAATTTTTTTGGTTAAATTATAACCTCAGTTTGAAGTTGGTTTTAAAATAACCAAATTTCTTCAAAAGTTTCGGAAAAGTATTTAAATAACTCGTTTTTGACACAAAGTCATAAATAAGTTTTTAAATAACTTCTAGTTTTGTGTTTTAAGGGTTAAAAAATAACCAAATTTTGGCTCCAAGTTTGAAGTAAGTAGTTTAATAACTTTTTTTTTCGCACAAAAAGTTTTTTTTTAAGTTAGAATTTAACCAAATCTGATCCCAAAGTTTTAAGTAAGTATTTTAATAACTCTTTTTTTACCCAAAAAGTTATTTATAGGTTATAAATTAACCAAATTTTATCTATAGTTTGAAACGAGTTTTTAAATTACTCACTTTAAGATGGAAGTTGTTTATTGGTTTAAAATTAACCCATTATAGAACCTAAGTTTAAGGTGAGTTTCTAATTAACTTCTTTATTTTTGTCTTTTATGGGCTAAAAAATAACCAAATTTTCATTACAAGTTTCAAGTAAGTATTTAAATAACTCCTTTTTTACACAAAAAGCTATTTATAGACTAGAAATTAACCAAATTTGACCTTAAGTTTGAAACGAGATTTTAAATTACTGACTTTTTACCATTAAAGTTGTTTATTGGTTTAAAATTAACCCATTATAAATCTTAAGTTCAAGGTGAGTTTCTAATTAACTTCTTTATTTTTGTCTTTTATGGGCTAAAAAATAACCAAATTTTCATTACAAGTTTCAAGTAAGTATTTAAATAACTCCTTTTTTACGCAAAAAGCTATTTATAGACTAGAAATTAACCAAATTTGACCTTAAGTTTGAAACGAGATTTTAAATTACTGACTTTTTACAATGAAAGTTGTTTATTGGTTTAAAATTAATCCATTATAAATCCTAAGCTTAAAGTAAGATTTTAAATAACTACTATAAGTACGTATAAGTTTTTAATCAACTCGTTATTTACCTTTTAACAACCCTGGCAATTTTTCAACTAAGTTCCAACCCAATTTCAACTAACCAACAACTCTCCACACATACACATTCACCATACTCGAGCGTCGCGCGTCGCCCATCATATTTTTGTCTCTCATTTTTCTCAGATCTCTCAGTATTCTTTTGTGGCTGGTGGTAGCAAGTTATTGTGCGAGAAAGTTTTTGTGAAAAAATATAAATTAAATAAAAAAAAATATCTGTCTGTGAAAAATTATTAAGAGGTAAGTTATTTGTTTATAATTTATTTTAAATATTGTTATTTGTTTATAATTTATTTTAACCCTTTGCTTCCTAGTGGTTTCAGCATGATACCACCTATTAATTACTTTGTTAGTTTTTTTTACTACAAAATGGACTTTTCCTTTTGTACTCTCAGCTCAAAACATTCCTTATACAATGTTATTACTAGTACAATCATTATTTTTTTCATTTTAGTGTGTTGTTAGAAAATATCAAAACTTTTTTTCAAGATATTTGTATTTTTTTCCGGGAGCGAAGGGTTAAATATTAAATATTGTTTAATAAATAACTTCAGAGTATAAAAAATAACTTCTGAGTTTGAAAAATATCTTCTGAGTTTGGAAAATAACTTCTGAGTTTGAAAAATATCTTTTGAGTTTGGAAAATAACTTCTGAGTTTGAAAAATATCTTCTGAGTTTAGAAAATAACTTCTGAGTTTGAAAAATATCTTCTGAGTTTGGAAAATAACTTCTGAGTTTGAAAAATAACTTGAGAGTAGGCATACAGATAACTTAGCGCGTCTTTTCATTTGTCTTTCTCATTCCGCGTTATTATTCCAAGCTTGACTGTTGATAAAATCACTATAATAAAAATGTATTCTATCATTAAAAATAAAATTTGTAGTAGAACTACTTTTAAAAGAAAAGTTAAAAAAATAATATTAGAAATGCGTGAAAAAGAAAGAATTAAAAATCTTGAACAAGTTTTTCTTAGCAAGAGGTTATTTGAAGTGCAGCAACACCTTTCGGAAAATGAAATAAGTGCTAATTGTGAACAAGGTTTTTCTAACACGAAATTTGAAGAGTTGCAACACCTATCGAATATTATTTCTGAACATGAAAGTGACAGTGAAAATTCTGGAAACAATTGTGTCGCTGTCTCAACTAATTTTGAAGCTATTCCAGAAAATTTAAAAAAAAACTTAGTATTATGGGCTATTCAGCATAACATATCGAATATTTGCTTGCGTGATTTGCTTAACATTTTGCATAATTCTCATCCTTATTTGCCATTAGACCCTCGAACATTATTACAAACTCGCGTTTCCCTTGAGAAAATTTTTATCGAAGTTCCACCTGGTAGATACTGGCATTTCGGTTTGGTTCGCGCTCTTACTAAGGTTTTTGAAAGTGTTCAGACATGTCAAACAGTAATATTCTTGGACTTTAATATTGATGGGATTCCTGTTAGCAAAAGTTCAAAGGGCCAATTTTGGCCTATTTTGTGTTCACCAGATGGTTTTCGTGTGCCGCCGCTAGTAATAGGTGTTTACTACGGAATGGCAAAACCTTCAAGTGTTAATGAATTTCTGCGATTATTTCTTGAGGAGGCTGTTAACATTGATGATTTGAACATTGGTTCCAAAAAAATAAGTTTTAAAATCAGGAATTTCATCTGTGACGCCCCCGCTCGTTCTTATTTAAAAGGAATCAAAGGGCATAATGGTTATTTTGCTTGTGAAAGATGTAATGTAGAAGGGGATTATAATTACAAATCTCACCAAATGTGTTTTCCAAACCTATCAAAATCACTTCGCACGAATGATTCTTTCCGGGCTGGGATACACGAAGATCATCATACGCAACCATCTCCATTAGAAAAACTTCCAATAGATATTATTATGAATTTTCCTCTAGATTACATGCACTTGTTGTGCTTAGGTGTCATGAAAAAATTGTTGGTTACATGGATTAAGAATAGAACCCTTAAAACAAAATTCTCGGCAAAAAACATTGAGAGAATCTCTAAGACCTTAGTATCACTACGAAAATATGTTCCATGCGACTTCAATAGAACACCTCGTGGACTTGATGTGATAAGCTTTTGGAAGGCCACTGAATTTCGTATGTTTTTGTTGTACTTAGGTCCGGTTGTTTTGCAAAATGAAACTCATGAAGAAGTATATGCCAATTTTATGGAACTACACTGTGCTGTTTCAATATGTTTGAGTAAAAATAAACAAGTTTTTGTTGATGTCGCACAGAGTCTGTTCAAATCATTCATATATAACTTTTCTAGTATCTATGGAGCTGAAAACATAAGTTATAACGTTCACAATTTATATCATGTCGTAGATGATGTTAAATACCATGGACCTTTAGATAATATAAGTGCTTTCAAATATGAAAATCGTTTACAATATTTAAAACGTCGAATAAGATCTGGAAACAGACCCCTGGAACAAATTGCAAATAGGATTATCGAAGATTTTGAGAATGTAGATCTAATTGATGTAGATGAAAACAAAACTCCTATGCTTTATATGAAAGATAGGAATTAAATCTAAAAAATCAAAACGGCAACACCGGCAATTTTTAATCTATAGACTTTAAAGCATTTTTAATTGCCTACGTTTGAAAAAAAATCGTCAAAATCTGAGCTGTTCGGCCGGTCTTAAGCCGCTTCACCTTTTGAACAAATATTTTCTTGTATCCCTTTCATGCCACTTATATTTACGACAAAACATGTATTTCCTTTTAAGGTTCCTGGGAGGAAGCAGTTCAGAAGGAAAAGGATGCCGAGTATTTGTCTTCTTCTGAAGAAAATACGGAAGAAGTGACCATCGACACCAATTCTTCGGAATACATGACAGATATGAACAAATTGATGTCAACTTTGATTCCTAATTCTGGTAAGTTTAAAATGTATAAACATGGGAACAAAGTTACTAATTTTGTCATACTTACTTCTCATTTTCAAGACGTTTCCTCGTTCACCCCCCCAAATGAAGATGTTACCATCACTAATGTCATTTCCGACTTATACACGTTTGAAGGTAAAAAATGTATTTTAGCACTAGTACAATTTTCAAAGTCGTTTTTAAACTCCAGCTTATCTTAGACTGGGGTTTATCCAATGTTATTTGAATAGGATAAACCCCAGTCCCTCTTAGTAACAGCTGAGATAGCATATTAGTTCTTTCACTAACCGTATTACTTTTTTTTGTATATTACTATAACTCTTATTTTTAATTGTTTATAGGCCCCAGCACCAGTACCCAATTCAAGGAACTGTCGTCCAAAATAGACGAAATTTTGGAAAGACAGCGTTCCACTGAGGTGAAGGTGCAGGCCATGCAAGGAATGCTGGAGGCATTCATGGCGAAGTCCGAAGTTTCGGTCAATTTGTTGGCGTCCAAAATTGCAAAAGAGAATGCAGAGGAAGTGGATGAGGAACTGCAACTGGATGAAATTTTCCCACTTACCTCTGTCCAACAAATTGAGGAAATCGAGGAAAAACTCCATCAAAATGCAGCATTCAAAAAAAAATTGGTAAGTACCAAAATATACGAAATATGCAATTTTCTCACAATCCGACTTCAAACACAAAAAAAATATTTATAAAACAACGGCAACACCTACAATATTTTAAAATACATTTTTACAAAGCCAGAAGCTTATCTTAAATTTAAATTCACTAAATTTAATTAAGAGTTTTTGAAAAAATGGTCCTCAAACTCAGAATTAAAAAAAAAATTTATTAAAAAAATTAAAAATGACTTTTTTCCAAACTTTTTCTAATAAATATTATCAGTTGAATTCCGAAGCAGAAAAGGTAATATATATCACACTTTTGAAAAAACAATTAAAAATAACTTCAATTTCAATTGGTTTTTTTTTTTGATAAAAACTGAATTTTTGCATCCAAATAATTAATTTTCTAAAAGACTTTGGTAAATAAGAACTTTAAATTTTTGCTATTTAACTTTCAACAGTAAGGGTTATTAAATAAATAAAAAATAATTTTATGTTTAGATGTTGAACTTTGAAAAAAAATAAGATACATTTTTTTTCAAAACTTTTATTAAAAAAAGTTCTTCGAAAATGAAATTCTTTTTAATTTTTTTCATAAACCGTAATACATATTGACATTTTCTTTTATAATTTCAAATCATAATAAATGCGGCCAAAAATATTTGAAAATAAATGCATTTTATATTACGAAAAAGTTTAAAAAACGACATCTTAAAACATATTTTTGTTTTCTTTCAGGTCCGTAAGTTGAGCTCCTATGGGGGGGCCAACGGAATGAAAACGATCCGCACTATTTGCAAGTGCATTTTTACGGATCCACTACTGGCAGAACATTCTTGGCTGGGGACTAATGCCAAAAAAAGTTTCAGCCAATACAAATTCCTGTATAAAACTATATTGGAAGCGGTCCGATCAAGGTACCCCACTTATAGTGAAGCTGAGGGTGCTTCATTTTTTAAAGGCTTTTTGAAGCAAGCCCCATTTCGAATGGGAAAACCGTCCACGTAAGTTAAAAAATAAAATTATAATCAACATTTAAGTTAACATTTTTCTCATTACAGAAATACCAGTTCCAACACCAGCTCCTCTGCCTCTGACGGGCAATCCACAACATAATTAAGTTAAGCTATTTTTTATTTTTAGTTTTAGTTTTACTTTTACTTTAAGTTTTAGTTTTAGTTTTACTTCATTAAATAATGTTTCACTAAACTTAAATTTCAGCGTTCTTATTTCAAATATTAAATTTTCAGCTGGGAAGAATCTTATGGTTTGCAGCATGTTGGTAAGCAAACATTTTATAGGTTTTTTAAAATCTGTAAATAACCGGTTATAAAAAAGCTGTGAAGTAACGTTTATTACAGGTTTTATAAGAACCTGTACGAAGTTATTTACAGGTTTTATAGAAACCTATAGGTAAGCGGTTATAAAAAAAACCGTCAAATAACGTTTGTTATAGGTTTTATAAAAACCTGTACAACGTTTATTACAGGTTTTAAAAAAACTGGAAGAAAACGGTTATAAAAAAAACCGTTAAATAACGTTTATTACAGGTTTTATAGAAACCTATAGGTAAGCGGTTATAAAAAAAACCGTCAAATAACGTTTGTTATAGGTTTTATAAAAACCTGTACAACGTTTATTACAGGTTTTAAAAAAAACGGGAAGAAAACGGTTATAAAAAAACCGTCAAATAACGTTTATTAGAGGTTTTATAAAAACCTATAGGTAAGAGGTTATAAAAAAAACCGTAAATTAACGTTTAATACAGGTTTTAAAAGAACTTGTTATATTACAGGTTTCAAAAAAACCTGTAATAACGTTAATTACAGGTTTTATAATAACCGTAGTAAAACGGTTATAAAAAAAACCGTCAAACAACTCAGTACAGGTTTTTTTTAAACTGTATAATAACGGTTTGTAAACGGTTATAAAATAGCCGTAAATGGTTTATTTCAAGTTTTTCTTTGACTAAAAATAAACAGTTATTTAATAACCGTGAAAATTAGGTTTTTAAAAACCCAGTATTTGTAGAAAAAAGTGGGTTTTTTAAAAACCCGATTTAGACGAAGTTAAAAAATAACTGACCATTTTCGGTTGTGGAGACGTTTCTGGAACGTCTTAAATACGTTTATTTAACGAGTTTAGTAACTTATCCGTTAAATAACCAGAGTAAATATCCGGTTTATTTTCCGCTTTCTAACCACAAAATGTTATTTGGGGTATTTTATACTTTCAACAACTTGTCCCTTTACAAAGCTCTAAAAAGTAAACTACAAGTCCGATTTTAGTGATTCTTTCTGATTTTGATTCAGATTTTATTCTAGAATTTAGAAATACTATTGAAATATTCTCCGAGGAACTTTAAATTTTGGACTTTTTTCCGCAAAATCCCCAGTGTGCGTCGTCGTAGAAGTGAAACCTTAAAAAAAAAAAATTTTTCTTGCAAAAAAAATCTACCTATTTTTTATTCTATCTCCTTTGAATACATGTTTTTTATATGACAACCTATATTAATTTTATATCATCTGAAAGCTTATTGTTTCAGCTCAAAATATTTATATCGTCCATGTCTATACAAGATCTACAAAATGAGCTTATTTTTTTCAAACCAAAAGTGATTTCATCAAAAAGTGATTTCATCAAAAAAGCAAAAAAATCAATCTTTTTTCTCTTTTAACACCATTAAATATATTTTTTTTAATGACAACCTATAGTAAATTTTATATCATCTGAAAGGTTATTTCACCTTTATAACGTATAACGTGTGTAGAAAAAGAACATCTTTTTACCATTATCTCAGAATTTTGAATCTGAAATAAATTGAAATTTTGTACATTTATAGACAATAAATGGTAGCAATAGCAGACAAACAATAATTGCATAGGTAGATCTTTTCAATCGAATTTTGTTTGTGTGGGCTGTGGGGTAATTAGTGAAGTTCTAATAATTACCTATCTACAGTACAAATTTCATTCATGTATCTATTAAAAAGTTATAACAAGTTGAATGTTCGTGTCGCGTTTTTGTTTCATCTTGTTTCAAATCACTACGATACTAAAGAAGTTTTCACTTCAAAAACTTTCTAAACAAGATATTACAAAACAAACCTTGAAAATTACAAAAAAAAATTAAAAAATTCCCTACAACCGTTTAGACTTATGTACAGATGAACACACCGAATGACCGACGCACCGACGACGGACAGGGTGACAAGGCTAAAAAGTGAACAGGCGACAGAGTGACAAGACAACTGGGTCTGGGTGTCAAGGTGATTGGCATAAATGGTGACAGGGCGACAAATAAATAGGCTGACAAAGCGACCGATAGGGTGGATAAGCTGCAGGACGAGATTTTGATAAGATTACAAGCTTTAATCTTATAAAATTAGTTTTCCCTAAATTTATCTTGGCCTTCGAATTGCAGAAAGGGAATGATTCGATTTAAAACTTCATACAACATACACATACAAAATGAACGTACCTACGTACAACCTAATGGTTTATAAAATATTAAACTCTTTCTATAAATCGGCTTTCTCTTATGGGTTTCATTTTGCAGCTTCTTTCAAATCCTTTGTTTCTTCTTCAATTTTAATTGATGCCCTTTGATGTCTATTTTTGTCTTAGTTTGCTTTTAACTTCTGACCTTAAGAATTAAAGTCAAAAACAAAATACCTTATTTAGCCTTCCCGTCTCAATGGTATCATTAACTTGTATAGGTGTACGCGACAACGAAACATGAATAACGTTAAATTAAATTCCAAATCTTACGAGTAATTATTAGAAAATGAGGCGCCATTTGCAACTCCAAACCCGTATAAAACAACGTATACTCTTCAAAACGAAACCAAATAGCGTTGTTGACTGTGAAGCTTTTCAGCTTTTCGCAGAATGAGAAAATAAGTACGATTAATTTAATACTTTCGTGAACGCATAGTATAACGTACTATACAGGAGCACAATTCTATACTCTTCTGCTGTGTGTGTGTGTGTGTTGGCGGGTATGTAAGTAAAGATAAGCTTTCTCATAAATCAGCGGGTGGCAGAGAGGCACAGTGTGCTTCGGCTTGCCTCAGCATCTTTGGATATATAGACTCTGATGAATTAGGCACAGCAGCGGCATGGTGTGCGGTATAACGAAGAAGCACAGCAAAGTCGTTACCCATTCCATAACTACGCTCTAACACCATCCGGTGCTAACGCTAACGCTAGCGCCACCACCAAACACCCTTCTCTTCGTTGTGATAGTTGTCTTACAAAGGCAATATCCTTAACTCAAATGTCCTACACTTGCGGAATTTTATTCCCATCCTTATAAATAACCGACACGTCTTGGAAAATACTCGCATACATTTTTTCTTCTTTTCCTTCTTCTTTTTTGGTTAGGAGGTGGAAATGGAATGATATACACATTTGCCACTTCTGGAGCTGGCGCAGGGTTTCCATAACACTTTTCTCTGGTGCTGCTGTGTGGAAGAAGCTGTTGCAAAAACTCCCTGAAGAACTGTTCTGCATAAAATGAAGTAGAACAGGATGCGATGTGGGTTTAGTAGTGCCATCAAGTAAATAGACGGCGACAATGAAGTAGAAACTGTGGATCCGTGTAAAGGGTTTTCGTTTCGTATTTTTGTTTGTTATTTATTTATTTTTTTTTTTTTAACACGATGCTTCTTCAATTTTTTTACATCACTGCCAAGCCAAGAAAGGATATATTTCTATGCTCTCTGTTCGGCTTCGGGGGCGTATTTGGAACATGCTAGTGTTAAGATACACGACCTAAGGTGTCGCATCGGGCAATATAGTTCCTTGGAGAGGAACGAACGAAGCAAACGAAGACGACACACATACGTTTATTCAGAGATACCCAAAGGAGATGGGAAACTTTCGTACGTTTTACCCCCCAAAACCCATTTGTTTATTTCGTGTTGTTGTAATCTCTTTTGTATTCGTGAATAAATGTGAAAAACACACATAGTGTAGCCACGGTGTTTTTCCGCACACCTAAGCAAAAATGTCAATTTTTCACGCATACTTCGCCAAAAATGTATATTTTTTCACGCATACTTATCCAAAAATGTCTAAAGCAGCTTGTAGGCAAACCGCGTATGACGTCAGAAGTTTCTCATCTCTTTTGGGTATCTCTGCGTTTATTCAACATATTCAACACCAAGACGAAGGGTAATGTTCAAGACACACACAAAAAATATAAAAAGAAAGAAAAAAAAGATAGTAAAGCGCAAAAAACCTAGATTCCACATGAATGCATGAGTTTTCTTTGTTTTGATTGAAACCGAGCGAAGGATATATGCTATATGCACCATGAAGTATGTGCACTTTTAAGGATGAAGGAAATCTCATGTTTAGCGCGGTATATGCAACTTAGAGAGATGGTAGGTACTCTGTGTGCGGTTGGGGACTTTTGACAAACACCAAGCACGAGTTGTTGTATGTTATATGTCTTCAACTTCAACTTAACCCAAAAACATATATCTTGATATACCTGCGAGTAGGAAGGAGTAAATGACCTTTTACTTTGGATGTAAAAATATATAATTCTGTGCGCCGTTGGTGTGTGGTTGCCTGTGGTGCATATATTTATACAAAAAAAAAAGTACGTGGCACGTTTTGATTTATTCTTGTTTTTTTTTGTTCATGTTTCTCTTTTTTAGGTTTTTCTTTTTTTTTTTTTTGTTGAGTTGACTGTGATGTGCAACACGATGGTTAACTTGGCTTGAAGAGGTCGCCAATTTGGAGTGTATTAAAAGGAAGAGCAAAGTAGCTTACTAAATACATGAGGGAGGAAATTTGCTGCTAATCGTAGCTAAAGAGCTCCTTCAGGGGATACAAGTTGCATGTACACAGGTATTTTTTTTTTTTTTTTGTTTTGTTTGTGAAGTGTTATAATAACGCAGGTAATCGGGTTGGTTATAACGTTCAAATGAACATTCAAGTTGTTTGCGAAAGTATGTCAGGGTTTTATATGTATATCTTCAGAAAAATGGGTTGCGCAAAAATATACTTTTTGAATGTTAAAAAGGGGTCACACTTATTTATAAGTAGAGAACTTTCATGCGTTGAATTTTCGTTGAAAAGCCTTATTTTGAAAATTAACATACATTTTTGATGACTTTCACACAAGTCCTTCCATTCTCTAGGATATACCTACGAGTAGTCACATATTTTGTATCATTAATTTTAGAATGTGAAGATTTATATTATAATTGGCCTTGCAATTACACCTAGCATCTAACCAACTATGTCGGCTTAATAGATACTTGACTAAGTAAATGTCCAATTCTTAAAAAAAATCTATTGAAACTCATCTTACGAACTAGAATCTTTCCTCAATAAATGCTCTCTCTTTGTAAATGTAAAAAAAAACGCAGTTTACTTTAAATTTCTGAGGTTAACACCAGCTTATTCTCAATTAATGACGATCGATTTGGCCTAGTCTACTCAACTGAGTTAAATGGAAATCTTATTAATGATGTATTACACAAATTTTCGTTTCATTTATTTGACTGAACTTTTGCTATTTATGAAACAAAAGAGCTGACCAACAAACTTGATTATGAATGGAAACGGACATAATTCCACGATGGTTGCTTAAAACATTTTTTTTTTTATAATATTTATGATTCCTTAGAAATCTCTGGTAGATAATTTAAACATTCTGTAGGTAATTGGTTTAGTCGTAAATTTTTCTTCATCGGAGAAATAATAAACTGTCGTGATTTTCCTGAATCTTCTGCTAACATATATGTATTTGAACACAGAGAAAAGTGATTGGAATGCTTCTTCAGAATGCAAATTTTTAGTCTCTTTTATTCAGAGTAAAGGTTATTTTTACTATTAAATGAAAACTTTCTTTTTTTCGAACGTATCTGACCTTTTGTGGCAAGAAGTTGTCCCACCCGTGATATTTATAAATCATTTTTATATAAATTTGCTTTTTATTAAAGAATCTACGAATATTTTGCGTTACAGTGGAAGGATTTGAATAAATATTTGAAATAGACCAGCAAATATTTTGTAAAAATATACTCTGCCTCAAAATCACTTATATTTTTGTCCCACCTATTACAGTAGAAAACGATTATGTACACTTTAAAATGGGTTAAAAAATTATTAACCTGACAAAAGTATCTAAAAAAATTGTGTAAAAATTTCAAGCCGATCACTGCAGCTGTTACGGAGAAATTTTGCTCAACGTCTTTGAAAAGTTTCGAGAAAAACGCGTTTAAAAATTTTGGGAACCATGTAAGCTTAGTTTAAAAGTCTTCACAAATACGTATTTTCTCGGAAACTAATTGCTATATCAATGTGAAATTTGCGGACAACATTCTTATATATACTAATATGTGTGTTCATTCAAAAAATGAAAAAAAAAAATTATTTGATTTTTTTTTAAATTACAACTAGGTATAACTCCTTAAGTAATTGTAAAATTAAAATTATAGAAAATTTTCAAAAATATTTTGGATTTTTAAAAAGTATTTCAATCTTTTTTTTTTTTTGAAAAATTAATTTTTTGAAAACGGTTTGGTGAAATATTTTGAAATTTCGTTTTAAGTGTTAATTAATTATTTCTTGAAAATGGCGTACCAACTTTTTTTTTCAAAAATGTTAGAATTTTTTTTTATAAGAAAATATTTTTTTAAAAAACGACTGAAACGATTTTCAATTTTTTTTTTCTAAAAATTCCTTTTAATACAAGAAATCAGATGGTATGCTTTTTTTTATCCGTATAAACTTAGCATGAGAACTTTTGAAAAGTTAATTTTTTTTTGGCTCAGTAGATAATTGCCGTGTTTATGCCGTGAAGTCAAAAAAAAATTGCCGCGCGCTTAGTTTGGTCAGAATCGGTCCACAAAGGCTTGTCATGCTAACTTTATATAAAGTTAGCATGACAACTTTTAATTTTTGATCAATTTAAATTTTTGTTCGCTAATTATTTAAAGTTTAATTGCCGTAATTATGCCGTGAAATCGAAAATAATATATCTCTTTTAGTTTTCTAAAAAAAAAAAAAAAATGACATGGCATGACAAACCCTCTATTTCTTAAATCCTTGGTAAATTTTAAAATTTTTTTGGCCAATTAGTTGCCGCATTGGGTCAATATAAAAACTGCAACTCATATCGTATAAAGTTAGCATGACACACCCTCTATTGGCCAAATTTAAAAACATTTGTTTCAGGGGTTCTATCGCTTGCAAGGAATTATTATATAAAGCCTCCAAGATTATCATTGTGAAAACTTGCCTTGGTTGGAAAAATCCTTCTCTAAATGAAGTCATCACAATTCTTTACGAACTTGACTATCAAAACTCATAAATCATTGTGTTTTACGTCCTTAATAATTAACTGATTTACAATCAAAACATTTATTAACTATGACATCACTTTGCTATTTTTTATTATTTGTCAAAATTTCCACCCAAGACAATCTCAAGACTATCAAAAAACTTAATCGATTCTTGCTAAAAAAAAGTTCCTCTTTCTCTTCGTTTCCCAGGATTACATTCGTTTCCCAGGATTCCACATCATCAAAGATGAACATGAACAAAACACAGCAATCAAGTGAAATCACTTCAACCACTTATTACAATCGAAATTGTTATTTTTTAACAACAAAACACTAACACCAACAACAACAACAATCAACAACGAATGAAAAAAAAGGCAAAAAACTTTTCCAATTTAAAAGTTTTCCCGTTCCCGGAAAAACAATGAAGACGAAGAAGAAGTCCCCCGTTTCTATAAAGAGAGTCGAGAGAGAGAGACGATTTCTGCTTTCAATTTCTACAAAATAATTAAGAATCCTGTGTGACGTAATCTTTTATATATTCCCCTACAACATAATAGTTTTGCCAGTGTTCTTCTCTTCGGCGGCATGGTAAAAGTACAAAGGCAAAATGAATCCTTTTTTTTTAGGCATTGTGTTGGAGTGTAATGGTATTTTATTCCATTTTCGAAGAGAATCCGTTTTTAAAGTAAAGAAACGATAAAGAACGTTACAAAGCGACTTCCTTTAAGCTTTAAATATATTTTTAGTCTATTTAAGCCAATATGAGGGTTGGGGAAGGAGTTGAATTTTATAAGAAGTTACACGAATCCTAGTAACAACATAAAATGCAATATACCTAGTTAATTAATGCTAAAAACTCTCTGTAAGAAACATAGTCGCATACATGAAGAATCCTTTTTACCTGGGGCAAGCAATTACAGTCAAGCCAATGTTATTGCTGAAATGTCTATTCTAGGGAAAATACTTGTTCAGCAAATTGATGCACACACAGAGCAATAAACAGGGAATAGAGAAGAGTATGATGGGGATGGTGGGGGTATACTCGTAAGTACATAAACTGACTAGAGGGGAACATTTTCTTTTGCGAAACATTTTCTAATAAAGTTTATTATTGCAGTTTGTAAGAAGTTTTGAAATCTTTTTGCTTCGAGACGACAAGCAACAGAGTGTATAGGTATTACAACGATGCTGCTGCTTGCTGCTCAAGCTCCTTGTAGTGCAGTTGAAGTTGGTTTTTATTCGCCTCTCCCCGATTAACAAGTAGGTAGGACGAATAAATGAGTTTTTGCTTTTTTTTGTATTGACTCATCCATGGCCGCATTTTTTATTAACACAAATGTGTTGAGAAAAATATTTCTAGCATAGAAAAAAAAACGAAATTCAAATTATAATTTACTATAGAAAAATGAGATTTTAAAACTTGTTTAAAATTGAGTTTTTTAATATGTGCAAAATTTGAATTATCTAATAGCTTTCTGAAAAATAGATTGAAAAGATCTTTACCCTAAACTCTACTCTAAATAGCCAAATTGTTTAAGAAAGTCGATTAAAATTTAAAAAAAAAATTGTTCTTTTTTAATGATTTTTTTTTTTTGAAGAACTTAAAAAAAAGTTACATTTTAAGTTTCTTTTAGAACAAACCAGAAGATATTTGACAGCTTTTATTATTTTCTTCTGACTGATAAGCAGGACAAAAATATTATGTTTAAAATATTTTAAAAAGGCTCGTACGCTAAAATAAAAACAGCTCGGAACTTTATGTTTTCACTTAAACACCTTAAAGTCTTAAACTCTAAAATCTGAAAATTGCCAAAGCCATTTTCGGAGGCCAAATTAGTTTAATTTTTGTTTGTCATTGAATTTCAACCGATTTTCATAAAAAAAATTACGTTACTATTATTTTTTAGGTCAAAAACCTGATAACATTCTAGTTTTTGAATATATGACACTCAGTTATTAGTTAACGCCCATGTTATTGACATATTGAAAAAAATGTTTTATATCTCAAAACTTGTTTTGTGACAGCTTTTGACAGTTTTGACAGTTTTTTTATACAATAATGATAACAATGGTATAGAGGAACATATTTTCTTCTATACCATCTTAAGATAAAAAATTCATACAAAAAATGCTGTAGGTATTGAAATTTTCAAAACCCAGACATTTTTTCAATTTTTCATTAACTTTTTTGATTTATTTTCACATTTTCCTTAAATTAAAAAAAAAATATTAAATAAAATTGAAAAATTGTTTGTTTTTTTTTTAATTAAAATTCAAGCTTATTGAAACATAGAAACTTAGATTTTGGCAAGATTTTGTCAAAGTCCAGCCATTTAAAAATAAAAAAATAAGTTTTTTGGGAATTTTCGCAGTATTTGTTTATGTAAAATATTCATAAATAAATATACAGGTGATACCTAAAACAGTGCATATGAATTATCACTTATTATTAAATTTCTTTAACTTTTTTTATAAACATTTGGTAAATGTATAGACTTTAGACAGGAAATACAAATTTCAAAAACATGACAATCGCTCTTGAAATGAAAAAAAAAAACATCATAAATGACTTTGAGCTAACAAAAAATGAAAAAGAAATTTTAAAAACCTAAGTCGTTTTTTTTTTTTTAATTTTGTTGTAAAAAATGTTTGAATAAAATAGGAATGCGATTTTTTTTGTAAATTTTAATTAATAGCTAAAGTGAAAATTTCTAATAAAATCAAATCCCGTTTTCGAAAATTTGACATAATAGACTTAGGGGATCCATTTTCGCATTATCTATCAACAACGTATTGTGATATTTTATTATTATCTTTCTATGAATGTTTAAGAGGATAAACAGGGTCTCTCACAGTCATCGCTACAGTTGTTAGCCATGTTTTTTTTTTTTTTTTTTGGATAATTCTTCAAAAAATTTAAATTTTCATTAGTTTCATTCAAAAAATTAACTTTTTTTAATTATTTTTATTTTTTAATTGATATACAAATTTTACAGTAGAAAATGTTAAGTAAATTTAAAATAAATACGTTTATCTCTAATAAGAAGAAAAAAACTATTTTTCAAAATAAAATAGTAAAAATAAATTAAAAAAAAAAAAACACTCAAAAATGATTAAAATCTTCTTGAAAAAAAGTTCGTCAGGAAAACTATCAATAAATAAAAAAAAATTGTGATACAAGTTTAAAAAGTATATAATTATTATTAATTTATGCTTGAATATAACTAAAGTTTTTGAAATCAGTAACTATTTGCATAAATTGGTGTTGTTTAAATAAATTTTTCAACTTAGAATTACATCAGAAAGCCACTATGGCTTTTCGTTTGTGATAGGTATACCAAGTACTTACTCAAGTGACAACAAGTAATTATTTTCTTTAAAAAAAAATGTTTTCATAATTTACAAATTGTCCTTATTATACCTAAATACGTTCTTACATATATTTTTTATTTTTCATTTCAGGTGAGTTTCTATTTGATAAACCAAAAGTAGTAAGTACATTATGAAACTACAGTAAGATGAAAATAAAAACTACATTCGAATTTGAAAGAAAAAAATTAAATGTAGAAGAGTCCAGAAAATAGTGTGAACATTAAAATGCTTTTTATTTATTATTTCTTTGAATTTCATGATTATGAATGATTACCGGCAAGTTGTTTCACTAGAATTTTATGGATTCATATTTATTATCAACCAATTTATTTAGCCTTGCTCATGGTCAACTGATTTTAATTTTTAAACCTTGACACTTGAAAACTGTTGTGAATAATTCAATTGAAAAACTGAACTAAATGAATTACCAAATACATGGAATTTTGCTTAAATTTACTCATGAGCGTATTTGATTTGTCTCTCATGAAGCTTGTAGTAGATACTTGATGAAAAATAATTTTAAATTACCGTTTATTTATCTATAAGATTAAATTAAAATACTAAAGGTAATTATTTAAGAAATGCAGTCATAACAGTAAATAAAATGCACGTATTTGATAGTTTATTTATTTATTTATACTTCCTTAATATAATAAAAGGTAAAAGGTTTTTGTTTTAATTATAAAAACACCTATTTATTTTATCTCCAATTAAATTTTGTAACAGTTTTTTTGTTTTTTTTTTGAAAATTCTTGAATATTTTTTGCTAATACCTATACAAATTTTTGAAAACTTAAAATAAATTTGATATTTTGAAAAAAATTATTAAAAAAAAAAAAATTCACAATGATTTTTGAACAAAATAATTTATTAAAAAAAAAATTAGTATTTTCTAAAATCCAAAATTAGTATTTTTAAATAAATTTTCTTTAATTTTTAAAATTAAGGTTACTTAAACGTACAAAAATTTTAGTTAAAATCAGTTAAATATTTTAGGAGAATTTCAGAAATTTAGAAAACGTTTCTAGGGCTCAAAAAATATATTTTTCTTATTTCAAAAGTAGGTAGTACCTTGTATTTTTTTTTTAACCAAAATCGTTAAAGCCGTTTTTGGGTAAAACAACTCAAAAATTGATTATAAAAATAATTTGACAATCAAACAAAAAATGCAAATCAAAATTTTAAAATTTCAATTCGAAATTTTTTAGTTCCATATAAATCATGATTTTTTTTTAATACAAAAAGTAGGTACTTATTGCGCTCCTGTGATATATTTTCCACTATGCCTTCCCCCTCAAAATACTACCAAATGCTCTATGTTTGCAAAGTGTTGTACAAACAATTCTCCTTGGAAAATAACACAACTGTGCCACTGTGGTGCGGTTATAAAATGTCTTTCCACTTAATTTTGCTCATAGTTCTAAAAGAAGTTTGTCCTAACCACTGCTCTGTACAAACAATACCGAGTAAAATATAGCTGAACTGAGTATAGTTATGTGTGGGAGGGTTGAAAAGGTGGCTGCATCTTTTCTATAGATTTATAAAACGTTGCGAATGCTATTATTCAAGTCATTGTATTTTGCATTTCTGGTGTATTTTTTTTTTATTTTATTATTATTTCCCCATTCCCAGTGTAAATAAGTTAAGAGTTTGGAAAGTAATAGAGGTTGAGACACCAGAGAAGCTTAGTTTCACGATAAACTATGAAACTATGTTTGCAATTCAACGGATTCAGTTGCGGTTTACCTTTGCCACTGTATTGAAAATAAGTTAGAAACACTTTGACAATCAAAAAAAAGAAGAATCTGTCAAAAACAGATGGTATTTTAAACTTTAATTGAACACAGCTAAGTTGTATGAGTGTTAATGTCAGAAGTAAGCTTAAGTCGAAAACGGATTTATTTGAAAAAACAAAATAATATGAAAGAAAACGTTTGCTTTTAAATGAACTTTTTACCTTGGACCAACAGATTATGACAACATTTCTTTAAAAGAGTAAAGTTTATGTCATGATCACGAGTATGAAGTAAATTTAAAATTCAAACAAAGGTACTCAAATGATAAGGCAATAGTTTGACGTCAGATATTTGGCCTGAACTTGATCATAAGAGCTACTGATGGTCAAACTTAGTAAGTAAGTAAAATCATAAGAGATTCCTTTATATCTTCCAGTGGCGTAATTAAAAATTTGGATCATTCTAAAAAAATTTTTTGTTATAAACAATAAAACAGATTGGCCAAGTTAAAGTATTAACATGATACATCATTTTTACAAGATTTTTATTTTTACAATTAACATTATAATCCTTGTTCATTCAACTAAAATCCTGTTAATTCAAACCTAGGTATTTGAACTTTAAAATTAAAATTGTTTAAAGTTAAAGTAACAGTGATAAATAGTCTGTTTAAAAGGATTGATCATGTTAAATACTGATTTCGGTAGAATTGTAACATATCTTATCTTCAGGGGAAAAAGAATTCGATAATTTCTTGACCTAAACCTTATGATGTCTGCCATTTTCATCGCCACATTTTGTTGATGAAAAATTCTCATCCATGAGAATATTTATTTCCAAGATGGAATTACCATCGAAAAGGATTAGAATTTCCTGATCTCTTGAAGTTTTTGACTCAATAAAGTAATATGTTTCTTTATAAAGAAATAAGCTTATATAGTGGAGTAACTAAAGCTCAAAAATTGGCAATATTAGGGAACCCGGCCGAACAGCTTAGATTTTGATGATCTTTTTTTTCAAACGTCGGTAATTAAAAATACTTTAAAGTCTATAGATTAAAAATTGCCGGTGTTGCCGTTTTGATTTTTTAAATTTTATTGAAGATTTTTGTGAACAAAAAAATTTTTTTTTCAAAAATTTTTCTTAAATTTCATAAATTAATTGATGCCGAAAGATTGTCTAGAAAATTCAAGGAAAAAAAATATATGGGAGTGAGAAACAATCTTTCATCGTTCAAGCGATAGATGCAATTTTCTTATTAATTGACTTCAAACACAAAAAAAAATATTTGAACACAACGGCAACACCTACAATATTTAAATGTACATTTTTAAAAAGCTAGAAGCTTAGTCATATTTGTAAAATTAAAATTAAGTTAATTGAATTAAGGGCTTTTGAAAGAATGGTAACTCAACTCAGATTTTTGAAAAAAAAATTATTGAAAAAATTTTAACATGTCGTTTTTAAAACTTTTTCGTAATATAAAATGCATTTTTTTTCTATTTTTTCTGGCCACATTTATTATAATTTGAAATTATAAAAGGAAATGTCAATATGTATTACGGTTTATGAAAAAAAAAGAGTGTGTGTACACATGTACACGCGACTGAAGTTATACTTCTCATTCAGTATATGTAAATGAATTTCATTTGATATTTTTAACTTCTATTATTAAATTAATTAATCCACAATTCGTTTTTTTACATTTTTATCAAGTGAACAATAAATTAATTCTTTCATCCTCCTTGCGTCCATGTAGTTTTCAATTTATTCTGTGAAATTTACTCATGTTGTGCGGTTCAGAACGTACGGTATATGGTTAACGAAAGTAAATGAATTGCTCATAAAATGTGCGATATGGTAATTTTATGAGAATTGTGTGTGCTTCAGCACTAGTAGTAGCAATATGGAACTTGCAGGGTTGCTACAAAGCTCAAAAGTGAGCTGAGCTCAGCTCGCAGCTCAGCTCAAATTTTGAGCTAGCTCACTTTTGAGCTATGTATGTACCATAGCTCAGCTCATTTGAGCTGCGCTGATGGTTGAGCTGAGCTGTTGGGTGAGCTGAACTGTCGGTGAGCTGAGCTGAGCTGTTGGGTGAGCTAAGGTAAAGTGAGCTGAGCTGAGCTGTGATGGGTGAGAAGATACATTGATTTTTATTTGGAAAGTATAATGAAATATGAAGATATTTTAAACTTTTATAAAACACCATAGCTTAAGATGTTTGGTTCTAGTTATTAATGGAATTATTTTAACACATGGATATTTTTATAAATAAGACAGATAATTTTTCGTGATCTTTTCTCTTGGTTTTTTTAATAGTAAATATATTTCTATTTTTTTAGTAAAATATTTCTTTTTTTATCATAAAAAAAAATTCCGGTACAATCCGGTTTTTCGATTTTTTTCAAAATTCCGAGAAAATCGCGTTTGAAAGTTGGGGTAAAATTTTTTTTCGAAAAATCCCCGAATCTTTGAAAACTCCTGGAAGCTAAACCGCTTGAGAGCAATTTTTGGGAGTGATGCCAAATGATAGCTTGTGCCATGGGCCTACGCTTTGCACATTGTCAGATTTTTAAAAAATCGCCTTCCATGTTAAACCGCCACATCATGCCTATTTTTTCAGAATCGTGCCTATTTTTTTTTTACTTTTAAGCTCTCCCCGTTTGAGAACGCGTGGACCTACAGGGATGGGAGTTGTACCCAAATGTAGGTTTGAGTCCCCGCTACCTTTTGGCATCAAAAATTGTATTTTCATTTTCTTCAAAATTCCGCGATATAGGCGCTGGAACGCTTTGATCTAGAGACAGGGGAGTGGTGCCATATGAAAGGTTATATTCTCAGCTACCCGATAGTGGTATAATCCGGTTTTTCGATTTTTTTCAAAATTCCGAGAAAATCGCGTTTGAAAGTTGGGGTAAAATTTTTTTTCGAAAAATCCCCGAATCTTTGAAAACTCCTGGAAGCTAAACCGCTTGAGAGCAATTTTTGGGAGTGATGCCAAATGATAGCTTGTGCCATGGGCCTACGCTTTGCACATTGTCAGATTTTTAAAAAATCGCCTTCCATGTTAAACCGCCACATCATGCCTATTTTTTCAGAATCGTGCCTATTTTTTTTTTACTTTTAAGTTCTTCCCGTTTGAGAACGCGTGGACCTACAGGGATGGGAGTTGTACCCAAATGTAGGTTTGAGTCCCCGCTACCTTTTGGCATCAAAAATTGTATTTTCATTTTCTTCAAAATTCCGCGATATAGGCGCTGGAACGCTTTGATCTAGAGACAGGGGAGTGGTGCCATATGAAAGGTTATATTCTCAGCTACCCGATAGTGGTATAATCCGGTTTTTCGATTTTTTTCAAAATTCCGAGAAAATCGCGTTTGAAAGTTGGGGTAAAATTTTTTTTCGAAAAATCCCCGAATCTTTGAAAACTCCTGGAAGCTAAACCGCTTGAGAGCAATTTTTGGGAGTGATGCCAAATGATAGCTTGTGCCATGGGCCTACGCTTTGCACATTGTCAGATTTTTAAAAAATCGCCTTCCATGTTAAACCGCCACATCATGCCTATTTTTTCAGAATCGTGCCTATTTTTTTTTTACTTTTAAGTTCTTCCCGTTTGAGAACGCGTGGACCTACAGGGATGGGAGTTGTACCCAAATGTAGGTTTGAGTCCCCGCTACCTTTTGGCATCAAAAATTTTATTTTCATTTTCTTCAAAATTCCGCGATATAGGCGCTGGAACGCTTTGATCTAGAGACAGGGGAGTGGTGCCATATGAAAGGTTATATTCTCAGCTACCCGATAGTGGTATAATCCGGTTTTTCGATTTTTTTCAAAATTCCGAGAAAATCGGGTTTGAAAGTTGGGGTAAAATTTTTTTTCGAAAAATCCCCGAATCTTTGAAAACTCCTGGAAGCTAAACCGCTTGAGAGCAATTTTTGGGAGTGATGCTTAATGATAGCTTGTGTCATGGGCCTACGCTTTGCACATTGTCAGATTTTTAAAAAATCGCCTTCCATGTTAAACCGCCACATCATGCCTTTTTTTTCAGAATCGTGCCTATTTTTTTTTTTACTTTTAAGTTCTCCCCGTTTGAGAACGAGTGGACCTACAGGGATGGGAGTTGTACCCAAATGTAGGTTAGAGTCCCCGCTACCTTTTGGAGTCAAAATTTTTTTTTCATTTTCACATGCAACTTGCCACAGGCAACTTGCCACATACAACTTGCCACATGCAACTTGCCACATGCAACTTGCCACATACAACTTGCCACATGCAACTTGCCACATGAAACATGTTACTTGCAACGTGTTGTGTGTTTTATGTTTGCCGTACTGCGGCGTACTGCATTTTTAAATACTAAAGTACTGCCTACTCTAAAGGTGAAACGACAGCCCTGCTACCCAGGGTGATCGCGTCATAATCCCTTTGACATTCTTGTCAAAAAGTAAATTTTCATACCCACCCTCCCATAAGAAGTATAACTTCAAAAATTAAAAAGCAATTCATTTTCGAAGAACTTTTTTGAATAGATGTTTTGGAAAAAAAATTTAACTTTTTTTTTTTTTAAAGTTCAAATTCTAAATATAAAATTATTTTTTATTAATTTAATAACCCTTACTGTTGAAAGCTAAATAGCAAAAATTTAAAGTTCTTATTTACCAAAGTCTTTGAGAAAATCAATTATTTTAATGCAAAAATTCAGTTTTTATCAAAAAAACCCATTGAAATTGAAGAATTTTTTTATTTTTTTTTTAAAACTGTAATATATGTTGCGTTTTCCTCTTCGGAATTCAACTGATAATATTTATGGCCAAAAATTTTTTTTAAATAAATTCATATTTTATTACAAAAAGTTTGGAAAAAAGTCATTTAAAATTTTTTTTTTAAACATTTATTTTTTAAATTCTGAGTTTGAGGACCACTTTTTCAAAAACTCTTCATTAAATTTAGTGGATTTAAATTTAAGAGATAAGAATGAACTTCTGGCTTTTTAAAAATGTATTTTAAAATATTGTAGGTGTTGCCGTTGTTTTCAAAATATTTTTTTTGTGTTTGAAGTCAGATTGTGAGAAAATTGCATTTATCGCTTTAACGATGGAAGATTGTCCCTTACTTCTTTATACTTTTTTTCCTTAAATTACCTAGAGAATGTTTTGCTATCATTTGTTTTATGAAATTTAAGCAAAAAAAATGGTTTTGTTCAAAAAAAATTTAATTTTAATTTTAAAAAACAATACGGCAACATCGGCAATTTTTAATCTATAGACTTTAAAGTATTTTTAATTACCTACGTTTGAAAAAAAAAATCGTCAAAATCAGAGCTGTTCGGCTGGGTTCCCTAATAATTTGCTTTAGTTACTCTACTAATAATAGCGTAAGATTTGCACTGCATTCAGGTAAGGAGAAAATAATATTTGAGTAACATTATGTTTGTGTTAATGGAACATGAGCCTTTTTTTGTATTATAATTTAATCTAAAAATATGCAAAACGTTAAAAATATCATGTAAATGTTCTCACTCCAATTTTTTATTGGAAGTTTTGCGTCTTGTAAATTTAGACGGTGTTTTCTTTGAGTGTAATTAAATGCAAGTTGTTAGCTTCAACTCTTTATTTATCCGTAATCAATATATATTTTAGAGAAAAAAAAACACGTTCTACAAAGTTGTAGCTATGCTTTATGTACATAAAGTTGTCATTTGTATAACTTGTATTCAGAAAATTATGCAATTTTGTCCTAAAAATTTTGTTGGTAAAAGGGTGTTTTTTTCGAAGAGACAGTAAAATCTGTAATTGGTCCCAAAATGAAAATGGTTTGCGTAAAACGTGTAAGAACTTATTTATAAATGTTTAATTTGTCATCAAAACCATAAATAAAATGAATCATTGGCATTTTGGGACCAATTACAGATTTTACTGTCTCTTCGAAAAAAAACACCCTTTCGCCAAAATTTTTTTTATGAAAACTCTTTATTCTTGCTTTCTATCCCAAAATTAATGTTTTTTACCAAATTTCATTAGGGTGACCCATCATTTTTGTTTTCACTAAAAAAAAAACACCCTTTTAACCATGATATTTTTATAGACACTTAAGATTCTTGTTTCATATCTTAAAAGTATCATAATTGCTAAATTTCAATAGGGTACCACTAATATTACTCTGGTATAACACACTTTTTCAAATATACCCATATTTTCTCTGAACCTAAAAAAAAAACACCGTTTAACATAAAAAAATGTATAGACTTACATTATTCGTAGTTCTCATGGGAAAGAGAATATATTTAATGAATTTCGTAAGGGTACCATTTATACCATTGATTTTATCGGACTTATAGCGGATTTGTCCATATTTCCCAAAAAAACACCCTTTAACATAAGTATAGACTTTTTGGGTTCTTGGTTTCTGTTATAAATGAAACATTTTTGCCTATTTTCATTGGTTTAACAATTTTTTCCTAGTTTTTGTGGTACTAATTCCGAATTTCATCATTTCTTTAAAAAAAAAACACCCTTTCACTCAAAATAATATTGTACACTTTATAGATTCTTAATTCTTATACCAACCGAAACATTTACACCAAGTTTTAAAAATTAATAAAATTTAAGTCAGCTGTTATGATACCTTCCTTACACACAACTTAACCCATCAAAAAAACACCCTTTCACCAAAAATAATTTTAAGAACTTTATGAATACTTGTCCCCGCTTTATCTTAAACCTTCATCCCGAATTTTATCAGCGTAGCATGTTTTTCACATGGGTTTCGGTTATATTTTACTTGTTGAAGTCAAAAAACAAGCACCCTTGTTTTTAATCGGCAATAACTTTTCTTAGAGCAATCGTATTGACTTAATTTTTATGTCATTAAATTCAGAATCAAAAAATACCTTGAAAACATGTGTCACATGATGATATTCGTCAAACAATTTTTTTAAGTATCTTAAATTACCGACATTTGAAAAAAAAGATCATCAAAATCAGAGCTGTTCGGCCGGGTTCCCTAAGAATTGGCTTTAATTTCTCGACTTAAAATAAAATTGATATTAAATGAAGGACTAATTGATCTTAAAAATTAAAAAAATAGGGTTACCACTTTTAAAATTAGAATTTTTGTGTGAGTTACCTCATCCTTAAACAAGAAATGGATTAATTTCAAGACTTTCTTCTTTTATTGACCATAGAGAGCTTTTAACAATAAAATTTCTTTATTGTACTAAATTTTCATTTATATTTGCAAGAAAAACCTAATAATCTTTTGTCTTCGGATAAAATTGCCTTAACTCATTGAGTTTTATTAATTTTTTAATTTAATTGAGTATATTTCTTACAAAATTGAAAATAGATAAAAATCTTATTATAAGAAAATCTTAAGGCATTCGTTTATCCTAATTTCTTTTATGTTGATTTTCTATTAGGTTTACAAATCTTCTATTGCTGATTGAATATTCAATAATCCTTGAATGCATTCAAATAACCACAAGTAAGTAAGAATCTTTTCATTTTGTTGTGAGATGGAAAAATAACTTAATTTAGAATCAGAGAGAGAGAGAGAGAGTAAATTACTTTCAATAACTCTATAAAACCTCTTTGAACTCAAAAGGGAATTATATTTTAAAACTCATATCCTTGTTGTTTGATGTTGTGTGTGTGGTCCATCAACATCTAAGGGAACACAACAAATAAAGAACCTGGCCCCCAAAATTAATCCCCAATTTGACCAAAGATGAATGTTTATCAATGAATTATGGTTGCCATAGGAGTGTTTTTCTCTTTTTTCCATCTCCTGTCTATCCTCTGGAATATCCTGTGTCCAATGTCCTGTATGGTTTAAATGGTAAATGGTAAATGGTGATGGTGTTTGGTGTGTTCCTTTTTCTCCAATGATGATGACGACGACGATGTGCTACTCCTCAGGGACACATTTTCATCCGTTATTTATGTAGGCTCTTTTGCACTTCCGAATCATAGTGATATGTGTCCATTTAACCTTGGTATAGTTAATGCAAATAAATATCCTTGGAGAGCAGCGATTTTTCTTCAAGGATAAAGCACTTTTATATTATATATCACCATGAACCATGAACACTTTTAACTTACTTCAAAAACGGATAAAAAAAAACACCCGAGAAAAAAGGATATAAACGTGATTTATCTCATTATCTTTAATTTAGCATCCTTCTGCTATTTTGTCCTTTTTTTTTTTTGTATTTACATATTTGAAGAAGAGAGAGCCAAAAATACAGAAAGAAAAAAAAAATTTTATAAATAAGTAAAATAAATATGTGTTGACCACACACTGTGTTCCGTTCCGTTCCATGGGAAAGAGTCATGGCCAATAACCGTTTACTCTTTTGCGGAAATTAACATAATAATTTCACGCAGTTGCCGCCACTGCTGCCTCGGATGTTGGATCCTTTTGCATACATGTGATAACGGGCCCCAATAAATGTCACATGATGTTTGATTAAGTGTGGGATGTGTTTACTGAAAGATATGATAGCGTATTAAGATATGTATATGAGTTTGTCCTTGTCGCTTGTTGGGCTCGGCTCCGCTCTCCCCTCTGCGCAGTGCCGCGCTAGCAATACAACTATACACAGACCCAGACCCACCGAAAATAAAGCAACAACGAGATTGTTTGACGAGTCCTTTTTTTTTGTTGTTGTTGTTGGATACATCGCTGTCGTCACTTGTTGTTGTTGTTGGGGTTGTCCTTTTCGTATAATGGCGGATGTGTTGATTACTTTTTTCGGTGATAAGGGTGGAAATTAAATATTTGACTTGCCATTCAATTTATTATGAAATAATGTGATAGCTATATTATGTGCATAAAAGAGGCCTCTGACACGGATGCGGAGCAAAATGGAAATTTTCTTTAGAATACCAAAGGTTGGGATTAGATTGATTACTGTCGCAATTTTTAAGGGATAATAAAGTGAAAAAAGGGATCTCTATGTGCTTCTATTTAAATGCAATTGGTACGAGTTTGTTTTTTTTTTTTATTTTGTAGTGAATTTAAATCAAAGACATCTATTTTTGAGAATCAGTCAAGTCTTAAAAAAAAGACAATAAGATATTTTAATATAAAAATGTTACAAATACGCCACAGTGATCCGCAGTTAGGACGCAAACTAAAAAATTAAAACAAATTTATAACTGACTAAACAATTACACCAGTTCACCTTTGTTGATTATTATTTAATAAGAAACGTCAAAATTTTACATATGGGATGCTTAGATTTCGGGGCCATTAAGTTAGTATCGTAACCGAAAATGGGTAAAGTACTTTTCACCCACTAACCCATGCAGAAAAGAAATCATAACACAAAATGGCGGAAGTTAGCGGAACTTTTTAATTTCTTCTGATAGCAAAAAATACTGCGAAAATTATTTAGTACTAAGTTTTTATTTAACTATAATCGGCTGATGCAGGTAGTCAGTTTCCCTATTTTTTAAATCAAAGAATTATTAGGTAAAGAACTATAGGTAAATAAAAAAAAAATAGTAGTTTTGCCGATATTTTTAGAACAAGTAAAAATGGGTTGGTGATGAATGATCAAAACCCATAATCCCAAAGAGAAAATCCCAAAAGCCAAAATCCCCAAGACAAACCTGGGTATAGACAAAATCTCCAGGAAAAAATCACGAAAAAAAAAATCTCCGAGCGAAAATCCCAAAATTTCAGATGTATCAAGCAATCAAATCGCGCGCGCGATTTGATTGCTTGATACACAACTTGCGCATCTTCATTTTGGAAAGACCTATTTTCAATGATATTTAATTGTAGGCTGTGATAACTTGCCTCAAAAGATTATGCTTAGTTCAACTTCCAGTATATTAGAATCATTGTTAAGGCACACGAATGGTAGGTCAAACAACGAAGGTTCAAGTCACGGTTGTGTACATAATTTATTTTTTCTGTTCCGTTTTAAAAGAAGAACCTTTATGATTTTAAAATTGTCGTCTTTAGTTCTGATTTTACTTTGACTTACCGTGTTTTTTTTTATCATTTTATTACGTTTTTGTTTTTGCTAGTTAGAAATTTTTGGGGATTTGGAGAAAATGGGAGAAAAAATTATTTATTTGAGATTTTGTCCATTGGATGCCTTTCCCCATGGAGATTTTGTCCATGGGGTCAAAAATTTTCTGGAGATTTTATCCGATTGAGATTTTTTTTTTTTGGAGATAGTGTAGGTTTCCCAGTAAAAATAACAAGCAAAAAAAAAAAAAAAATTTCAAGACAAGACTCTGAAACACCACCCTGGCAACAAATTTTATGGACAAATCAAGGGGCACGGTAGTGACACTACACCCTTATTTACAGGAAACAATTCAGGCCATTTTCGACCCCCCCCCCCCCCTCTAACTTCTACACCAAAGATGCCAAAAATTTCAAACTCGCTACTCAAAATTTTATTGAAACAATGTTGAAACCAAGCTTTAGAACTTGATACATCTAGAACTACATCTTAGCATTTCATTTGTTCCACTTTCTTATCTATAACATTAACGTTGTGAAATTTCAAGTCGCTATCGGAAGAGGGTGCTGATAACAGTTAAATGTTTAGGTTTTGTACGTAATCTTGATTTGTTTTTAAGTTTTTTTGAAAAATACTTTAAATTATATAGGTGAAAAATTGCCGATGTTGCCGCATTGTTTTTTTAAAATTAAAATTAATTTTTGTTTAACAAAAACATTTTTTTGCTTAGATTTCATAAAATAAATGATAAAAAAAATTCTCAAGGTAATTTAAACAGAAAAAAATATAAAGGAGTGACGGACAGTCTTCCATCGTTTAAGCGATAAATTCAAACTGACTTCAAACACAAAAAAAAATATTTTGAACACAACGGCAACACCTACAATTATTACATACCCATTTTTAAAAACCAGATTCTCATTTCTATCTGTAAAATTTAAATCCACTAAATTTAATCAAGAGTTTTTGATATAATGGTCTTCAACTCAGAATTTTGAAGAAAAAAAAACAAAATTTATTCAAAATTTTTAAATGACTTTTTTCAAACTTTTTTGTAGTAAAATATGAATTTATTGAAAAAATTTTTTTCTTATCAGATGAATTCCGAAGAGGAAGAGGTAATATTTATTACAGTTTTGAAAAAAAAAAAATTAAAAATTACCTACTTCAATTTCATCTGATTTTTTTTGATAAAAACTGGATTTTTGCATTGAAATAATTGATTTTCTCAAAGACTTTGGCAAATAAGAACTTTAAACTTTTTCTATTTAACTTTCAACAATATGGATTATTGAATGAAGAAAAAATAACTTTTTTTTCAATTTTAAACTTTAAAAAAAAAAATAAGTTAATTTTTTTTTTCAAAACTTCTATAAAAAAAGTTCTTCGAAAATGAAATACTTTTTAATTTTTTTCATAAACTATAATACATTTTGTGATACATGCATTTTATATTACGAACAAGTTTTAAAAAGGGCATGTTAAAATTTGTTCAATCATTTTTTTTTTTTTTCAAAAATCTGAGTTTAATTATACCATTTTTTCAAAAACCTTTCCATATTCCAAATAGTTGTTTTCCTTTAATTAGCTAGACAATCAAGCAAAATTTTTGAAATGAAAATTTTTTTGTTCACAAAAAATCAAAACGGCTACAGCGGCAATTTTTAATCTATAGACTTTAAATTGTTTTTAATTACCGACGTTTGAAAAAAAAGATCATCAAAATCAGAGCTATTCGGCCTGGTTCCCTAATATGTATTACCATATTTTGAGCTTTAGTTACTCCACTGATAATCGATATCAAAATGTTTTGCATTTTTTTTTTTTTTTTTAAATTTTTCCAAAGTTTGTAAAAGACACAGAAAAAGAGAAGATCAGCATCTAATCTCATTGTTTTACCAACAAACAAACCGCTTCATTATAAGCATATTCATCAAATACCGTCCATGTATATGGATATAAAGCTCCATAAATTAATAATTCAAATGATTTCTTAAAATAAAACAATGAAAGAATCATCCTTTCTTTTTTTTTTTCTATGGTTTTTGCAAATTCAAAGTGCCTGCAAGCAAAACAGCTCATCACTTAACCAATACTTTTTGATGCCTTTTATATTTCAACGATTCAGAGAAAGTAAATAATAAAAATCATCTTCACATCACATCCTTGTTGCAGAAACAACATGAAAATAAATAAAAGAAGCGAAACTGATTCAATTTCCATGTTTTTTCTTACTGTTTTTTTTTCTTCACTTGTTATTGCTACATCATCATCACACTCTCCCCCTTTTTCCTCCTTTACTACCGCCAAAAGCAAATCCTCACATTCTATATAGGTGAAAAGAGCAACATATTCACAATGTTACCACGACGACGATGAAGAAGACGACGACGACGACGAATACGATTTGCAAAGCTCTGCGTTCGTCATTCACTTTGCACTTCTTGTCTCACACCGAAAAGATATAAGAAAAAACGGAATATCCACACATATGATTCCTTTTTATCAACATAGAGTGTATAATATGCAATGCTTTTCCTCCTCCTCCGCCTTCTTCCTTCTGCCGCTACCGCCTCCTGCCGTCATCTTAAAGAACATTCTTCATATTAAGAGCAAATATTTGCCCTCGTATGACAACACTTCCTTCGGAGCTGTTCCGAATCTAGTAAACTACTCTGCTGCGCTTCTTGCCTTTGCTTTGGGGGCACCACTCAGCGACCCCACTGTATTTGGCTTTGCCTAGCCTAGCCTATCCTTAGCCTGCCTCTGCCCTGGATGTGACTTAGGCGACAAAATGTCATTTCATACAGAAATGATATTCAATTGTAAACGAAAGGCAATGGTGTCTTCTTGGCTCCGCATTTACCCTTTCTCTGCTTGCTTACAGAGGCGTCGTGGGTATAGAAAGTTGGGGGGCAGGAAGCACCCGCCCCCAAGCTATGATAATAGGTACACAACACATCCGTGCGTCTTCTCTTACCCCCTCTGCCAGTCAGAGTATGCACATTGCACAATGCACACACTGAGTGTTCTCGGTGTTCAGTGACTGTGATGATGGTGACGGTGACGAAGTGGAAGGATATATTCTTGAAAGGAAATGAACAGCCAATGTTGGGTTCGAGAGATGGGCCAAAATGGCTTTGGTGGAGAGATTGTGCGGAGGACTTGTCTCAGGATATTGAGGATAAAATTAAAAAAAAAGAAGGAAAGTTTAAAAAAAAAACTTCAAGACGAGAACAAACACATATCTCGTGATGTGCCGAAACGACACACGAAATGTGTACCTACATTTTTATGTACATGAGCACAGAGTGAGAGAGTGCATGAAGCACAAGGCCAATGTTGGAAAAATATTAGCACTTTAGCATGTGAAGGATATGGATCCTTGTCACGAGATATTGGCAAACCTACTACTACACAGCTCATTCAAAAAAACAAAAATGATGATGCACTTCGAATACGGTGGGTAGGTACCTAGTGTTCTACAATCGTTTGCTGATAAACGCGATATAAAACCAGTAGCAGGCGAAAATTCAATAGCAATTAATCAAGCATATGTTATGTTTTATGTATCAATATCAATATTTCCTTTTCCTCTCTCTGTCTTTCTCTTTCGCTGTGTTTTTTCACTGATTTTTGATTGTGCAATTTGCAATTTTAAAATGCAATCACAGTCGATGGCATTTTAATGAAATTCGGTGAAATTAAAAAAAAAAAATTGGTTAAAAATTTAAATAGAGATGGAGGGCTCTTGGTTTTTTGGTGTTTTTTTTTTTTTTCGTTGCGGAATTGGTTAAGGTAATTTTAAAGTATTGACGTGATAGATATGTGGAAGTGGATGGGATTTAATTTCTCAAGTTTTATTTGTTATCTTTTTATTTGCTGGTAAAAAAGGTACTAGTTTTTGAGAGAAAATATATACCCTTGATAAAATAAGCATAAAATTCATGTTTGAAGACTTCTGGAACCTAACTGATTATAATTTAAAATAAACTAAAAATAGATTTTGAAAGATTGTTCAATTATCTAATCGACCTGTTTTTGGATTTTTTTTTGTGAAAAAAATTTGTCATTTTGTTTTCAACAATTTTTCAATACTAAGTGTAGTTATTTATATCTAGTTCATTTCTTCATTAAAATATTCAAATAAAATTGATTTATATTCTATGTAAGAAATTTTTTTTTAAATAATTTTGATAAGGTCCATTTTTGGTGAGCGTTGTGAAAACGCAACATGAATTTTCCGGAAAACCAGAAGCTTTTCCAAAAATGTGTGTAAAATAAAAAAAATAAGTGTGTAAAATTTCAAGTTTCTAAGACAACTGTAACTGGTAGCCGCCGGAAATGGGTTAATTAATTCATTTCTTTAATAAAGCAATAACCTTTCCACATTTTAAAGCAAAAATTGTATACTTTATTGAAGTTAATAGCTTTGTCAATGATAAGCATTGTGTCTACAATCATTTTGAAGGTGAAGGTTTATCTAGGTCTAGGCAACACAAAACCAAACCATTTAAGAACTAATAAGAAGACTATTTTCCAACAGCGTGTCCAGTAGTGATGGGAACTATCTAATGATTTGAACTATCGATAGTTAGAAACTGAATGATTTGAACTATCGAATAGTTCTTTCATTCATATATTCATTCGAATAAAAACTATCGAACAAACTATCGAATAAAAACTATTGTATAAAAAAACTATTCGAATGAAAAAACTATCGAATAAGAATAATGTTCAAAAGAAAATACTATCAAATAAAAAAAAAACTATTTTAATGACGTATAAAGACATTCGAATGAAAATAGTAACTAAACTATCGAATGAAAAAACTATTGGAATGAAAATAGTAGGTAACTAAACTATCGAATGAAAAAACTATTGGAAGGAAAATAGTACCTAAATGAATGAATGAAAAAATGATTTAAAACTAACAAATGAATGAATATTTTACAACTATCGATAGTTTGATAGTTTTTATTCTTTAGTTCCCATCACTAGTATCCAGGACGAATTATATTTAGTTTATGAAATCAGCGAGGGAGGTTCTACCGGAAAAATTCCAGGTTAAACACCTACAATCCAACTATTGATCGTCAACAACCTCGAGTTTAAAAATTCTGAGGAAAAACATCATCTACACGAGCTTTTAAGTGGGATCTTTTTTTTTTTTAATTAAACCGGTACGATTTTGTCGAAATTAAATTGCGATCGCTCAGTTAAACTTTTTTTTTTATTTATTCCATAATTTTTCATTTTATTGTAAAGAACTTTTACTAAGACTACTGAAATCTTTGGAGAGCAAAAACGCATTGTGCCTAAAACTGCGCAATTCTCATTAAACTTTGTCCACGTCACTGTGGATGCTTTCTTAATATCGAAAAAGCATTCTTTTATGTCTGGATGCAATAACTAATCCAGTTTCGATTTACATTCCAAATCTTTTTAATCTGAGAACGTGGAAAACATACTGTTTGTTGAGTTTGCCCTAAACGTTAAGAGTGTACGTTTGAGTTCTACCACTAATGTGGACCTTAAATACACTGTAATAAGAAGATGTTTCAGCGCATTGTGTTGATTCGTGGTATTGCAGCTCCCTTGAAAATTAATCTATTTGACCAAACGAGGTCCTCCTGCCACGCCACCCCTTTGGATTGGAGTTGAAAATTTTCCGTTACATCTCAGTTTTTGCACTTTTGCTAATTTGCGTATATAAAGTAGTCTTTCTACAACTCGTACAAAATTGGTGAATGGCACCATAAAATGAATGGTCCAATCTGCCTTGGGCCGGATTCGGGTTCTTCATCGATATTGTACAGCTTACAGTAGTGATTTTTCCTAATCCTCTAACTAAAAAAAAGTAGCTCTAATGTTAAAGATTCTTGTGAAAAAAGCTATGTGAAAATTATAATTTGATTTCTTTAAGGAATTTTATAAGTTATGTTAAAATCTTTAAATCTGTTTTTATAAATACATAAATAAAATTTTTAATGACTTTGATCAGAAACGAAGTATGCCATTTGATTTATTTTATAAAAAGGAGTTAAAAAAAAACCTAACCTTCTGTTAAAAAAATTTTAAATAGGTTACTAACTTTCCAACTCTAAAAAAAATTGGTGTAGATACCATTTTTAGGAAAATACTAACCACACGCAAAAAACAAAATTTCGAAAGCATTGATCTACACATTTAAAAAAAAAATTATTCAAAAAATTAAATTTGAAATATTTTTGAAAAATCCAAAAACTTATTTTTTGAAAATTTTTATATTATGGTTACTAAAACGGTATAAAGATTTTGGTCGAAATTGGATTAGTCTTTTAAGAGAAACTCAAATAAAAAAAAACGGTTCTCTCACAAGCACCATTAACAACAGTTAATTTTTTTTTTTATTTCTGAAATTAAAAAGTATTTTCAGGATTATACACAAAAATTTTAAACCATTCGGAGTCGTTTTTGTAACAAATTTACTTTCCATTTTTAGCAAGTACCGCTAATTTTGGTCCTTAAACTATTAGTCTATTAGTCACCTAGTTTAAAGCAAATCGCTCCAGTAATTTCGGCTGTATCTCGAGGAACAGGCAGATTTACTGGACCCAATTTTTGCACATCCTCCATCATCTCCAGTACTATTGTTTTTAGGTATCTTAAACTTGTCCTAGTACGTTTATATATTGCATGCAAAAATAGAGGCAAAAATAAAATTTGAAAGCGAAAAGAGGAAAATACTTTTCCCACGTGACAATAAATTCGACCGAATTTTTAATTTTCACCACTTAATTGATTCTTCGCAGTTTTTTTTAATCTGGCGTAGTATGCATATGCACATACTTAAGAAATATTGCAAATTTTTTTCTGATTTGATTTTTTTTTTTTTAACTCGTTTAGAAAGTTTTATCAGACTGCGACCGGTTGTACATGGTAAAACATGGAATTATGAATAATGGAGCTTTTTCTTTGCTGAATGAAAAATTTTGGGGCTTGTGTCAACCTGAAATTCATCCCTATTTAACAATGAAACGAATCTCTGAAAACGTCTAAAATAAGAACTCTAATTTTGAAAGTTTTTGCAATTTTATTTTTGTTTTGTTAATGGTTGATAAATGGACGAATCTATTCTGGATTGATTATATACCTACAATTAATATTTGTGTAACCAAAATTTTTTTTCGGAAATTTACTTAGAAAATTATAGTTTCCAACAAACTTTGACGACACGTAGTTTCTTCCATTGTAACCACTTGATTAAAAAAGAACAAAACCTTTGATTAAAATGCAGTGAAGTTTGTAGAATTTACTCAACACATTTTTATGGTATAACCATCTTTTTTTATTTGAGCACAAAAATATAAAGGCTACAATAAACACAAAAAATTAAATAAAAAATACCTATATATGTCATTTAGGTTAGGTACAATACATTTGGTTCGATACATTATTGAAACTCTAAAACGTGTTACATAAAACTCAAGCTTCATTAATTTATTTTAATAAATAATATTAAATAAATCAATTTAAGGACTAATCAACTTCAAATATAAAATAATTTACATCGTGTTATCTACTTCCAATTTAGATATATAAACCACTCAAACCAAACAACAACAACAAATATTGAAAAAAAAAAGTAATAATAAATGAAACTCAATCACAACTTAATTTGTTAGCAAAACCATTTTAATTTATATTTAATTTATTTATTTGTTTGTATGAAAGTATTTATAATTTTTTTTTTTTTTGTTTTTCCGTCCCACAACAAATTTATGACATTGCTTTTGGTAATTAGCTGATTGTTGTGTACTAGCATTATGGCGTCATGAACTCTAAATTCCTCTCGAGTGTGACAAAAAAAAAAACGAGAGAAATTAATTCCATTGCATACTTTAATTATATTTGGTTGGACTGCATGTGGATTGAAATTAAAAATATGACCATCAGGATATTTTTTTATACTTATAACTTAACTCGCCTTTACCTACATAAGTTTGTAATTGTGTTTATTTTGAATTAAAAAAAAAAACTATTTTTTTTTCTGTCTTCCATTTGAATTTATAATGAAGTTAAAAAGCATTGTTTTGTGGGAAACTTATTTTTGTTGTTACATTTTTTGTATACAAAAATATTTGTTTTTATATTATATTTATATTATTCAATTATTTTATTGAAAAAATATAATAATTGACAGTAATAGATTTTTTGTTTGAAAAAAAAAAAAATGCTGGAAATCAATTAAATCTATATAGTTACTATATGATCACTGGGAAGCAGTTTTTTTTTGATTAAAATTGGATTATTAGACTTTTTTTTTACATTAATTAATCTTTTTTTTTTTTGCATTCACACATATATGTAACTTATTAGTTATTACATCCAAACAACATGTAAATTGTTACTTCAACTCGATACCTGGTTATTTTGACAATTTTTCTTTTTCTTATGTTTAAAAGTTTAAATTTTCTTAAAATACAAAATAAAACCTTATTTCCTAACATATTTTCTGGTACTTTCCTTTCAAGCACTGTCCCAACTTTGAATTATATCATTTTCCAAGGCTATATCGTTACAAATTACCAAAAATAAAAATAAAAATAAAACAAAGAAAATTAAAATAAAAAATAAAAAAACAACCTTCTCATTGCACACATCCGTAGAAAATAATCCCCAACACAACATTATAAAACATAGAAAACAATAGAAGAACATTGTGTAAGGTTTAGCAATTACAAATATCATCGTTTTAGCCCCTCCAGCAGCTGCAACTTGGATTTCTACATCTTCGCCTGCATTATCCTGTCAGTCCTCGTATATACAATCTACTTTTTTTTTTTGGAGATATGCTGTATTCTCTCTGTGATAACATAAATGAGAACAAATAATTACAAGAAATCCCCCAATGACCTCGTTCTGTATATAGAAAGAAAGAAAAAACACAGTGCCACAATTATTTTTTGGTTTGCACCCAAATTACCTCACTCACACAAAAAAAAAAAAAGATTGTTTGTTCCATGCAACTTTGAATTTTTACATCTTGCATCTTTGACTCTTATCCAAGAAGAGTTTTTTTTTTGTGTGTTTTTATTTTATTTTTGTATCTGCAAGATACTGACAGTGAAAGAAATTCAGAATCAGTCGAATTAAAAAAAAAAAAATAAGTACATAACAAGAAGAAAAACCCATCACAGACATGATATTTAAGAATGGACGAGTTTCGGAACAAATCAAATGACTTTCTTCCCATGACCATTATATCGAAAAAATGATCTCAAAGACTACTACAAACCTCTACAAAGAAAAGACTTGATAAATGGATGTACTATAACTAGGCACCAGTGTCGGATTGTCTATTACGAAGATGGAAAACAATTCCAGGACGATTAAAGGTTCGTCTTTTTATAAAACTTTTACATATTGCTAACGACATAATCGATTTTTTATGAAATTCTTATTCGAAAGGCTTAACGCCACCGGTAACAGAAAAAATATTAAACGTTTAAATTTTTGAAAATCAATTTCCCAAATCTTGTTTTTATGCAAGATGCTGCCATTCACCCGACGAAGGAAAAAGACAAGCTAAAACCAAATATCTTAATTCTATTGAATGGACTTCTGCATGGTTTTTTTTTTTGAAAAAAAGTGGACAAAGCTTTTGAATTTCTTGAAAAGTTTTAAATTAAAAAAAAAAATTCAAGAATTGTAAGGCACTTAAATTCAATAAATTTTTTATTGAATTAAAACTTATATCGTTTTTGTTTTGAGTTGGGGTCCTATAAAAATAAAATTTCAAAAACTTTTATATTAATTTACATATTACATTTTTCCTGTAAATCGTGTTCTTTTTAGGCTCCTGATGGATAAATTAAATTATAAGGGGTCGAAGTTTGTTAAAAAAAAGGCTTTTAAATTCGACACATAAAATTTATTTTTAACATTTAACCTGCTGAAAGAATTTATGTTTTTAAGCTTAAACTTTAATTATAAAATAATAGCACTGCACAAAAAATCAAAGCAGTTTTGAAGATTCTAGGTCGACTGATCTAATTATCACAATCAGAAATCTTTCTGCATTATTGACCATAGAATAAATAAGAAATCTTTACCTTTTCAGTCCAGTTTTTTTTTTTTATGAAAAAATTACTTATTAAATTGAAAATACATAATTCTTTTAAATTCTGATAGAATTAAAAAGGATTCCATTAATTTTAATGAGAAATCTTTTTGTTTTAAACAGATAGAGGATTTAATGGGAACATCGTCTCATTTTAACGTGCCTCATTTTTCCCGTGCTCAAAAAAATATAATTTCCAATTTCAAAATTCGTATCGAAATCAATACAATGTTTATGGTTAGATTTTCGTAATTTGATTTAATTTTTTTATTTTAACGAATCAAAACATTTTTAAGAAATGACACAAAATATTTCAGTATCAATTTATGTGTTGAAGAAAAATTCTGATGAAATTCTGATGTTAAAAAGACAAAAAAAAGTCAATTTTATAAGTTTTTTATTCAATCCGATTGGAATTATGCTCTGAAAACACTGGTCTGCAAAATTTAACTTTTTTTTTCGCCTTCAAATAATTTCTTGATATTATTAAAGATTAGACTTTTTTGAATCTAAATCTGGTTTCAGAAAAATTCTATCAGGTACCATTTTTGTAAAAATGATTTTTGAAAAATGTGGGTAGTTTCTAAAAAATCAACCTTTTAGATTTATTTGAACTCGTGCAAAATTAAAACTATTTGTAGCATTGAGCTCAAATTTGGAGGACTTATTCCTCGTAATATGGCCTATCGACACCAAATATGTCCTTTTACATTAATGTTTACTCATATTTTAAAATACTGATTTATAAAAAAAGCAGAAATATCGAAATCCTTTACTTTTAAGTAAATCCAACATGAACAAAAATGTAAAATATCAACGCCCATTATATTTGAAAAGTCAAATATGTAAAGAAAACCATAATAAAATACATTAAAGAAAATTTTTACGTGTTTTGTAATTTTATATACTATTTATCTATTTAGAAATATTTTATTTGTAATAAACCCTTTGATAAACTGCCTTGTAAAGTTTCAGATCTGTTTCTCCTAGAAACAAAAGTATACTTTTCTTATAGTTTTTAATGTGCTGAGTTAGAATCCGAAGTTAAAAAAATTCTATCACGTGAGAATTTTAAGATATTCGCATTAAAGTATCGCAAAATCAAGTTTTTTTTTTAGAAAATCTCAATAAAAACTACTATATCTCACAAACCAGAGCTGACCAAAATTTTTTGAGTTCGGATTCAAAATCAGCACACTAAAGTCCATTAGAAAAGTATATTTTCATCTAGGGAGAAAGATATGTTAATTTTTAGAGATCAGTTTTTTTATGATAAGATATGCCAAACCTACTAAACTTACTTAAATTAAGATATCTCGGAGAAGAAAAGCGATATTGAGAAGATTAAAACTGAATTTGAAAGAAAAAAAATAAGTTCTTTTATTAACCGTAACAATTTTAATTGAAAAATATAACATTATGCCGAAACATTTTTTCGAAAACAGCAAAAAAATGGGTTTTTGAGATTTTCTAACGGGAATATCTAAAAAACGTGACCTGCTAGATCAATTCTGACTTTGAATTCGGAATCAGCATACAAAAATCCTTTAGAAAAGTATAGTTTTATTTAAAGGAGGATTTCCTTGCAGACCAGTGAAATGAAAATAAGATATTTTTTAGTAAGAACACACAAAATGTGCTTTTTTTTTCTTTGGTTGAAAGGTTTTTCTAAGCATTTTTTTTACAATACTTAATTTTTTAATATAACAAAAGGATCCACGTCAATATGAAATTAAATTATCTACAAAATGTTAGTTGAGTAAATTTTTCACATTCACCGAAATTGTCGCTTAGCACACTGGCCCAACTTGAACTTGATCCATTTTTGTCTCATAAAACACTCTAAAAAACGGTAGCCTACTTCGTAGAAAAATATTTAAGATCTAAGACAACCAAAATGAGACTTTTTTGTCGTTTCCTGAACAATTTTAGAAATGGCACTTAAAACATTCTTACGAGAAGGTATTTATGAAATTCGAAAATTCAAAAGATTTTTAATTTTTCTTTGAGTGAGAAAATTTGTTGGCCTAATATTTTCTGAAAAAATCAATTTAAGAAAAATGTTCTGCTCCTTCGACTTTAACTTCTGAAGTGATCCAGAAAGTATTCCAATGTTTCTTGTTATATAGATTCAGCATTTTTTTTTTAATGTTCGCGCATTAAAGGGGTTTTGAGAGCTTTAGGGAAAGAGGGAAGGATTTAAATGGAGATGGAGATGGATATTGGTTTTAATAACTAAGGCGGGTATTGCATTCAGTTTTTTTTTTTTCTGATTGGCCATTTATGCTTGAAAAATGTCAATAAAGTTTAAAAAAACTCGAAAATCTATTTATAAAACTTTTTTCGAGAAGTATGAAGGGACTAGGGTGAGATCATTAGTTTTTTTTTTTTAATTTTCAAGCGTTAATTCATAAAAACTCATTACTGCGAATTAAGTTTGAAATTCTGCATGGTTGTATGAACATTTTCTTAAAACCTTTTGCTTTTCTAATTCTGCATGTTTTTGAAAATAAGAATTTGGAGTTCCTTGCCAAATGGTCAGTAAACTAGCCCAGTGCAAGAAACATCAACATGATCTTTTGAAACCAAGCTTAACATGTCTTGTTTTCAGGCCCTAGTCTAGTTTACTCCATCCATGTTCAGGGAGCAAAAAACTCCTCCAGGAGAAATCAACCCGCAGAATAGTCCTTACTTTGCAATATAACATGTTGTACACACAAGTGTAATATACTTTGCCCAGCAGAGAGAGAGAAAGAAACATTTCGTTGCATCTAGTGAAATGGAAAAATGGAAAAATCTCAAACATTTCCCAACATTTTTCCAGCGTTTTTCTTTTTCCAAGTTTTTTCAATTTTTTTTTTTTTTGTATTTTTATTTAGTTTCAACTTTTTATTGTGTTGCCTCCTGCATCATCTTGGGAGAAGTTGAGATTTTTCCTATTTGCCACAAAATTGTGTTCTCGTTATTTCGTTTCTGTATTTTTTTTTTTCCAATTTTTTTGCGGCGTTGAACTACACTGATGCCCTCTGTTGACTTGCTTCACTTTTTTTTTTGTCTGTTTCGTTCCCTCTGTTGTATATTTTTTTCATCCTATTTTTATAATGTTTGTAGTTTTCTCGAAACACCATTAAAAAAATATATATACTCTATTTTTATATATATGTATGAAGGAAAGTAGTAAGTTGGAAACGTATAAAGCGGTTCTTTCCGTACAGGAGTTTTATCAGAAAAGTTTTTCTATTGTGATCAACTAACTTTGTGTCTTGTGGCTGTGCAGCTTCGTTTCTTCGGTTCTTTATTGTGTGAGGTCCTCTACTCTCTTCTCTCTATGATGGTGCCATCTTTCATTGCGTTTAGCCGAGAAAATAGAGGACAACAACTATACTATAATTCAGAGAAAAGAAAGACTTTCCTGAGGTTAAAGGTGTTGCCCGGGGGAAAGGGTTCTTGCCTGCCTGCCTGTCCGCACAAGGTGGAGACCTGGTTATTTTTTGCCTTATCCTTTTTTTTTGGTTTTTTTTTGCCTTTCGTTCAGACAAGTTTTGTGTTAGTTAGGTACAAGTCACATTTGTCAGGCAAAAAAGATTTGACAACGACTTTTTTGTTTAAGTCTCGTTATAAGAAGTGATTTTTAACTTCAAGATAGAGTTACAGTAGGTTTCTTTTTCTTGGCGTGTATATTTTTTTTTGGTTTGAATGTATCTTTTTTGATGATGTCTACTTTTGTAGGATTTCATGAAAGAATAAATTTATTCTTAAGACGAACAATTCATCAAAAGATTAGAAAGAATTAAGTTATTTTTTTAAAGCTTATTGATGTTGGACAAAATTATATCTTCAACGGACCATAAATCGCGTTTTTATTAGTGATGGGAACTATCGAAAAAAAAAAATATCAAACTATCGATATTTGTTAAATATTCATTCGTTCGATAGTTTTAAATCATTCATTCACTCATTCATTTAGTTACTATTTTCATTCGATAGTTTTTTATTCGATAGTTTTTTCATTCGAATAGATTTTTTATTCGATAGTTTTTTTCATTCGAATAGTTTTTTTTTATTCCATAGTTTGTTCGATAGTTTATTCGATAGTTTATTCGATAGTTTATTCGATAGTTTTTATTCGATAGTTTTTATTCAAATAAATGAATAAATTAATTATTCGATAGTTCAAATTATTCAGTTACTTACTATCGATAGTTCAAATCATTCCATAGTTCCCATCACTAATTTTTATTGCATTTGAACAGTTATTGTTCTTTTCCTGAAGAGTCCTACTTTCCTACATAACAAAGTTTCATTCACACCTTTCATTTGGTATTAACAAAACAATTTCCATTTAAATAAGATTTTCATAACAAGTAATGGGCAATTTTCAATTAAGCACTCTCGCGAGCCGCACCTCGATTTAACCTACAAATCTACACACACATACCTTTATAAAATAGAAATATAACACTTACAATATTATATAGAGAGGAAGCATCCTTATTCTCTTTTTCTTGCAAGTCGATTCATTCTTATTTCACCAAATCCCAAACGACCCTTCATTATACTCGTACTTACACCACGTGGCATTGAAAATGACTTTGGCGGCCAGCAAACGTTACTTTTATTCCCTGAAGCTTTTTACAACGAATAAGCAAAGTAATAAGCCGTCTTACGACTTATGAAGACAACCATCTTACCACCTCTGTTATATAGAAAAAGAAATAGATAGATAAAACCTCCATCAGGTGCTTATTCGCAAAATTTATTGCGGAAGGCTTTCTTCATCGCCTGGGCAACAATTTTTGTTAATAAAATAAGATGAAGAATTTCACCAAAATTGCATTAAAAAAAATAAAAATAGAATGAATTTAATTTTTTCGACACTGTTTCCTAATTTTTTGGTTATAATTATTCTGTGGACAGTAATAAATAAACTTTATAATTTTATAGATTGTTTTTTAATTGAAAAAAAAAATATTATTTTGTTCAAAAGAGAAAATATCACGCATACGTCACAGTGAACTTTTCATTTTATTCTTATAAAATCGATTGTGAACTGACGAAGGAATGAAACTTTTTCACTTCTTTTTTTTTTTAATTTTCTTACTTAAAAAATGACTGATAACAATAGGAACTAGAATTGTTTTTTTTTTTTTTTTTGGAAATTAAAAGCGGAATCAAGTGAAGATTTCTCTTAAATAAAAGGGACAGCAGACTTTAAGAAAAGCATTTGATGTTGTATTTGCCTTTGAATATGAGGTCAAAAAATCCTGAACACTTGAGTATTTCTTCATGAAATTGTAATATTACAGTTTCAAAAAATTTTCAAGCCCCTTACAGCCATATTATTGACTCCAACTGAAACTATTTTTAACCCAAAACTGGTATTAATTAAATTTTTCAATAACTGGTAGGTATTATTCATGTTCGTTTTGACATCTAAAATAAGAAATTTTGAAACTATGTAGTTTAGGAAAAAACTTGAAATTCATACAACCAGAACATGGGAAAGTAGTTTGGTATTCATAGGAAAATAATACCTAACAAGAAGCTCGAAAAACTAATAAGACAAACGCATAAGAACAACCTATAATAGCCTTTTCCCACTGAGCTTAAATGCGGTTCTCGCAAAAAAATCGAAAACCTCCACTAAAACTCAGGTTTTATCATACATTTTTGCCCATCAGATTTGTTCGTAAAACCGTATATAAAACCATTCAAAACCTTTTATTGCGGTGAACTAAAACTATCTCTGTCCTTCTTTTTCTTAAAAAAAGAGGTTGTCTGTAAAGCCGCACGATGATTTTACGTGATAACGTCGTAAGAAAACAGGCTCAAAATATATATATCGATCATGTCTATTAGGCATCTAAAAAAAGAGCTAGAACTTTTTGAACTCGATCAATTTTCATCAAAAAAAAAAAAACATATAATTTTATGTTCTCACGCTATTGACTCAATTTTTTTAGACAACTTATAAAAAATTTTATATCATAAAAAGCTTATAATTTCACCTTTCATATGACGTTTCAATCTTATTTCTGCGGTGCCTAGAAAAAAAGTTATAATTTTTTAAAGCCAACCATGTCGAAATTCCAGACTGAGATTACGGTACTTCCCACACTGGTGGCTGTTCATGATCTCCACAGGTGTTTTGAGGTATTTCGCAAGTTTTTTTTTAATTTAACATTGTGTAGCTTGTAGTGCATGTACAGTTATGTGTGATATAGCAAATGAAAGGTAACATCATCAGGATGCTCAATAAAGTTAAATCAAATTTGTATTTGATTTAGATCAAAAGATACAATCTGTTGAATAATAAAACCGTTATCTCAAAATTGTGACTACAAAATTGATTGCACAGATACAGTCCTGGCTATTATCTATCTACAGTATAAATTTCATTTATTTATCTATTGAAGAAAAAAAGATAAAAATAAAAAACGGTTAAAAAAGGTCAAAAAACTTGGGAGAAAAAAACTTGTTTTCCCCTTTATGTATGCGGACAATCATAGACTAATGTTCTATAAGCTTGAGATTTTTTGAATGCTACAAAAAATTTAAAAAATAAAAACTCACCCAAAAATACCCCAAAATACTTTGTCAAAGGTCTACCTCATGTTTTAGTTTTAGAAAACCATTAATAGCTTTTTCAATACCATTGTCAGTCTTGCAATAAATTTATCTATTGATTAAAAAAAATTGCACTCTTTACATTGTCGCGTTTAGAAAATAGCAAATTTTTTGAAATTTTGTTTTACCCCTATTTACCCTATTTAAAGATAGAATTTTTTAAAATCCTTCAAATTTATTTAACTTTAGGTTATTATCTTTCAAATAAGCTATAGAAGATTTTTGTATCTCTAATAGTTTGTTTTTAATTTTGAATTGAAATTTTTGCCGCACTGCGAAAGTGCGAGAGTGGAACGGGAGAAAATGGCGTCACTTTTTTGTGGTGGCTGCCATGGATCATCGATAAAATAAAATAAAAGTTTGTTTGAGTTCTTTTAAAACTCCTTCAGTCTAATAATGTTCGGTTCAAATCCATAATTTCCAAAGCCAAACGCTCACACTACGTATTGATAAGAGATTCTTTTGCATTCTACATAGGTTAAGAAGATTAATTAATGATGAACATCCTTCTTATTTATGATTTTCTTTTCTTTAAATTTCTTTTTAGTTTTCTTGAAAGCTTGCGAAAGTGAAGTTATTTTAGTTTGTGTTTGCCGAATATTTTAGGTTTTATCCAAATATGTACGTGTTCATTCAAATTTTCTATTTGCATCATTTATTTTTTGTATTAGCAAAATAATGATGAAGAAAAATATATTTTCTATTAAAATAACTCTAATCTTTAAGAAATGTTAGAAGTCTTGAATATGAGATATTTTTTTTTTTCAATTATTTTTTTTTTTTCATCTTAAGAGTACAACTAGCTTTATGAAATTCCCCTTTCTAAAAAAAGACAAAACTGTGAGATGGATAGCCCCTTTGTTCTGTCGTGGGGATAAACGAACTAAAAAAAAAAAAAAAATCGAGTGTAATCACAAAAAGAAAATTTATTGTTGTTCTGGGTGGTACCAGTAATTCGGTCATTTTCTTGGACAAAATGAAAAAAAAAAAAAAACAAGAAAAAGAAAGCACGTTGCAAAGGCACAGGACATTGTAAAAAAAAAAACAAAAAGAAAAAGTAGAGCATTGAAAGGCAGAAAACTATACCTCTAACTTATAAGGGTGCAAGCAAGCAGCAATGTTGAGCACTGGTCGCCGACGACCGAAGACGACCGAACATAAACCTGAAGATTATTTATTGTTTTTTTTTTTCTGGAATCTCTGCTCGTGGAGGTAGAAAAACATTCAGATGAATTATTTGAATTATAAGCGATTTTAATGTTCACTTTTTTTTCGTGCTTCTCTCGCTTTTCTACCATTTTGTTGTTGTTGTATTTTTTCGCATCCTTATCATCCATGGGGATCTTTATGGTCCTTTTTTTTGTGTCCAAAATAAAATTTATATATGTAGTATATAATACTTTTTTTCTTATTGTTCATTTTTTTTTTGTTTATTTCTTTTTTTCGAACAGGAATTGATGCCATGGACATTATGATCAACAAAAAGGCGGATGTTCTTCGGATGGGCATTGTTCTCTGGATGTTCTTCGTCTGCAGCATATGTGGTAAGTCACACTTTTTTGTGGTTTTTATATATATTTTTTAGAAAATACTCCTTCAAAGGATCTCTCTCTCTCTCTCCGGGGTGTCGGTTTGGTTCTGGTGCTGGAGTGGTTTTTGTGGCTTAGTCTTGCATAAAGAGTTTGAAGTGAAACTAGTTCATGTGGGAGGTTTTCCGGAATTCACAATAATATATAGAAATGGGTGAGACAGTTGAGGGGGTGGGGTTGGTGGTGATTGCATATAAAATAGAAAAGGTAGACCGTAAGGAAGATATCGGAAATTGTTAAGAATGAAATCTTTGGTTTCATAGACTTGCAAAGAGAAGAATATGATGATAACATTTCAACCCAAGTCTTCAAATTAAGGATTTTGTTGCTATAAGAAAGGACTTGCATTTTGTGTGTGTCAATAACAGAGAAAGCTTCGAGAAAAGTTTATTCAAATTCATTTTAAAAGGTAAAACCAATATTTTATTTAAGGTGAATATTGAGAGAGAGAGAAAGAGTTTGGTTATGTGTGTATGCCTTTGTTTAGAAATTCAATAGAACTCAAGGCTTTTGTGGGTAGGTTTGAATATTTTGGTTTTAAGATAACGAGTTCTTTGAATTTGAAAAATATTTATATGTATATATAAACCAGAATTTACTACGTATTTTTTTTTTTAATAATTGGAGTTAATTGATGAATTTTCAATAGTTTAACTAGAATAATAAAATCTTACTCGAAAATTTCAAGTAATAAGCCTTTCTTAGCCGAATCTAATATCTATTAAATAAGATTTCTTTGAATGATATCTGAAATCAAATTTGATTCAGCTTTTTTTAGTATTTTGTCTTCATGTGAATAATCTAACTAAACAGTTGTAAGGAAAACAATCTAAGAACACTTTCGATGAGAATTAGTTTTCATTGTTGAAACCAATATAATTCGTTTTCTAATAAAATATGAAAATTGCCACTTTAAATACTTCAATATGAAAGAAGTCGTATCAGTATCTGCTCAATTCTTGGTACCCAATAAAATTAAGTTTTTTTTTAAGAATTATCTTGTTATTAGTTCTTAACTTAACTAACTTTTAAATATTTGCAGCTTTGAAAAACATTTTCGGTATTATACATTAAGCCTTGATTTTTCAATCGTCAGTTAGACTATTGGAGGAATAAATGTCAATATAAAAAACTTTTATTCTTAGGTATAAGCCTTAACTGGGGTTTATCTGACCAATTAAATATTTGTGAATTTGTTTTATGTTTTGCTGTTAAATAAGATTTTGAAGACGAATATATTTATTAAAAGCAGGCTATAGGTCTTAGTTTGATGATTTTCTTTAATTTCGTCGACATTTCGCGTGATGTGTTTTTCACTCTTTTTCAAGACTATATAAATATTGTGGCAGGACATGTCATATATGCAACACCTCTTAGAGGAGCAATGCCTAGTGAGTTACAACTCTTAACCATTTTTGTGTGCGTGTAATTAATTTTCAAGAATAGAAGGGACCTACAGTTTACCGCCGTATCCCAAAGGCTATACAGAGATGTACTTTTTCAAGACAATGAAACTCTTGGAAGCTTTTTCAATTCATCGCAAGAGTTTTTGGTGGTGGAGGCTGAGAATTTAGCTCAGGACCTCTGTCGCCATAGTCCATCGCACTAACCATCATGCCACGGAACACTAAACTTTTAAATTTATAATTATTAAAATAGTTAAAAAATTATTATAATTATTAAAAAAATGCTAATAAATATATACAAAATAAATACTTATCTTAAACTTTTACAATCTTAATATGTTTCTTATGACTCTCAATTAACTTGTAATGGTTGACTTAAATATTTTAAAACTTCAATTAAAATGTCTTGAAAAATCATCAAACTAAGGCCTGCTTAGAAAAAATTATTTTATCTGAAAAAGATCACAAAGAAAGGAACAATAATTTTATTAAAAGTATGTCAATCAACCAATTAAAACAAAATATTCTTATAGCAATTCAATTATTCACTGATGCTGTAATAATACTTTGATACATCTCATTTAATATCAATATCTTTTGAATTAAGGTTTTTTTTTTGATTTACAAAAAAAAATTACAAGAAAATGTTGTTGTTTCCCAATAAAATAATAAGTATATATTTTTGCATAAAAAGTGTGCATAAAAGTGTAAAAGTATAATTGGCCTTGTCTAAAAAAAAGATTTGAGCAGCGAACTTGATTTTTTTTTAATATATGTATTTTTTAATTAAAAAGAGGTTGTCTGTAAAGCCGATTTACGGACGATGATTTTACGTGATAACGTCATAAGAAAACAGGTTGTGTGCTTTAAAAATGAGTCACTTGAAGCGTTTATTTATTTCAAACAATCATAATTTACAAGAAAAAGCTAAACAAAATTACCTTTTTTCTTTTCTCATTATATTAATTTTTTTTATTTTAAAAGCTTACAAAAAAAATTATACCACTAAAAAGCCAAATATTTCTTCTAAATAATAAAACAGGTTTTAAATTTTTACAATGCGCAAAAAGTATTAAAATAATTTATTAAAAACAATCATTTCTGATGAAAAAAGTGAAAAAATCATTTCCATCACAAAAAAATTCATTTTTTTGATGTAACAACCTATAATAAACTTTATATCACCTGAAAGCTCAAAATATATATATCGATCGGGTCTATGAGACATCTACAAAAAGAGATAGAATTTTTTGAACTCGATCAAATTTCATTAAAAAGACAAAAAAACATTTATTTTTATGTTCTCAGGCTATGGAATAATTTTTTTTGTTTAACAACCTATACAAAATATATACCATGTGAAAGCTTATTAATTCACCATTCATATGACGTATCAATCTCATTTCAAAGATGCCTACAAGAGAAGTTAGAATTTTTTAAAGTCAGCCATGTAATTGTATCAGGATGCTCATAAAAGTTTAATAAAATTTCTATCTGCTCTTGGTCAAAAGTTATAACCTGTTGAATTCTAAAATTTTATTTTACCGCTTTCTCAAAATTGTGTTTACGAAAATGATTGAAACTTCGCAGACATAGAGTCGTAGTCATGGTCTATCATTACTGCATATACTTTATTCCTGTATCTATTAAAGAAAAAAAGATAAATAAGAAACGATGAAAATCGGTTAAAAGCGGTCAAAAAACGAGTTTTTTAAAAACTTGTTTCTTCCGTTATTTAGTCAAAACTCACTAAACGATTCCAAACAAAACGTTATAGCTAAGTTTCAAATGTTTTTAGAATTTTTTCTTAAATGCAGTTATTCTTAAATTAATCTCATCTATCTATTCTCTACGACTTCGCGTTTAGATTTTAACCCAAACTTCATCTTTCCATTTTACCCCTGTTTACCTATTAAATCCTATTAAAAATCCTTCATTTGGATTAAGCTATAGGTTATTATTTTTCAAATAAGCTATAGAAGATTTTTGTATCTCTAATAGTTTATTTTTAATTTGAATTTAAATTTTTTGCCGCACTGCAAAAGTGCGAGAGTGTAACGGGAGAAAATGGCGTCACTTTTATGTGGTGGCTGACATGGTTCATCGATTTATAAGACGTTATCACGTCAAAAATATGTATTTGAAATGTGTAGAATAAATGAAAGTTTTCTTAAATATTAAACAAAAATATATGTAGATATGCTTTTAGGTAATTGGTCAGATGCAATCGTTATCATTTTTCCATTTAATCCTTTTTATATAATAATTTCAGAAAAACAACAATAATTTTTCTTCTTCTTATTGATTACCTATCACAAAATATGTCCTTTAAATCCAAACGATTAGGTTAATTTTTTTGTATTTGAAAATTTTCTTGAACAATCTTTTAACTTTAACACCTTTTCTGCCATAAACACTTAACTTGCATAGTAGTTAAAAAGTATAAGTTGTATAATACAATAAAGTGCATGACTGGGTAATAGTACTTGGTCTTGTAATTTAAAGTACCTAGTCTTTTTAATTTGTTTTTACCTTCAAAAAACACTAAAAAGTGCCGATACGATAATCATCCGCAAATGTCTTCGTACTCGGTGAAAATGGACCCCAGCGCGTGCGGTATCTGGGGGGGAAAGAGGCGTGGGAATTTAAAAAAAAAAAATCATGTGTGCAATTCACACGTGGTAGAAGTGAAACCTTAAAAAATCATTTTTCTTGCAAAAAATTTTTATTCTATCACCTTCAAATCCATGTTTTTTATATGACAACCTATATAAATTTTATATCATCTAAAAGCTTATTGTCTAAGCTCAAAATATATATGTATATAGATCAGGTCTATGAGACATCTACAAAAAGAGGTAGAATTTTTTTAACTCGATCAATTTCCATCAAGAAAAGCGAAAAACGCGTATTCTTCTTCTCACGCTATTAAATCCATTTTCTTCCCTAACAACCTATAACAACCTACACCATCTGAAAGCTTATTGTCTTAGCTCAAAATATATATATCGATCAAGCCTATGAGACATCTACAAAAAGAGCTAGAATTTTTTAAACTCGATGAAATTTAATCAAAAAAAGAAAAAAAAAAACATTTATTTTTATGTTCTCATGCTGTTAATTCAATTTTTTTGTTTGACAACCTATAAAAAATTTTATACCATGTGAAAGCTAATTGTTTCACCTTGTATAATGATGCATAAATCTTATTTCAAAGATGTCTACAAGAGAAGTTAGAATTTTTTAAAGTCAACCATGTCGAATTTCCAGACTGAGATTACAGTACTTCCTACACTGGTATCTGGTCATCGCCAACAGATCTCCACAGGTGGTGTTTTGAGGTATTTTTCAATTTAAGATTGTGTAACTTGTAGAGCACGTACCGTTATGTCTGATATATCAAATAAAAGGTTATGTTATCAGCATGCGTATTAAAGTTAAAACAAATTTGTATGTGCACTAGATCAAAAGATATAACGTGTGTTGGAAAAGAACATCTTTTTACCGTTATCTCCGAATTTTGAATATGAAATTAATTGAAATTGTGTACATTTATAATTTATTTAATTACCTATCTACAGTACAAATTTCATTCATCTATCTATTAAAACAAAAAAGGTATAACAAGTTGAAGTCGTGTCGCGTTTTCGTTTCATCTTGTTTCAAATCACTACGATACTAAAGAAGTTTTCACTTCAAAAAGTCTGCCCCTGGTAGTTATTAAAAGAAAAATGAAATGCATAAATCATTGCAGTCTTTTTTTTTCAAAACTTTTGTCAAAGGAAGCTGAAAATAATTGAATACAATCGTTGAGCTGCTTACTTAATATACAAACAAATATTTTTTTTTTCCAAAAACACGGCAATGCCACGTTTTTGATATCACTTCAAACATTTCGTAGGTACCTACAACAAATCAATTCGAAAAGATCAAGGCTGTTTTCCAAACAAATTGCAATACCCCGAACATATAATATGGAAAGTTCCCGCTTTGTCATTTTTTGACACTTATCAGAAACTAGTTAAAACTCCTTTATAATATCAATAATGCTAAAGGAACTTCTATTTTAAAAAAATTTTAAAATAAGCTTCAGACATATGTATAGTATCAGGTTTCCAGTTGTTAATAGCATAAAAAGCAAGCTTTATGAACACTGGACAAGGTTTTTTGCATAATGACGATATTGTATGTAGAACAGGTACCTATATTGAAAAACGACTAGAAAATCTGGCAACATAATAGTTGATCCTTAGAGTCATTCGGTTGATTAGTACATGTGTTTTCATGCTAATGTATTAGATCATTAATCCTTCCGACCAATTTGTATCTATTTAATATGAACTTAAATCTTTCTTTTTTTTTATGATCGATAAATTTTTCGAAAACTGGCTTGGGAGTAGGTATTTTTTAAATTTCATTTCTAGATAATTATATTATTAACAAAACAAAGTTATTTATTATTTTTTTTCCAAATTATGAGAATTTTATTTCCGATAGCAAGGGATAGAACCAATTTATAAAAACAATTTGTTCACCATCTGAATGTCGGTATCAATATATATTTGCCATTTTTCCAACCGCTTTGTACTCGTAAATTGTTTATTGTGTGTGACTTTTTTTTTCAAAACTTGTCCTAGTGCAACTCGTCCTTACAGACAAATAATAATTAAAAACTGATTCAAAAAGCATAAAATAAATGTTCAATATGATTAAAAATGGCAAGTAATTAAGAGTAATAAAATCATAACCCCAAAATATAATGTTAATAAAGTTAAAAATGGAAAATGGAAATTCTGAGATTTTTTAATGAATATTTAATTTTTTAACACATAATCTCTTCAACTTTATTTGTCTTGTATTTTAAGACGTACTTGATACATAATTGTTTTGAACACCTCGTATTTAATGTAAATTTATAATTTAAACTTGCAACTTTTAACAAATACCTAATTCCACTACAAAATATTTCAAATAACAAACATAATTCCACAATAAACAATTAATTTTCCTTCTCTATTATATGCTTTGGCCATTTTCATAATAATGCAACTTTCAATTTAGATATCGTACCATTAATCAGGATTTACTTGCAAGCACACAAAACTTACACTCTGATTTATGTTGATGTGGCTTCCACTAATTTAGCACAATGGCTACTATAGATAAACAGAAAACCCCCTCAAGGGGCAAACTTTTTATACCCCAATTATACACTATATACTCGTATATATGACATCCCCCAAAAGCTTTTAAATATGTTTTGAGTTTAAAAAAGTTTACAAAAACGTTTCTCTATCTGTTTTGTCTATTTGGACATTGGGATGTTGTATATACATAAATAAGATGGCAAAAAGATGAAACCACGAATGTTAGTTATGCTGGTTGCCAGTGCTACCATTGCGCCAAATAAATTTTATTTAAAATAATTTATCTTACTTTTCATTTTGATGCGAAACTTTAATACGAATATGGTGCACATACTTACATTTATTTGTCTGCCTGTGTAAATGGAGAGATACAACACAAAACCTGGGTCAAAAAGAAGTTGAAAAAAAAAATGCATTAAATGCCATCGGGATTAGGAAGAGAGAGGCTCTGCGAGCTGAGGTGCCTCCTTCACATTGTAAAGGACCTCTGTTGTATAAAAATTCATTGAAATCTATACCTACCTTAGCCGGCACCAGCACCAGCTTTATCCCCGAGAGAAAAACCTCCTAAAAAGTTATTCGTTCGCCACACAACAACCCTTCATAAAATGCTTTCATACCTGCTGTTTCGTATATTCAAACGAGAGTGGAGTGAAACAGGACAGGGACCAACAAAACGCTCGTATTCATATCTCTACACATTGCTACGCTTCTGCTCCTGCTGCTGCTGGTTTAATTGCTCTCCTATGCGAGTTTACTGAGGGATTCCATTGCACCAGTGTCATTTTCAACGATGTTTCCGGTTGTTTCCTCCGCCGTTACCGAGAATTCTCAGGCTCATTAGGAGATGCTTGTTTTCATTTTCCAAGCTTTAGGTATACCGGGATGGGAACGGGACTTTTGCCAGGATGACGACGACGTCATTGTGTATGTGTGTGGGGAAAGTGTGTGAACGAGCACCATTTTCCATAAGCAGCAATTCATTCAAAACAGCAAAAAAAAAAGGCCCTGGGAGTGTATTTATCCGAGTATGCTTCCTCCTCTCTCCTCAAACTCTTTTTGACAAAGCGACCAACTACCTCTACCTACCTTGGCAGGACTCACATTTGGTCGAGGCAAATTGTGTTAAACTTAAATTACATATGCCTACTGGATGGCTGACCGACCGACGGAAATTCCAAAATATCCTTGTCCATCAACACACACAAGAGGAGTGAGAAAGAGAGAGATAGAGAGAGTATCCTGGGGGGCAGATTTCAACTTGTTTGTTCATCTGCAAATGGGAACATTCATTCTGTGGTTCCGGAGCCGGTCTTGGTGCTGCATCCATTTTTGTGAAAGCAAACAACTTCGGTGCACAAGATTCCTTCTGTCCTGACTATAACACACACACAAACACACACACATCATAAATTGTGATGCCAATGTAAAGTAAAGGCAGCTCTGTTGCGTGTGGCTAGTATCATACTGTGAAGCTATTCCAGCTCCAGCAGCATACGATTTTATAGCCTCCTGGATATGGATTTTCAGATTGGAATTATTTGGCTTGCTGCTGCTAAGCCGTTGTGTCGTTTCGCAAAAGCATTTTCGGGTAGAAGTGCACTGTCAGAGCAAACAATTATTTGCCAATTAACGATCTGAGTAGACTCGTTAGGCTTGGATTTGTTTTGTTATTTAGTTCTTTCTTATTGTTGTTGTTGTTGTTTTTGCTTCAGTTGGCTGCTATTGGTATATGTTTTTCATAGCTTGTGGCAGTATTGGCTTTGGTGGATAAACCAAAAAGCTTGAAGCTGGCAAGCCATCAATCTTTTGCATGATATTTGTACAATGAATTGTCTGATGTGCTCAATGAAAATGTAATATTTTGTTATAATTGATGTAAAAGATTTTACGGTTATTTTGTTGTGTAAATTTGTAAAATGTGGATAAATTTTATTTACCAGTTCAATATTTTATCAATTTATAAATGGAGACTATTTATAATGCATACGATATCACAATTTTATGAATTCACTTGACTATGTGGGAATGTTTGAAGAAAAGTTGGCAATTAATTATTTTGTTTGGGAAATATTGGGACAAAATAAATAAATACAAATCATTGATGATTTGACAAATAAAATGTAAGGTTTTGTTTCTCGAATGCATTTGAAAATTAGAAAATGTATTCTTTTTTTTTCTGTTTATGTCAATAATATTTTTAGATTATTTGCAGATAGACGGAAAGCTATCATTAGATTTTAGTTGTAATGTGATAGCAAAACAAAAACAATCATTGGTATTTTTTGTAATGTCTTTAAATTGTATACTCCCTAGTGGAGACTTTTAAAAATCATAGTGCAATAAAAATGCAGTTTTTTAAATAATTTTGTTATCAATACCAATGATGTTTTGCTATCATACACACCAAAAATCTGCTGTAGGTCTTATAACTTTTTAAAACATCGCTCAAACATTTTTTTGTTTGCTTTAAAGTACCAACACCAAAGCACAATTCACCTTATTTTGTAGAAATTATTCTAAGTGTAGGTGTACTAATATGGATACACAACAACAATAACTAATTTTGCATTTTATTGTAGTTTGTAATATTATTTACCTACATAAAAATTGAAAAAAAGTACGTATACGCCGCAGTGACTCGGATGATTTCTTTAATGCATACTAGCATAGCTTAAGTCATGGGCACCTTGTAGCACTTTAAACTACAGACATTAATTTGCTGTCTAGGTATACCTAAACTAAATTTTATTAGTATACAAATATGCCAGAAGTTGAAATAAATATGAAAATTAAGTAAATATTTATTGTAGAATTTTAAAAATAAATATACATATTTTAAAAAAACGACATCAGCAGAAATTTTCTGAATAATAAAATAAAATGTTTCGCACGAACTCTTAAGGCTAAAGTTGCTAAGCATCATAATGGTTTTTATAATAATAAAATAATAATAACTAGCCGACCCAGCCCTCGAAATTCGAGTGCCAATTTCTATTTTTTTTTTTTTATTTGCAACAATTTTGAACACAATAATACCAAAATAGTTTCTTTATTTTTTATAGTATTTGTTGTTGTTTTCTTACGATTAACTACACTTTTTACACAGGAATATATAATAGCTGTGTTTTTTTTGTTTATCTATACAGATTTTGTGCAAAAAAACGACATCGAGATTTTTGAAATCCATGCAAACATTTGGCACCACTGTACATATACTTTGGCAGCTGTCTGTCAAAAATGTTGCTTTTGTTTTTTTTTTTTATTTTAACTCCGAAGTGGGAAGGCCATTACATCCATGTTGGATGCAAATAAAAATTTTCATATGGCCATGGCATCCATGTTGGATTAAAAAAAATTTTTTTTCACAAAAAACCAAAAATTATCTGTATATTCTTAGCTACATTTTAAGACCATGACCATTACCATTAGTTGCGTCGTTCTTGTGTTATAAGCGTTTGAAGGTAGCCATATTGAATTTTTTTTCGATTTTTTTTAAATCAAATGTGAAAACTTTTTTATTTTTATTTCTAATTTTTCGAAAAAAACTTTGGTAATTTTATATACATATCTGTTCAACAATCTTATCAGGATCCATTTAAGACTTTTATCCGAAAAGTGCATTGCGTATATCTCGAGATATTAACATTTCAATGCAACCATGTCAAACAAATTTTTGATTATTTTTTTCTATGAGAGTTTTTTTCAAACCTCGTTTTCTCCGCTTTTTTTTTTTTGTTAATATTTTCAGATATTTCTGTATGAACACAACAATTAAACTACCTTGGCACTACTGTTTTTATCGAGAGAAAGTAAAATCTGGATAATTATCTGGATTTTTCAAAAATCTATACAGATAAAGTTTTTGTTGTTTTTAACACGTAAATTGTTTTGATTTCAAAAATCTCGACGTCGTTTTTTTGCACAAAATCTATATAGATAAACAAAAAAACACACCTAACGTAAAAAAAAAGTATCGAAAAAGAAAATGCAAAGTGTAATCTCCTTAAGGGCATTGTGTTTGCACCTTGCATTTCAATTCAATTCAACCTGTTTCATGTTCCATTCGTTCAAATTCCATCCGTCAATCATTCACCTCCACCAACTTCACTCAAATTTGTCATTCACACCATTTTTTTTTTCATTTAGCTTGTAGGAACATGAAAACAGACCGAGTTCTTTTTGCGATTGTGTATGTGTCCTTTGACAACAATTTTAACACGTACGTCAATCTGAAATCAAAACAACTTCTGCAAAATAAAACCAGAGATTCCTTTGATCAATAATTTTAGGTGTGTTTTTTTGTTTATCTATATAGATTTTGTGCAAAAAAACGACATCGAGATTTTTGAAATCAAAACAATTTACGTGTTAAAAACAACAAAAACTTTATCTGTATAGATTTTTGAAAAATCCAGATAATTATCCAGATTTTACTTTCTCTCGATAAAAACAGTAGTGCCAAGGTACTTTATTTGTTGTGTTCATACAGAAATATCTGAAAATATTAACAAAAAAAAAAAAGCGGAGAAAACGAGGTTTGAAAAAAACTCTTATAGAAAAAAATAATCAAAAATTTGTTTGACATGGTTGCATTGAAATGTTAATATCTCGAGATATACGCAATGCACTTTTCAGATAAAAGTCTTAAATGGATCCTGATAAGATTGTTGAACAGATATGTATATAAAATTACCAAAGTTTTTTCGAAAAATTAGAAATAAAAATAAAAAAGTTTTCACATTTGATTTTTAAAAAATCGAAAAAAAATTCAATATGGCTACCTTCAAACGCTTATAACACAAGAACGACGCAACTAATGTTAACGGTCATGGTCTTAAAATGTAGCTAAGAATATAGAGATAATTTTTGGTTTTTTGTGAAAAAAACAATTTTTTTGAATCCAACATGGATGCCATGGCCATATGAAAATTTTTGTTTGCATCCAACATGGATGTAATGGCCTTCCCACTTCGTATTAAAATAAAAAAAAAATAAAAGCAACATTTTTGACAGACAGCTGCCAAAGTATATGTACAGTGGTGCCAAATGTTTGCATGGATTTCAAAAATCCCGATGTCGTTTTTTTGCACAAAATCTATATAGATAAACAAAAAAACACACCTTTTGTTTATTTTCTTCGGTAATATAAATTCAATTAAATCAAAATCAATAGGAAATTGCAGATATTATTAAGATCTGAGTGAAGATGAAGTAGAAAGTTAATTATTTTGGCCGTATGCTGTCGTTTTACAGAGACAAAATATCCTGAAGACAATCACGGGAAGAAAAGTCACAGTAATTTGACTTTTTCACAATAACTATGCCAGGAAAAAATATATTTTGATCGCAAATGGTTTTTTTTTAATTTATTTTATATTTTTCCGCAATAAAAAAAACGATATTCAATTAGAATTTACTCTTTATTTGAAGTTGGTGTTCTCAAATTAACAATACGAATTTTTGAATTGAATTTCTTTATTGAGTCTTTTAGGTTACAGTTGCTGTCTTAGTCTAAAAATAACAATTCTTTACTACTTTACTTAAGTTAAACTGGCGGCTATAATGTATTGCCTGCTCTTTCAGTTGCTTTGTAATGAAAATGAATACAATGTTTGCCTCATGGCGGTCAGTAAAATGTTTTTCTTTTTTTTCTACTCTTGCTCATGACAGAGAGTTTTGTTTACGTTAACTGTGTGACGTTTTGTCACCCTCTTATAAACTAGGATACATATATACAATAAAAAAACTACAGATACCTTACAAACTAACCCTACGATAGAATGCCTTGAACATTTGTTAGGTTTGTGAGATACGAATATACATAGTATGTACGGAATACAAATATACATTTTCTTTTTTTTTTTTTTGTTAGAGCGAGAGCTCAGTCAGATTCTTGTGAATACATTGTATGTTAGGTTAACATTTTCGTTTATAAGAGCGAGTACGCCCTTAGATTCATTATTTATTTGTTTTTTTTTTCCCTTTTTAGTGAATATTATTAACATGGAGGAAAAAGGCATTTATCGGGGAACACATTTATACTTCGATTGTTGTGTACGAGACGAGATAAACATAGATACACAGAGGGTGTTACAAAAGAAAAAAAAAGAAACTTCATTAATGAAGATAATGAATGACAGATAACATTGATTATTACAATTATTTGTTTTATAAAATATTTTTACTTTTGATTTGTTGTTCATTTAATTGTCTTTTACATTGGTGATTTTGTAATTATTTATTTTATAATAATACCTGTTATATATTGTTTGATAAATACTTGAATTGTATTTTATTTCAATTAGAAGATAACTAAATGATACTTATTCTAGTATTTTTAAGTAAGTACTGTCGGCCAATCTTTAGAGAATTTTGGTAACTTATTTTTAATAATTTTATAGGTAGAAAAGGGGTTCCCCCAACGTACACTGTAGTGAATCGCGGGACGCAAGTGGCGAATGGATAATTATCCGCGATTTTGATTTGGGATGGCCCTGTTATAGAACTCTAAAGGTTCTAACACTGGAGCGTCAAGATCCACTGAGAGTATTCCGAGTGGTGACAGATAACCAACGCCGTCCCAAGAGGACCCAGTCTGGGATGCTAAGGAATGTATTATTAAGTCGTTTTCGGATTGTTCAAAGTTTGAAATTGTTTTTTTCATGAGAAGCGAGACGTATCTCATCAGCGGGACAGTATTTGTGTCGCTGTAAATAAAGTTATTTGAGAATCTTTTGGTCCGGGTCTCAAAGTTTTTACCAGCACAGAGCCTAAGAAGTTTTCTTTCAAGGATTTCCATATTTTGGGCTACCGAGGGAGAGATGGTAAACCATATTGGAAACCCGTATGTCATTACTGGTCTAACTAATGTTTTATAAAACAGTAGTTTGGATTTTTTGTTTAAGGCTCTGTGCCTGAAAAAGGGCATCAGCATGTTAGAGACTTTTCTGGTCTTTTCAATGGTGAGTTTAGCATGATAATTAAATTTAAATAGATTGTTGAAGTTGATTCCTAAATATTTCAACTTGTTTTGAACTTGGATTGGGCAACCGTTGACGTTTAGTGTGAGATGTTTGCTTTCCCTTACTACTCCAATTGGACCTTTACCACTCGCGTTTCTGATGCAAATCAGTTCTGATTTTGGGACATTCAGCTTGATACCCCAGGTGTTGTAATAGTCGTTTATGACCCCGATGTGTTTTTCGAGGTGGTGTAGAGCTACTAGTGGATATTCGTGGTTGGAGTACGCGATGGTGTCGTCGGCGTAAAGGAGACCGGTTGAGACCAAATTATTTTCTGACCATGTATGGGGGAAGTCGTGCACAAAGATGTTGTATAGGTGTGGGCCCAATATTGACCCTTGCGGGACGCCACTGTCGCAGCTTCGGGGGTTCGACTTTGTCCCTTGAATTTGTACGAAGAAAGTTCTATTAGATAGAAAGCTGTGCAGAATATTGTAGATGTAACTAGGAAGATTAATTGATACGAGTTTAGAGATAAGCCCCACCCTCCATACGCTATCGAAGGCTTTTTCAACATCGAGAGAGCAGGCGACTGTGCATCTTTTTTCTCTCAGATTTAAGATGATATCGTTTTGAAATTTGGTTAGCGCATGGAGGGTGGAGTGTCCTCTGCGGAACCCGAATTGGAAGTCGGGTATCGGGTCTATGGGGTTGTCTAGCGGGCAATTCATTTTGTTCAGGATTATTCTTTCGAGTATTTTCCCGGTGTTGGAAAGTAGGGAAATCGGTCTATAATTGTTAATGTCAAAATTGTTTTGTTTTTTAACTATAGGCAGGATCCTAGCTGTTTTCCAGAGGCTGGGGAAGTAGGCATTGTTAATGCAATTATTGTATAGAATTGTTAGGAAGTTAACCGCTTGATTTGAAATTTTTTTCAGAAAGTAATTAGAAATGTTGTCCGGCCCGGACGATTTTTTTGGTCTTAGAAGCTTAAGCAGGTTCTTCACAGAATCAGGGTCAGTAAAAATATGGGGTGCAATAGGGTTCAGTGCAGAGTTTTCGGAATTGAATAGGAAAATGTGTTCCGGTGTGTTTAGAGCCACTGAGTTAGCGGACTCTTGGGCTCTTTGCGTGGTGTTTATGTTGAATAGCGGCACTCTTTCTTTGTACACGTCTGTAAAGTGTTTTTCGAAAGATTCAACGATTTTTGCTTCGCTGGTGAAGGTCTCATTATTAACGACCACTTTATTGCAATGAAATTTTTTCTTTTTGCCCAAGATCCCGAACGCCTCTTTAAAGGCCCATGGGCCAGGCTTAATTTTGGAAAGTCTGTCACTTAGTTCCTTGTTTAACCAGATGTTTACTTTTTGCTTAATAATGTTGTTTAATAAGGCGATCTGGGATGATAACTCTCTATATGCTGGACTGATTCTGTTAAGGGATCTGTGGAATATATTTTTTAAACGCCTTTGCCACTGGTGTTTGACTTTATAGAGGTTTTCGATTTCAGGGGGTAAGTTCTTGTACTTGTTGAATGAGATGGAAGAGCTTGTGGAGTTTCTTTCTAGGGTGGTAATGAGTGTTTGATTAAAATGTGATATGTATTTATCAATGTCGGTATTGGGTAGGCAGGAGGTCGCTGGGGGAAAAAGTTGAAGGAGGTTGCTATCTAATTGGTTTCTGAAGGACTGCCAGTTGGTATTTTTAAATGATCTGAGTGAGTGCTCCTCACGCAGGCAGATGTTTGCTTCTCCAATACTTATGCACAGAAGTAGGGGGCAGTGCTCTGTAAAGGTGGGAAGGGTTTTCAATGAGAAGTTTTTATTGAAGTGGTTAATTAGATGACTGGATATGAGAAAGTGGTCCAAAAAAGATGGTCCTCTGGGAAAGGTGGGTGTATCCGATGTGAAGTTGGCTAGGGATGGATTGAAGTTTTGTAACCATGATTCAAGCGTCTTACCGTTTAGGTTATGGGTGTGGTCCCCCCAATTGGTACTCCTAGCATTGAGGTCACCACCTATAATTGAACCATCAAATCTGTTGGAGAGGGCTTCAATAGCGTTGAGTTCTGAGGTAAATTGTGCAGGGGGGGTGTTCGAGGGGAAGTATACCGACCCTAGTAGAAGTGTTTTGGGTGAATTATCAATTTTCAGTTTGATGGTGACGAAAAGCGAAGGAAAATTTGTTGAATGATAGTCCACCAGCTCGTATTCAATGTTATTTTTGATGAGCAGGGCTACCCCCTGGTGGTTGTCATTTCTTAAAGTGTGATAGTTTTGTATTTGTATTCTGTGTCTATTCGAGAAATGAGTTTCTTGAATAAACGCAAAAGAACAATTGCTAGCTTGGAGAATTTTTTGAAGTTCTATTCTCCGCGCTTGTGAAACTAAGGACGTAATGTTGAATTGTAGAATTTTTAACCACATCATTTGGAGCAGAAAAGGAGTTGGTTGACCAGGTCGAGGTACGCTATTCTTTTTTCCGCGAGGGAGCTGAAATTGTTTAGGTTAGACATGAACTTTTCAATATTCGAAATAAGTGTGTTCATGCCAATGCCAAAAAGGTCATTTGACAGTGACATGAATTGATCAATAGTGGATTGTCCTGTTTTTTTATTGGAGTAGTTCGGGAACATGGGTTCCACTCGGGGGGTGTTATTTTGGGTTGCTTTGAAATGGCTGGCATAAGAAATACCCGGTGCCACAGGGGCACCCCTGGAGATCGCGAGGGAGAGGCCTCTTGCGTCAGCTTTTTTAGCACTTGCTTCTTGCAGAAGGCGTTTTCTTCTGGAGTCATATTTTTTGTAGGACTCGCATCCTCTAAAGTTAGCTGGGTGGTCTGAGCCGCAGTTGACGCAAGTGGCCTTGCTCTCCCCCTTGTTCTCCACAGTGCAGGCGCCGGGCTGGTGGTTATTGGTGCATTTTACGCACCTGTATTGGTTTGCACAATTCTTTGCGAGATGGCCGAACTGTTGGCAGCGCCTGCACTGTAGGGCGCCCGTGTTTCCCTTTGGCTTCTCCCAGTGAACCCTGGTATTAAACAAATATTTGATTTTGAGGAGTTCCCCCATGCTGGTGCCTGGTGTTAACCGGACCAAAAAGAGATTATAGTTTATTTTCTTTTGCCTAGACCGAAGTGTTTCAAATATAGAAACCTTTTCCGCGAAAGGGACTCTCATTTTGAGCTCGTCCAAGATCTCGGATTCCAAATAATCTGAGGTGAGGCCCCTTAGGACCACGTTGGTGGTTCTGTCTTCCTTCAAAGTGAAGGAGTGTGCTTGGGCACTCTCTGTCTTTCTCATTAGATCCATAAGCTCCCTATGGACTTTTGCGTTATCGACGTACAGCCTACTGCTGTTCCCGCGATTCACTATCCTATACGCGAAGTTTACCGACTTTTCTCGGAAATCAAATAATAATTTTCTAGTGTCTACATTTTTCATTATAATTGGCGGACAGTACTTACTTGTATGTGGTATATCGCTAGGGATGCTTTCCTTTCCTAAGGTGTTGATTGGAGTATTGTTGGTACCGTCTTTGGTGCTTCCATCGGTGTTATTATTTTGTCCTGGGACATCTTCCTCCACGTTGCTGACTGCTGATTGTGATAATTGTCTCGTGATGTTGTGGTTGTGCGAGTTCTTTTTTAGCGTGTGGATTGTTATGTCCAGCAGAGGGGCGAATTGGTTTTGTGATGGAGCGCCAGTGTCCATGACTTGGCGGGGTGATGGTGTTGCTGCCTTGTGCCTTTTATCCGGCATCTTCCATTCCTTTGTCAGGAGGTCGTCATCGATTTCGATTTGAAGGGCTCGGGTTGTGGCGCCATTGTTGGAGGTACCAGGATTTCCATCGTTTTGTTGCGAAGGTTGCTTTGGCGGGCGGCTGAGTACAACGAGTTGCTGCGCCACTTCCATCTCGATGGATTTGTTGATGGTGATTTTGGGCTGTTTTCGTTTTCTAATGTTAGAAGAGGTTTTGTTCATCTCTCCGGCTTGTGCCGTGTGGCATTTTTTGAACAAATAAATCAATTAAGATAGCAGGCAATTTAGATTGCTTTTGTTTTAAATATTTGATTATTTAAGTTTTTTGAGGGGTTTTTGTTTGGTTTTAAATGATTTTTATTTAGTTTTTCACAATAAAATTGCTGTGTTAAACACGTGTCTCAAAAAGCCGCCAAAAATCCAACTTCTTAACAATACGAAGAAAACTTTCAGCTTGACGTTTGAGAAATGTCAAATCTTCCAGGAAAATTTTAATGAATGCGTTCAGACACTTAATAATGTTTAAAGATATGTTCACATTTATTAAAGGTGCGTTCAGGTGTAGATCTTCATAATATACAGTAGTAAAAAGGTAATCCGTGGTACTATGTGGTGATAAGCGACATTTTTTAATCAAACAAATCAATTCTTAAGGCATTACCACGACAACTGCGTCGCACAACAACGTTTTTTTTATGTTAAAACCATAACAACAATGACCTAATAATCATTTTTAGCAAAAAAACAAAACCGACTTCCATGGATCAAAACTGGGTTTTATGGTTTTTAAAATAGTTCTTATGGCTAAAAATGAACGAAATTGAAATGGGACCACACTGCAGCCACCAGCTTTCCAATACAAAAAGAATTATCAAAATTGGTTCACTCAGTCCAAAGTTATGCGGTAACAAACATAAAAAAAAAAAAAAAAAATACAGACGAATTGAATACCTCCTCCTTTTTGGAAGTCGGTAAAAAGTGAAAAAGTGGGAAATTTACAAAATTAAATTTTTTTTTATTTCTTTCTAGCAATATTTGTTTTTTTTTTTTTTTTAATTTTTGGAAAAAACTACCAAACGTTTTTTTTTTAAACTAAAAAATAAGCTTTTTGCATCATTATTTTTTATTTTGTCGTCGTAAAAACTGTCATAAAATGAGTTTGAATCTATCACTTTTTGCAAAAAGTTGCCGTTGTAGTTATACTTTTAAAGCCTTGAGGCTTAACTACAATGACCTAAAAAGTGAAAAAGTGGGAAATTTACAATGTTAAAAAAAATTTATTTCTTTTCAAGCTCCATTTGTTTTTGGAAAAAACTACAAAAATTGTTTTTCAAACCAAAAAATAAGCTTTCTGCATCATTATTTTTAATTTTTTGGTCGAAAAAACTATCACAAAATGAGTTTGAAAATGTTGACTTATTGACTTTTTGCATTAAGTGGCTTTTAACTACATTGGCTCAAAAAGTGAAAAAGTACAAAAGTGACAATTTTCAAACGCATTTTTGTATGGTTCTTCGGGCTAGAAAATTAAAACAAAAAATGCGAAAACCATATTTTTTTTGTATAAAAAGAATTTGTTAAAGGTATAACTACAATGGCCTAAAAAGTGAAAAAGTGGGAAATTTACAAAATTAAAAAATTTTTATTTCTTTCTAGCGCCAATTTTTTTTAGAAAAAAACTACAAAAATTGTTTTTTTAAACCAAAAAATAAGCTTTCTGCATCAATATTTTTAATTTTGTGATGGGAAAAACTGTCACAAAATGAGTTTGAAAATGTTCACTTTTTGACTTTTTGCAAAAAGTGGCCGTTGTAGGTATACCTTAATAGCCTGTTTTCACTAGAGCAAATGAGATGATTTCGATCAAATTTGCCAAATGAGGTTCGAAATGAGATAATTTCCCATACAAATTTCAAATTTGAAATGAGATAATTATCATCTCATTTCAACGAAATTAGCTAGGAAATTAAGTCAAATCGCCTGAACGCACATAAAACTTCATTGTGAATAGGCCACAATTGTGGCATTTTACGAAACGTCAATCTAAAAAAAAAAATCATAGCGGTAAAATTATATTTAAATTTGTGTATTTCGCGTCGGTAAATAATAAATAAATAAAAAAATATTATAAAGCATAATACTTTGATTTCCATCATTAGTTTCTACCTCTATTTCATTCTATGAAGCAATTAAATGTTAAAGGTAAGTTTTTGAATAATAGAAATTTGATGATTGAATAGAATTGATTTTGTTTTTTTTTTTTTTAATAGATCTTTGTTAAAAAAGCTGGACGTGACCGAGCAATTAACTAGGAGTCGAGACTATCCAATATCATCCCAAGGATGTAAAACGTGTTTATTTGTTTTTTTTTAAACAGAAATATTTCATTACGAAAAACTGAAAAAATTGTTTGCCGACAACAGTCCTCAGCTGCAAGTACTGCGCCACGACAAACCACTGAAAGTGATGAAGATTCATTCCCATTTGTCATATGTACCGAGTATATTATTTCAAAAGCATTGAAGCACTTGGCGTGCAAAACAATGTACAAATCAACGAAGCTCCAAGCAGTTCAAGGGTTTTCTATGCGTGTTAGATCAACATATGAAACCAGGAGAAACCATTGCTCTGTTTGGATACTGACTACACCAAGAATCGTGTAAAAATAAAATAAAATCTTTTCTTTTAATTAATTTATTATTAGTTTCAATTTTATTTTGTCAAAAATTATACTACATTTCGTTGGGCCTCGATTATTTTAAAAAGATTATTTTGAGGACATGTCTTGCTGCTGCGTTCTTCCCTTGGTCATCGCCGTCGTCGAACGTCGCCTCATAAAAGTGATATACCTAGATCTGCTGTATGCTTTTCTTGTGTTTCTTTCGGTTCTTTGTGATTGTTTGTAGATTATCCTTGAGTTGGGTCAGTGAATGTTCGAATACAGCATTACCCACTTCTGTTTGTACTGTCGTCTGGTTGGTGAGCATGGCATATAGATTATATGTAGCTTCGTCTTCATTACCTGATGCGAGTTTTAACTTCAGGAATAGCGATGATGTGTGTTCCACTGACTACGATTAGTTTCTTCGGTGGTGGTTTTTGGGCTGGATTCTTTTTTTTAGTTTTCTTTTTTTATTTTACTTCCAAGGAGTCGTATTTGTTTTTATTCTGAAAAACAATTTGTTTGTATTGCAATTATTTTTAATAGATAATTATTTAACTTACCATTTTTTGCTGGCATTTTGATTTCCGTTTTATTTTAATATTTTTTTTTTTCATATGAATGACAGGCCTGTCAACAAAACTCATACTTCAGTGTTGACACTTGTCAGTCCAAATGAGATAATTTGTGGTGAAAACACTTTTTTGGAAATTTGCTAAATTACCTCATTTGGGCTGTAGTGAAAACAGGCTATAACTCTTTTTTACAAAATTTTCAAATTCATTTTTTGACAGTTTTTCTTACCTTAAAATCAAAAATAATGATGCAAAAAGCTTATTTTTTGCTTTAATAAACAAAAACAAATAGCGCTAGAAAGAAATAAAAAAAATTTAATTTTGTAAATTTCCCTTTTTTTTACTTTTTAGGTTATTGTAGATAAGGAACAAAAAAGACGTTTTTGTTAGTTTTCCCTGAACCTCATAAGAAAAACGCTTTGCCATGCGGCGATAAAATCTTATTGCCTTTTATGCAAAAATGTAAACGTCTAAAAGTGAAAACTTGGTAAAATGGTAAAGGAACTGTCAAAGTCAGCTATTACATGAAGCCTCAAGAGGCTTGACTCTTTTTTCGAAATTTCTTTTGATAACACACCCACAAAAAAAAAAAGTTCTGACCTGGGGTTGCGACTAAGTTTTTCATATAGTTTTTGGGTCGCTGAAACCGAATCTGGAGTCCGTTTTGCCCCATCACGTCAGGTTTTCGAGATAACCTAAAAAAATGTCACGAAAACAAAAAATTTTTTTCTCTGATCTGGATATGCGAATATGTAAATCATATAGTTTTTGGATCACTGAATCCAGATTCGAAGTCAATTTTGCCCTATCACGTCAGGTTTCTGAGATATCCTCAAAAAATGTCAAAACCAAAAAAACTAAATTTCTTATTTGGGGTTGCGTCTAAGTTTTTCATATAGTTTTTGGGTTGCTTAAACCGAATTCGAATTCTATTTTTCCGCATCATGTCAGGTTTTTGAGATATCCTCAAAAAATGTCAGATAAGAACTTTTTTTTGAGTTTAGACATTTTTTGAGGATATTTCAAAAACCTGATGTGATAAGGCAAAATAGACTTCGGATTCGGTTTCAGGGACCCAAAAACTATATGAAAAATTTAGTCGCAACCCCAGGTAAAAACTTTTGTTTTTTTGGTTTTGACATTTTTTTGAGGATATCCCAGAAACCTGACGTGATAGGGTGAAATTGACTTCGAATCTGGATTCAGTGATCCAAAAACTATATGATTAACATATTCGCACATCCAGATCAGAGAAACAAATTTTTTGTTTTCGTGACATTTTATGAGGTTATCTCGAAAGCCTGACGTGATGGAGCAAAACGGAATTCGGATTCGGTTTCAGCGACCCAAAAACTATATGAAAAATTTAGTCGCAATCCCAGGTCAGAACTTTTATATTTTTTTGTGTAGCTGCCCTACTAACAATTTTGCTTCTATAATGCTTTAAAGAAGCAACAATTGCATCTGTAAAGCTTTATAGAACCAAAATTGTTTGTCGGGTGTGTAATCATTCTGTGAGGCGCGTACTATTACACGATGCCTCTTGAGTCAAGGACTCAAATTTGACATTTATCTTTTGAATTCAAATTTGTTGTTGTTGTATTGCACCAAGAAGCAAAAAGAAATGTGAGGGAATGTTGAAAAAAGAAAAAGTGGAAAAAGAAACGTCAAAAAAGAGTCTCGGACTCACGACCCACGACTCTCCGGTCGGATAATTTTTTCTTTCATCTTTTTTCTCTTTTGCACTCATTATGTTTAAAAAGAGTCGCGCCTCTTGAGGCTTCATGTAATTGCTGACAAATTCTTATGTTCTTTCAAGAGAGAAAAGGAAGAAAATAGATTTCATTGGTATCAAAAGTGTTTACAAAAGTAATAGACTTGATTTTAATAGAATTCGATTTTAACAAAAAAATTCATGGTAATAAAACAAACATCTTACTTTCTAAACTTAGATAACTAAAACAATGAAAGTTAACCATAGTTTACGTGCGATCTTAAAACAACGCACCAATGTGAACCCACCTTAATGTTTTTTGATTTTCGCTGAATGCTTTCATTCATTCATTCAGTCATGAATGACATTTCATTCCAGTCGATTGGAAATTTTCCAATAGAATTCCAGTTGTTTTTGTTTTTGTTTTGTTTTTGTTTTTTTATATTTTTTATCGAATTTTAATTTGTTTAATTTCGTTATTTCGGTTAATAAAAAGTAAAAAAAAATGTGATTCTGCACATCTACGCGTCATTCTCTTTCGTTCCGTGTATAATTTATGCCCCTTCGGTTTTTGGGGGCCCGGTAATTTGTACCACAAAAACTATGCTCGCCGTTTAATTATATGATTTATATAAAAGGTTTTTGAATGAACAACAATAACTTGTGTGTGTTTGTGTTACCACCAAGTTCATAGGCTAGAGTTATGGCTATTTCACGGGGACCAACCCGATCATCAGACTCCTTTCAGTGGTTCAATATAAATTGATTACACAAGCAGCTGTTCTGCAAGTATGAAAGCTATACACAAACCTCTTCTAATAATAATTTAAGTTTTTTTGTATCATTAATTTTGAAAGACATGTAAAAAAGTATTAAAAGTTGATTTTAAAAAGTATGAAAACACCTCTTAAGATGGTCTTATTTTCCAAATATAGTATATCGTTTGATTTCTTGTATGACAAAGAATTTAATAATTTTCAAAAATGTTTCATAAAAACGTTTGGCAGGTATGCCATTTTTAAGAAATAGTTTATACACATATAAAACAGAGTTTAAAAATAAATTGAAAATATTTATTTTTCAAAAGCAAAATTAAATTTTTTGGTATGTCATTTTGTAGAAATCACTAATCAACCAAAAACCAAAATTTCAAAAAAATTCACTGTCCCGTTTTCGAAAATTTGATTAAAAAAAAAAAAAAAAAATTCAAAATTTGTTTAAAAATCCAAAAACTATTTTTTTCAAAATTTTATTTCTGATTTTTATTAAAATTATAGTAATGCTTTTGTATAAGAATCTTTGAAATACAATTAGCAGTTTGGCAGAAAATCAGATTTGAAAAATGCGTTTTTATGGCAAGTACTCTTAATAATGATTTTCGAAAAAAAAATTCATGAAAAGATAGACCTATTTAAAAAAAAATCAATTCCAAAATCCCTCTGTAGAGTCTCCAAAAAATGCTACATACCAAGTTTGAAGTCCATCGGTCCATCCGTTTAGGCTGTAGCTACAGACAGGCAGACAGACTGACAGACGGACTTCCGGGACCCACTTTTTTGGCATTCTCTATCATCGTAATGTCATAACTTGTTATATAGTACCTATATCGCGAGTAAAAAAATAATGAAAATTGCAGTTTTAAAAAATTAACATAAAACTAGGTACCAATATAATTTTTAAAACAAAGTTGGAATTCATAATAAATGCGTCTTTTTTGCTCATCGGTTAATGTTGTGTTTTTTATTGTGCTTTTATTCATTGGGCTCCTTAGCCGTTAAAGTAACACTCTAGGCAAAAATCGAAGGGATTTAAATTTTAAACTTTTACACTTAAAAAATAACTCAAATCAAATCATAATTTAAAAGGGGTTCAATGTCTAAAAAGTTTTTATTGTATTCTCCATGAGTTCTTACAGCTTTTCATTATAACTGTCTATTGTATTAACTTTTAGGTCGTTAGTTGAAGAGCTCAATTTCTAATTCTAATCTAATACAGTGTAATGGTTTTCCATGTTTCAAATTCAAAAGTATTCCAAATTTATCTATTTATTGTGTATCCAATATTTCTTATAAGGTTTAAATAAAAGTAAGATATAATTTCTTCAAAATACTATTTCTAGAAAATCAAATCCTTATAACAAAGCCAATTTGAAATCATTGATTTGATTTTTTTTCTTATAAGAATAAACAAAATACCAACTTATCTGTTGATTGAAGGCATTAGCGGTTTATAACCTTCATCAATACGTTCCCATTAAGATTACATTTATCCTTGTTTCAAGTTTGACAGGGATCAATTTCTTCAACATAAATAAAAAAGAGATGAAGAAAAAAATCCTAAAGATTTTCAATTACCTTGTTCCTAGTATTGTGTTTTTATTTCTTTTCCTAGTAAAAAAAAAATAAAATTGAAACCAAAAAAGACACTTCAAATCAAACTGAAAGCCAAAACAATGATCCAAGTTCAACCAATTGAATTTTTCTACCATATCAATTCACTTAAAAGTTCCATTAAATATTTTATCAATTTATTGTCCTGCCATTTTAAATCAATCTTATCTACTCATTGAACTGAACTGATTCAGCATTAATTTTTTGTTCGAACAAAAAAAAAAAAAAAAAATTATAAAAAAAAAACAACAACGAATCGAGATTCCCCAAACGACGACGTGAATGAGGGTAAAGAAGGATCTGTCTATACCAACGATTCAAAATAAAATATAAAAAAAAATATACCCAATTATATCACTCCATTGTTTTTTGAAATCCATTTAACTCTCTATGTATAACCTATAAACACACACACAGACAAAAAAAAAATAAAATACAAATGCAGAGCTCTACTCTATTTTTGTAGAAGAATTGAAAAAAAAATTTCCACAATGATTCAGAAATCACCCCAAATCGAATTCGCCCGGCCTTTAAGCAAACTCACATGTTTGTCAGTTGGGTAGATATTGTATCCGATGTTGATTTAATTAACTCACCATAATAATATAATACAATTGTCGAGTGCTCCGTACAGGCAGCCAGCTAGTGCAGCTGAAGTGTTGTTTTTTTTTTTAGGATCTTTTTTTTTTTTTATTTTATCAGAGGCTGACAATCAACTAAGGGTTATTTTCGATGCCATACTGTTTCGATAAACGACGACAAGGGCGAGGCATTGGTATTATTTTTTTTGTTTTGTTATTAATGTGACCAGGCCAAAAGTTAATCCACTGTGTTTGACTTAAATCAAAGAAAAGGAGTTCAATACTGTTGGTATTTAAAAAAATTAAAAGTCCGAAATCATCGTTCATCATTTTATCAAAACAAAATTTGGAATTTTTAATTTTAACTTTAATTTTAAATTCTTGACAATATTAAATTATTAAAGTAAATTTTTTGTTTGTATAAGATAAAATTAAGGAAATTAGAGGCAAAGATAGTCTTTGAAAATTAGTTTTTAAAGCAAAACCTTCTTCCATACATTTTGACCGCTTCTTTTAGAAATTATCAAATATATAAAATTATATTTATTATTAATTTTTTTTTTTAAATTAGAAACTAAGTTATCACTTGAAACAGCTGAGAAACTTCATTAATACATGCATGTATTTTTAAGTAAAACAAATTTGCTAAAAAAACAGTGTAGTTAAAAAAAAAAACATAGTCAAATATTTAATGTCTTTTAATAAAAATCTTATTTAATTGAACGTCTTAAATAAAAACCTTAGTTAAGGTTTTGAAAAAAATAATTTTTTGGATTAAAAAAGAGGAATCGTTTTTGAAAAAATCAAACGTTTTAAAATTAATTAAATAATTAAGAATTGCTCAAAAATGGCATACCAACTCTATATTTAAAATTTTATTCCTAAAACTATTTATACGACGCACAGTGGCCCGTTTTGACTTTTTTGCTAGCAAAATTAATATCTTCTAAACAAATAAAGATATCGCCACATTTTTTTTTTTATATTGAAGGAAATTTCCAAGGCTATAAAAATTGTGAGTTTCAAAAAAAAAACTTTACAGGGTGTTTCAGAATTTGGTGTTAAAGTAAGAAGTTTTAGATAAGGTTGTAAACATAATGGTATTTTGATATACAATCGCCAAAAATCAATTTCTGAAGTAATCTGAGTTAAGTGACACAGTGGGGAAAAAGGAAAGGAACCAATTCGAGTGAAACAGTGGGGAGAAAAGTATTTTTTTTTTGTTTTTTATTTTTATGCAATTTTTTTTATTTTTCTTTATAGAAGAGTACATTTATAATGTATTTCAGTGATATATTACAAGTCAAACAGTGGAAAAAGATAAAAGTAACAAATTAACATATAAAAAACACTAAATTTCTTTAAAACTATCATCTAAGTCCAGGGTTATTTGTAATAAACTCATCATTTCTGGAGAGTATTGTTCTTTCAGATCTTTTTGGTTTCTTACATGCCTGAAGCAAGAAATAAGTGTATCCGATGAGGTTGCAAGCATGTTAAATAGGTCTTCATTCTGTCGAATCCTTTAAACTTTGCACGTATTTTGATAACTGTACTTCTTGTGGTCTTTAATTTTGCACTCCTGGGTTTCTTCTGACAGTTCTCCAAGTGGAAGTGATTGATATTCGATGATATTTTGACTATGGACCAATATTATGTGAAGAGTAGGCGTGAGTAGTTTTTCAATTCCATATTGGAAGTTATGTTCGTCCTCATTTGATTCATCTTGATTGTTGAAGCTTTTCTGTGTCCTTTTGCATATCGGACATGACAGCGTAGACTTTGTTTCTGTCAATTCGTTTAAAATTTTTCCGTCAATCATCAGGCAGATATAAACTCTTCACAAGTCCTAATGTTGACAAAAATTTCAAACAAATTGTTATGCGATGTATCCATTTTAAATATTTTTTTTTTCAACTATGCAACTGTTCTTTTAAACTTTAAATGATAATTTCATCAAGTGTTTCATCTGTTTATACCTTAAAAAAAAAAATAATAATAATAGAGTTTCCGCATACCATCCTGGCTAAAGCCAAGAGTACCCATCTTATAAATAAGATTGGGCTCTATTAGTCCCTAGCACTAGAAGAGGTAATTAAAAACGAGATTAGTTAAAAAACTTTTAAATATACTATAAATTGTTAATATTTCATATACTTATGATCTTATGTGTATTATTTGTATTAGTTTATATCAATTTTAATAAATTCACACAATTTTTTTTTGAATGCATTTAAATTATTTTCACTCTTCACTCCACTTGGTAAGTTATTAAAATAGTTAATGCCATCATAGAAGACTGAACTTTGGGTATTACTTAACCTACAACGTTGTGGTCTGATGTTGGTAGCATTTCTCAAACTATAAGGCTGAACTGCGGACACTTCCACTAATCCGTCCGATAAATAATCCGGTAACATACCATTTCGTATTTTAAAAATAAAAATCATAGCGTCAAACGTCAATTTCTGCTTCACATTCATCCAACACAAGCATTCAAGTAAAACACGAATTGGAGTATATACATTCATTCTTAGGATTATTCTCATACCTTTATTTTGCAGTCTTTGAAGTCTTAGTTTCACGTCTGCATTCGAACCATATAATAAGGTTGAACAATAATTAAAGTGTGGCAAAATTATCGCGTTATAAATGAGAATCGCAGCATTGAATGTTAAGTGTTTACGTATTCTGCTTAAAAAATAAATTTTCTTTGAGATTTTTGCACATACATGACTAGCATGTTCTTTTAGATTCAACTTTCTATCTATGACACAACCCAAATACTTAATGCTTTCAACACAAATTAAAGACTCACTATCCATTTTCACATCAATATCTTCATTCATTCCAAACTTCATATATTTAGTTTTCGTTACATTCACCTTAAGCTTGTTCATTTTCAGCCATACATCAATTCTTTTTAAGTCATCATTCAATTTCTCACACATATCTTCACCATTTTTACCACAAATATAAATCAGACTATCATCCGCAAAAAGTTTCATGCTGCAATATTTCAAACATTTTTTGAAGTCATTTATATACAAAAGAAACAAGAACACTCCCAAAACAGAACCTTGCGGCACTCCCAAATTGTTTACTTTTGCATCCGATGTCACACCATTCACACTAGTTCTTTGACTTCTATTGGTAAGATAAGATTCAAACCATTTCCATTCACGATGACATACACCATATAAACGTAATTTGCTCAGTAATATTTGCCTATCAATCGTTTCAAACGCTCTTTTCAAATCAAGAAACACAGCCACTATCGAATGTCCACAGTCAATCTTCCTCTTCCAGTTCCACACAACACAATTAATCGCTGTTTCACATGAGTGTCCACTTCTAAATCCAGATTGTTCCTGTATCAACAGATTATTACATTCTAAATAATTTTGAAACTGTTCTGCAACAAATTTTTCTAATATTTTTTCACACAATGGTAACATATTTATTGGTCTGAATTCTTCACACTTGTTCGTATTATTCACTTTTTCAACAGGGATAATCAATGATTCTTTCCAACTTTCAGGAAATGTACCAGTCAACAGGGAAGTATTTATTATTTTCATAAGTACCGGACCGATAATTTCAATCGACTGAAGAATCATATCTTTGTTTAGTCTACACATATCTTTCTTGTTATTTAATTTATTTATTAAAGTGTAAAGAGATCTTTCATTACAAAAACTGAAAGTAAAAACAGAATTTATATTTATATCAGGTGGGACAAAGGGAATATATGGTATCGAGGCATTTATTTCAAGAATACTATCAACAAAGTAATTATTAAACTTGTTCGCTATTTCACTGGATTGCATTGCAATTTCATCACCAAAACGTACAAAATCAATGTTGTTTGATTTTTTATTCTGCAAAACCATATTTTTCAAAATTTTCCACATTTCAATTTGATTACCCTCCTTAGCAGATATTTTGGAAATGATGTAGTCACTCTTTGCACTTCGAATTTCATTTTTATATTTATTACGTAGATTCTTGTACCTCAACCAATTTTCACTTGTTTTGTTTAAAACCGCTATTTTATAAGCTCTAATTTTTTCACTTTTTAATCTCTGTAGTTCTAAATTAAACCATTCACTGTCTTCAGATTGGGGACTTAGCTTTGTAACCGTTAACATTTCACAACATTTTTTAAGTTTTTCACTGAAAGTATATGACAAATCATTCAAGTCATTTTTTAAAAATACATTCTGAAAACATTCTTCGTTAAGACATGAATCAAAACGTTCTTTTGTGTATCGTAAAACCTTATACTCGCTTCTTTTAATTTCCGGTTTCTTTTTAATTTGCAGTTCAATAGTTATAGTTTCATGATCCGTAATTTTATCAACTGCATGTATCGCATATTTAACTCTTGACTTCAGATCATTATTTGTAATAACGTAGTCTATTAAAGTAGATGATTGATCAGTTATTCTGGTCGGTTGTTTAACAATCTGACAGAGGCCCTGATCAGTTAGAATTTCCAACATTTTTTCTCCGTAACGATCTTTCGTCAGAAGGTCAATATTGAAATCACCCACCATTAAAACATTATCATCACTCTTAATTGAACGTAAACACCAATCCGAAAAAAATGTAAGAAAGTCTGTTTTTGAAGTACTAGGGGATCTATAAAACACTGCTACCATCCATTTCTCATCATTTATCCACATCAACATTTGTATACACCACACACTTGAAAAGTTTAAAATGTCTATAACTTGTGAACGAAGTCCTTTTTTAATATAAATAATCACACCTCCTGTGTATCTTGAGTGTGAATAACAAGCCACTTTTTTGTACCCAACAATACCAATTTCCGATTCATCAATTTCACTAGTTATGCAAGTTTCTGATAGTATAATAACATCAGGCTGATAACTGTGTACTAAAAGTTCCAATTCACTTTTATTCGCCAGTAAACTTTGAATATTCAAATAATAAAATGTTAAATTTTTTGTTGAAATTGGTTTTGTTTGCTACAAAGATCTACTCTGCAACACTCTAAGCTTACGCTTATATACTTCACACTCATTATCAAACGCACTGTGATTTGTTTTCAAATTTAATTTAAGTTCTTCATTCATTCGTACGCAATTCACACATTTCAAACATTCAGCCTTGCAACCAGAAAAGATATGACATCCACCACATTTAGCACACAACTTACTCTCAGCTTTGCAATCCTTACTGTTATGATTAAATCCCAGACATTTAAAACATCTCTTAACATAAAATGATTCTTTCACTAAACATTTATCCCATCCAACACTTAGTTTACCAGCTTTCATTACTTCATTAAAACTCTTGCTATCCAATTCAATCACTGCTGTATACGAATTTTTATTTGGTTTTTTCCACATGGCTTTACACACTAAGTTAACATCTTTCAAAATTTCATTCTGGTTTTTCAAACAATTAATCAATTCATTTTCGTCCATTTTCTCAGATAAATTAAAAATTTGCACTCTTGGATTATTTCTTTTTAACTCATTCACATCATATTTCTGTCCCAGGTTCTCTTCAACTTTATCTCTCACTCTTTTCATCGATTCATCATTCTCGCATGAGACCACAATTGCACCCTTATCAACTTTTTTAATTCCCGACACTTGTATTGAAGATGTTCCTGGGTTAACACTAGATTTCACTTCCGATTTGGTTTTCTCTGCATTCTGGTGTTCCTTTGGTTTTATAATTATGGTACTCTTCTTTACAGCACTAGCATATGATTTTTTCTCACTGTTTAAATTTTCATTAATTGTTTTTTTAATTGTTGATATAATTTTATTGTCACTGTTATCTTTTGAGTCACTGTTCAATACTTTTTCAAATTTGACACCAAGCTGATCGAAATTAGCTTTTATTTCTTTTATGTGTTCTTCAATGTGTCTAAGAGAGACAAGCTTATCGCGGCACAATTCACACAATATTACCAAATATGGTTTGGGTTCAATTGTCTTGGCAATATCATATTCGGCTAAGTTTATGCATTTGGGATGGTACATAGATCCACACCCCCCTCTGCATGAAACTAACACTGCCTCCGTTTTATTGCCCCTGTTAGCTTTTTTGCATTCTGCACACACACCATTTGAATTCATGTTTATTTATTTTCTTTGTTTTGATTTTTTTTTTTTTTTTCTTTGTTCAATTGTCACTCAAACTAGGTTCGATGTTTGATTAAAAATTCGGCAATTTAAATAATTTATGAAATTTATTTTATTAATATTTTCACAATTTAATTCAAATTACACATTCACATTGGGTTTATCTTATGCAGAATCAAAAAATCTACAGATAAAACCCAATGTATTGTATATTTTCACTGTACTTTTCTTTAAATTTGCTTTATTTTAAGCACACAAAATATACACGTCCGTTCGCGATTGATACAGCACAGCGCTCATTGATACCAGCACTAAAAAATATTCGAATCCTTTTATTACTTATAATTTTATGACATCCCATGAAAACTATCTGTCTATCTTTATATTAAAATATTAGAAAATTCTTAAATCCGGTAAAAAGCACTTATCAAATAAAGAACATGAATGGAATGTAATGATATCTACCCAAAAACAAATGCATAATTAATTAAATGTTTTATAAGAGGTTTAAAAGAAATTAGCTATAAAACCCTTTAAAAAAAAAAAATAGGTGGTAAATGCATAAAATATGTTTTTCCTTTTAAATAAAAAATCATGTTATTGAAATCCACCACACACAAAACAAAGAACTCAAATTTTCCAACATTTTATTTTCACGCATGAAAAAAAAAAATGTCGAAAAAATGACTGACCTTATCAAATCAAATCGCTCTAGCTCAGTTGGATGCAAAATGACGCAGCTGAGCTTTCGGATTTTTACTAAGAAATATATAAGGATTTTAAATCAGCTGAGCTTGGTTTGATTACTTAGGAACCTTTTTTTTCTATGCAATTTGAAGTCGAAAAAGTGTGCAAAACGCAGTGTTTCAAAAAACATTAAATTATACAATTAAAAAATGATTTTTTTATTTTTTTTTTAATTTTTGGTTTAAATATTTATACAGCATTTGAAAAAAATTAAAAATCAAAACGTTTTAGAAGCTCTCTTCCTAGTTTTAACACTCAAAGCTAAGAAAAAAAAATAAAAAACAGATTTTTTTTTTCATAATAAAAATTGCTAACTTTGACTTGCTCTATAAGGCACACCAATAACCCAAATTGAAAATTTTTTTCGAATACTCGAGCTCCAAACATTTGGGATTCCAGTGATCTAAAAAGTTTTTCATTATAGACCCACCCGAAAAATGAATATTGCAAGAACTTTTGCCTAAATGGGCCACTGTGCGACGGTTTTGATTTTGTTTTTTTTTTTGCTAAAAAATTTAACTTCATAACAGATATAAAATTGCATACTTTTTTGGGGCTCAATATACGAAAAACCATTACTCATGCTTTATGTTCTTTCGAACCTGTTTGCAGTGTGGTATAGATTACATTTTCATCTTAAAGGCCAAGACAAGATCTGGTTTTAAGATTACTTTCGAGGCTAAAATATATTTGGGGAACCATGCCCGTGTAAAAAAATGGCAATAGCTAGATTTGGATTTTTTATTTTTTTATTTGATCCGTTGCAACTGTGAGACCTCAAAATAAGAAATAGAAGACACAATGGTCACAACGGCAACTCTGCCAAGACCATGTTGTAACTCTGGTTAAAGTTTTTCAGTTTCTGTTCTAAAAGTTGATCTAAGGGAATTTTGACCTGAAAAGTACACAGATTTTAGAATTCGGATTAACCCTTATTATCAAAACTCTGTCCTTAAGACTTTTCAAGATGCTATGGTCACTCTTCATATGTATGTTATTTTTTTTATTCTGATATTTTCACTATCAACTACACCGAAAAAAAAAACCAATATCAATTTAACATTTTTTAAATATCAAATTAACATTTCTTAAATATCAGCCAAAAATGCTCCATAAAATGTGTTTAATGATATTTAAAATGTTAAAACAACATTTTTATTATCAGAATGATATTTAAATGTCACATTTTGGAAATTTTTTTTGATATTTTATTATCATTTTTTCATATCAATTTCTCATTCCAAATTATTGAAAAATATTAAATACAAAATTCTTAATGTGTACTAATTTAAAGGCGCGTTGTGTTTTTTCGAAGTAAAATGTATGATTTACTGATAAAATTTGATCGGCACTAAGATTTTACTTCACATAGTTTGGGAGAAAATAACAAAACAATTATATCACCTATAATAGAAAAAATAATATGATCATTATTTTGTAAAGAATATTCCCTTTCAGTAATGTTTTGAAAAAAGAAAGAAAATTCTTTTAATAATAAAAATAATAAAAAAGATAAGGAAAGAAGTAGGTTTCATTATAATAAACTAAAACGTAAAATCTAGTCAACATTGATATTTTAATTGTCAAAGTGAAATTTTCACTATCCACTTAAACTTAAAAAAATGTCAAAATGATATTTTAATTGTCAAAGTGATATTTTCACTATCCCATCTGAAATTAAAAAATGTGAAAATGATATGATAAAATATCAAAATTGATATTTTAATTGTTGGACGACTTTTGTCACTGAAAAATGTTAATTTGATAGCTGTTATTATCAATTTTTTTTTTCGGTGTACAATAACAGTGTTTTGGTCAGAAAAGAAGCTAAAAAAAAAAGAAAGAAAATACTTTTTTTTTATATCCTTATCGCCTTGGGTGTATTCACAATAAAGTTTCCTCTACAAAATCTCTATCAGCTGGAAAAACTTGACAAAAAAAAATAAAGAAATATAAAAACCCATGCAAGACAACATATATCGAAAATTTTTGGAAACAAAATCCGCACTGTTGAATAGAAGAAAGCCAAAAAAATAAAAAAAGATCCTTGAAATTGAGAAGATACTATACTTTTGCTATCTCATCCTCATGGTATCAATGGAGTTGTCCCCTAAGGAGTCAAAACCATATACATACAAACATATATCTTGAGATATTTCCTTTCTCCAAAAAGAAAACAACATATAATAGGTATAGTAGAAACAAAAACTTCCTTCACCATTTTCTAACGAGATGAGGAGAGAGCGAATATAGCAAATTCATCACAACAATGTGAATCCTTCGACAGCCAGGATAACAGTGGCCTTAGAGAAAGAAATGATATGAGGGTGTAAGGGGGGACTAAGCAAACAATACAAACATCATCTCTCTCTGTTGAAAAATATAGAAACAACAACAAAAACGAATAGAAAAAAGGAAGAGAGCAAAAAAAAAAAAAAATTAAGGACGAAAAATTAAATAAGTTCAACGAAATTCGATTCTTAAGGGAATCCAATCAATTCCCTTCCGGCATTGGTTTTCAAATCATCTAACTTTTTCTTGTGTTGTGTTTGTGTGTGTGTGTGTGAGTAAGAGTGTATAGATGATTTTTGCGGATCCTTGAGCTATTGTATATGACTGTCTGTGTTGCATTGTTCTATCCTGGAAACCAAAAGCAAAGCAAAATTCACCTTGAATTGTGTGTCTCTGTGTGTTAGCTGCCATCAAGCCCAGGACAAGGACGAAAGAGAGCCCAATTGTGTTGGCTATTTGATTTGTTTGAGCATTTAAAGTTACCTGCGTTTGTTCATCTCTGAAGCTATAGCTCGGTACAGAGTAGGACTCTGTGGACTTGAATGACATGTCCTGTTAGCATAGTGTTATACCCAGGACAATGCCATGCTGGATTAAACATCCAATAAATTTTTCAAAAGAAAAAGCAGAGAAAACGATTTCAGTTGTTTCTGGTTTTTTTTGTCTTTTCTTTTGGCTTTTTTTTGGCACGGTACCGTTATACCGGTGGGTTCTTGAATTCCGAACTTTCTGGCTGGTTGCGGTGGATTGTCTTTGTTGTTTTCGAGAGAAATTCACAAAAGTTTACGAAATTAACGTTGTTGGTGGTTTTTATTTTTTCTGCTGACATGCACTACGGGCATTGAAATAATCAAAAGGAAAGGGGGTGAATGATTTTTCTCCGATAGTGGTGTATTATATCACAATACCGTGTACATATAGAAGCTTCTTGTCTTGTCATGGAGCCATTTCTTTTTTTTTTATTTGATTTTATTTTGGCCATCAGACCGGTCATTAATTAGTGATGCACACACAAACAAACATGTTATTTTGCACTATTATCTGTCCATTTGCTGATTATATTGTTCGCCGTCGTTGTTCTTGTTTGGTCATCATGAGGGTGGTTTCTGGACCATCCATATAAGGATGAACGAACGGTAAAGGAATGCTAGCTCTATTTTAAGGATTTCCGATCCGATTTCGAGATGTCGATATCTTTTTTGCCTTTGTCTTTTACATTATACAATTGATAGTAAATTTTCGGAACGTAAAGTCACCTTTCTATTTGATTGGTATAATTACCGGTTTTGTTTGTGTATGTATATATAGGGAAAACAATGGTATTTTATATCCTTGACAATTGGCCAATTTCAATTCTTCTTTTGTGTTAAGTGGTTTTGTTAAAGGGGAAAAAGTTATGTAAGGTATTAGAAGGACAGTCTGTTGCTATTGCTGCTTTGTTGAGTGTTGGATAAGCTGACAGATGATACTGATGGGTAATAGACATTTTTGGAGGGGGTTATATAAGTTTTTTTGTTTAATGTTATTAGAAATTAAAGGGGAAACTAAACAAGATGATATAACAAGAGATCATTTGGTAAGGCGTTATTGGGTAATACATTTTAACTAGTTGAACTATTTGGAATTGTTAAGGAAATTCAAGATCATGTCATAAACAGATGTTTGAAAATAAAAGCAATAGAAATACGTGCTGAAAGCATAACGAGACTAAATTATTCACCAATATAATTCATGATTACTAACTCTTTTTAACTTCTTCCAACATAAAAATTATGCTGACGAAAAAACTGCTTAAAAGTTGAATAAATAGGCCTGTGGAACTCATAGGGATCAGTTCAGGTATCTGAGGTTATGTGTGTAATTATAAGCTGCTTAAAAATGTTAAGTCGTTATTTCACGTACTTTAAGGATTGAAAAACTGAGAGGTACACATGACATTGTACTTTTTGTAGATTTGATTAGAAGAACCCCAATCATATCTTTTTCGGAGTGCAGTTATGGATCATGTAAAAATGTACCACTGCATTATATTAAATTGCTGGTTTCAAAACTCAAAAAAGTTCGGTGCAAAATTGTCCGCTTAAATTATGTGCTCATCCTCATCAACATCATAATTTTTGCTTCTTTTTAGAGTCGCTTGTTGGTGAAGTATCTTTTCTGTTGTATGTCGGTCGGCCGAAGGAGAGTCTGGTGCAGATCCTCAGTACTTTTTCTCAAACATTTGTAACTCTTTCATGTGCATCTTGGACATGATATACCATACTGTAAAGCTGTAGATGAAAAGTGGTAAAAAAATTAGGTTGTCTGTAAAGCCGGTTTGCGGACGATGATTTTACGTGATATTGTCGTCAGAAATCAGATTGTGTGCTTTTGTTTAAAATAAGTCAATTGAAGAGTTTACTTTTTTCGAACAATCAAAATTTACAAGAAAAATCTAAAAAAAAATACATTTTTTATTTTCTCATTATGTTAATTTTTTTTATTTTAAAAGCTTACAAAAAAAAATTATGCATTTTAAAAGCCAAGTACCTATTTCTTCTTAAGAATAAAACCATTTTTAAATTTTTACAATGCGCAAAAAGTATAAAAATAATTTATTGAAAACAATCATTTTCATCAAAAAAAGCAAAAAAAAACATGCATTTTTATCTTCTCACGTCATTGATTCCATTTTTTTCCCTCACAACCTATAAAAAATTTTATACCATCTGAAAGCTTTTTGTCTTAGCTCAAAATATATATATCGATGAGGTCTATGAGACATCTACAAAAAGAGATAGAATTTTTGAACTCGATCAAATTTCATTAAAAAAAGCAAAAAAAACATTTATTTTTATGTTCTCAGGCTAGGGAATCAATTTTTTTGTTTGACAACCTATAAAAAATATATGCCATGTGAAAGCTTATTATTTCACCTTTCATATGACGTATCAATCTCATTTCAAAGATGCCTACAAGAGAAGTTAGAATTTTTTAAAGTCAACCATGTCGAATTTCCAGACTGAGATTACGGTACTTCCCACACTGGTGGCTGTTCGGGGGGCAACAGATCTCCACTGGTGTTTTGAGGTTTTTCGCAAGTTTCTTGATTTAACATTGTGTAGCTTGTAGTTAGTCTACCGTTATGTGTGATATACCAAATGAAAGGTAATTGTATCAGGATGCTCATAAAAGTTTAATAAAATTTCTATCTGCTCTTGGTCAAAAGTTATAATCTGTTAAATTCTAAAATATTATTTTAGCGTTATCTCAAAATTGTGTTTACGAAAATGATTGAAACTTCGCACACATTTAGTCGTAGCCATCATTACTCCATATACTTTATTCCTGTATCTATGAAAGAAAAAAAGATAAAAACAAAAAACGATAAAAATCGGTTAAAAACGGTCAAAAAACGTGTTTTTAAAAACTTGTTTCTTCCGTTATTCAGTCAAAACTCACTAAACGAATCTAAGTTTTTGCACATGTATGCATAAGGCCAAAACCTATAAGTTTGAGATTTTTTGAATGCTCCAAAAAAAGCTAAAAATCAAAAATTACCCAAAAATACCCCTACAAAACATGGTGTTTTTCAAAAATTTATATTTCGAAACGCAGAGTGTTGGAAAAAAATCCGTATAAAACGCTTAATTTTTTTTCTCATCTTTTACCTGGCACCTTTAGAATTGTCAATAAAAAATTTCCCTATCCAAAATCATCATTTTGTCATAGCCCCAACACGTGTACAACGTTCAAACAAAACGTTATAGCTTAGTTTCAAAATTTTTTAGAATTTTTTCATAAATGCAGTTATTCTTAAATTAATCTCATCTATCTTTCGCAAAAAAAATCAATTCTCTACGACTTAGAGTTTAGATTTTAGCCCAAATTTCATCTTTCCGTTTTACCCCTGTTTACCCTATTAAAGGACGGAATTTTTAAAAATCCTTCATTTGGATTAAGCTTTAGGTTATTATGTTTCAAATAAGCTATAGAAGATTTTTGTATCTCTAATAATAGTTTATTTTTAATTTTGAATTGAAATTTTTTGCCGTAATCACGTCAAAAAATAGTTTGTAGTTTGAATGCATGATGGTAAGTTTTTGTGAGGACCGAACGAGAATGTAGGTTAAATTGTAATGATTGTTCGATACATAGAGATGAGTTTGGGTCAAAATGTTATGTGCTACTCCTATGATTTGCAGTGGAAGAATTGCCTTATTATGTGAGTGAATAATTGCCATAAAGTCGGTTCTCTAACTCAGTTGCAGTTAGGTATTTAGTCAGAGGTCAGAATACTATAGAGGAAGGCACCAAGTTAAACACCAGTTCTGATGTAGACTTTAGCTCTCCAGTTGTACACAAATTTACAGAAGAAAAAAAAATGAAAAGCCAAACAGGTGAAGTTTATGGATAAGAGCTTTTGTCTATACGATGTCAAATGCTTTTATTTTAAATATGCAAAAAACTTGTGACCGTATGATGGATGTTTGATTCTGAGACGTCGATGATATTTAGGGTTTTGGTTGCTATGGTGCAATATTGATGTCGCTAAAAATATTGCTCTACAGATGTTAGGTAGCAGTTTTCTTTGGATTCTGAAAATTATGTAAAGTTTTCTGTGAAATGACCTGTATATCTTTCTGATTTTTATAACGTAGTTGTTGTTGTTGTTGTTGTTGTTGTTGTAAATATCATCTGGATATTATGAAATTCAGGCTTAATAGTCTGCAGACTTTTTTGGAACTATGTGTTCTTGTAGTCTTCACACTAATTATGGAGCATGATATTGGTGTACTGAAGTTGACATCACACTATTCGGTAATAAGCGTTTGAAAGTGTTTCTTTTAACCTAGCTTGGGAGAAGCTAGTAGAGTTGTTTTGCTATCTCCGGTTTTTAAAGATTGTTAAAAGGACTTTTTTAACACTAATTAAAAGTGCCTACAGTGATAAAGTGTTTCTCAGAAAAGTCATTTGTTTGATTAGTTGAAGAAGCTTGACACTAATTTGGACTTTTTCATGATCCGAATCTCTGGCGTTCGGCCACGCTTGATTGAATGAAGTTGCTGAAATGCTGCTTAATATGGGAAAAATTAGATGTTACCAAGAAGAAATCCAATGTTGATGATGTTGTATCGGTAACTTGACTTGAATTTTTGACATTTGAAGTATACTCCGTTGTGGTAAACCTAAAAGTTAAAAAGGACATAATAGGAAAAAAAATGGAAAGATTTAAATATTCTTTTTTCTAGGTGTAGCGTAGTGTTGAAACCTGTCAAAGAGAGGTATTTAAGGCACTTATTTGTTTAAAAAGTAATTACCAAATGGTCTCCTTAAAAAAGTTTATAAGCACTGCTTACATGTAGAGTTAGTCATTGGGTGACACCAGTTTTCCAGTACCAGTTCTCATAGCAAACTTTTTCTTTCAATTTTAATAATCTTTTATATCATAAAAAAGAGCGTCTTAAGATATCAATTTTAACGTTGTTTTTTTTTTCTTGGAAACATCCCACTTCTGAGACCTGATCTGGAGAAATTAGTAACGTATACATGAATCAACTACTAAAATCTTTGCCATAGATTCCAAGAATTCTGATGGTTTTTTTTAATGTCCTTAGTTAAAACATTTTAAACATTTCTTTAAAATTCCTTAAATTCCTAAAAAAGTCAATTTCTGGTTTCTAAGCAACTATCCCCTCACCCTCAATTTTTTTTTTACAATCCAGCTTCGTTATTGCCCAATGTTTTATTTCAAAATAACATTAATGACACACATCTAACGAAGATGGATGGGATCCTACTTTTTGATATACATCATATTATACCCTCAGAGAGAGCATAGTCTATGAATGTTAATGCAGCCATAAAGAAGAAAATTTCTTGGTCTCTGTGTTGTTATATATATTCAGTATTTCTTATATGATAACGAATAGCTTTTCAAATAAACAAAGCTAAGTATTCATACTTTAGATGAAAAGAAAAAAAAAATAAGAATCCCCTATCAGAGGGATCGAAAAATAATGAAGGCCATCTAATGCTCCCCATAGGGCTTTCAATAAGGGCAATCCATATAAAAAGGACCAACAAGCAAAAGAGCAAACACATATGCACACACTCAAATACACACACATAAGGATTTGAGGCACACAGATGTGTTTGCCAGCTAAGTGAATCTTTGTTTGCGGTTTCGTATTTATCACTTTGACGTGTTTGACGCTCCTCATGGCAATTCATCAATCACATATAAGCACTGAATAATGAGAATGCATTGGAAAAGTTTATCATCTATATACCAGCCAAGGATTCAAAAACACCATCAGTCGTTCGTTCGTTCGTTGGTTGGGTTTCAAAGTCGCTCCGTGTGGCATATCATATCAGTCAATATGTGCACACGTCATTTTGACCTGTCAAGAAATAATCTTAGTCCTTCCTCAAAAAAAAAACAAAAAAAACACCCATTGTCCCCCTTAGTCCCTATTATCCTTATTAGTACAACAGCTGTCCATGTGTTGTATGTGTTTGCACTATAAAAGGACAAAATAATTTGGCTAGGATATCATTAACGTTTGCTTATAGTTGATAAAGTTGAGCAGCTTGAGTTGTGTATACAGTTTTGTGTGTTGCACAGGACGAACCCGGTAGATGTCCTTTGTCATTGCATTAAGCAAAAATTTGTGCACTGTAATGTTATATGACACATGTAATAAATCATTTCAAAAAATTTTTGGTTGCTAATTTTTTGTTTCGTCCTTTTTTTTTGTATCCTTTTTCTTCTAGTATGCACGAGAAAAAGTCCTAGAAATGAGAAGGAGAATAAAAAAAAATAACCATTAGCTCATCGCTTGTACAGCGAAAAGTTACTCCTTTGGCTTGGGGGCAAGACAAGGATCCTTATTTTTTCCTTCTCGTTATTTTTTTGTTCAATTCCACTGTATCCATTTAAAAGGGTACACAGCAAGGAATTAACTAAATGCAATGCAATTAAGTGGTCGTCCATTTTGAACTTTTTCCTTGGCCCCTGGTTATACAATTTACTTACTCTGCTCCCATAGTCTCGCTCCTCCAGACTGCAGGGAAGTGTTAAAACATTTCTATTATAATAGGAATGAAACACACAGTAGAACTAAAAAAATGAAATAGAAAAGATGAAGAAAAAAAAAATACTTCAATGGAGTACACACAATGGGAGAAATTTACAAGGGCGATTTCCAACAAAAGGTTGACATTCCATTGTCTCCTATCCGAACGATACTTGTTTCATTTTTTTTCCTTCTTAGTATTCTTCTTTTTTTTTTAATTTAATAAAAATAAATATCCTTTTTTTTTTTTGTAGATTCTTTTATACAAGGAGTATGGATAGAAAAAAAAACTGTGTGTTTGCACTTTGAAGTTTAATGTTTTTAGTTGGTTTTCAATTTGAAACGACTAAAGAGATGTGGTAATTGTTTTCAGAAACAAAAAAAAAAAAAAAAAGTTGTTAGAAATGAATTCAACTGAATTTTATTATTTTTTCAACTTGAAAAGTTTTAAGCGAAATACTAAGTGTGTTTTCTTTAGCTTGGAAAAAGTCGTAATTTTTTTTTTTTAAATTGTTTCTATTAAAATTCGTTTGAACTTTTTTTTCTAGATATTAGCTTTAAATTGAGAATTCTATTTATTCAGTAAAAATGACAAATTTGTATCAAAAGAACAATTTTTTGTGCAGCAGAATATTTAGGTTATTTTTTTCTTTGAAGTGACACATGAATGTTTTGAATTTAATTTGCCCCCACAAGCATTCGATTTATATAGAAAAAATGTATATTTTTGCTGATCTCTTCCATGATTAGAGGTGTCAGGATCGACAAATTACACTGGTCTGCAAAATTTAACTTTTTTTTTCTCCTTCAAATAATTTCTTGATATTATGAAAGATTATACTTTCCTGAATGTAAATCTGGGTTCAGAAAAATTCTATCAGGTAAAATTTGTGTAAAAATGATTTTTGAAAAATGTGGGTAGTTTTTAAAAAATCATTTGAACTTGTATAAAATTAAAACTATCTGTCGCATTGATCTCAAATTTGGAGGACTTATTCCTCATAATATGACTTATCGAGTGTTTACTCATATTTTAAAATACTGATTGATAGTAGATAATTCATGAACAAAAACACCTTAATTAAAGAAAATGTAAAATATGAACATCCATTATATTTGAAAATTTAAATACACTAGCCGACCCCGCACTCAAAATTCGAGTGCCAACTGTAACTTTTATTTATGCTCAAATAAGCACACTATATAAATCACTTTATTTACTACTAAGAATATGCAACACTTAATTTTTTTCGAAATTCGAGAATGTTTTTGAAGGTTCTCGTCTTTGCTTTTAGAAGTTTCCACTTCCAGAAGGGAGAAGGCGTGGTTCAGCACATTTGTTTTTGTTTTTTTCCTCAATTTTAATTTATTGTTTTTAGCTATTTCGGTAAAAAAAAAAAATAAATAAAGTATATATTCTGCACATCTAGATAAAATTTCCTATCGTTCCGTATATAATTTATGCCCCTTCGGTTTTTGTGGGATGATGTAAAGAAAACCATAATAGAATACCTACATTAAACAAATTTTTTACGTGTTATGTAATTTTATATACTATATTTCTATTAAGGGCCAATTTTTCAATAGTCAGTTAAAGAGTCAGTTAGTACTTATTCCTAAGGATAGAGAAAAAATCAATTTTTCAACAAGAAGATATAGCTTATTCCTAAGAATAAAACTATCTGCTTCTTTCAGAGACTAATAAAAATTATTCTAAGGAATAATCTCAACAAAAATATTGTGTCAGTTGTCAAAGCTGTTTTTAAAGAATTTTGAAAAAAATACAGTGGAAAACAAAAAAACAAAAACAATCATGAATAATTTTAAATATTTTTGAATTTGACAATTTTTTTTTTTGTTATTCTGTAGAATAAATTATTCTTGATTGAAAAATTCAATGTTTTTATCTGATTGTTTATGAGCCTAATAACTTTATTCGTCGAACAGTTAACTGACTGTTTATTAGGAGATTGAAAAATTGGCTCTAAGAAATATAACCTTGTAAAGCTTCATATTTGTTTCTCCTAGAAACAAAAGTATACTTTTCTTATAGCTTTTGATGTGCTGAGTTAGAATCCGAATTTAAAAAAATTCTATCACGTCAGATTTTGAGATATTCGCATTAAAGTATCACAAAATCATGTTTAGAAAATCTCAAAAAAACTACTAGGTAAAAACCAGAGCTGACCTAAATTTTTTGAGTTCCGATTCAAAATCAGCACACTAAAGTCAATTAGAAAAGTATATTTTTGTTCTAGGGAGAAAGATATATTAGTTTTAAGAGATCAGTTACTTTATGGTAAAATATGCCAAACCTACTAAACTTTCTTAAATTAAGATATCTCGGAGAAGAAAAGAGATATTGAGAAGATTGAAACCGAATTTGAAAGAACAAAATAAGTTCTTTCATAAACCGTAACAGTTTTAATTGAAAAAGATTACATTATGCCAAAATATTTCTTCGAAAACTGCAAAAAAATGAGTTTTTGAGATTTTCTAATGGGAATATCTAAAAACCGTGACTTGTTTTAGGAAAAATACCTTAATCAATGTCATGCCTTTAAAAGAGCTGATGATGACAGATGTTAAAAAAATCGTTTTCCGAAATCGATGAAAAATTACATATACATATACAAAAATGCTGCAAAGAAGTTTCATCAAAAAATTGTTCAACCTACCAATAAAAACTCCAAATTATGCTATTTATTTAGAAACAGGTTTACCCAAAATTTTTACTACTACTCTTAAAACACAAGCCGACTATATTCTAAAAGTGCTCGACCTCCCCGAATCACGACTTGTACGGAAAATGCTGCAGTATGAAATCCGAAATAAAGATTGGTGGATGGAGAAATGGCGAAATCTTGGCGAAGTCTATGGAGAAAATACCAACATAATTCCCGGCGATAGAATAACACTAAAAGATCGGTTGTATAGTACAATACAAAAGTTTGAAGATAATCAGAGAGCGTTGCTTGTAGCGGAAGCCCAGCAGTCGGATAGCAGATTCTTGTACTCGAAACTCAACTATAATCTAGAAGCTGATAACTATTTTTGTGATTTGCATAGTTACCAACAAATCTCCCTAATATTTAAAACTAGATGCGAGGTCCTTGGGCTAAACGGTGCACCATATAATGGAAGTTTTGATCGGTTTTGCACATTGTGTAACCTAAAATCCAAAGAGGACTGCTTTCACTTTATTGGAGTGTGCCCAATTTATGCAGTACAAAGAAAACAATATTTAGGAGCTAAATATTTAACGGTGCAAGAAACAGTGGATTTGCTAAATGGCCCGAACTGGAAAAATCTTTATTTATTCTTAAAGAGTGCATATAAATATAGAATGTTATTGATAACTGAATTTGATTAAAACAAAATTGTAATGCAAACTTATTAAACCAAAAAAAAAAAAAAAAAAAAAATTGTTAAAATATTATTGCCAACTGAGCTGACGGCAATGCCATAGCTTATAATTCATTTTTATAATAATCATGTAATTACTTTATGAAATCAATAAATGAATTACTTACTTACTTACTTACTTACTTACTTACAAAAATGCATTAGGTATACAAAATCATTTTTATATTTTCTATTTTTCTTAGGGCCAATTTTTCAATAGTCAGTTAAACAGTCAGTTAGTACTTATTCCTAAGGATAGAGAAAAAATCAATTTTTCAACAAGCAGATATAGTTTATTGCTAAGAATAAAGCTATCTGCTTCTTTCAGAGACGAATAAAAATTATTCTGAGGAATAATCTCAACAAAAATATTGTGTCAGTTGACAAAGCTGTTTTGAAAGAATTTTGAAAAAAATACATAACAGTGGAAATCAAGAAAACAAAAACAATCATGAATAAAAATGACGTTTAATTTTAAATATTTTTGAATTTGACAATTTTTTTTTGTTATTCTGTAGAATAAATTATTCTTGCTTGAAAAATTCAATGTTTTTATCTGATTGTTTATGAGCCTAATAACTTTATTCGTCGAACAGTTAACTGACTGTTTATTAGAAGATTGAAAAATTGGCTCTTATTCGCATATTTATTTTTATTTTTTCTCAAAAAAAAAAAAAAAAATGTAATTAAAGAAATAAAATGAAAAAAACTAAAAAATGCGATTGAAGTTCAGCTAATTTATGAAAATCGATGAATTTTTGGCATTTATCCTCTTATTTTTATAGAAAAGAGTTGCTCTAACTTTATGTTTTTAATACCAAATAAAAGAGGAAAAAAATCTAATTCTTATTTCAACAAAACTCGAAAAATCCAATTTTGTCACTTAACCCCTTTGTACCCGGTGGAAAAGAATTGTCTGATAAGATTCGTACTTCTTTGTATTTTTGTTTTCTCAACAAAATTTTCTAAGGGCCGATTTTTCAATAGTCAGATAAACCTCCTAGGAACAAAAGTTTTTTTTTTATACCTATTGACATTTATTCTTCTGATAGTCTAACTGACGATTGAAAAATCTGGGCTAAACTTAATTTTTTATTTTTCCACAAAACACAGTGTGAATTATAACCAGGTCGAATAACAAAAAAAAAAACCAGAAGACCAGAAAACTAGAAAACTAGATGACACTTGCTATGCCTGTCTGAGTTCTTTTGATTGTTTTTTTTGTAATGTTGGCACATTAAATATATCAACTGCTAAAATTGGTAAATAGCTAAAGGGGCTGTGGACATGACGATTCGGTATCTTGTGGATGTTTTTAGTATATTTGTGCTTTGTTGAATGATGATCCCAGAAAACAGTTTTGCTTCTATAAAGCTCTAAACATGCTAATGCAGGGCAGTGATGTATGTTATTTCCTGCAAACAAAGTTTCAATACGGTTATGCCTAGGTCGATTTTACCCTAGAATATTCTTTTAACTAAAATATTAGCTTTTAGGGGGAGCAGTCCTGCTAACATTATTACCTTTGAAGTTTGAATTCTCTTAAAACGCGGCAAAATAATATTTCATGGACTATGAAGTCGAAATAGTGGCTGAATTCGATTCTGCAAAGTAACAAATTTCAAAACGTTTTGTGTAAAATTGCATCTCTCAATTTTATCTATTTTCTTTAAAATCCATAAATTGTATTGTAACATTTTTTCTTAACCACCCAACACCATCAACCACAATTTCAATAAAAACAGATAAACATTATTTTTCCTACATAACCCTATTTTAACCCTCTCTATCACTATAAAATTCAATTTAACTTAATTTTTTTTTCTATCTATTTTTTTTTTTTTTTTCAGATGCACACAAATACTACAACGTAACACTAAACATCGAGCCTGAATGGATACGTCGAGGTCAAAGTGTACGTTTATATTGCAACTATGAACTAGGTGGTGATCCTTTATATTCAGTAAAATGGTATCGAGGACATTTAGAATTTTATCGATATTCACCATCGGAAAATCCACCTGGAAAAATATTTCATTTTCCAGATATAAAAGTTGATGTAAGTATAATGATAAATTTAAATCAAGTCAAAAATAAAAAAAAAAAAAATAAAAAATATATTAAAAAAAACTTCCACACAACGACCATCATCATCATCAATTGATCTTCTTCCTTTTAAATGAACAACTCGCACAACAGAGTTAATTGCTATTTGCCGTCCATTAACCACCCACTAGAAAGCAGCATGGAGGGTGACAACAACCCTAACAAGTCTATTCAACACTCTCCATTTTGTGTGGTATATTTTTGTAATTTCCGTCTCCCCATGTTTTTATGCCAACAAAACAGAAAAAGTTGACAAAAAAAAAAGAATAAAACAAACAAATCCAGCTGGGAATATGTACTCGTACAATTTTACACAATAAGGGTGGGTGTCCAAGCAAACACAACTAAATACTCGAAGCTCATTTCTTATCTATTCACGTGGCCATTAATCACGCAGCGTAACGGTAACATACAGAACTTGCGACCACGTTAAACGTAATTGATTCTCCCACTGAGACAACTTGTATCTCCAATGTTCCCACCGCCCGCCCTCCCCTAACTTTGCCCCGAGAAGAAAAAGAAGATAGCTCGTTTTTATGGAAAGGTATTCGAATGTGGTGTGCAGCATTGTGGTATCCAACGAAGGTAAAAGGATGCTGCTTCCAGGACGATTCTTTCAAACGAAACGATGCATTCTACTGCTGCTGCTGGTGGTAAACCAAACGAACAAACTAACCAACCACACAAAATGTTCCTTCTTTATCTGTTTGCAATTATTTTCTAAACAGGAGTCTAAGAGGAGTTGTTGTCCATCTGCGTCCGTCTGGACGGTATACGAGTATGTCCTTGTTGTCTAATTGCATTAAAGCTTCCAACTGAGTGCAATAATTACACCTCGAGCACTCTCTTGGGTGTATAAGGTATTTCTTACAACATACAAAATCATGACATAATAGCATTTTTCTTGCAATCTCAAGACTGTCATTTTTTTTTCTTATTTTTTTTTTTCGTCCTTTTTTTTATTATTTCCTGGGTAGAAGATTGTTTTTCTTCATGGGGGATACCTTTTAAATTTAATGACTTAAAATTAAGTTGGCGAAGAAAAATTGTTCTCTTTAAATGAAATAAAAGCGGTTAAGTACTTAGGTAAGCACAAGCAAGGACCATAGCAAAAAGGACCTTCACCTTCTCTCCGGTTTCACGCAGTTAGTATAAAATGAAAGTACTATAACCTTACCTTTTGCCTTATACTTGTGTTGGTCGTTGTGTGGTAAATTAAAAAAATAAAATAAGAAAAAAAGTATATCCTTTTTATGGTGAAGGCTATACGAAAACGAGGTTTTGAAATTGAGATTAAAAATTCTTTGTAATTGTTCGTTTGGTTTCGAGGAAGAATAAAGATAAAACTCCTATTTCGTGGCTTTGTTAAAAATAGTTTAAGTGTAATTTCAAATTTCTTCTTTTATTTATTTATTTTTTTTTTTTTGTTTCAGTTAACTGCCTCGAATGACACCCAAGTTACGTTGCGTAATGTGGGTTTTAAATTATCTGGAAATTTCTCATGTGAGGTGACAGCGGATGCACCATCGTTCCACACATCGTTTGCTTCAAATGCTCTAACGGTTGTCGGTAAGTGATCCAAATAATGTTCTTTATGTTTGTATTTTTTTTTTTTTTTGTGTTTTTTTTTGTATGTTTTCCTTTGTGTGTGTGTGTAAAAAAAATGACGATGTTCAAAAGAATCCTGTGACTGATCAATGGTATTGATGTAATGACGTAACTATTGCCAACTATACTATAACAGGATTGATACAAGAGAATCCTGTGAAGTGATGAAATAGACAAAATTGATTCCTGATTGAAGTTATTTCTCTTTTTTTTTTTTTTTTGTTGTATGACAGCTATATTGGAAATAGAAAAGAACAATTCTTATAACGAGGTTGTTGAATTATTTATTATCCTTTGGGAAGAATTGGCTTTCAAATCAAATAGTCTTGTCACTGTCAGGAATAGCTGAAGACACTACAATTTGTAACAAATGAAAATAAATTTTTTTGTTACCTTAAAAGTTTAAAACAGTGATCTATAAAAGAACATATTTTTTGGGAAAGATTGTTAATAACACGACATTTTGAAACAATCGAAGCTGTTCTATTCTTGACGATATTGATATTAATTTAATTACCAGGTTGGGATATTTTGTTTTGCCAAGTAGGAATTCGCTGGGATATTATAAAGAAAAAATTTCCCAAAACTCATTTCTTTTATTTTAAATTAAATATTTAGTCAAAATGTCAAACTTAAAAAAATGCAAAATTGTAAAAACAAATAATTGTTAATTTCATTAATTTTTGTGCGCTATTTAAACTTCTTATTTGCATTTAAAAGTTAAACGAGCTAAAAAATATCAATTCTTCCCATCAAAAGAAAATCTTTTGAACGCAGGGAAAAGAATCCAAATTGTTTGATTGAGACACTGACCATAAATAAAATAAGTTTTTCAAGGAATCCTCTGATTTTCTCTATAGTTTTTTTTTTTTGAATGTTTGGTAGACAGATGTCACATAAACTTTGATGGTTTCATAAAAAAATGCATTGTTAGTGCACTTTATTTTGGAACTAGGTTCACTAGGCTCTGCAGGAATTTCATATCTTATGCATCCAAAAATCTATATAATATCTCTTAAAATGCCAACCACATTTAAACGGATTTTTTTACACAAAAGTTTTTAAGTAACCGTAATATTAAAATTTTAGAAAATTTTTCAAAAAACTCGTTTTTGGATCTTAAGAAATATTTCAAAACTTTCTTTGGAGAAATAAATTTTTTGAATTGTGAAATATTTCGAAATTTTGTTTTAAAGTGTAAATTAATTATTTCTTCAAAAGGACATACCAACTTATTTTTGAAAAATGTAAGAAAATTTTTATAGGCATACTAGCTGACCCGGCGGACTTCGTTCCGCCATTTTTTGTATTTATTTTTAATTTTCGACTCTATAATTAGTTAACATTTTAAATGAAAAAGGGAATCAAAACTTGAAAAGTTCATAAAATGAGATTAAAAATATTCACTTTTAAACTTCTAGCAAAAGTGGCCTATGTAAAATATGGCCTATGTTAAAAACTGCCAAAAAACTTGGGACAAAAAAACTTGTTTTTCTCGTTATTCGGTCAAAAATCATTTTAAAACTTAAAAATTTGTAAATGCTTGCGCATGACTAAAGCCTATATTTCCTATAAGCTTGAGATTTTTTGGAGGCTTATAAAAATTACAAAAAAATTAAAAACTAATCAAAAATGTCCCTAAAAATTAGTTGTTTTTCAAAAATTCAAATTTCAAAATCCAGGGCCTATGAAAAAAATCCATATAAGACGCCTACATTTTTTTCTTAGTATCTTTCCAATCGTGTAACTCAAGTTTTCGTAAAAAATTTTCCCTACCTTTAATAAGCCTTTTGTCGAAGTTCTACCAGATGTTTTCACTGCACAAAAACCTTCACAACTTAGTTTTGAAATTTTTTAGAATTTTTGCAATACCTTTTTTCAACTTTACAATAAATTTATCTATCATTAAAAAAATTCAACTCTCTACAACTTACCGTTTAGAAAATAGCCTCTTTTTTCAATGTCGTGTTACCCCTATTTAACCTATAAAATCAATAATTTTTTAGCCTAAAACCTTCTACTCTTATTCAACTTTGATTTAAAAAAAATAAGCAAAATAAGTTAGCCGGTGTGGCCGGTTAGCGAACGTACAAAAAACCAAACTTTAATATATATAAAAAGCAAAAAAAACATGTAATTTTATTTTCTCACGCTTAAAATGTGTTATCAAATGAATGTTATATTATCAGGATGCTCAATAAAGATAAATCAAATTTTTATAAGCTCCAAAAGATGTAATATGTTGAAAAATAGAGTTTTATTTTAACGTTATTTCAAATTTGTCATTACAAAATTAATTGAAACTTTGTACAAATATAGTCTTGCCTATTATCTATCTACAATGTAAATTTTATTCATTTACCTATTAAAGAAAAAAAGATAAAAATAAAAAACTGTTAAAAACGGACAAAAAACGGACAAAAAACTTGGGACAAAAAAAAATTGTTTTTCCCGTTATTCGGTCAAAAATCATTTTAAAAATTCAAAATTTTGTACATGCATGCGCATAATTGAAACCTATATTTCCTATAAGTTTGAGATTTTTTGCAGACTTTAAAAAATTCCAAAAAAATAAAAGACTACTCAAAAATGTCCCTAAAAATTAGGTTGTTTTTCAAAAAAATTTATTTCAAAATACAGGGACTATGTAAAAAATCCGTTTTAGACCCCTAATTTTTTTTTAATATCTTTCTCATGGTGTAACTCAAATTTCTGTGCAAAATTTTGCGTACCTGTAATTAGTCTTTTGTCGAAGGTCTATGACTGCAAAAAAAACCTTCACAGCTTGGTTTTGAAATTTTTTTGAATTTTTTGAATACCTTTTTTAACTATTGAATAAATTTGTCTACCATTTAAAAAAAAATTCAACTCTTTACGAATTACCGTTTAGAAAATAGCCTCTTTTTTCAATGTCTTGTTACTCCTATTTTACCTATAAAATCTTAAATTTGTTTTGCCTTAAACCTTCTCCTCTTATGCCTCTTTGATTAAAAAAAAAAATTAAGAAAATAAATCAGTCGGTGTGGCCGGTTAGCGAACGTACACAAAACCAAACTTTAATATATATAATAGATTTGAAAAAAAAAACGACTCTAACGATTTTCTTAATTTCTTTATAAATCTGATCATTTTTCCAATTTAAAAAAACTAAATAAAAAATAAAAAAACTTAATTTCATGAATATGAAAACCCAATTATTGTTTTCAAAATTTGATTTTTCAAAAAAAATTTACTCACTAATTTTGTTTTTGAATAGTGTAATTCTGATGATATTTGAAAAGGTTTGCACGTTTCCAGTTTTTTACTTGCTCTATAGGGCAAGTATTGGTTTCGTGTCGAAAAACAAAATTGAGGTTTTAATCAAAACCAATATTACGATGATAGAGAACTCCGAAAAAGTGGGTCTCGCAATTCTGTCCGTCTGTCTGTGCGTCCATCTGTACAGATTTCCACAGCCTAAACGGGTACAGATGATGTTTATGGAATTATGAAAGTTGGCTTTTTTTTATATCTCGCTTAGAAAGTGTACCTCCCATACAATTTTTTCAATTTAAACCAAATATCTCGAAAATGGCTCTTAAGATTTTAATTAAACTTTGCAGACGTAATATTCAGAGCAATTGCAATAAAACTGCATTTTTTTTTTCATTTAACAAAATTTTTCCCTAAATGTCGGCTCTTCTACAATAGCAATTTTTTTTTAAATTTATGTAGAGCCAGCTCTTAAAATCTACAAGTAAACTAACATAAAAGTGCTTTGAACTGCAAGATCAAGTACGTGCGACCCCAGTCGTGCATTTTATTTAATTTTCAAGCAATGTTTCAATTTCCGTTTAAAAATAAAAAATTGGCTTTTACCTAAAGGGCTTCATCAATTTCTCGCAAACAACAATAGGTACCAAATACGAAATATTTAGAGCGAGTTTCAAGAAAATTTAAATAACTAAAAATAGAGGGCATATCATTTCTGGAATTCCAATTCAATGATAGTGCACCTGAAAAATTCATACAAACAGAAATAATAAAGTTATCTACAAGAATTTGACAGACCGAATAAAATGGTGACGGATTTCTTTTAAATTTCCTTCCTTTGTTCTAAAAATTGACACAATTTTATTTTTTTAACATAATTCAATTTAAAATGATTACTATATTTTTAACTATAAATTTATCTCCATTTTTTTTCCAAGAAATAACAAAACAGAGTTCAACTGCACAATTATTTTTAAGTTAATGAAGATATCTCTCATAAACAATTTTATGCTTACACAAATTAATAATTAATTAATCGATAAATATTAAAATAAATTAATTCCTTATAAGCCATTCCGGCATACTGTAAGTAAAAAAGCTTGCATTTTGCCTTTATTTATGTATATTTTTTTATGGTGAATTTTTAAATGTTTGTTTTAATTATAACCCAATTTATTCCAATTTGTGATTTCGAACGTAAACTTTGAAAATATTTTATTACATCATATTAAATTAAATTAAAAAAAAAAATATAAATCTTCCTGATGTATAAATCTGGTTCATGAATATAATTTTCTTTTGAAATGTTTAAAAAAAAATGTTCAAAGGTATTGAATGGGTTATTAACATAAAAAAATATATAAAAATAAAAGTCATAAAGAATTGATTTTATTTAAGCGAATTTTTAGTGAACTTGATGGTAATAAATTTAATACCAATTTTGTATTGTGTGTGAATTTGTATTAAATATTGTTATTATCCTGCACAATCCTACAATGGTAAAAATGCCAAAAAAAGCTGCAGGCATTGATAAGAATTTTTTCTTTTACACTTATTAAAACTGAATTTTTAATTTTTTATTTCAATTAACTTCAAACTGATGGAATTTTAAAGTTGAATTTAAAAACATTTTACATGCTTTTACGCATTATAAAACACAAACCCGAATTAAAAAATTGACTAAACCGGTCAATTTTTAAACAATTAAGCTTACAAAATAATACAAAACACAATGTACCAACCCTTTTTTTGGTAGACATAAACCCACAAACCACAATATGGTAACCTTCGTTACAAAATGGGTATTATTTCCTTGCCTCTATACGAATTAAATTTATCAGAAAATGGATATTTTCAGTTGATGGTACGAACACAATCAATTAATATAGAGGAGGCAACAACTGGTAACAATGAAAGTATACGGTGCTTAAAGTCCATTACCCATGCCTTGTTTGTTGTTGTTGTTGTTATTGTGCGATACCTGTTACACACACATGACATACATTATCCATGAAAAACAAAACACAGAGGACATTGTCAGGCTTAAAAAGTCCTCTCTTCGAAGTATGGCAAAACCAAAACGCCCACATCACAGTAACCGATCTAAGTCACGGTTATGCTGACAGCAACAACAACAACAACAGAGAGCAACCTTAACCTATTACAAGCCACCGAAAATCTGCCACTACCTCCACCAAAATATTGTTAACAGAATGATGGCGTGGCATGGAGCGTTGATGACGGTGTGTGGTGGTGGCTACAGAATCTATGGTACCTGCCTTACCTAAACAAAATACGATTGAGGTGGTGGGTGTAGGGTACCATAAAACGATTTAATATCCTGTTATGTTTTTTTTTTTCTTTTTTTGTGTTCATTTTGCTTTTAGGAAAATTCAATATGAACTTGCATTTAAATTTTCAACAACAACATCATCTATTGTTGGATAAGGTGAATTTCACAATCATGATGGGTAGATACACCATACTACTGAAAATACTACTCAATATTCAAGGCGTGGACCTATTATTCTTATGTTTCTTTGGATAGACATAGAATGTTCAAGGCGAAAAATAGCTTTTCATTCAACTACAACATTACAAAAATGCACTAAATAAAGAAATAGAGAAATGAACACCCTTGAGCCTATACCATTTTTTGGTGTCCCATCTGAAATGATGCGTTAGAAACTGTTTTGCTTTAGGTAAATTGTTAAAATAGAATTTAGAAATCCAATTAATTTTAATTAAACTTCTTTTATTCCAAAGCCATTTTTAACGGGAATTTAGAATAAAGTCAAAGCTATCTAATTTTTCGTAGAATTTCGTCGGAGCTTCTTGTGAATTTTCGTTTAGAATACATTTTAAGTTTGACCCCGAATCATTGGTTACCATTAAATAAAATAACTGTAATACAAAAAACTTTGAACTACGATCACTAAACGATTTAACGCCTTTGTTAACAAAAATTCCACATTGTACACGATTTCTTGTGATGATGCAGTTGAAATAAATGTTTGAGTGATAAAAGTCAATTTTTTATTTCTCTGTCCTTGATCTTAGTGTTCTCTCACAATCTATTTCAACTTGTAATCTACAAAACTAAAAAGGTTCTATTTCCAGATTCTAACTTTGTTTTCATTTAAAAGAATAAATGGGCTACTTCTTTCAATTTAATGGAATAAAAGATCAGTCTACCTATATTCAAGTAAATCGTAGTTTATTTCTAGAAGACGCCTCTTATTAAAATGAATGTAACTATTATTTTATGCTTTCAACCCTGTTTTTACTTTTATATCTGTAATTAAAACATTAAAATAGACATTAAGATTAAGATTTTATATAAGCAAGCATAGTTTGGTCATGTTTAAACAAAAGAGCTGAGTAGCGAACTTTATTATTATTTTTTTTTTAATTTTTTCCATTCTTTACTTTAAGAGCAATAATTATTTCTTTAAAATATTAATGGTATTGGCAGAAAAAAAATTTAAGTTCTATAATTTAACCTCAGTCATTGCTTCAGACACAAAATATATTACTTACACCAAACGCTCGCTGTTCAAAATATAAATCTTAGAAGAAGCTTTAAGAAAGATTATGATTATGAGCAAGAATTTTTATTTTCGAGAACTTTTTTTCCTACAATATTTTTTGAAAATTATCTAAAAAGCTTTCTTTTTTAGATAGTTGTGTGTATCTTTTAATCCTTTTTCTTTTAAACACTGAACTTTTAATTTGACTTTAAAATATGTGAGCCCTATACCTATGTCGTAATAAAATAGCAAAAAAAAAAGAAATTTGAAAGTTAAAAAAAATTTAAATAGTAGATATGAAATTTAGTTTTAAATTATACAAACATCTTCTTAAATACTTTTGACTTAGAAACCAAATATGCAATTTGATGTCTTGTATAGCGAAAAAAAATAAAAATAATATTATATTTCAATTAAATTCATTCATAGTCTATTTAATAGACTGGAGCTCTAGAGCAAAAATAGAACAAATTCGTTAAAGACTTTTTATTGCTGAATATGATTCCTTCTCATAAAAGAAACTTTAGCAAAAAATGCTACTAAATCCATTGGTGAATTTCTGAGAAAACGGCAACACTGTTCGGTTTTCAGTTTTTTGATTTAACTCGAAAACCAAGCCTAACTTTGAAATGGTACAAAGACACTTTTCATAGAAAATTAATTTTTCCATCAAGTAAAGGTAGTTAAAAAATTTTAAAATTTAATTTTGACTAAAATTCTAACCCAAAATCAACGAAAAATAAGTTAAAAAATTGGGGATTTTATTTTTTTTTTTAACTAAATCAGGGGGCATTTGATGTATGAACCCGGTACTTTCAAACTTTGTTCTGATAAAATAAATTAGAGGTAAAAAAAATTAATTTTTTTTGTTAAGAAACTACACAAATGTACCTATTCAAAAATTAACACATTTTCTTTATTTTTGACTTTTTTCGTTATATCAAAATACACATACACAAAATTGCACACAAGGCCATGAGGATACAATTAAAAATTTTTGTTTGTGATACTCTACTCTAGGCCTGTTTACTTTAAAAGTCTAAAACTAACCAGTTATTAACTTTTTATCGAATTTTAAATTTTGCTTTCAACTAAAAAAGTCAAAAATAAAGAAAAAGGGTTTTTTGGCTGAAGTATACTTTTATGCAACGAAATCATATTCAGAAATAAAAACTACTTAACGAATTTGTTCCATTCAAAAGTGTCTATTCAATAAAGTATCATCCGTTTTAAAAAAATCGATTTTCAGAACAAATTTTGAACTTTTTTTTAAATCCAATTTTTTTTTTTTTTTTGAAAATTGTTTTTAATTTTAACAAAAGAATTGCAAAAAAAAATTGTTGGTCAGAAATTTTCACTGCAATCGGTCACTTAGGAGAAAGTCAGACATTAAGAAAACGTTTGTACGCTAAAATTTAATGCAATGCTCATGTCTTTGCACTTGATGATTCTTAAAATTCTTTTACAGGACTAAATCAACCTTCATTTTAAACCTCATTTCCTTTCTTAATCAACTCTACCCATGATCATGAGAGGTATTTCCTTGGGCTTATTTCTTCGTGAGTTTATAACACAAAAAAATCCTTGGGTCTCCGTGAACTGAATTAAAAGTAATAAAATAATTTTTGATAAATAAGACTCAAGACTTTACTTCTCAACTGGTGAAATACCTTCTCCAAGTCGATTGTATGAAGTATGTTTTCATAGTAAAGTGCTCTATGGTACTATGCTTCTTTTGAATGTTATATTTCTGCGTACATATGCGTGTATGTAATGTTGTATAGATACGTCCAAACCAATAGTAATCCCAAATGTGTTGTAAAGCTTCCGGTACTGTAACCATTTACATGTTTCGTGGAAATATTGTATACGATAGGAAACGTTGCGTTCGTTCGTTGGTGGAAAATATATACTTTAAAAGGGTTAACATTCGATAGAAGATGAAAATAAATATGATATCTCTTTGGTTCTCATACACTGGATAAGGGAAAAGGTCTATAAAAGAGGACTCTTTGTATAAAATGCATGTATACGCAAAATGTAATACATACATACACATTGCGAACAGAGAGTTCGTACTTTTTTTTTTGTTGTTCTTTGCTCTTCTAAGCTCCCCAACATATGGATGATTTGTTGGAAATTGAACTACAAATTGAAAACCAATCTAAATGCTTTTATCCCAGCTAGAAAAAGGATGAATTTTGTATCTTTCATGTTAATAATATAAAAGGCAGGTGAAATCACCAAACTCCGCAGGTAACCTGACGGTAATTCGGAGTTTGTTTTTTGTTAACTTTTTTTCACTGTCAACTTCAGAAAAGAGTTTTATGATGGGAATATACAAAATAATAAGCAATAATATTTGTTTCAGTTTTTGAAAATGGTACTTTTGAGAGAAATATTACGATACCTAAAATCAATATAAGGATTTTGAAAGTGAAACAGTGTTGAAAGGAAAAGCTGTTGGGGTCTCTTTTCTCGCACATCATCCTAAACTACTCTTCATGAAAAACTTAATGTTAAGTATAATTTCTGAAATCAATAAATAGTTTTTTTTTTAAGAGATGTAGTTATGGATGAAACATTCTTTTTTCATTGGCCTTATAGACCAGTGCAAATAATTTTTGAAAAAAAAAAAAAATTACTAACAGGATATTGGTGGTGGGAAAATTTAAGATAAATGTTGTATGAAAGGGGAAAAATAAGTTGCCCACAAACAAATTGGGTGAAAGGGGATGGGTGGGCGAAAAAGTGGGGTGGGTGTCAAAAATCATATACAAAAGTTAAATACAAAAGTTTTAGATATTTAAAATGGGTACAACTTTTACTCACACCTTTTTTTTACATACCCTAAAATATATTAAGACAATTGCAAATAATACCATTTTTTGGTTTTTCATTTTTATGTTTTACAAAAATGGTTGAATTTTAACAAAACCTGGTTCAAAATTACTTCGTTATGTTTTTTTACCTATTTTAAATGTTTTTTTGAGCAAAAAGTTAATTTTTGGATTTTTGAAGAATTTAATTTGCATAGCCTATTTTTTAATCAAAAAAGTAACAGAAAAAATTTTTGATTTTTCAAAAGTTTGGAATACAGTTATTTAGATTAAAACCTTTTATTTAAGATTATGTAGAAAAACTTTGCTTTTGTTTTAGAAAATATTGAGAAAAATTAAAAAAAAAAAAACGATTTTTAACATTGGCGAGAAATATTTTTTCATAGAAAAAAGCATACATAAATGCCCTTTACGGCGATCTTGACAACATCTTTTGTTAACATTTTTTTCTAATGTTATATCGCAATTTCGGCCAAAAGAGACCGAAATGCCTCTACCAAATAAAATGCATGACTGTGTCGTATGTACTTTCTGTTATAGTAAAAAAAGTTCAAATATAGGAGCTTTTTATTAGAAAATTTAAAGAATAAATTTATAACTTGATTTTTTTAATTAATTTAATACACCTAAAACAAAATGCACAACTAGATCGCACATACTTGCTCTCGTAGTTCAAAGTACTTAAATATTAGCTAAATCTAGGAAATTCTTCGATTATGTTAGATATAAGAAAAAAAAAATAAATAAATAAATAAAATGTTAAAATAAATATTTTTATTAGGTATTTTGTTCAACTTGTTTTTCAACAAAATAAATAGGCTAGGGGTCAAAATTCTGCCGGGGTCAAAATTCTTTTGTCAAAATTCTGCTTTCAAAATTCTGCTTTACAAAACTCTGCAAAAAATTAAAAAAGGGTTTGAAAAATGTTAAAAAGCGCGCTTTTTAACATTTTCCAAACCTTTTTTTAATTTTTTGCAAAATTCTGTAAAATCATCTTCTTGAAAAATTATCTGCTTATTTGATTACTTACTTTGAATAATTTGTCATTCTTTGAATGCATATTATTTTTTGTTTCATAAATGAATAAATTTGAAAATATTAAGAAATGGTTTTTAATACTAAACATTTCCGAAAATAATTTAAATTTTTTTAATTTGTCAAATAAAGACGAATATTCAAAAATTTTAATAAGAAAAGGAATATCTTGTATCAAACAACATCGGTTCCAATAAGTTATAGATTTTATTTGAAATAAAGTCAGTCTATGCATTTTAAAAAATATTTGCGACACTTAAACAAAAAAAAATTAGGAAAGTACCAATGTTGAATTACATTGATGAGGTGTATTTTTCTTTAGTCAGCGCATATGCTATAAAAAAAAAAACAGAATTGGCAGAATTTTTTTGTTCAAGTATAATGCTGGCAGAATTTTGAAAAGCAGAATTTTTAAAAGCAGAATTTTGGAAAGCAGAATAGAAAAAAGCAGACTTTTGAAAAACAGAATTTTCGTTAAAAAAGCAGAATTTTGAAGCGAGAATTTGACCCGATCCCAAATAAATAACTTAAATGATTGTATTCGCAAAAAATGGCAACGAAATATTTCCACTATCCTCTAAAGAGGTAATTGACATTTTTTTTAAGGACCAAAGTTACCGGTAGGTATCTGCCCATATGACCAAAATTTAAAATTTTGTTTTTCTCAAAAACGGCTCTATATATTATGTTGATTGAAAAAATAAATGTAATGTGACTTTGAAAAAACAAAATTTGGACCGTTATAAATGCTACCTACTTGCCATAGGACCATTTTTTTTAAGTCTCACTTTTTCGTTAACCAATTTCAATTAATTATTAAAAAAAAAAAAAACGTTTTAGTAACTCTAAAATTAAAATTAGGAAAAACTAAAAAAAAATTAATTTTTGAAGAACCAATTTTTTGAAAACAAAATTCCATGTTGTAAAGAAATTAAATGGGATACTTCGTTTGAAGGTCAAAACCTTTTAAGAGGATGTTTTTGTAACTTAAAACCGAATTTTATATTGACTGTCAAGTTTTTTATTTTTTAATTTCTTAAAAAAATTCTTTTTTGAATACCTATTAAAAAAGATTTAATATTTCAAGCAAGTTTGAAAATATGAGCAAGTACGTGCAACCTAGTCCTGCATTTTATTTAACTTACATACATTCATAATTCAGGTTCAAAAAATATCTAATTCCTTTCGCAACCCCAAGACATAAATGTAACTGATCATTTGAGTGTGAAAATTCTGCGTGTAGGAATTTTAATCTCAGAAGGCCAACCACCTGAATTATTATTATAATTCTCATATATTTTTTGTTTAATTAGTTGGCATGAACAAATCATTTTATTCGAAAATCAATAATCACTTGAGTTGCTGCCAATCCAACACTGCACGTACCTACACTGTTTGTAATTTAGCTTTGGTCTCGAAAAATGTTTGTCACAAGTTTCAGATAATTTTATGAAGCACTTGCTAGCATCTTTAATTGAATTTTGTGGATCAATTCAGACTAGGTGTCAGTATGTAGGCAAGGCAACATTATTAAAAAAATAAAAATCTCTTCGTTTGAAGCGAAAAATTCCCGATCAAAAAACTGAATTCACTCCAAAAACTGAACAATTTCGTAATTTTTTGAAAATGTTGCCTTTGACACTCGCAATGGAAAGCTTAGGATGTTAAACAACTCTGCTAAAAATCTTCCTTGCTCCTATAACACTATTACAAAAAATTTATTCAAGCCATTTATGTTTGAAAATAGTCAGTCCTCTATACTCTTTCTCCTCCCATAAATTTATTAGTTAGTGCGCTCCTGTTGTATTTCCGCATCGTATTATCTCCCGCTGTGACAGTGAAAGTACCAAAGACATCGACGACATTGGCGGCGACAAAGAGTATAAAACTGGATTACGTTTGACGACAACAAGGAAAGCAAAAAATGACGACACGTCGTCGTCGTCGTTGTCGTTGTCTCCTCCGTCTTCATAGCATTACCCAAGTTTGTTCCTTTTCCAACTTAGTCGTTTGCACGTATCCTTATTAAAAAGAGATAAAGTGCTAATAGAACTGTTGTTTGGCAATTCATCATCTAGATTCAGCAAATTATCTACAAATCTCTATATTTTGTCGTTTGTTGGTCTTGAAGAAGGATGTGTGTTTTTGTATACATATAAATAGAAAAAGGATATATACTCCATGTTGGTGACCTACCACCCACCAAGCTTTGTGACGGTGTTTTTTTGCCAACAGAAAAGATAGTTAAATGTCTCCAGGAGGTTGATGGTTTATATGGTTATAGTATAAGAAAAACTAGAACAGCATCACTATGCATTAGAAGCTGTTTAAGGGATTTTGTAGATTCTTTTATCCTTTTGGCTTAGAGGGAAAAAAAGAAAATGATAATTTTTTTTCTATTTTTAAAATTAATAAGAAAAAAAAAAACTCTTTCACTTTTTCTTCGAAATCATGGAGAATGCCAAAGGGACGACCCATCGCCTTGCCCATTCCTCGTATATAAACTCCCGAGGGCTTGTACTAGGTAGGTACAAACAAAAAACTCATGCAATTGCAAAGAACCATCAAAGATTGAAGATAGAAAGTTTTAGCCAAAGTTTTCCTTTTTGAACGCGAAACATTAATCACCGACAAATAAATCGTCTGTCATCATATGAAAAACTTTTTTGTTTCCCTCTTATTCCGTTTGTCCTGTGCGTTGCCTTATTCTATTCCAGATATTCGACGAAAATCCAGATTTTTTTCCTCCGACAGATTTTTTTTTTTTTTTTTTTAATTTTTCTGTTTTTGTTTTTAAATGTCTATTCTGCTCTGACATGGATATAGACATTCCAGGATATTGCTGCTGTGCGGTTGTGTAGGAGAGGCAGAGTATAGAGCCAACACAGAGTTACTCCTCTCCTCTCTGCACATCTTCTTCAATTTCCTCTACGATGGATTAGCAACTGGCGGAAAATTGTGAGTAATTACTTTGGAAGCTGACAATATTTTACCATTTGTCGCGTTTTTTTTTTTGTTAGCGGCTTTTTCTGTGCGAGAGGAAGAGGATGCTGATGATTTTGGTTTTGGGTGTAGAAAAGTGTAAGCAGGGAATGAGAGCTAGTAGGGGAGAGAGTTGTTATTTTGAGAGGGATAACGCAGTTAAAACGGATAAAGTCAATGGACAGCGAAAAGGCAAAATCGACTTCTATTAAATGGTAATTTTCCGGTTGTCTGTCAGAAAGATAAATAAATGAAGAAAGTTTTTTATTTTGTTTTTTTTTTTTTTTCGTTTCACGCGAAATAGATGAATCATTCAGTCGTTTATTTATGTGTTAACGAGTTGACGTTCTAACGTCCAATTTAATTTAAATAAATAGAAAACAAAATAGAAGATAATATAAATATTGGTTGTACATAGTTGGTTATAAAAATAAACTTCTATTTTTTTTTAAAGAGGAGTGATTTTTTTTCGAGGAAGGTAAATTTATTCTAACAAAATTATTTTAAGACATCGATGAGTAAAAAATAAAGGACCATGTCCTAGTGTACCTACAGAAATCTTAGAAAAATAATTTTACTTAAAGAAATTGTAGAAATGAGAAAATCTATTAGAAGCTTTGTATTTTTTTAACGTTTTTGCACAGCATGACCACTTCATAAAAAACAAATTTTTATTCATTTTTCGCACCGTTAACCGTTTCTGGGCTAGCTTTGTTCAACATGGTACTTATTTTGAAGATGCCAATAGAGTGATTGTGTCCATTCTTCTGTTCACAACAAAGTTTGTCATTCTATTTACCCCAATCAATGAACAAAGTGTTCTAATAGTTGACTGAACTTCATCTAATATTTTCAAGCAACGAAAATTATTTTTTGAAAAAGAAATAAATAATATGTATTTTGATATAGGTAACTTAATTTGTGAAATTACAAAAAAAACCGCAATAGCAAGAGCAACAGCAAGAGAATTAAAAAAAAAAAAATAGAAAACCGGATTCAAAAATATCTTGTCAATTTCGAGAAATTAACAAAAAACCAAAACTATTTTTTTCTAAAAAAAACCTCTTTATTTTCTGTTTTTAGGTTTTTCTATTTCGGTTTAAAAATAAATAAGAGAATCGAATTTTAAAAACTAAAATAGTACTTAATTACATAAAATTTTGAAAAAAATTCATTAAAAATTTTGTTTCCAAATTTTTTTTCCAAAATTTTGATTTTCAAAATTAATTCTTCAAAAACTGTGCCATAAAATGGCTTTGTTTAAAATTTTTGTAAGAAACTAGAGTTTTACCGTTGATTTTTGATATTTTTTTCCATATTAAGTCAATTTTTTTTTAAATTGCCCCCTCCCTGCTAAACGGAGGGGAATAGACCCCTTCTAATACGTTTTTTTTTCTCGACCCAACCTACATGCTCTAGTTTTTTGGGCGCATTGCTCCTGATTCACCCTGGATAAAAGTACGAAAATAAATTGTTAAATTTTTTTGTGAAACCATTGCAGCAGCTTTATATAAACGAAATCTGCAAAATGAGCACATTAAATTGTTGGAAATTAAATGATCTTTAAAAACTGTCATGAGTATTTTTTCAATAAAAGTTGTAGAAAAAAAGTTATAGCCCCTTAAAGATTTTTTTCTTGAAAATGTAGGGGAGAGGTGCGGACAGTGAGACACTCTTTTTTTAAATTGGTATATCTTAGAATGTTTTCAAGATAGCTTAACAAAACTTTGAGGACAGTTTTAGACACATTTTATCTTATGTCGTTTTCGATTGGCCGTCCGGAAGCGTCCGGAAGCGTCCGGAAGCATTTAGAAGCCTTCTGAAAGCGTTTTATAAACAAAAACATGACAGCTTAAACGCTTCTCAGAAGTAAAATTCTCTTCTCGATTTCAAATCAGAATCGACTCAAAATTACTTATACATAGAAAATAAATGTCAAACAAAATTTTCTCGTACAAAATTAAATTTTTTTATTTGATTATTCACTAACACCGATACAAACTTTCAGAATTGAGTGGAAACGATTCAAACTGTTTTATTGGATTTCAGAATAAGTGAATCCTTGAGTGAAACCAATCGAAAACGACATTAATGTTGCAAAAAAACTTGTAGTTAAAGAATGCATGAGAGCATCACATTGGACTTAAATGTAGAAAAAGTCAAAACGTCTCACTGTTTGCAAGGGGTGCGATCAGTGAGACATTCTTAGGTGAAACAAAAAATTTACGAAAACTTCAAATAATTAGGTAATTGACAAGTATATAAATAATTAATTTATGTTACTTTAACCCATTTTTTCAAATAAAAATAACAAAAAGCCCAAAAAAAAAACGAAAGAAAAAACACTTCGAAATCATATTGAACATTCTAAAATAATAGATTTTTTTAAAAACTATATGTCTCACTGTTTGCTTTTTACATAATGTCTCACTGTTTGCTTTTACATAATGTCTCACTGTTTACTTTTCGTAATTTTTCGGAAAAATATAAAATTATAAAAAACGAGAAGGAATTCTAATTACATGATATTTTTTTATGAAAGAACATATAAATATAATACATATGTAAAAAAAGTTCTCTCCACTAACCAGATTTTTGTGTGTTATATACTCTTTTTATAACACTCCAAAAACTACTTTCACCTGATTTTGTGTCATATTTTACGGTGTAGGGAAATGGACAGCTTTAATTAAGTCGGGACAAAATTAAAAGACGCAGACGGGGAAATAAACGTTTTGACCCAAACTAGCGTTACTGTGCTTATTTTCAGAAAAGAGAAAAATGGATTGTCTCACTGTTTGCACTGTCTCACTGTCCGCACCTTTCCCCTACATCTATTTTCAAGTATAACTTTCTTATTTTCAGTTTTACAGAAAAAAGTACCCATGTTGACAATTTTTTTGTGGGACATACGGTTCGCAAGATATCGATAATAAACAGTTTACACCACTTTTTTAAAGATGGCGGCCAAATGGGAGGGCTTTCAACCCCGAAAACTAGATTTTATACTCACATTAACCTCCTCTACACATCAAAACAAAAAAATCTTGTCCTACCCAAAATGCAAGGTTAATGTAACATTTCAATGGACTATTTTATTATCTTTTGAATTACGTTTTTAAAATTGTCAAAAAAAAATTCTCTACCTACATATAATCGCACTACTTTTTCAAAGTTCTACCTCATGTTTTATTTTAAAAAAACCATTTATAACTTAGTTTTGAAATTTTTTAGAATTTGTTCAATACTATTGTCAGCCTAACAATAAATTTACCTATCGATTACAAAAATAGATACAAAATCTATCAAATCTATAGTTTAGAAAATAGCCACTTTACCAAATCTGAGAATTACCTATACTTAAAAAATGTTAATATTGTGTTAAAAAAATATTTTTACAAGGATTTTCGAAAAGGATGATCAGAAGAATGTAAAGCCCATGTAAAGTTTGTCCAACCTTTAAATTCGTTTTCCTTTGATTCCTTTGAATCCGTTTTTGCAAATGATGTCCTGTAATTTCTATTTACTTACTGGCATAAAATATGAAAAATTTATTAGAAAAAGACTTTCAACTCCTGCATTAAAGACAACCAGAAATATTAATTGCTTTCAAACGCTGTAGTTGCACGAGAATAAAAATTGATAAATGAATCTGTAATATTCGAATATATTTTGTATGATAAAAAAAAACATTTTTTTCCATGAATATCTATAAAAGACCAAATTTTCGAATACTGATATTTTTGTGTTGAAACATCGATATAATTTAATCTGTAACACTACTTTTCTTTCCTGTATACATGTTATTCCAGAATTTCGAATGCTTTTATCAATGAATCAATAACTTTAACCACAAAGTAGAAATATATATTCTCTCATAATCCGTAAAACAATTTCTATAAAACAAAGGTGTGTGACCTAAATTTTCAAAATAATAATCTTCTTTTGTAAATTATATACCGACTCATCCGAACTTAGTTTCAATTGCATTTTGTAAAATGGAAAACTAAAATTTCCCTTCCTTTTTTGCGAAATTAATTTTCAACCCACATGCCGCCTATCCTCTTAACAACACAGAGAGAAAGTATCACAGTCTATTTGATACTAAAATTAATTTTCATCTACTCCATGATAATCGATTTGGGACTTAATCCTCCATAACATTGAACTTCCATGATGTCTATACGGCTCGTATATACCACCGCTTTGCACCCGCTGAGCTGTATCTACACTGCTCTGAATATACACTGTTTCAGTCCCAAACTTACGACTCATTAGTTCCGACATGGTTATTTGGAGTGCGCTGCAACTAGTTGGTATCTATTATATAGCCTCGGACATGCCATCACAGACAGGAATCAAAAGCCAAAAAGCTTTAAGTAGACTCATAGCCAACATTAACACACCACCGAGCCGCCTCCGACTGGCAACGAGTGGAGTTTGAAAAACCCATTCCTCTCGCTCTCAAATAAATACACATTATGCATATATACAAACCCTTTACTGATTCCAAAATGTAATTAGAATTTAATTAATAACATGTTGTTTATTCCAAAGCGAATTATGTCACACATATACATAAAACATAAATTAATTGCGACAGATTAAGGTTTGGTGATGTGATGGCTGGCGTGGTGCTAATGCAAGCAATCTCTTTTACTCGTGTTAGTTAGTTTGGACGGACTGGGTACTGACATTTAGGGGCGGCTTGTGTCGTCGAAGTCGAGACATACTACGAGTCACGACTTCACAACACCAATAACCTAATTGGATAAGTGCAGTGTTGTGTCCACCATAGCGGGACATCTTTCTTCCTTGAAATTTCTCGGGTTGATTAATCCTCTCTGGCTACGTGAGCGAACTCTTAAGAATGCCAGAAAGTCATCGATGGTTTTCTGTGACACAGTGGCTCCAATTCCGGGCATTGCTTTTATTGTACAATGGTATTGTTGTGGTGGCTCGTAAGTTGGTGGTTTTAGTGTGGGAGCGGTCATCTGAAATGATAGATTTGAAATTGTTTAAAGGTTATGTGAAAAATGTTAGTGTAGTCATTGTTTTGATAAGTTCTTAAATTAAAAAAAACTACAAGTATTTTTCAGTTAAATTATGGAACTAAACTTCAACTGATTGTTTGATTTTTTTAATTTTTTTTTTTTTTTCAGATTAGTAAAATAAATATAAAAAACAAAACATTTGTGAAAAGAAAAATTTTTCTTCTAAGTAAGAAAATTACGGAAATCATTTTTGAAAGGCATTTAAGCTATGTAGGTTTTAATACGGATTAAAGACAGAGCATATTTTCAATATACTCAAAATTATGATACAATATAATGAAAAATAATGATCTGAATATATTTATAAACAATTTTCTACAACTTTTAATATGGCCCTAATCCTTAAAAGTGCACACACGTCAGCAACTCATACATATATAGAATCTTATCTGATCATTAGATACATTACCTATTTGTTTGAAAAAAATTTACCAATAAGGGCATTGAAAAAAATAGTACGCATACGCCTCAGTGACCGTTTAGGTTCAAACTATGGAAATTCATACACAACTTGTAACTGATGTAAAAGAAAATGGATCCAATTATGCTTTATTGAATATAATTTGCTCTAAAAAACAAAGCATACAAGAAAAAGGGTGCCAGTTGAACTAATATCTCCTTGCCAGGATAAAAAAAAAAAACAATAAAATGGTCTTTTTTGTTTTTTCCGACTTCCTGTATTTTTTTTTTAATTTAAAAAAAAAGTGAACCAATTTTAATAATTCTTTTTGTATTGGTGTATAGGTATGTTAAAATTGATATTGATAAATAATTGATAAAAACAAAAATTAAAATGTTAAAAATCTGCAAAAGTTCCAAAGCATAGTTTCTACTATTTGGAACAAATACATAGTTTGGTTGAAAATGAAATTTTATTGTTTTTAATTACCAAAAACCCAAGTTTTTTCTATAGGAAACTACCTGTGCTTGGACCCAAGGGTTAGAATTAAAAATTGAAAACAATTTTTTTTGCTAAAGATTGCTATCATCATTTAAAGTCAAAATCGTGATCCCTTCATTTTTTTTTGCTAAAATTCGATAGAATAAAGCAGAAAAGGCTGGATGTATTGAATAGAAATTTAATAGTTTTTGGCACAATCAACGATTGCTACAAAAAGGCTTTGATTTTTTAAATTATTGCAAAAAATAAATTTTTTTTAAACCCAAGCTTGATTTTTGTGGTAAATTTATTTAAGATTTCAAAACACTCCTGAATGTCAACGGTTGCTGAGATATTACTGGTTAGAGACAAAAAGATCCTTTTACATTCAATGTTCGATTTCTCAGCGTCGAAGTGCTCGTATTGAACTTAAAAAAAAGCAAATTTAAATTGAATGAACAAATTATATAATCTATATGGTAGATAAGTTTGGAGTTGAGGTCACTTGAACTTTAAAATTAAGTAGTAAGACTTTTGTTTTCAAAGTTTAAAGAAATAAAATGCACGACTGGGTCGCACGAACTTGCTCTTAGAGTTCAAGTTGCTTAAATTTTTAAGACTTTTTATATAGAAACTTGGGAAATGTAGGTACACTGAAAATAATAAATTTCGTAAAATTACGAAAATCGTTTCATACACTACATTTTCGTTGGCCCAACGAAACTTTCGTTGGCTCAACGAAAATATGTAATTTTTCGTAATATGAAAACCTTCATCAATTAATGAAAACGTTTCATACACTTTTTCTCCCTTTTTAGTGCCAAAAAATATAATTCAATGAAAAGATTCATCAATTAACGAAAAATTTCATACACATTTTAAAGAATAAAATTAAGAATTTATGCCTTACTTTATCTCAAAGTTTTAATTAAGTAACGAAAAAATTCATTAACTTATGAAATTCAACATTAACTAACGAAAATCTTCATAAGCTTATGAGAATTCTTCATAGGCTTATGAAAAAATACATCAAAAAAAATCGTTGCCTTACAAAAAAAAAAAACCTAGACTTGTGTGCATTTCTGTTTTAATGATTAAAAATTTAATCTTGTTGGATATAGTTCACATTAGGTTTTTGTTTAAAAATCTATGTAAGTTGAGCTGAATATAAAAAAAAAGAGTGTGTGTACACATGTACACGCGACTGAAGTTATACTTCTCATTCAGTATATGTAAATGAATTTCATTTGATATTTTTAATTTCTATTATGAAGTAATTAATCCACACTTAGTTTTTTTTTACATTTTTATCAAGTGAACAATAAATTAATTCTTTCATCCTCCTTGAGTCCATGTAATTTTCAATTTATTCTGTGAAATTTACTCAGGTTGTGCGGTTCAGAACGTACGGTTTAACGAAAGTAAATGAATTGCGCATAAAATGTGCGATATGGTAATTTTATGAGAATTGTGTGTGCTTCAGCACTAGTAGTAGCAATATGGAACTTGCAGGGTTGCTACAAAGCTCAAAAGTTAGCTCAGCTCAGCTCATAGCTCAGCTCAAATTTTGAGCTAGCTCACTTTTGAGCTAGCTCACTTTTGAGCTATGTATGTACCATAGCTCAGCTCATTTGAGCTGAGCTGAAAGTGAGCTGAGCTGAAGGTTGAGCTGAGCTGTTGGGTGAGCTGAGCTGTTGGGTGAGCTAAGGTAAAGTGAGCTGAGCTGTGATGGGTGAGAGGATACATTGATTTTTATTTGGAAAGTATAGTGAAATATGAAGATATTTTAAACTTTTATAAAACACCATAGCTTAAGATGTTTGGTTCTAGTTATTAATGGAATTATTTTAACACATGGATATTTTTATAAATAAAACAGATAATTTTTCGTGACCTTTTTTCTTGGTTTTTTTAAAAGTAAATATATTTCTATTTTTTTTAGTAAAATATTTTTTTTATCATAAAAAAAAATTCTGGTACAATCCGGTTTTTCAACTTTATTTTAAAATTCCGAGAAAATCGTGTTTGAAAGTAAGGGTAAAATTTTTTTTCGAAAAATCCCCGAATTTTGAACGCTCCTGGAAGCTAAACCGTTTGAGAGCAATTTTTGGGAGTGATGCCAAATGATAGCTTGTGTCATGGGCCTACGCTTTGCACATTGTCAGATTTTTAAAATATCGCCTTCCATTTTAAACCGCCACATCATGCCTATTTTATCAGAATCGTGCCTAATTTTTTTTTACTTTTAAGTTCTCCCGGTTTGAGAACGCGTGGACCTACAGGGATGGGAGTTGTACCCAAATGTAGCTTAGAGTCCCCGCTACCTTTTGGCTTCAAAAAAATTGTTTTCATTTTCTTCAAAACTCCGCGATATAGGCGTTCGAACGCTTTGATCTAGAAACAGGGGAGTGGTGCCATATGAAAGCTTATATTCTCAGCTACCCGATAGTGGTATAATCCGGTTTTTCGATTTTTTTCAAAATTCCGAGAAAATCGTGTTTGAAAGTAAGGGTAAAATTTTTTTTCGAAAAATCCCCGAATCTTTGAACGCTCCTGGAAGCTAAACCGTTTGAGAGCAATTTTTGGGAGTGATGCCAAATGATAGCTTGTATCATGGGCCTACGCTTTGCACATTGTCAGATTTTTAAAATATCGCCTTTCATTTTAAACCGCCACATCATGTCTATTTTATCAGAATCGTGCCTAATTTTTTTTTACTTTTAAGTTCTCCCGGTTTGAGAACGTGTGGACCTACAGGGATGGGAGTTGTACCCAAATGTAGGTTAGAGTCCCCGCTACCTTTTGGCATCAAAAAATTTGTTTTCATTTTCTTCAAAACTCCGCGATATAGGCGTTCGAACGCTTTGATCTAGAAACAGGGGAGTGGTGCCATATGAAAGCTTATATTCTCAGCTACCCGATAGTGGTATAATCCGGTTTTTCGATTTTTTTCTAAATTCCGAGAAAATCGTGTTTGAAAGTAAGGGTAAATTTTTTTTTCGAAAAATCCCCGAATCTTTGAACGCTCCTGGAAGCTAAACCGTTTGAGAGCAATTTTTGGGAGTGATGCCAGATGATAGCTTGTGTCATGGGCCTACGCTTTGCACATTGTCAGATTTTTAAAAAATCGCCTTCCATGTTAAACCGCCACATCATGCCAATTTTTTCAGAATCGTGCCTATTTTTTTTTTACTTTTAAGTTCTCCCGGTTTGAGAACGCGTGGACCTACAGGGATAAGAGTTGTACCCAAATGTAGGTTAGAGTCCCCGCTACCTTTTGGCATCAAAAAATTTGTCTTCATTTTCTTCAAAACTCCGCGATACAGGCGTTCGAACGCTTTGATCTAGAAACAGGGGAGTGGTGCCATATGAAAGCTTATATTCTCAGCTACCCGATAGTGGTATAATCCGGTTTTTCGATTTTTTTCTAAATTCCGAGAAAATCGTGTTTGAAAGTAAGGGTAAAATTTTTTTTCGAAAAATCCCCGAATCTTTGAACGCTCCTGGAAGCTAAACCGTTTGAGAGCAATTTTTGGGAGTGATGCCAAATGATAGCTTGTATCATGGGCCTACGCTTTGCACATTGTCAGATTTTTAAAAAATCGCCTTCCATGTTAAACCGCCACATCATGCCAATTTTTTCAGAATCGTGCCTATTTTTTTTTTTACTTTTAAGTTCTCCCGGTTTGAGAACGCGTGGACCTACAGGGATAAGAGTTGTACCCAAATGTAGGTTAGAGTCCCCGCTACCTTTTGGCATCAAAAAATTTTATTTTTCATTTTCTTCAAAATTCCGAGATATAGGCGTTGGAAGTTGGGGGCGCTCACTTTCAGCTCAGCTCACTTTCAGCTCAGCTCAAATGAGCTGAGCTATGGAACCTAGCTCAAAAGTGAGCTAGCTCAAATTTGAGCTGAGCTGTGAGCTGAGCTGAAATGTGAGCTTTTTGCAACCCTGGCAACTTGCCACATGAAAATTACCACATGCAACTTGTCACATGCAACTTCCCACATGCAACTTGCCACACGCAACTTGCCACATGCAACTTAAAAAGCGCAACTTGCCACATGCAGCCTGCCACATGCAACTTGCCACACGCAACTTGCCACATACAACTTTCCACATGCAACTTGCCACATGCAACTTGCCACATACAACTTGCCACATGCAACTTGCCACATACAACTTGCCACATGCAACTTGCCACATGTAACTTGCAACGTGTTGTGTGTTTTATGTTTGCCGTACTGCGGCGTACTGCATTTTTAAATACTAAAGTACTGACTACTCTAAAGGTTAAACGACATCCCTGCTACCCATGGTGATCGCGTCATAATCCCTTTGACATTCTTGTCAAAAAGTGAATTTTCATACTCACCCTCCCATAAGAAGTATAACTTCAAAAATATTTGCGTTTTGACACGGTGTCTCACGATAAGTCCAAGTGAGCTCCACCGGGTCGAAACGCCAATTTGTGGTTTGGACTGAATTAAATTAATAATTTAACAAGTCCAATAAATATATACTATAATCTACTAAAAAAAATAATTAATAGGTACAACGAAAAGTTTCGTTAGCTAACGAATATTTTTTCGTAATTTAATTAAAATATTCATAAAATTTACGAAAAAATTCGTTAGCTTACGAAAGTTTTAATTAAATTTTACGTTAATCGATGAAAAAATTTCGTAAACTGATGTAAAACTTCATTAATTTTCGATCAAAAATTTTTATGAAAAATTTCATTAAAATACGAAAGTTTTCGTTAATTGATGAAGTTCTTCATTAACGTATGAAAGCCATTTCGTTGAGCCAATTAAATTTTTCATCGGCTGAAAATTAATTAAATTTTCGTTGGCTCAACGAATTTTTTCGTTGTATTTACGTAAGGATTTGGTTCAGTGTATATAAAAACAAAAAAAAAATAAAATTCATTTTTCAAAAAAATAAAACAATATCTGAAATCAAATCGCCCCACAAAACAAGTATGCAATTTTATTTGATATATTAAGGTGTATTTTTAGAAAAAAAAATTTCAAAATCGTTAGAGCCGTTTTTTAAAAAACTAATTTTTTATAAATAATTTTTTGAAAAAAAAGTTTAAAAATAAAATTGGTATGCCATTTTGTAGAAATAACAAATCAACATCTAAAAACAAAATTTCAAAAAAATTCACTGTCCCGTTTTCGAAAAATTCAAAATTTTTTAAAAAATTCAAAAATTATTTTTTTCAAAATTTTATTTTTGGCTTATATTTAAATTATATAAATGCTTTTGTATAAAAAATTTCGTTGAAATACAAAAAGTAGTTTTGCAGAAAATCCGATTTGAAAAAAGTGGTCCTATGGCAGGTACCGTTAATAATGATTTTCAAAAAAAATTTTTTTCTCCAAAAGATAGACCTTGTTTAAAAACTAACATTTGAATTTTTTTAACAAAATCGTTGAAGCCGTTTTCGTGAAATTAAACTTTTCCGAAATTTTTGTATCACAGGTACCGTTATTTTTGGTCCAAAAAAATTAATTCCAAAAACCCCTCTGGAGAGTCTTCAAAAACTGCTACATAGCAAGTTTGGAGTCAATCGGTCCATCCGTTTAGGCTCTAGTTCATTATACAGACAGACAGACAGACTGACAGACAGACAGACGGACTTCCGGGACCCACTTTTTTGGCATTGTCTACCATCGTAATGTCATGGAAAAATGTTATCTCAACTTTTTTTTTTTGTACGAATGCATAACTTGATAGCTATATAGTACCTATATCGCAAGTAAAAAAAGGACCGCAATAATTTCGGAAACCTTTTTTCTGTATTCATTAGGATTTAACGAACGGAACGTAGCTTCATGATAAGATCTCAAAACATGGAAAAACGATAGGTGGTTCATAAAGAACAGTGAGAGAATCACAAAAATTTCTGTGATCTTTTGGAAAAACATTATAACTTAAAAAAAAAATTATTATTTCTTCCTAGACCCCTAAATATTGTTAACGGGCAAATTATTCACTAATTTCAAAACAAGTTTTATCTCAAAAGATGTCAAGAGAATGTAAGAAGTTGCCAATTTTCTCAAACTTGGCACTATTACCAAGATATTTGACATCTAGAAGACAAAATCTTAAATAAAATTTTTGTTCACATTTAAGCATGTTTTGTTATAAAAAACTTGTAGAACTTTTGAATCAATTAGTTTCATTTAACTTCCTCAAATGAAAACAAACACAAATAGAACAAAAGAAGTAGACTTTCAATGTTATTTTTTTTAATGTTTTTATGTCTCTTTCAAACACCACCGTTTTATTCATAACAATAATTAGTTTTTGACAGGTTAAACTGAACTATAGTTCAACTTCCATTTCTTAAGAAGCTGTAACTGTTCTATTAATATAGCATTCGCACTTTTATAACTAACCACAAATTAGTTTCACCTTTAACAAATATATTTCACCTTTTAGCAAAAATAATTAAACTAAAAGCAAGTCAATTAAACCCAAAAGCAAATATTATTAAACTAAAGCAAACTATTTAAACTTTTAGTAAATCTATTTAACCAAAGCACAAATTTATTTCACCTTTAAAATGAAAAATTAAAAAACACAAGTTTTACGGCGATGTTATTCAGAAAGTATAGATCGCAAGAGGAAATGAGATATGGAAGAAAGAAAGATAATTGCATTTTCAGACCGAAAAAATCCGCAAATTTTCTGTGCAACAAGTCGTTTTCGAGATATTGAGAGTAACGCGATTTTTTAAATACACCCAACAAAAAATTACGTAAACTGAGATTTATACTGAAAATAAACTCCTCTTAAAAACTGCATCAAATCCTAGGTGAAGTTTCTTTTTTTGTTAGATTTTTCCCCTATTAACTGAAATGCGCATTTTGTTTATAGGGTCTTAATGTGGTTTTTGGGGTGTTTCGTTGATTTTAATGCTACGGACAGCTTCAAAATCCTCATCCCTTCTTCATAGCTCGATACCAAAAGCTATTTCTAGAAAAGTTTAAATCAGTTTGCGTTTAATTTAAATAGATTTGCTAAAAGTTTAAATAGTTTGCTTTAGTTTAATTATATTTTCTTTTGGGTTTAATTGATTTGCTTTTAGTTTCTTAGTGGAGTAAATAAAGCTCAAAAATTGGCAATATTAGGGAACCCGGCCGAACAGCTTAGATTTTGATGATCTCTACCATATATTTTTTTTCCTTGAATTTCCTAGACAATCTTTTGGCATCAAGTAATTTATGAAATTTAAGAAAAATAAAAAAAAAAATTTTTTTTGTTCACAAAAATCTTCAATTACATTTAAAAAATCAAAACGGCAACACCGGCAATTTTTAATCTATAGACTTTAAAGTATTTTTAGGCCCATTTGCTCATACTAGTCATAAATTCTAATCTTAGATATGTAGGTCGAACATAGCTCTAATGTTTTACTTAGTTTATTCCAAGTTTCTAAAAAATAATTATGTTCAACCTAGCAATGATTAAGTTTCATGCTAGAAATCCCTGGGAATTTTAATTCAAATGTCAAATAAATTTTAAATTCAATTATTTTTCATGTTTTCTCAATTTTTTGGATTAAATACTAGTAAATGTGGTTATATATTGAATTGTTTGTGTGTGTCCTTTTATCTTTTTTGGAAAAATTACTAATATTTCGAAAATTTAAAAAATTTTATTTGACACAAGAATGAAATAAAAAACGTCACATAAACCTAAAATTGTGAATAAGTTGGATGAACTGTCAAATTTGTGTGCTGCAAAATCTTGTATAGAAAATTTTACCCTCCACGGATGATTAATATGGAAAATATGTTTGCACGTAAGTTAAGTTTAATTTAAAGTAATCTTTTTTACACCCGTGGCATTTTTTAAGCCATATTCCCTCGTATTTTGTAAAATAAATTTGCTTAAGTAAAACCTAAACTGCTTAAGTTCTACAATTTCTTCCACCTAAGTTATGTTAAACTTAAAGGAATTTATGACACAATTTGAAGTTCGTGCAAACCATTATGTAGAACTTAAAGGTTTATGTTTCACATTAATATTTAAGACTCGTTTCAGCAAATGGGCCTGAAGATGGTTAATGCTAATAAATGTGAGTGAATTTATATTAAATTGATAATTTTTTTCCTTGTCTCCCACATACATCAATTTTTTAAGCCGCGTTCTTTCTTTTTTGGTCAATTAAATACTTTAAGTTGATCATAAAATCCTTAAGTTCTACTATTTCTTCCCCCTAAGTTATGTTAAACTTAGAGGAATTTATGACACAATTTGAAGTTCGTGCAAACCGCTATGTATAACTTAAGGGTTTATGTTTCACATAAATATTTAAGACTCGTTTCAGCAAATGGGCCTTAATTACCTACGTTTGAAAAAAAAAAATCGTCAAAATCAGAGCTGTTCGGCCGGGTTCCCTAATAATTTGCTTTAGTAACTCTACTATCTTTATATTTGCTAAAAGGTGAAATATATTTGTGAAAATGGTAAATAGTTTGAGTTTAGTTTAAATAAAAGTGCGAATGCTATATGTACTTAAAATTTTGAAATTATAACAAGAAGATTAACGGAGTTTTACGGCCTGTTCTTGGCAAAAGCTCTAATTTTCAAGTCACTGTTTTTACAGAAATGTTTATCTTTTATTCTATTTTTACTATTTTTTAATTTATTACACGAAATTGTTTAAAATTTAGTACGAAGAACCTGAAAATTTTGTCAAATAAACTTCTTTCCCATGTAAAAAATTAATTTATATCATTCTCAAATCTCATATCAAAATATTTCAATATTAAAACAGGAATTCAATTTTTGAAAGAGTTAAAAATTACTAAAAAAAAAAACATTTTTTTTTTAAATATCATTACTACTCAACTATAGGTAAACTACCCTTAAAAATCCATCCTTAGAATAGAAACAAAACAAGAATTTGAACTAAAAATCAAAACTTACACAGCAAAAATAATCCCTGTCACCAACTAAGGCCTTCTCTTTAGGGGATACTTCTGATTCATCTTTTAATATATCTTCATCATCCTGACGATAGCCACCTTCACTTCCTGATACATGAATTCCGTCCGCTGAGCTACGCGAAAGAACTGATCCCATATCTTCTTCTAGTTCGACTTTTTCCAAAGGTTTTGCCACTGGGACCAATCCCAGAACCAATTCATCTTCATCTTTTGTTTCGAAACAGAACTTTGGCATCTTGGCTACTTGTTCGGGTGGTATTCCCACGGTATTTTCAAAGACTTTTGTAATTTCGTCCTTTTGAGTTGAAGCAGTATGTCCTTCGTCAAGTTTTGATTCTGATGGTTGAGTTGGGTCAATTGTTGGGGGAGGTTTGTTAACTTGTTTTGGTATTGTTTCTTTCCATTCTGATGGAATGGAAATTGATCCTTCATTACTTGGTAGCAAGGAAATATCATCAATCTGACACGATGGAGGATGTTTTTCTGGTTTGGTTGTTATTGTTGGAAAGTCAGCAACATTACCCAAATATGACTTTCTGATGTGATCTATGATTTGTTCGAGGCTAGAGAATACTAAACCATTAGCTTCAGCTCTCTCAAGAATACTTATTACTTCTGGCAAATTCAAGCGAGGTTCGAAAGGTTCTCCAGTTAATTGAAGAATAGTTTGTTCATCTGATTTGAGAAAAGAGATAACACTTGAAGTTTTGTCAGTATCACATTTATGTTGTTTTTCTGCTTCTTCGATAAGAGATTTTAAGCTCTCGATGCTGGATTTATTTTCTAATTCTAATCCAACTTGCTTGCAAGATGAGCTTGAAGATTTCTCGTCTATTTCTTTGGGTTCCTCTTTGATTAGATCAAAACTTTCAACGGACGAAGTACAATCTCCAGTTATAAAAGATTTAATAGATTCTTGATCAATGAAATTGTAACTGGCTGTGTTTTGACCTTTTTCGGTGAACTGATGCAACCATGTCCATGGTGGACCAACTTCGTGTAGCATTTGAAAAGCTTCTTGTTGTATTACTTCATTTGCATTATTTGCTGAATTTTCAGCTTGTTGTTGACGCAAGGTATGCAATTTTTCTTCTTTTTTGTGAGCTTTTTCCAATTGTTTTTCAGAAATATAATGTGGACCTTTGAAATCCTCTTCGGTAAGTGGTTTGGTTTGAGCCTATGTAAAGAAATTTATTAGTCAATCAACATTTGAAAGCAATCAATTTTTATCAAAATATTTGTACTTACATCTTGAAGAAGCAACATTATTGTGTCAAAATCTTCACATTTGTCAAAAAGTTCTTTTGCGTCACCTAAATTGGAGTTTATCATAAAGTCCATGGTGGTAGTATCAGATGAACTATCTACAGGACAAGGAACCTAGAATTTTAGAGATAAATAAATTGTAATAATATGTTTTAATCTGTCGAATTTTTGCCTATAGGTATGTTTATTTTAATTAACAAATAAAATAAGAAAAACATGCTTAATCTTAAATGCTAAATAATACTTATTTGTAGCAATCATGTTTGGGGTTGAATAGCCCCCGTAATACAACGCAAAATTTAAAAAAAGGAGAATTAATTTGAGAATGGGTGTGAAAAGGAATAATAGAGAAAAATGCAAATATTAGGGAACCTGGTTATCTTTTTTTTTCAACGTCGGTTGTTAATAATATTTCAAAAATTTAGTTCAAAATATTGTTTTATCTCAGTTTAGTGATTAGAAAACTGTCAAAAAATAAATAATCATGATTTGCCAGATAGAAACAAACTCTTATTGTTTGTTTAAAAAAAATGTTACGTATACGCCGCAGTGTCCTTGTAATTAAAATATCAACTAAAAGCAGAAACTAGAACGAACATTATATCCAAATATAGTTTTTAAGATAAAAAGTAAACATATTTAATGATTTATTTTATGCTTACAGGAAAAATGTCAGTTGTTGAAGGATTTTTAGACATTTTCATGCTAACTTTTAATAATGATATAACATTACTTCATTTAATAAGAAACAAATTATGATCATATTAAAAGCATCTCCTATAAGTTATTTAGTTTTGATTTGAATTTTCATTTTATATTGAAGTTATATCAGAAAGCAAATTTTTTGCATCAATTTACCTATTCCAAATTATGTTTTTTTGACTTAACCCGACAAACACTTTTGGTTCTATAAAGCTTTATAGATGCAATTGTTGATTCTGTAAAGCATTATAGAAGCAAAATTGTTAGTAGGGAATGCTTATAAAACCACATTATATTATTAAAATTCATCCACCGGTTTTCAAATTTACAATTTTTACGTCTTATAAAGCGATGAACCCAGCTGCATACACGAAAAAGATTGACTCAACCTAATGTCCCTCGTAGCCTGTTGGCAGTGTGGTATAGATTGCAGTTTTATCTTAAATGTCATATGACGCCAAATCCCACTTAAAACAAAATCTACTATAGCCATTTTAAAGGTTATATCCTGAAAGTTAACACTAAGAAAGGATTTTTAAAAATTCAATCATAAATTAGGGTAAATAGGGGTGAAATGACATGATAAGAAATAAATCATGTGTGCAATTCACACGTGGTAGAAGTATAGAAGTAAAACCTTAAAAATTAATTTTTCTTGTAAAAACAAAAATCGAAAAAATCTACCTTTTTTTTTATTTCATCACCTTTTAATCAATTTTTTTTATATGACAACCTGTAACAAATTTTATATCATCTGAAAGCTTATTGTTTCACCATTTATATGACGTTTCAATCATATTTTTACCGTAAGAATTTTTTAAAGCTAACCACATCGAAGTTTCAAACTGAGATTACGGTACATCCTACACTGGTGGCTGGTTATCGGCAACAGATCTCCACAGAGGTGTTTTCACTTCAAAAAAAAATATTTTTCAAAGTGTAAGTCGTAGAGAATTGAATTTTTTACAATCGGTAGCGATATTTTTTTAAGAACCATGCAAAGGGTTGGCCAACTACAAAGTAATTGTCATAGACAGCGAAATTTTTTTAACAGAAATTTGAGTTATAATTCTTTGAAATTTGAGTTATTTACATACAAAGATTATGAAAAAAAGCTTCTCATACGGAATTTTAAGGTGCTGATTTTCAAAAAAAAAACAACTATTTTTGTAAGGGTTTTCATATTTTTTATTTTAAGGCATTTTCGCAAGCTTTTGCTATAACTTAAAGAAATTATAGGTTAGAACGATTTACATATGTACGTGTGAAAAAATTGGATTCCTAAAATGGTTTCTTAGCACAAAAAAAAGGGTTTTCCGAAATTTTGTTGACCGCTTTCAACCGAATGTATCTTTTTCACTTTGATAGACAAATGGATGAAATAAAAAAAATAGGTAGATGTAGGCGATGTAAATACGTGAATAAGGTAAATGTAATCAAAGTGAAATTATAAGTTCTAATGGAATGGAAAAAAAAATTTGTTTTCTGTATTATTTTTTTTTTTTATAAAAACTGATTGCATCTAAAAACAAACAGTACTTTTTGTAGATGTCCTACAGACATGATTGTAGTGAATATAAAATAAGCCTTCAGATTATTTACAAGTTATAGTAGGTTAACATGTATGGACATATAGAAAAGTTTTATTTTTTAGAAAAAATAGATATTAGGATTTTAGATGCTATAATTTCGGAGAAAATTGTAAAACCTCGGACATTTTATATGCATTATTAATGCTTTTGCTTTCCATTATAAATTAAAAAAAATATATTTTTTGAAAATTAAAAAAAAAATGCATAAAAAAAAATATTTATTGCAACTGAAAAATATTTGCATTGGAAATCAAAATATTTTGCATTAAAAAACAATGTTTTGCATTGAAAAAAAAATCAATGCAAAATATGTGCATAAAATATTTTTTTTTTATTACTCGTCGAATTTCTTACAATTAGTTAAATAGAAATATGTATACAGGGTGTCCCAAAAGTAATGGATCAAACGAAATATGCTGATTGGCCAACTTAAGGGCTCTCAGAATTTGGTAACTTGTTCATCCCAAATCCTTACGGTTTTCGATTTAATGCAGTTCTTGTGAAATTTCGAAAAATCCATACTTGGCAACAGTATTTTGCTTCCTACGCCCATAATTGATTTTTGTTTTTAACAATTCTTTCACTAAAACATTGCTTAATAATAAGAAATAATTAATTAATCAAAATATTTTTTATTTCATACGCCATTTTGCTGCAAATTAATTAACAGTTCCATGTTTTATAAAAACTCAATTTCTTTCTTTTATTTCAGAGCAACACCGCGAAAAAAGTTTGTATGGTGTGGCAGTGGTTTATTATTTTAAAAACTTGCCCTGTTATTGTTGTTTTCAAAAAGGTATAAAAGTGTCCAAAAATGCAGTTAGATCGAAAAATATTACAATTTGAATACAACAAAACAGGGTTTTTCAGAACGAAAAGCAAGCAAAAATAAACACATTTTCTCCAACTGTTGTTTGTTTATTTCTCTTTGAACAAAAGCCTCTATTTTTGTTTGTATTTTTGCTATGAAAAATCCTGTTTTGTTGAATTCAAATTGTAATATTTTTCGATCTAACTGCATTTTTGGACACTTTTATACCTTTTTGAAAACTACAATAACAGGGCAAGTTTTTAAAATAATAAACCACTGCCACACCATACAAACTTTTTCCGCGGTGTTGCTCTGAAATAAAAGTTAGAAATTGAGTTTTTATAAAACATGGAACTGTTAATTAATTTGCAGCAAAATGGCGAATGAAATAAAAAATATTTTGATTAATTAATTATTTCTTATTATTAAGCAATGTTTTAGTGAAAGAATTGTTAAAAACAAAAATCAATTATGGGCGTAGGAAGCAAAATACTGTTGCCAAGTATGGATTTTTCGAAATTCCACAAGAACTGCATTAAATCGAAAACCGTAAGGATTTGGGATGAACAAGTTACCAAATTCTGAGAGCCCTTAAGTTGGTCTATCAGTATATTTCGTTTGATCCATTACTTTTGGGACACCCTGTATATTAAAAAATATATATTTGGTTCACACATTTTCCATAAATTTTTTTTTTTTTTCAATGCAGAAAAATTTGTATTTGCAGTCAATTTTTTTATTGCAAAATATTTTCATTTGCAATAAAAATTATATTTAAATTGCAATTTTTACTTGCTCTATAGGGCAAGTATTGGTTTCGTGTCAAAAAAAATTTCGAGGTTTTAATCAAAACTAACATTACGATAATCGTGAAGTCCAAAAAAGTGGGTTTCGTCATGACGTCCGTCGGTCTGTGCGTCCGTGCGTCCATCTGTACAAATAGCTGCAGCCTAAACGGTTCGGTAGATTTTCATGAAATTTGGTACAGATAGTTTTTTCGTAATTTCCAAGGTTGGTTTTTTTTGAAGTGAAAACTTCTTTAGTATCGTAGTGATTTGAAACAAGATGAAACGAAAACGCGACACGACTTCAACTTGTTATAACTTTTTTGTTTTAATAGATAGATGTGTGAAATTTGTACTGTAGATAGGTAATTAAATAAATTATAATTGTACAAAATTTTAATTAATTTCATATTCAAAATTCGGAGATAACGGTAAAAAGATGTTCTTTTCCAACACACGTTATATCTTTTGATCTAGTGCACATACAAATTTGATTTAACTTTAATACGCATTCTGATAACATAACCTTTTATTTGATATATCACACATAACGTTACGTTCTCTACAAGTTACACAATCTTAAATTGAAAAAAAAAATATTAAAAATACCTCAAAACACCTGTGGAGATCTGTTGGCGATGAACAGCTACCAGTGTAGGAAGTACCGTAATCTCAGTCTGGAAATTCGACATGGTTGACTTTAAAAAATTCTAACTTCTCTTGTAGACATCTTTGAAATAAGATTTATACATCAATTATATTATAGCATGAGAACATAAAAATAATTTTTTTTTTTGCTTTTTTTATGAAATTTCATCGAGTTTAAAAAATTCTAGCTCTTTTTGTAGATGTCTCAAAGGCAGTGGCGTACGTTGAGTCGCCGGGGCCCCGGGCCAAGACTAAATTTTAGGGCCCCTTTGATATTTGGGGGCCCCTTAGAAATAAAAAAAAGTGCGTATACGCCATACATTTTTTTGTATGGCTTATTTATTTTTAGGTTTATTTTAATGTTTTAATATGTTCGTAATGCACTTTGCTATACTTACTAGTACTAGGGGCCCCCAAAATTATATATTTAGGGACCCCTAAAACAAAATTTTTTTAGCTTGGAATTGATAGTTCTTGGGGCCTCTTTTCTGAAGTAATATTTACACATTTGATTTTCCATCATCAAACATAGTTTATTTCTTTTGGGGCCACTGAAAAATTATTTTTGGGGTCTAAAAATTAAGTGCTCAGAGGCCCCTAAAATATAATATAATTTTTTTGTGATTCAAATACATTTTAATTTACTTCGTAACTCAATTTATGCTAACAGTTTGCTTCTCTGCATTATCTCCAGTGGGGGCCCTGAGGTCGTTCGGGGGCCCCGGGGCACCGCCCCGCTTGCCCCAAGGGAGTGTACGCCCCTGCTCAAAGGCCTGATCGATATATATATTTTGAGCTAAGACAAATAGACCAGTGAATGTTACAATGTTACATATCAATGTTACATAAAATCTTACGTTTTTTGAGTAATTAAAGTGTAAATTTGAATAAATAGGCCAAAATTGTAAACAATGATAAAAATTTTTTTTCGAATTCAAGCTTTTTTCATTTTTTGAATTTTACGAGAACATGTTCTATAGTATACTAATGTAAATTTTTTTTTACACCATCAGAAAACAGATATTTTAACGAAGGAAATTCCCACCGACTTTTTGAAAAAAGCTGATATTTTGACACGTGAATTTTCGATTGAAAATTAGGGTGTTTTTTTGGTATTAAGTCAAAATGAGGTAAACAAATCAATATTTTAAATCAAATAAATTACAGTGTGTTTGAGACATAATAAGGTAAGTTTTCACCAAATTTCGTAGAAAAATTTTTGTTTTTGAAAAAGATAAAAATAAAAAACCAAAAACTCGGTTTTTTGAATTTTTCACATACATTTGGAGGTTATGTGAAAAAATTGTTGATACAAAAGTTGTAGATCTTTTTATTACCTACAACTTTGCCATACAACTTTTTTCTATAGGATTTGTAGTTTTGCCGGAAATCCAAATATTCCATTTTTTACCATTAAAAACTCAACCCACCGACTTCCCGAACTCGGCTCGCCCGTAATTTATTTTTCCTTTGATTTTCATCATATTCACCTCCTTTTCCAATGGGTTTCATTCTACTATGATTTTTTTTGGTTTCAAAAATTATCGACCCTGGTCTAAAAAAGCTTTCAGATGATATAAAATTTATATAGGTTGTCATATAAAAAACATGGATTTGAAGGTGATAGAATAAAAATAGGTAGATTTTTTCTATATTTTTCAAGAAAAATGATTTTTTAAGGTTTCACTTCTACCACGTGTGAATTGCACACATGATTTTTTACTTGCTCAATAGGGCAAGTATTGGTTTCGTGTAAAAAAAAAAAATTCGAGGTTTTAATCAAAACTAACATTACGATGATGGAGAAGTCCGAAAAAGTGGATTTCGTCATGACGTCCGTCGGTCTGTGCGTCGGTGCGTCGGTGCGTCGTCACAAAAAGCTGTACATGAAGCTGCAGCCTAAACGGGTTGAGGGATTTTCTTGAAATTTGGTACAGATGATTTTTTTGTAATTTCCAAGGTTGGTTTTTTTTTGTTTTTTAATATCTCGCTTTAAACGTATACCTCCCATACAAAGTTTTAGAGTTATTGCAACTTTCTCGAAAACGGCTCTAACGATTTTGATTAAATTTAACATACGTAATGCTGTTTGCAGTTCTAACATAACTGCGTTTTTAGTTTTTCTCAAAAAATGCGGATAGTGAAAATATGACATTAACTCTTTTTTAAATCGCGGATGTCGGCTCTTCCCGTACATCTTAATGGAGTTATTGCAATTTTCTCGTAAATGACTCTAACGATTTCGATTAAATTTTACACAGGTAATGTTATACGTAAATCTAACGTAACTGCATTTTTAGTTTTTCTCAAAAAATACGGATAATAGAAATATGACTTTACATTTTTTTAATCTTTGATGTCGGCTCTTCCCGTACACCGTTAATGAGTTATTACAATTTTCTAGACTAAATTTGACATACATAATGCTTTAAGTGATTTTAATATATGTAGCTAATTGCGTTTTTTGTTTTTGTCAAAAAAAACACGAGTAACAAAAATATGGCGTAAGAAAAACTAAAAAAAAAAAATTTCGTATTTTTGCATTTCTTATGAAATTCCTTAAAAAAATCAAATTTTAACTAATTCAAAATATTTTTTTTTTAAATCTTTGACATAAAAGCTACTTTTATCATAAGAGCAAGTACGTGCGGCCCCAGTCGTGCATTTTATTTTTTTTGTTTTTTAATGTCTCGCCTAGAACGTATACCTCCCATACAAACTTTTATAGGTATTGCAATTTTCTCGAAAACGGCTCTAACGATTTTGATTAAATTTGGCACAAGTAATGCTATACGTATATCTAATATAACTGCGTTTTTAGTTTTTCTCAAAAAATACGGATAGTGGAAATATGATAATTTCTTTTTTTTAAATGGCTAATGTCGTCTCTTACCGTGTATCGTTAATGACTTATTGCAATTTTCTCGAAAACGGCTCTAACGATTTCGATTAAATTTGGGGTTCGTTACAGTCTTAGTGATTCTAACAAAACTGCGTTTTTAGTTTTGCACAAAAATTTCGGAGAACGGAAATATGGCGTTGCCGTTTTCTGCTAAATTGATATATTTTGTATATTTCATCAAACGCTAAGCCAGTTTTTTTTTCCAAATTTGAAGACAAATATTTCTTGTCATTTTGAAGTGTAAATTGTAAAAAAAAAATTTAAAAAGTTTTGAAAAAAAAATTTTTAATGGAATTTTTTTACTTTTATTTTTTTTAATTTAACGAAAATCTTTAATTTCCAATAGTTATTTAAGATATAGATACTTTGAACTACAAGAGCAAGTACGTGCGGCCCCAGTCGTGCATTTTATTTCTTATTTGCAATAACATTTTTTTAATGCAAATATTTTTCAGTTGAAATGAAATAATTTTGTTTTTAATGCAATGATTTTTATTTGCAATTAAAAAATTTCATATATAAATATAAAATCTGTCCTTAAATTTTGCATACCTACCAGTTTATATATACAAATTAGTATAATTGAGGACCTATTGCATCAAAAGGGGACAATTCCAAATTAAATTTTTTGTAGGAAATGAAAACAAAAAAATCTTTAAAAAATTAATCCTATTTAAATAAAAAGGAAGTCTTTCAGAATTAATTATTCTTTCTCTATGATATTCTGGCCTATTTTCATTTTCTGTATCTAATGAGCCAAATATACAGGTTGTATGCCCCTCTGCATTATTCATTTTACCCTTTTTCACCTTTTTTTTGAAAACATAGTCTAGGTCTAATCAACATATATTCAGCTTAAAATTTTTAACATTAAATTTTTAGATCGACTTCAACAAAAGTTTCAGAAGTAAGCAAGCATGCTTCGCCTTTGTTGATCTCTGTTTTTGTAGTCACATAAAAAAGTTTAAGCTAAGACATGAAATTCTTAAAATTTTCAGTTAAATTGAAATACTCATATGAATATAATTTATTAATTAATATGCATTATTAAAACTTTCGGAGAAATTTTGCCTTTTTGATTGCAATAGACCTATCTTGATTCCTAAAGCTTATTCTAAGAAATTGAAAAAAACATTCCAAGAACTTACCCCTTTGTAGTAAGACTTATCAAATTTCGCCTTGCAGGATGTGATAATAGTGTCCTTTAATAATGAAGCGGACAGGACTCGTGGCAGTCTTTGCATTGGTGTCGCCTCCTCCAAATCCCCCCAAGGTCTGTAAAGATAATAGCTTTTGATGACAACGAACGATTTAATTAGACTTAAACACTAACCGCACAAATGCACACACACACACACCCAACAAACACACACACACACTCTTATATAAAATCACCATCTGCCACTTTGTGTTTAAATCATTTTCCAAACGACACAACGTCAATCTATTTGATGCCAATGTGTATTGTGTGATGTTGAAACCGTTTTAATTACCTCCATTGAAGACAATGGCATTGACAGATATAGGCTTTTGTATATCCTTGAAGTATGTGATGTGCGTCAAGGCGATATTTTATATAGACATCCTGCAGCAACACATACATAAATACCTATCTACTTACAGCACCAATTGACCATTAACGAAACATTGCTCCTGTGAACACTCCAGCTTTGCCACAAAGGTGTAACAGATCTTGAACATCCAATATGGTATCCTTGCCAGACCACCATCCATGTCATCAGTCAATAGTTCGCACAGCATCACCATGGTGTCGTTTGGCGACTGTGAAAGCGCACACACACATGCAAATAGAAGAGTGCAATAACAGTATGAATGTGTGTGTGTGTCTATATCTAATCTCTCTCAGTTGAGGTTCAAATTCACGCTCAAGGCATTGCATCGATCTCAAGTGTGTTTGCTTGGCCTACAATGTGCGGTTATTTTGGTTCTTTAAACGAAAAGCCTAATTGCAAATAATTATATTATATTGCTCTGCATTTGCATTGGTTTCGTTTGAAGAATCTTTGTGGTGTGGGGGCTTTTGTTTATATTTCTTTGCTAAAAAGGACTCTGATTGGAGTTGAAAGGTTGTTAAAAGCATTTTCCCACCTAGCGTTTAAGGTATAAGTGAAAAGAAAAGACCAATAATGAAGACCTTAATTTTTAATCTAGCTTTAAAAAAAGTGAAAAACTTATAAGGCATAAACGAATGTGGATTGGAAGACTGGGTGCCTTATACTTAAAGAAGCATTGAAATCAAGTAAAGAAATAAATGTCAATTTTTAATTGTTTATGCATGTTTCTACAAATGATTGAAATCTGAGAAAAGAGTAGGTAACAATGTCAAACTAATTAAAAAAAAAAAAAAAACAAGTACTAATTGGATTTATGTGGCCAGCAATAATGTATTCAATTAATGACTGAAAGATCAAAACATTTTCAAATTTCAATGATGATTAGGTTGTTTCCAAGTAGATTATGGCTCATTTTTAACTATTTTCTGAAATAGTTTTTTATGTATTTCCAAACGAAACGAGTTATCTTTTAAATCGATGAACCATGGCATCCACCAGCATCCACGAAAAAGTGACGCCATTCTCTCCCGCTCATTTTAAAATTTTTAGGACATATGTAGGTATAGGTATTGCCTATGGGCATTTTGATGTTTTCGGGGGAGACACCCCCCAGATCGAAAGTTTAGGGCCTAAATAAGAGGAATTTAGCAAAAAAAAATTTTTGAAGGTCATTAACCCGTGGTCATACTTTCCATACTTTGTATGGAAAATTTTGAACTTTTACATAAAATTTTTATTCTATCGAGTTAAATATTTTTAAAATGTTTGTTGATTCTGGTTGGAAAATACATCCTTTAAAAGACCACATTCAAAATTTCCCGTTAAAATTTTCATTTCGTAGTTTTTGATTTTAACATTTTATTTTATTCTTCTAAGAACACCAACTATCACAGAATTTTAAATCCAGTTTTATTGGTTTTTAATTCTTTTCAAATATTGCATTCGAAAATGTGTGTAAAAATCAAAAATTTTATTTTTTTTTTAATTTTCATTTGAAATGTTTGCCGTTTTTATAACAATTAAATTTATTTTTCTCGAACTACAAAAGATTTGTTTAGGTACAATATTTTTGTTGAATTTTGTTTAGCAATTATTCACATAAAAAATGACATCAAAAAATTGCTAAATTCCTCTTATTTAGGCCCTAAATTTTCGATGTAAGGGGTGTCTCCCCCGAAAACATCAATTTGGGAAATAACGGACACCCTAATGGGCATGCATGTGAAAAAATTTGAGTTTTAAATGATTTTTAACTGTATAACGGGAAAAACAAGTTTTTTTTGTCGCAAAATGCATAAAAATAGTAAATACTAGCAATTTAAAATTAATAAGTATAAACCAGGTTTGATATGCACAATATGTGGATAAAAAACGCTCATACTTTACAGTTTTTCAAGTAAAAGCATTTATTATTTTTTATGCATATGGCCCATTCTCAAAATTCGTATTCACAATTTTGATATAAAGGCAAAATAAAGTTTTTTTTTAATACTTTATATCTTTTTATCTAGAGCAGATACAAATTTTATTTAACTTTGTTGAGCATGCTGACAATATTCCCTTTCATTTGATATATACATATCACAAAAAACGGTACATACGCTACAAGCTACACAATCTTAAATTGAAAAAATTCAAAAATACCACAAAACACCTGTGGAGATTTTTTGCCGATGACCAGCCACCAGGAAGTACCGTAATCTTTGTTATAAATTGGCATATAAAAAAATCGACTTTAAGGTAATTGAAGAAAAAAAGCTTGATTTTCTTGGTTTATTTTTATGAAAATTAATTGGGTTCAAAAAATTCCAGTTCTTTTTGGATATGTCGTACAGACATGATTGTTGTGAATATTTTGAGCTGAAACAATAGGCCTTCAGATGGTATAAAATTAATTATAGGTTGCTATATAAAAAAAATGGATTTTTTGGTGATGGAATTTTCATAAAAAATAATTATTTTTATACCATTGTTATAATTTTGTATATTATGTACCTATATTTTTTTTTTCGTACAAAAAAATTGATATGAGAAAAGAAAAAAAAGGTAATTTTGTTCAGCTTTTTCTGGTTAACTATGATTGGGTTCAAAAACGTATTCCGTTTTTTCTATAAAATGCTTCAATTATGATTTTCAAAAAATTCAAGAATGGAGTTTTTCAAAATCTCGAAATCCGCAACTCAGCATTTTGGGTTTTTTGAATTCTCAGTTTTCAGGTCTATGGATTTTCGGGAATGGGAATTCGGACTTCAATTTCCACGATTCGTAAGTAGACAATTTCGAAGAGTTTTTAGGTACTTTATCTTTTTTGCATATTATGGATTTTGAGTTTTCGAGATTCTAGAATTTTTAGACTTATTTTTTCTGGATTATTAATTTTCGAATTGTGTTCGTCCATCTAAGAAATTTTTATTGAATTTTGTAATTTCCGTTTTCGGAATTCTGACCAACATTAAAATTAAAATTAAATTTGGTATATGACAGGTGCCAGAAGTTTTTGTTCTAAGGTTAAGAGTGCATGTTGATTTTGAGTCTTCAAGACCTTCATTTTTGAAATTTATTTGTTTTTTTTTTCACTATTTTCGAGGAAAGAAACAACTAGGTATCTAAAATCAGATTTAATTAAAAGAAAAGCAAAAGTAGATGGCCTTAAAATTAATAGTTTGTCGAAGTCGATAGAAACTTCAAACAAATTTTTATAGAATAGAATAGTTTTTATGCATTTCAAAAAATATTAACTACACTGTGTTCGAAAATGGAACTTTTTTTTCCGACAGAGGGCTCTCATATCTACTAAAGATAATTCGAGTATGCTGAACACAATGGCGTTCTTAGTTTTTCTGGATGAGGTCAAATAAGAAAGATTTTCGCGTTTGAAATTTTGTTTGCACATGCCAAAACTGAGGGTATAAAACACCATATATTTTCCAATTTTTGATTTTTTATCGATGAAAAATGATGGAAAATCTATTTTTTTCCAAGTTTTATTCGTACAAGGAGTTATTTTAAAAAAAAATCTGTCGAATGACATTTTAAATCATTATTTTATGGCAAAAAACGTCGATTTTTCTTCAATTTTTCTAATATTTTTCGTATTACTTAAATTAAAATGCAGCGATTTGATCTTGTATTTCAGGATAGAGTATGGCTTTGTTTACAAATACGAATAGGCAGTGCCTACCTATCTACAATATTGGTTAAGCTTAAGAGTGAAAAAGTAGCAGTAAAACACTGTTTTTTTTTTTAAATTCTTTAGTTTATAAAATAAAAAATTACAAAAAGTTTAAATGCAATACATATGTAGGGAAAGTGGGGGCAAAATCGTTTTCTTACTATGTTGTATGAAAAAAAAAAAAAAAATAATAATAAAACTGGCAAACCTTGCAATATGAAAAAGTGGCTTTTGGTATGATCGACCATGTCTGAAAGTATGAGCATGTTTGGTTGAAACGCCGAAACTCTTGTGATTTTTCAACAAATCGTTACCGTTTATGTTAAAAGTAAGTTGCACTTTTAACCGTGAGATAGTTAAAGTTTTTAACTTATTCTTTATAATGAAAGTTGATTATTCAAGAGTATTTTCTTGTAAAAGAATGAATTTTAAAGGTTTGAACCTTAAGTAAAAAACATATTCCAGAATATCAGGTAAGATCGGAAGGGGGCAAAACGCCCATGGGCTCAAGTAGCATAAAAACCCTCTTAAGAGAAACCCCCTTAAGAGAAAAACCCGCTTATCTGAAACACTTTTTTGATCTTTAAATATTTTCTTCAGTTAAACGGGGTTCGTTTAAGTGAAAAACCCCATTAAGTTAAAGATGGACTGTGACAAATATATTATGTGTTGTGTATGTGAGCTCATATAATGCAGATGGAAGTAATAGTAAATATGTTTTAATTTTAAAACAAATTAAAAAAAAAAATGATTTTTTGAACTTAAAAAAAATTAAATAAAAATATTGATATCATGCCTGATTTTTGAATTAAATATCTACATCTACATATGTATAATATTCCAGAGTACTAACACATAAAAGGTGTGTACAAAAAAAATGTTGAGTTTTCGCATATATTTGTACCTTTATAGTTAAAAAATGTAAGAAAAAGTTAAAGAAAAGTCGACGTTTTTTGCCATAAAATAATGATTTAAACAGTTATTCGATAGATTTTTTCAAATAACTTCTTTTATGAATAATACTTCCAAAAAAATAAATTTCGCATCATTTTTCATCGATAAGAAATCAAAAATTGGAAAATATATGGTGTTTTATACAATCAGTTTTGGCATGTGCAAACAAAATTTCAAACGCAAAAATCTTTCTTATTTGACCTAATCCAGAAAAACTAAGAACGCCATTGTGTTCAGCATACTCGAATTATATTTAGTAGACATAAGAGCCCTCTGTCGGTTTTTTGAACTATCACAGTGCTATCAATTATTGAAAAGTCTGTTAAAGTTATAATAAAATTGAAACTGCACACAGTTTCCAAAAATTTGAATGATATAATAATAAAATTATGAAACATAACTTTAAATCACCCACATTCCTATACAATAATATTTCTTTATTGAAAATTTATAGAAATATTAATTTACCACAAATTTAACTCTATTTAGCTTGAAAAATTCCCATAAATATAAAAAAAATATAATCATCTTTCAACTCAAAACTTTTTTCCTTTCGATTATTTATTAAGAGGTTTTCAATAACTGCACCCATCAGGTTAAGTATCCTCTCTCTGCCTGCTTATCAAAAAGTATCTATGAATTTTTTGTTTCAATACTTCTACAACTAAGAAGTCTTAACTTTTGCTTTCACCTCTTCTAGGAAAAAGAGTAGTAGTAGAAAAATTCTGTGTATCAAAGCTATAGACAGAATAAAAAATAAAAACGAAAAAACACTTTCAATAAGAGTCTCTAAATCCACTTACCTCGTTCAAGGATCCAATCATTACGGCAAGCACCTTCAGCCAGTGAACTTGAGGCCAATTCAACATCCGGCAAAGTGATAAGTACTTAAGCAGATCATCCTGTTGGAAAATATTGAAGTACAGAGCATTACTTTCATCTTCTTTGACGTTTTCCAAAAAAAAACAAAAAAAAAAAATATAACGAAAATCCAAAAAACAACCAAAAAGAACAACAAAAAAAAAGGAGTAAACTTTTCTCCTTTAACCCGAACCCGCACGTGTTGGCAGCAACCAGCACAAAAAAGGAACAAAAATCAATAAAATTATATTAAACCAACGGAAACAAGCAAAAAAAGCAACCAAGTAAAAAGTATTACAAGAAAAGCGCGTAAGTAATTGCTTGAAACAATACTTCTTCAGAAAGCCAACACAACAACAACAAAAAAGGTATACTCTGCTGTTCGAGGAGGAAGGTTCTTCCTGCAGGACCAAGGCCACCAACTTCCGGTTTGCATGAACGAAATTTTAAACGGATTTCAAATTAACAAAGAACAAAAAAGCCAAAAAAAAAAAAAAAAAAAAAACAAGAAAAACGAATGAAACAAAAACACAAAAGGAAAAGAAGCTAGCTAGGCCGAGAAAAAGAAAAAAAAAAAAATGTAGACAACATCATGACTCTTGTCCTTTCTCTCTTACCTCGTCCAGGCAAAGGGCCTTCCAACGTTCCTGCAGTAAGCAACGGCTAATGAAGAATCCTTTTCCGACCTGATTTTTAGTTTGGAACATGGCCAACATAGCGAACAGGACACAGGCCAGGACCACGACCACGACGAAGGAGGAAGGATGTGTGTGTAGCCAGATTTTGTATAGGTTTGATGGTGTGTTTGATCGCCGGTATCATCCGTTGTGTTATTGCGGAGAGAAGGTTGGTCGAAAAGGGGGTTATAACAATAAGGTTAGTCAGTTATGTAAAAGCTATCTCAACAACGCCATCTGTTGTTTTTTTTCTTTTTTTTTTTTTTTATTAAATACCAACCTGAGCGACGAGCACCTTTAAGTATCCTTTTGTTATGCTACCTTGTCGGCAAGCTCGTTCTAAACGGATTTTTGCCGGAGGTGGTGCGTTATTTGCCAAGCAACGAAAATAGTCAGCCGACCATCTGAGTAAATCGTATGGTTGTGTGCGAATGGCAGCTGTGTGAAAAATGAAAAGTGAAATTCTTTTCTAAAAATAAGAAAAAACAACAAAAAAAACTTATACAAAACAAGAGAACAAAAAAAACATAAAAAGGCAGAAAACTTTTGCTCACAAGAAGAATCAACCATACAACTATTTTTTTTTTTTTTTTTTTTTTTTTAAGGACATGGGAAACAATACGAGAGAGCGTATAATAGTAGTGAGTGGAGTGTATTCAAAGGATATAATAACTGAAATACCAGACGAATGAAAATTTTAATTAAATCGTAAAATGTTTTGGCTTTTATACATTTGCTGGTATTTTTGATATTTAAATTTTGGGTATACGTTCCTATAACCTACCTACACTATATATCTAGGATGCAGAAATATTTATATGCTGCCTAGATGGTTTTTTTTTGTTTTGATTTTTGCATTCATATACGCATTATATTCGAATATATTTTACGGAGAATGTGTTTACACATAAATATTATTAAGCTAGACATTGGACCATGAGACAGGACTTTTTAAAAATTCATTATTTTTGAAATATTATATTCATAATAACGACAGACAAGGGAAATTGTCATGGTTGGTTTTGTTCCTAATTAACGAGGATATAATGGAGGAAATCATATAGATGGACAATCTTAATATTTTTATCAACAAAATTTGAACATTTTTTATGTGAAATAAAGATATCACAGTTTGGATTTAATCATTTATTTATCAGTTCAACGTGAATAATTCTGAGTTGATACATAATGGGTTATAATTTTAATCCAAATTTAATGTCAATATTATAATAAAAGTAAAGGAAACAGAATCATATATTTGAAAAATTAAGAACATTGTTGATACTTAGAATACTTTTATATAAAATGCATTTTATAAAAACCGGAAATTAGTTTATTTTACATTTCTTTTTAAATCACTCATAAGCAATCAAAACATGTTTTTAGGCTTATAAAATTGGAAATTATGATTTTAAAAACCAGAGTTGAAAATCCAAATTTTAAGATTTTAAGCACAGTTATTATCGCTATCGAAACAAAACTTAAAAATTTCAATTAAAAAAAAAAATTAGAAAATTAGAAATTAGAAATTTTTTGAGACCCCAAAAAAGTATACCTTTTGATTTCTTTTGTTCAGACGCAATAATTTACAAAACAAAAATAAAATTGGTTAACTACTGTGCAGTAATTTATGTATCAATACCTGAGACCAACATTTAAAAAATACTCAATATCCCTTTTTGGAAATATACCTGCATTATGTATATTGATTTTTCAAAATATCATCTTTTTTTTTAAATCAAAAATATATCATTTGTTTTTGATTTATGTTTAAGTTATGTGATTGTTTTTTTGGAAAAATTCAGAATATACTATCATTACCATTAGTAATGATTTTTGAAAAATTGTATTCTGTGATATATTTTTACTGAAAAAAGGGGTTGTCTGTAAAGCCGGCTTACGGACGATGATTTTACGTGTTAACGTCGTAAGAAAACAGGTTGTGTGCTTTTAAAATGAGTCAATTGAAGCGTTTATTGATTTCAAACAATCATAATTTACAAGAAAAAAACTAAAAAAAATTAACTTTTTTCATTTCTCATTATATTAATTTTTTTTATTTTAAAAGCTTACAAAAAAAAAAATTATACCAGTAAAAAGCCAAATATTTCTTCTAAATAATAAAACCATTTTTAAATTTTTACAATGCGCAAAAATTATTAAAATAATTTATTAAAAACAATCATTTCTGATGAAAAAAGTGAAAAAATCATTTCCATCACCGTATAATAAATTTTATACCACCTAAAAGCTTATTGCTTCAGCTCAAAATATATACATATATCGATCATGTCTATTAGGCATCTACAAAAAGAGCTAGAATTTTTTGAAATCGATCGATTTTCATCAAAAAAAGCAAAAAAACATATAATTTTATGTTCTTACGCTATTGAATCAATTTTTTTTAGACATCCTATAATATGACGTTTCAATCTTATTTCTACGATGCCTAGAAAAAAAGTTAGAATTTTTAAAGCCAACCATGTCGAAATTAAAAACAGAGATTGCGGTACTTCCCACAGCCACCAGCTGTTCATGATCAACAGATCTCCACAGGTATTTTGAGGTATTTCGCAAGTTTTTTAATTTAACATTGTGCAGCTTGTAGTGAATGTACAGTTATGTGTGATATACCAAATGAAAGGTAACATCATCAGGATGCTCAATAAAGTAAAATCAAATTTGTATTTGCTTTAGATCAAAAGATAGAACCTTTTGAATAATAAAACATAATAAAATTGTTTTACCGTTATCTCAAAATTGTGACTACAAAATTGATTGAAATTTTGCACAGATATAGTCCTGTCTATTAAGCTAAGGAGATTTAAAATTCATTTCGAAATTTATTGCAATAACACTGCAGTTTTTTTAATTATTATGGAACCAAAAAAAAAAGTTTGTACATTACAACAGTTTATCATTCCCTGAAATCAAAAAAATTGGTTTAAGTGAGTTCACTAATTACTTTCTGTACGAAAAATGCAATTAAAATGTGAAAATTCACGAGTATTTAAATGCATATTGTGGGCAGATGGATTCGTTTAAACTTTGATAAATTATATTTTTGGTATCCCGTAGGCTTGAGCTATTAGAGAGACAGTATTTTTTTTTTTTTTGGTATCATAATCATTTGAAAAAAACTGCACTGTTATTGCACTTTTTCTCAGAATCGGCGCCGATACAAGCCGGTAAACTTACAGTTTTACTTTTAATATAAATCGGTTATCTCTCGCGCAAGAAATCTGCTGCCAACTCCCGGTCTAACTAAGTTTTTACTAAGTTTTAATTAGTAGGTTTTTTGTTAAAAGAAGCAAATGAACCTTTTTTTTGAATAGTATTGTTAAAAATCGGTTCTAAGAGATTTTTAGATTTCTAGATTATAGTATACAGTTTTGAAAAAGAAAATACAATTTAAATTAAATTTCATAACTTTTTGACGTTGAGCAACTAAGGCACCACTGTGCGGCATATTGTGGAACAAAAATCGGCCCGTGAAAACTCGACATCAGGCCAGGGGCCCAATTCCGCAAGAGTGAGCTTTTCTGCGAAAGTTTTTCTCTGTCTTGTTCTTAAGTCAATTTACAATTTTTTTTTTCGTGTACACGCAGGAATTCACTTTTGCGGAATTGGGCCCCAGTCTGAATTATACTGTGTATTTTTACTCACTTAATTTTATAGCCTCTGACTTATATTTAGTTAAAACAAAAAAACCAACACTTCAACACTGTTTGGCATATTTAGTGCTAAATTGTATTAAACTTAAAATAATTGATCTAATTAAAAATTGTTATTACACATCATGTAAACTATAATGTAATTTTAATAGAATTTTGCTATTTTAGCCAATATCGATCTATGTAATTATAATCAAAACGTTGGCACAAGTTAACACACGTGATGTCAAACTAAAATTACTTTGTATCTAATTAATCCTCTCATAGAAATGATACGAGTTAATGGAATTCTATTTATGTGTATATATAACTTACCTTTAGCGTAGGTTTTTAGTATATTTGGAAAAGTTTCTGGAATAGCAATTTGCTCCGAACAATACAACTGCACCATAGCACACTTTTGAGTTTGACTTGGCGGTAACATTTTTCACTAAATTTGTATATATTCCAAAAACTATAAAACAAAAATGTTACTTCAAAAATTCACACTTTGACATTTATGATGAATTGAAATAAAATGAACAAAAAATAAAAAATGATGAAATAAAAATCATTATTTCTATGGTATTTTTCAACAGCAGACAGTGTTTGAATAGTTTTCTTCTAATAAACTGAACATAGTTTTCTACGAAATTGTGGTGTTAGGTTGAAATGTTTCATTCTGTTTGTCCTAACACTATCACCAAGGATACCTGCCATCCTGCCAACCCCGACAACTCACTATTCCACCACCTGTGTGGTGAGGTAGTAGTGAAATTATATTGCTTTCAGCTTTGGAAATATAATTTTTAAATCAAATAAAATTGAAATATACATGTGTCGAGTCGAGTAAGAATTATTATGAATGGAAAATTGTATTTTAAACTTTTATATGAACTTTAAAGTTTTCTCTTTCAAAAGTGTTTGCAAAGTTTAATTACTTAGGATTGAGTGAGGTTGTGGTGTATGCAGAGTTGAATTAGGTAAAATTGAAACATAGAGATATGGGTGATTGACTTTTAAAGTATTTTAATTTAATATAATAAAGAAAGTATGAGCTAAGCATTAAGGTAAATGTCAACATTATTATTAAATGCGTATCTGATTACGTCTCCAAAAAACAAATATGACTTACAACTGGGTCTCACCAACTTGGTCTTAGAATTCAAATTCATTTTTGAAAAAATTTTACTTTTCCAAAATTGGTATGGTAGGTACATGGCAGGTGCCGTTAAATTTTGGTCCTAAAAAAAAATTCCAAAAACTACTCTCTTGAATTTCTTAAAAACCGCTGCATAACCAATATTGAAGTAAATAAACCCATCCCTTATAAAAGACAATAAAAATCAAACAAATTGGTTCAAAAAATGTTTTATAAGGGGATATGATGCCATAACATAAAAATAGGCTTTGGTACATTTCTGAGTAAACCAGCAACACTGGTAGGTTTTTTAGCATCTGTTGTAAAAATTCATTAAAGAATATTTTTAATTTATGTTCAAAAGTAATATAATAAAAACTGTGTTGCACTTACTAGCTTTTATTTCAAAAGTTTTTTAGAATATTAGAATTTTTATAATAATTAAATAATAATAATTATTTAAGTTTAATTTTATCTTTCATTTTAAAAGAAATTTATTAAAGAAATGTATAAAAGTACAAAGCACCTTTTTAAAGGGTCTTAATTTCCCAATTAAGTACGCAATTAAAAATTTTGTATGACAAACAATTTTTGTATTTTTTTTTTTTTTTTTGAAAATTGTGGGACCCGTTTTGAAAAAAAAATATTTTTGTGTATACAAATTTTCAAAAACTTTTCAAAAAAAGTATTCCATTTTGAATAAAGTTTAAAGGTTAAAAATTGCCGATGTTGTCGTATTATTTTTTAAAATTAAAATTAAATTTTTTTTTAACAAAACCATTTTTTTTGCTTAAATTTCATACAATAAATGATACGAAAAGATTCTCTAGGTAATTTAAGGAAAACAAATATATGGGAGTACTTTTACTCTTCCATTGTTTAAGCGATAAATGGAATATTCTCATAAACTGACTGCAAACACAAAAAAAAAAAAATATTTTGAACACAACGGCAACACCTACAATTTTTAATCTATAGACTTTAAAGTATTTTTAACTACCGATCGACACGTTTGAAAATAAAGATCATCAAAATCAGAGCTGTTCGGCCGGGTTCCCTAATATTGCCATTTTTTGAGCTTTAGTTACACCACTAATATAAAAATAAAGTTTCAAGAAATTTCAGTAACTTATTTTAAAAATATTGATTTTTCAATATTAAAAAAACAAAACTGATATCTTTGAAACTTTTAATTTTTATCCTAAAAAAGTTTCCCCTCTAGGAAATAGTGATGGGAACTATCGAATAAAAACTATCAAACTATCGATAGTTGTAAAATATTCATTCATTCGATAGTTTTAAATCATTCATTCATTCATTCATTTAGTTACTATTTTCATTCGAATAGTTTTTTCATTCGATAGTTTAGTTAGTATTTTCATTCGAATAGTTTTTTCATTCGATAGTTTAGTTACTATTTTCATTCGAATAGTTTTTTCATTCGATAGTTTAGTTACTATTTTCATTCGAATAGATTTTTCATTCGATAGTTTAGTTACTATTTTCATTCGAATAGTTTTTTCATTCGATAGTTTAGTTACTATTTTCATTCGAATAGTTTTTTCATTCGATAGTTTAGTTAGTATTTTCATTCGAATAGTTTTTTCATTCGATAGTTTAGTTACTATTTTCATTCGAATAGTTTTTTCATTCGATAGTTTAGTTACTATTTTCATTCGAATAGTTTTTTTATTCGATAGTTTAGTTAGTATTTTCATTCGAATAGTTTTTTCATTCGATAGTTTAGTTACTATTTTCATTCGAATAGTTTTTTCATTCGATAGTTTGTTACTATTTTCATTCGAATAGTTTTTTTATACGATAGTTTTTTCATTCAAATAGTTTTCTAAACTTTTGTTTTTTCATTCAAATAATTTTCTTAAATGATAGTTTTTTTTCATTTGAATTTTATTCGATAGTTCAAATCATTCGATAGTTCCCATCACTACTAGGAAATCACCCAAAACTCTTAACAACAAAGTTTGAAGCCAATCGCTTCTGTGGTTTGGACTGGTTTGGTTAAAAAAAAAAATCATGTGTGCAATTCACACGTGGTAGAAGTGAAACCTTAAAAAATCATTTTTCTTGCAAAAAAAAAATAGAAAAAATCTACCTATTTTTATTCTATCACCTTCAAATCCATGTTGACAACCTATATAAATTTTATATCATCTGAAAGCATATTGTCTAAGCTCAAAATATATATATCGATCAGGTCTATGAGACATCTACAAAGAGAGTTAGAATTTTTTGAACTCGATGAAATTTCATCCAAAAAGCAAAAAAAAACATTTATTTTTATGTTCTCATGCTATTAAATCAATTTTTTTGTCTAACAACCTATACAAAATTGTATACCATGTGAAAGCTTATTGTTTCACCTTGTATAATGATGTATAAATCTTATTTCAAAGATGTCTACAATAGAAGCTAGAATTTTTTAAAGTCAACCATGTCGAATTTTCAGACTGAGATTACGGTACTTCCTACCCTGGTAGCTGGTCATCGCCAACAGATCTCCACAGGTGTTTTGAGGTATTTTTAAATTTTGTTCAATTTAAGATTGTGTAACATGTAGAGAACGTAACGTTATGTGTGATATATCAAATAAAAGGTTATATTATCAGCATGCGTATTAAAGTTAAATCAAATTTGTATGTGCACTAGATCAAAAGATATAACGTGTGTTGGAAAAGAACATCTTTTTACCGTTATCTCCGAATTTTGAATATGAAATTATTTGAAATTTTGTACAATTATAATTTATTTAATTACCTATCTACAGTAAAAATTTCATTCATCTATCTATTAAAATAAAAAAGTTAAAACAAGTTGAAGTCGTGTCGCGTTTTCGTTTCATCTTGTTTCAAATCACTACGATACTAAAGAAGTTTTCACTTCAAAATTTTTTATGTAGAACATTTGGTAGAAAATAGAATCTAAAAAAAAAACACAGTTTCAAAAAAATACAACTTTTTTTGAAAAAATAATTTTTTTTAAATTTTGTTCTTAACTTTTTAAGAAAGGTCTTTGCACAAAAAATTATCGTTTAAATCTGCTAAGTCGTTTATGTGAAAGTCAGAAATAAAAAAAAAAAAATGTTTCTATGTCAATTAGGTAGCGTTAATATCGCTTTAAAGTAGGATCTTATTTTCTACAGTATTTTTTTTTAAATAAAAAAATAGTTACACTTTTTTAGCATTCATTTTATTGTAATGTTTGAATTTTATCTCAAGTTCAATTTTTTTTTTTGCGAATCCTTAAATTGCTCTAGAGCATTGTATTGATATACCAAATTTGTATTTAAAAGTTTTTTTTTTTTAATTTTGTATGTAGATACATTAGGGTGGTTCTTATCTGAGACATGTACTTGGATAGCCGCTATTCGGTTGCAAATATTGAGTAACAATTTCAAACCCATACTTTTTTTACGATATGTATTGGAGAACTTCACAACAATTGAAGAACTAGCGATATCTCTTTATTTTGAAGTAAAAGTGGAGAATCATAAGTAAATGCTATCAAAAAACAAACAAGGTTAATTTAAACTGCTGAAATCTTTATCAAAAGTTTATTTTATACGATAACTCAAACTAAAATTTGATTTTTTGTTCTAACTTTTGTAATTACTCATGAAGATATGTGAGAAATATTAAAATGACATCAATCGTAGACATAATATTCAAAACCAGCGATATATTTCTTTATTTGTCACAATTAAACACATCAAGGACCTGCAAAGTCGCAAAATATATTCGAGAATAAGTTTTTGGGGGCACATTTGCATAATACCACAACCACATACAATTCTATGTGTATGAAATCTAAATTTGTTTACACCTGTCTTGTTGCCCTTAGCGTGGCGCGAGCGAGTGCGACCTGCATTCATCATCATTTTTTCAAATCCAAAAACACCCTTGAGTTTAGTTTTTGTATATGAAAAACCATATACGCGGTAATGAGATATTCGCCGAGAGAAGAGGTTGTTAGATGAGGCTTGATATTTTTATTTCTTAGTTTTTTTTTTTTTTCTTATTCTTTCTTTGATTTGGTTTGCGCTCATTCCATCTGTTTCATAGCGAACCAAAAAGGATCTAAATAATGTGAAGTCCTTGAATATAACCAAGATTGTAATTTTTTATTCCTTCTGCATTTACCATCCAGTACTTTCTCTATATACAAGATACAAGAAGAAGGAGGTTTCACTCTTCTTTTTTTTTTTAACAGGGTCTCATTGTGAGAGGCGTAGGGGAGAGGAGGGCTCACTCTCTTTTGGAGTCAATGAAGAGAATGATAATGACGATGATGATGGTTAGAAATTGGAACAGTTGATGTGATAAAAATCCTTTGAATAGAAGGAAACGAATAAAGCAACACATATACAACAACATCCACGCCCACACAAACTTACAAAATGTGAATAGTATTTGTGTTCCATTAAATTGGAACCAAATAGCAAAAGTATAGAAGCAAAAACAGAATCAGCAACAGAAACAGAAACATCCAGCCATCATATAAGGATTGAGGGTAAAAATTGATAAGGATCGGATGAGGTTTTGATTTCGAACTGGTTTATGATGAATGTCATAATGGTTTGGCTCTTTCGTACAATGACACTCTATTTTATGTGGAAATGTTAGTTTGTGTGTTGGGTTTGATATGTTTGTAGAGAAAGACACAGAGAAATGAATGTTGTTGCTGGGAGCTGATGGTACTGGACGCGTTTTGTTTGTGTGCCCTTTTTTGCTTTTGGTAAATTGTTTTTTTTTTTTTTCTACTTTTTGTTTATTTGCGAGGACATTTTTTTTTTATCTTATTTTAGTTTTTCTTTTACTTTTTTCATTATTATCATTTTTGCTCTTTGTGCTAATGGAAATGGGTGAGCTATTTAAACTTCAGGAGGACAGTTGTATATGCAAATATTCTGTTAATGGCCTAACATTCAAAAGCTCTGAAGCTTTTTTGTTTGTAGATATGGTTGTTTCGTGAGATGGGTTTTTTTTTTGTGTTTGAAAGTTGGACGCATCAAAAGTGTCGAGTTGAATGCGAGTAACGCGCCATTTTGTTGTGAGGTCTTTCACATTAGGCACAAAACCTAAAAAACCTAAAATTGAACTGACAAATAGGGCTTCTTATTTCAACACGCGAGTGCTGTTAAATTGAAAAAAAGTCTGAGTTCATAGAAGATCGTAGAATATTTTGTATGTGTGCCATTTTAATGTACGAGCGTTTTCTTCAAAGTTACAGAACATGGTTCCACTATTTGATCAACTAGCAGGATTGCTTATGCCGATTTTTGCCGTGCGGCGAAGCTCTTCGGCGGGCGTAAGTCGACTCGTGTGAACTTAAGCCCCAGGTGATTAAAGGTGATTTAAGCCTCATAGAAAAATCCTAGTCTACTTTATTCGTGCGATATTTTGTGAGTCTAAAATCGACTCGTGAAAAAACGGCATTCGTATGAAATAAAATTATATATACATATTTTTTTTTTTTTTTGGTTTTCATGGAGGAAGTACCTATAAAAACTAGATAAATCACCAAAAAAAAAATTCTTTATTATTTTAATAAGAAATAAGAAATTTGCTGAAACTTATTAGGAAAAATTAACGAAATAGTAAGCCATTAGTAAAAAAATTAAAATCTTCAACTTTTTAACATTTTTACCTTCATATTGACAGCAAAATTCATTAAACAGTTTTCAAAAAAATAGAGTTAAAAAAGAATTTAAATTTTTTCTTTATTTTGTTACTTAATCTTTTTGACCCGTAATTTTCTTTGAAATCTTGTATACTAGAAAGTCAGACATCAAGAAAATGGTTAATGTATGACAGGTACCGTTTATAACGGTTATCTCTCTATATTTTTTTTTATCAAAAGAAGTAGGTATCTACTTTATTTGCTAGTCGTTCAAGACATTTTTGAGAAAAAAATCGTTTACATTTTGGTCTTATGGCAAGAACAAACAAAATTCAATTTCAATCACCAAAACTCTAACTACCAACTTTGAATTAATTCGTTTTTTAGTTTTATTGCTTGCTTCAAACGATTCAAAAGCAGAGATCAGAAATAAATCTCAACCTTTTGAAAGGTTCCTAAATAACTCTTATTTGTCGCCATTTTCAATAAAGGTCAAAAAATAACCTTTATTTTTAAAAAAGAAAAATTTCGGTCAAGGTCTGAGAGAAAAGTTTATTTTGCATTTTTTTATGTTTCGAGATTTATCGATGAGAGAAAAAAATAAATCTCATCTGCAAATTTATCAATTCCTAATTCCTAGAGACATGGGAGTGGTGCCATATGAAAGCTTATATTCTCAGCTACCCGATAGTGATATAATCGGGTTTTGGTTTTCTTATCAAAATTCCGAGAAAATCGCGTTTGAAAGTTGGGGTAAAATTTGTTTCGAAAAATCCCCGAATCTTTGAACGCTCCTGGAAGCTAAACCGCTTGAGAGAAATTTTTGGGAGTGATGCCAAATGATAGCTTGTGTCATAGGCCTACGCTTTCCACATTGTCAAATTTTTCAAAAATCATCTTCCATGTTAAACCGCCACATCATGCCTATTTTTTCAGAAACCCGCTGAACTTTTTTTTTTACCTTTAAGTTCTCCCGGTTTGAGAACGCGTGCACCTACAGGGATGAGAGTTGTACCCAAATGTAGGTTAGAGTCCCCGCATCAAAATTTTTTTTTCATTTTTTTTTTTTCAAAATTCCGAGATATAGCCGTTTGAAGTTGAGCGGGCGAAAACGCTTCTTGAAGCTGAACGCTTTAACCTAGATATTAGAACATCGGTCTCCTGGAATATTCTAAATTGCATTGGTTGTGCTTGTCGTCCCAGCAGCGACTCAAATCACAGTGGAAAACACATTTTCTTCTTTAGATTTTATAGAGCAAGATCCCAGGGCCGCCAGACATTACTTATTTTCTCAAGAAAAAAATGTATTTAATTACGTAGTGCTAGGACATACTATTAGTGAATGGATACTGGCTATCTTGTGCCGACGGCCATTTTACCACTAACAGGTGCTAAAGGTACGAAAAATACGTAGTTAGATTTCTTATTTTCTCAAGGCTGATTTTTATATATGATACTCAGGGAACTAATACATTAATTTTTGTAAGCTGCCAGACCCGTCGGATGGGCCTAACACCTTGCCAGACACGCATAATAGGAATCAGGAAAGTTAGATTTTATTATATGGGGGTCTGGGAAAAAATTTATAAAATATTTTGACTTCAGGACTCGAAAGAGTATCAAGACATTTTTTTCTGTAGATTCAAAAATACGTGAGTTATGTGAAAAATTGCAATTTTTATTAAAAAAACAAAATGGCGGCCAAATGACTCTGGATGCGATTGTGCAAAATGTGGTTTTCGACGCGTGTCTTGATACTCTTTCGAGTCCTGAAGTCAAAATATTTTATAAATTTTTTCCCAGACCCCCATATAATAAAATCTAACTTTCCTGATTCCTATTATGCGTGTCTGGCAAGGTGTTAGGCCCATCCGACGGGTCTGGCAGCTTACAAAAATTAATGTATTAGTTCCCTGAGTAGGTATCATATATAAAAATCAGCCTTGAGAAAATAAGAAATCTAAATACGTATTTTTCGTACCTTTAGCACCTGTTAGTGGTAAAATGGCCGTCGGCACAAGATAGCCAGTATCCATTCACTAATAGTATGTCCTAGCGCTACGTAATTCCATACATTTTTTTCTTGAGAAAATAAGTAATGTCTGGCGGCCCTGGGATCTTGGACTATTACTTTAAACGAAAAGAGATATAATCTTGGGTCTAAAGAACTTTGAGAGTCTATTTAGTTTATACATTATTTAATACATAAACTTAGAAAAACATCCTTTTCATATTTATTTTTGCAATATAAAGACATTCTTGACATATTCGACATTTTCCTTTGAATTGACCATTTTTGATTTATTTTCAGCGAAAACGGTTAAAGGTTGACCTTTTCCATTTATTTTTTTGTAAAAATCTCAACCATTGAGAGATATTTAAAAAAATAAAAAATAAATCTCAACCGATAACCTTTATTTTTGATTTTTAAAAATAAATCTCAAACCTTAACCGAAACTATTTTAAGTTTATGATTAACTCTCAGAGAGAAACCGATTGAAAATAAAGGTGGCTTTGTTATTTCTGGTCTCTGTCCAAAAGTGATTTTTTAAAAAATGAAGTGTTATTCAAATTAATTAAAATAAAGTGTTATTTAAAATTAATTAAAACTATTAAAACCATTTAAAAAGACGTTTTTCTGTATTTAAAAGCAATTTTTTCAATTTTTTTTCTTTAATTTTTTTTTAAATTTTGTATAGAATAAAATTGAAATATTTTTTTATGATATTTTTCAATAGCAACTTTTACCATAAAAGCAAGTTAGTACGTGCGACCCAGTTGTGCATTTTATTTCTTATACGTCTAGAGTAAATATTTTTTTAAACCTGTATTTTTTTAGGACATGTAGGATACCAATATTTTACTTAATTATTTTTTTCTATATAAAAATGACAAACCCTATTAAAATCTCAGGAAGAAAATTTCAGAGAAAACTGCTACCTATAGAGAAAAATACTGCCCATATCAAATCAAAAGCAATAGATTGAAGAATTGGCATTATTAAATGTTGTTTAAATACTATAAAAATGATTCTAACAGTGAAAAAAATTAACATTGCGGCATTATAAAATTTATACTGACCTCTTCATATAATATAAGTGGTCCGAATATGGCTAGTAAAGGTCAAATGATTTTTTTCTTTAGGAATAAACATTTGTTATAAACACGAATGTTACACATACGCCACAGTGACCCCTTAAGTTTAAACTTCGAAAATTGATAAAAAAAAGTATTAAGCTTCAAATGATTTGTTTTATTTCGTATTGTAAATAAATAACGGTAAATTCACACACCTTGTTTTGTATCCTCTTAAAAATAGATTTTGGTTGATTAAACTTATTTTGAGAAGGAAAGGTATTGAAACTTTTAAAATGTCATCGAAACTATTTTTCTAACATCAACGATTCAATTACTCACTCTATTGTTTGTATATAACTTCATCTACTTGGACAAAATATAACCTAAGAGAGAAATGTTTTTATTTTCAATTCTATTTTTATTCTGAATTATTAAAAAGTTTTATATAGTTTTTTTTTTTTCTGAAGAAAATTTTGAACAAAATGACACACACAACTGATAATAATATATATTTTTGGGTGTCTTTTGATAATTCTATTGCAGAACTTCCACATGCCCCACCAACACTTTGGACGGAAAGAGAACGATACGATCCTGGTGACATATTGCGAGCCAATTGTTCAACTCCTCCATCAAAACCAGGAGCGGGTATTGCGTTTTTCCTAAACAACATACCGGTAAGTCTTATTGCTTTTTTTTTTCGATTGCGTGTCGTCTTTCTTTTATATTAAAAGTTTTTTCTACAGTATGAAATGCTCTTGTTTATTTTTTAAGATATCATTTAATAAAAAAAAAAAAAATAGAATAATAACACAGCGAACGGTTTAAAAGTTTAAAACGAACAAACATGTGTTTGGCAATCATCTAAAAAGTTCTTATCCAAATAAACTAAAAAAAAAAAAATGAAAACGAAGAGAAACGAAACAAAGACGACTTTGACAGTATTTTTTTATCCTAGTTTTTTTATATATATTTTCTAAAGCAAAACGGGACACCATTTGAAAATTGTTTGAACTTGTGTGCTTAAAAATGTATAGATAACTTTGCTATTCCTTTTTTTTTTTCAATAGAATGTGCGGGAAAATTCGCAGCAAATCGATTTTCGTTAAAATAACAAAATGTATTTTTATTATTGTTTATCTTTGTGTGGTATATACAGAGTGTGGCAACGAAGGTCCTTGAAGCTTTGTTTACCTAACATTTTTTTTTTTTTTTTTGTATTCATTCTAGATAAGGTTTGGTGTTGTGTTATGTTAGCTACTGTTAGAATTTCGAAGTTTGCTTCAATTGGTATTGGGATGATTTTGTTTTTTTTTTTTTTTTCGTTTTCATTTTCATTTTATTATTTTCAAGGACGTGCAAATATTTGAAAATTTGGTGCGAAATTTTTTAGATGAAGATATCGTGTAAGGATGATGTTTCATCGATTTTTGGCAATTTGGGATTTGTGCAAGCAATAAAGATATTATTTGACAACTTAATGACTTCCAAATAAAGTGCGAGAGTAATTTTTTTTTTTTTGTTGTTGTGAATAGATGTGAAATTTAAATTTGATCGAATTGAGAGAAGGAGTTTGGTTTGAATAATTTGTTGTAGGTATTAACTTGGGTTTATGATCTGGGTGTTTTGAGTGATAGTTGTATCATTTAACGCAGGGTAGCAAAATAAAAAAAATAAAATTCACAATGTTTATTGTGCATGGCCATTTCTTGACGAAAATTGAAGAAATTTGGTACACTACCAACTTTTTTTATTCAAAATGGCGTCTCCAAAATGGCAGCTTGAAAAAACGTTTAAATATAATTTTCTTTTTCAAAACAATATATAACCTAGAAATTTGGCTGAATTCATGTCAAAAACGTGTATAATCTTCGAATAAAAACTACAAAATTTTAAAACAAATTTCAAAAATAAGAAAATCAGTAAAACATACTTTTAGACCTGTAGGTTTTAATCAAAACCAAGATTATGAAGAAGATCGAAAAAGTGGTATTCTTCATGCCGTCCGTTGATTTACTTGAAACTTGTTACAGATGATTTTTTGCGTAATTTCTTAGACCCGCTTTTTATTTTTTTGATATGTATCTCCTTTTTAACGCATACATCCCGTATAACGTTTACGAAGCACAGTACACATAAAAAGGTAATATCTTCCAAACTGACATTGGTCGCCAAATTGTCAAAACATGACAATTTGGCAACCAATGTGAGTTTACAATTCTTAATTGTTTTAAATTACCGACGAAAAACGCACAAAAACCGTAAAACCACGCACACCACTAATTTTTTAACAATTAGTGACCATTTTCCGAGAAGAAAACAGAAGAATTTGCGATTGAAATATAAAAATTGAATCCCGACCTGACAGATTGATGCCCATTTTTGACAAACAAATTTTGACAACGTTCGGAAGATATTACCTTATTATGTGTACTGTGTTTCAAGGTACCTATTGCAATTTTCTCGATAATGGATCTAACAATTTCGATTAAATTTGTTGTACGTAATGGTCTTATTGATTCTTATTGATTAAACAAAGTTTTTGAAAAAAAAATTTCAAAATTCACTTTTTTTAACTTTCGATTTTGTTTTTTTTTTCCCCGAAACTTAAAAAAATCTTAAACTTCCAATAGATATTTAAGACAAAGATACTTTGGACTACATGAGCAAGTTGGTGCGGGTCGCACAGTACTTTTCTAATAGATTTTAATATTCTTAATTCTGATCCATTTCAACGAAAAATCCATGACATCACGTTTTGAAGTACAAATTCATCTTGAATTCTTACATATATTTGTAAGAGCTGTGCTTTCGTGGTGCATGAACAAGTTAAAGAAGAATTTTATAAAGCTATTAGTGTAATACTACTGGCCGGCAACGAAAATAGAGCTTGCTCCAAACCATATTTTTCTAAAGGCTTTTTGTGTGCTGAGTTTAAGAAAATGTGGTATTAAAATTAAAATCCGTATCTTCTCTGTTTATTCTGTCTTTACGAACTGGGAGAATATCAGAATCCCAACTTTCAATATCCCGTTTTCTGAAATTCAAAAAAAAAATTAAAATTTCCTTGTTTTAAATCCCGCTTATAATAATCCTGTGTAAAAAAAATCTCGTCTCCTGAAAGCCCGCTTTTTAAAATCTTTTTTAATCCTATTTACCTGCAACTCCCGTTTCTTACTTTCATAGCTGGTACTCAAAATGGTACACTTAAATTACCAAACAGTTTTCCAATTTTAAAAAAATTAAAAGAAAATTAAATTGAAAATATAATTTTCATTGCAAATAAAAGTATTTTATGCATTAAAAATAAAATTGTTATTTCAAATTAAAAAAAAAAAAAATGCATTAGGAAATACCTACGTGTAAATATTTTTTTTTAATATTCGTCCATTTTTTTTTCAATTTTGACTATTTCACCAGCTATTTCAACTATAATATAAAAGTAAATGTTAGGTTAAATAGTCAAAATTGTAAAAATTCCGACAAACTAGAAAAAAAAAAATAATAATATGTAATTCAAACATTTTTTCAGAGTGCAGAAAAGGGTTATAGTCCAGTAATTTTAGGTTTAATCTGAGGAAAAATCGCATCGTCACCTCCTCAAAAATTGAGCAAAATAAACCAAAAATATGAATTTTTTTCGTAGTGCAGTCTAGTCACCTTCTCTGCGCTCTACTCCCGAAACGGTTCATCTGACAGCAAAATCTTATAGGCATATGTTGTAGATAATTTTACGACGAATAATGTTTATAATAACCTCTGATGACCTCCGATCAATAGGTCGCGAGATATTTACGAAAAACTTTTTGTGAACTTTTGACACCTATAACTCTTAACGCCGCGCCGGAACGTAAGTATGAAGACTTTAAATTAAAAAATCATACCATTGAGTTGGAACGGCTATTATAAGTGAGTGTACTTTTTCCCTTTGTACCTAAGCCACATAAATTTAATGACATCATTTAGTTCCCGAAGAATTACTTTACACTATTCCAATCGATGTCAAATAGCTTTTTTGACAATGTTTCACCTACATAATTGACTATCCCAATGACTATTAAATATGTATTCGCGGTAACATGCAACAGTACCTAAACCAATTTGTCAATTTTAAACTTTTCAAATGACTTATCACAGACTCATGCTTTAGGTTTACATCTTGAAACGTTCTTTTTTAACAGTTCTGCCCTTTTTAAAGACAAGTAGCACACTTTTACATCCAAATCCGAAATAAAACTCGTTTAGCTATCTGTCACATTGGTTTCTCGCTCATTTATAGTCAGAAGACGAAATAATATTAAGAAGTGACGTGACAGCTTTAAAAAAAAAAGGGTTTCCTTCGTTTGTTGCTGCCTGATGACTCATCGTTAACGTCAAGCACATTTTTTTTCTTTTATTACATTTTTTTTCCAATAGAAAAAATATATATATATACACCTACAGAGACTATATACATTATCCTTATTCAGCGCAGCATGTAAATAGATGTCGCTTCGTCAAAATCCAATGATATCTGAATCAATTCAGTTCACAATTCCGTCCTAGATCCCATCCGGAATCGGAAGGCTCTTGAGATTGATGATGGAGTTTCGATTATACACTCTCTCACACTTTCTCTCTCACTCTTCTTTAACCCTCCACACTTTTGTGAACATCTTTGTTTGCACAGCACACAGAGACGAAAATGAATGAAAAATAAAAAAAAAAAAAAAAAAACATTAGAAGAAGAAAAATCGGCACTTTTTCTACTAAGAGTCGCATTACAGAGAACTCCAGCTCACTTTATTCGTTTTTGGCAAAAATGATCCAATTTCAAATATTTTCGACAGTTTGCTGGAAGAGTAAAATAGGAGAATATCTATTGTTATGAAAGCAATGCGGTAGTGGTAGCGGATGGTAGGTTAGGTACTTTCTACGGGGTCACAGAACGAATTAAGTAGACAGTGGAAGGGCTTGTCAGATTATTCGATTTATTGTTAAGCTTGATAGATTTTATTTTATTACCAAACTGAGTTGAGAATTTTAAAATCAGCGATTCAATTTTTATTGCACGAGTAGGTACTTTTTGGAATTAATTCCAAATTTTTTAAAGGGTTGTGCGTGATACAAAAAAACTTAAAATGACTACTTTTTTTGTTGTTGTGATGAATATTTTCTACAAGTTTGCAGAACATATTCATCAAAAATTTACCATAAAATATTTCTGAATTGTTTTTTATATAATTAAGGAAAAAAGTAAACTCTTAACTTTTGATATTTTTTAAGGGCTATCTGTGATACTTTCCTATGGCTGATACTCGTGATACTTTAATAGAAAAGTCGTGATACTCTTATCGAAATTACTTTGGAGACACTTACTGGCGAAACTCGTAAATTTTCAATGATAACAGAGCCAACCTATGATAGTTACCAGGCCAACCCGTGATACTTTTCATGGGCAATCTGTGATACATACCTGTATAACCTATGACATTAACTGGAGAAATCCATAATAATTACAAGACAAACCTGTGATACAACCTGCCATGAGTTTTTTTTAGGGCAATTTGTGATACTTACCAGGGACACCTTATGAAAATTAAAAGGGTAACACGTGATACTTACCATGGTTATACTCCTTGACACTGAGAAATCCGTATAATTTTACAAATTAAACCTGAATGTGTGAAGTTAGTCTCTATTTTTTTCGAAATTGTTATTTTTGAAATCTGTTCCAGATTGTTCCCGATTTGTTCTTGAATTTCAATTTTTTTATAAAAAAAACTTTTAAAAATGTTGTTTTTGTTTTTGACCTAGCCCTCCTTTTGTTCGTAAATTGTTATTTTTGAAAGTTATTCAAGGTTGTTCCCGATTTGTTTCGAAATGTTGAAAAATTTTCAAAAAAGAGGGTACGAAAAAATGGTTTTTGATCTAGCCCCCCGTTCTTCGAAAATTGAATTTTTAAGAAAATCGTTCCAGGTTTCATCAATTGTTCTTTACAATGTTCCAAATTTTTGGACCTCTTTTTTTAATCTATTATATATATTAAAGTTTGGTTTTGTGTACGTTCGCTAACCGGCCACACCGACTAACTTTTTTTCTTAATTTTCTTTTTAAATCAAAGAGGCATAAGAGGAGAAGGTTTAAGGCAAAAAAAATGTAAGATTTTATAGGGTAAATAGGGGTAACACGACATTGAAATAAGAGGCTATTTTCTAAACGGTAAGTCGTAAGGAGTTGGCTTTTTTTTTTAATAATAGACAAATTTATTCAATAGCTAAAAACGGTATTGAAAAAACTAAAAAAAATTTCAGAACCAAGTTGTGAAGGTTTTCTTGCAGTCATAGACCTTCGACAAAAGACTAATTAGAAGTACGCAAAATTTTGCACAGAAATTTGAGTTACACCATTTGAAAGATATTGAAAAACAAAATTAGGGGTCTAAAACGAATTTTTTTCATAGGCCCTGTATTTTGAAATAAAAATTTTTGAAAAACAACCTAATTTTTAGGGACATTTTTGAGTAGTCTTTTATTTTTTGGAATTTTTAAAAGTCTGCAAAAAACATTTTTAAACTCATTTTATGAATTTTTCAAGTTTTTAAATAAGATGAAACGAAAAAGCGACAGGAAAAATCAATTGATTATAACTTTTATGTTTTAATAGATAGATAAATGAAATTTATACTGTAGGTAGGTAATTAAATAAACTATAATTGTGCAAAATTTCAATTAATTTCATATTCCATATCCTGAGATAACGGTAAAAAGATGTTCTTTTTCAAGACACTTTATATCTTTTGATCTAGAGAACACAAGCATTTTATTTGACTTTAACACGCATGCTGTTAATATAACGGTAAGTGCTCTACAAGTTACACAATCTTAAATTTAAATTGAAATACCTCAAACCACCTTTGGAGATCTGTTGCCGGTGGCCATTAGTCAGTGTAGGAAGTACCGTAATCTCAGTTTGAAATTTCGACATTGTTGGCTTTAAAAAATTCTTAATTTTTTTGTAGGCATGGTAGAAATATGATTGATACGTCATATAAAAGGTGAAATAAGCTTTCAGATGAAATAAAATTTTTATAGGTATCATATAAAAAACATGGTGATAGAATTAAAAAAAAGTAGATTTTTTCTATTTTTTTTTTTTTTTTTTGCAAGAAAAATGATTTCTTAAGGTTTCACTTCTACCACATTTGAATTGCACACATGACTTTTTTTAAAATTCGATGTTCCTATTTTCTTAAACATACTTTGAAAATCCCCATACATTTGTGCTCGTTTTAATATCCAATGTGGCTTTGCAAAATTCGTTTAATAAAAGTCACAAATTAACATCTTATAAACAATTATTGTCTTTTTAGCGACGTATCAGAATGAAATCCTTTTAATTAAGCTAACCATTGTGTTTCAGTATAATCATTAATTATTCAATTTATCAGATTTGGTTAAAAATACATATTCTATTTCGAATACTTTTCTATTTATCCTACCAATCTAAGGTCAATCTCAAATAAATTCTTAAAATTCTCTCCATCAGGGGTTGTATCTCATCAAGTAGGTACTAGTTGCTATGTAGAAATCAAGAACACGTTTCTGATTTCCCAATCGATAACAATAACACCGAATTGGAGAATCTATAGGAAAAGTACTTATATAGAAGAAGGTATACTCTTATAGCATCCGCATGGTAAAAGGTGTCAATTGAAAAGTGCCACTTTCATTCGATTCCATTATTGTATGCTCTTGGATAATTGCTTAAATTTATCTAGATGACCAAACTCATGTTCAGCAGCTATAAGATTTGTCAAATGATCAGCATCAAGCATTCCAAAACCACTTATGTAAAACATTCGAAGAACTTCAATTCTATATGAGGATATATCCTATTCCTTTTCCATAATAAGGACCATTTATTTAAGTTCAAGTGAAATTGCCTAGCATTTGGATATTGTTTGGATACGATACCTTACGAATGTTTCCTAAGAAGATATCTCTCCGAAGACGTATAATAGTTACACAAGAGTGTTGAGAGTAGAATAGAATAGAAGTGTATGTCATTCTGAATGCAAATATCATGTACAACAATGACCAATTGAAATTAATACCATCCAGGCAAGATTTTGGATAAATATCAATAAAACAACATAACCATGGTTATATTTGTAATCTTGATTAAGATTGTGATTTAAACGTGTAGTTTTGTATTACCTTGTTATAATTGAAAAAAAAAGCTAAGTAAGATGGAGGAATTTCACCAGCAAATAAATTTAACTGCTGGTAAATCAACAACAACAAAACTAAAAGAAAACTTTAGCTCAATAATAGACAGAGCTTTAACAAAAATATACAATGTTTTGAAAAAAGTTAATAAGCGAACTTTATCACAACAGTTATTAGTTGTCTTCAAAATGAAAGACTCTTTTAGAAACAAAGAATAATAGCAGGTTGGCTATGAGACTTCTGCGTATATATACATACAAGCCTTCATATAAGCCTTCATTCTTCATCTTCTTTGGAATCTATCTGGTGCACAAGAACTCAATGGTAGCAAAATCTAAGCCCTCATTAATGATCCGAAGGTTGAATGGTCGGAATTTGAATTGTTTAAAACTTAAACTTTTTTGGTTCCGTGCAAACAGTTTTGTGAAATGGTGTCCGAGTGAAAAGTAGTGATTGATGAATAATTATGGTTCAACGCGAATAAGCGATTTCGTGTTTTTGTTTTAAAGTGTTAATTGTTGAAATTTGTTCTTGATCATTCCCGATCTATAAAAGATTTTTCTACTCAAAAGAAGATGTCCTAGAAATCGCTTTTTACTAAGTCCCTCGTTTTGTAGTTAAACATTGTTTCTAGCAATGAAATCACAACACTAAATTCAATATTTCGAAAGTTATGGATCTTAAAATTACAAAATTCTAGCCGCACTTTGTTTTTTTTTTACGTTGTTCTTTTTTTGTAATGTTTAAAAAAAAAGTTCTAAACATTAAAAAAAAACTAAGGCCTTTAAATTTAATTTTGTAAAGGTAAGGGTCTCGAAAAAAAACTGTATTTTAGACTTTTTTTCAAAAAATTGTTTTTAGTTCGAACATTCAATGATACATATTAACATTTGAACATGTACTGAGGAAATACTGTATTTTTATAATAACTGTTTTAAATTCAAAATTCGCTTTAAAAATGCACGGCTGGGTAGCATGAACTTGCTCTAATGTCAAAAGTTAATTGGAATACTAAAGCTTTTTAAGAATTCATAAAAATTTTTTTAAGAAAATTTCAAAATAACAAACTTACGAAATTATATAGAATTTTATTTTAAGTTACAAAAACAGGTCTTCAAAAAGTTTTAACATCCAAACAAAAAGTATTATATTCAATTTCTTGCATAACAAAGAATTTTTAGGAAATTTTATTAAGAAAATCGTTAAAGCTGTTTCATTTTAAATAGTGTTTTTTGTTTTAATTAAAATTGTTTAATTTTTTTCAAAAAAAAAATGTAATTATCATTAAAAAGATAATATTAAACGACAGATTAAAACAAAGTTTTAATGAAATTAATTTTAAAATTTGAACTATTTTTTAAGAATCTAAAAATTATTTTTTTTTTTTTTTTTGAAAATTTATCTTAAACTTAACATTCACTAAAATATTTTAGTACAAAAATGTCATTTCAAAATTTGAAATCGGTGCGACATTTCCTGTCGCATTGGCGTTCAATATCTCTGCTAAACTGATGCATTTTATTCGATTCATAGTTAGGGTTACCATTTCCAAAACTCAGAAATGGGGGACTTTGGGATTTGTTTTTTTTTTTTTTTTTTTTGGGAGGATAGTTAAAATTGTAAGAAATTCGACTAGTATTAAAAACATCGATTTTTTTTTTAAATATATTTTTTGCAATAAATATTTTACTAATATGCAAATATTTTTCACTTGCAATAACATTTTGTTTTTCAATGCAAAATATTCTTAGTTGCAATAAATATTTTTTTTTAATGCAAATATGTTTACTTTTCAGTTGCAATAATTTTTTTATAATGCAAATTTTGTTCAGTTTCCAATAAATATTTTTTTTTTCCAATAATTTTTTTATTTGCAATAAATATCACTGTGTGACAAAAACAAGGTTTTAAAACATAGGCGGGATGAGACCTACCACGTTTTGTAGAGCTAGTTGCACTGATTACGAAACGTTATTTAAAAACTCCGTAACACCCCCAAAATCTGGATTTAGGGGCAAAAAACGTTTTTTTTTTACCTTCACCCATTGAAAAAAATCTAGCTTCGTCAAATTTTTAGATTTCTTTATAGTTATAGATAAAAGACATTTAGACCTTTTCAAGAATGTATAAAACATGTGGTTTGCTTGAACCAACCTAGAATGTATAAGCTAACAAAGTTAAAAAATTCAATTTTTTTCTTCGACATCAATTTAAAGTAGGTAGGTACCTATATGATTTTTGTGGATGAAGAATTTCCCCTTGTGATACAGTATCAATCAAAACTTCGAAATATTGACAGAAAAGGCTGATAAACTTTTCAGTTCAAAAAAATGTCTCTGCCTTAGAAAGCTCCTGTGTTTCTTCCATTTCTAAACTGCAAAACCAGATTGTTTTTCTTCAAAAGTTTAAGGAAGAATCAATAAAGTATTAAAAACTTTGTCAATTTCAATGTATGACCACGCGCAGACGATAAGGTCTTGATACCGAATGGTATCACAATTCTTCATCAGTTGCCCTTAATCTTAAAGTCGATGTGGAAGCAGGAGACATTTGATTCTTTCACTTCTAAGCTATATATTTTAATACCGCAACTAAATATCGCTATTTTTCCTACTTACCTAAAAGCCTAAAATTTTATTTTAAGAGTCGCCTTTTTTGGAGCCTGCGGTAAGAGTTTTAAAATAAAGAGCAGTCAACCTTCTAAAATTTTATAACAGTATCAATTTTTCGATATAACCATACAACAGGCGTAATTTTCCAGCCAAATCGTCGTCATGTTCAGAGACAGATGAAGCAGAGATGCAATACAATAAACTATTCGTTTGGACCTTGACTACCATTTTACTATCCATGTATCTAAACTTGGCTAATGAGAACTACAATATATAATGAATAATGGTTATTGAATCATTGTTTAGTATCAAGCGGTAATTAGATACAAACATATACATAAACATATATTTAATTGGAAACCGAATGGAAGCACTATACAACTATATACGACTTTGATATGGAAATATCCCTTTTAACTTTGTTAGTTGTAGTGTGTATCTGCATTGCTACTTCTGTTTGGGCTACCAGATAAAGAGACATTTTCAATATTATGTTTGATATTGTCCATGAACTGGTTTAGTAATTGTGCTATGGCCATCTTATATTCGATGCGGAATTTGAAACTAATGCTGATTATTATTATTGTCTTTGAATGATGTGTGTTCTGTTCTCTCTCTCTCAAACGAAGATCTGTGTCGTGTCGTCCTGAAATTATAGGATAGAATTTCTAGACAAATAATAATATAACAATCATATCGATTTGAAAGTGTAATTTCTTTAGACAAATATACCTTAGATAGGACTTTAGACAATAATGTTAAATTTTATTGGCAAACCTGCAAGACAGAAAGGAGGATATTATTTAATTTTGCTGATTGCATCGATCTCTAGGAAATCAATTATTCCTATTGATTTCCATTAAGAAATGTAAATAAGTTGGAATATTTAAATATAGATAAAAACCGTTATTCATAGATAATAAAACTTGAAATTAAGTATTCGTGCTATACATTTGAGCTATTAGCTCTTAAGTTAAGCTATTTAAGTATCGGCAAAAATTCAAATACTTGACATCGAAAATAGATCAACAATTTATGAAGACTCTTTGGGAGGAAAATCTTATATATAAAAATGAGTTCATTTAGTGTGTGTGGCCGATAAACTCGCGTTTGGCTGGTCCGATTTTAGTAATTTTTTTTTTGTTTGAAAGGTATTAATGTGTAGATGGTTTGTATACAAAAAAAATAATACCTTTTCTCGCATCTTTACATAGCTGTCAATTTGTACGAGTAAAAAAACACTCTCACTTAAAAAAAAAAAAAAAACTAAGCTTAATTTGTAAACAAATTTATTAGACAGGCTTTCAAAATAATTATTATCGTTTAAGGCCTGATTTTGACAACATTAATTTGCGTATATGTTAATAGTTCGCAAACATGAATTTAATCAGATTTTGTTGTGTCATGCTGTGGATATGTATTTAGGTATGTATGCAAAAAAAGAACGATTAAATTCTATTTTTTTTGATCAAAAGAAGTTCAATTCTGAGGAGTACCTACTTTCAACTTCGTGATGCCATTAATGATGGTAATGTTAATGATATTGGTCAGTTCACTATTTTGCTAACTTCATACACTGGTGCACACTGGGGCCTACTGTATGGGTGGCTGATGTGATATTCTTATATATAGTAAATTAAAGTTTGGTTTTGTGTACGTTCGCTAACCGGCCAAACCGGTTGTCTGATTTTCTTTAATTTTTTTTAATAAAAGAGGAATAAGAGTAGAAAGTTTATTACAAAAAAAATTGATGATTTGATAGGGTAAATAGGGGTAACAGTACATTGAAAAAAGAGGCTATTTTCTAAACGGTAAGTTTTAGAGATCTGATTTTTTTAAATTGATAGATACATTTATTGTTAGTTTGGAAAAGGTAATGAAAAAATTCTAAAAAATTTCAAAATTAAGTTGTTAAGGGTTTTTTGCAGTCAAAACATGTGATATACCTTCGACAAAAGATTAATTACAGATAGGCAAAATTTTGTACAGAAATTTGAATTACACCATTAGAAAGATACTAAAAAAAATAGGCGTCTCATACGGATTTTTTTCATAGACCCTGTACTTTTAAATATGAATTTTTGAAAAAAACAAGGAATTTTTAAAAAACTGCGAAAAATTTTAAATTAATAGGACATATGGGTTTTAATTATGCGCATGCATGTGGAAATAATTGAATTTTTAAAATGATTTTTGACCGAATAACGGGAAAAACAAGTTTTTTTGTTCAAATTTTTTTGGCCGTTTTTAACTGTTTTTTATTTTTATCTCTTTTTCTTCAACATATAAACAGTGCCGGTTTAAGCACTACCGGCGCCCCTGGGCAAAATTGCAAGTGGCGCCTCTAAAAAAAAACTCATTTAAAAAAAAAATTTTTAAATCACGAAAAAAAGAAAAAAAGCAATAGCAGATTATGTCTTACTTCTCTAATGCATTTATTAACAATGTGCAGTTTATTAGAGTACATAAGGTTAACTTAAAAAAAATTAAATCTTTATGTCATTTAGGCTCAATTGACAAGTTTACCTTTATCTCTGACTTTTTTGTTTAAACACATTTAAAGAGTAGGTACTGTTGGTTTTATTTGAACAATATTTTTTCAAAAACTTTTTCAACTAAGTACATTAATGTCGTTTTCGATTGGAATCACTCAATGATTCACTCATTTTGAAATCCAATACAAAAATTCGAATCGCTTCCACCCAATTCAGAAATTTAATATCTGTATTGGTGAAAAATAAAATAATTTTTTGCTTTTTCACTAGGAGAATAAAAAACTTGCAGCAGGCTTCTGAATGATTCCGGACGCCAATCGAAAACGACACCTTTATAAGTATTAGGTTTGTTCGTTGTGAGCTCTAGGGCACTCTGGGTCGCTCCGAATTCGTTGTCAAGCGTTTTTTGTAGCTCCTTTTTCAACCAAAGTTATTTCCTCTCTGTTCGATGTTCGCTGAAGAAACTAAAGCTCTGAGGTGTTCGATGTAAAATGAAAACCCGAGAAACTCTGATTTTTTTGACAGCTAATTGACATGACTTAGAGTGCCCTGGAGGGGGGGACAACTAACAGACCTATTTTTTTATTCTCACACACAAACGTAGTTTTTATAATGGAGAAGTTGTCAATTTTTGACTGGGTTTTAGGTTTTCGGGATTTTGGTTTTTCGGGATTTTGGGGTTTCGGGTTTTTGGGTTTTCGGGATTTAGGGTTTTTTGGAAATTACCAGCTATGAATTAGTGATTTATATATAGGGGCGCCTTTGCAAAAATTATATTGGTTGGTGGAATATTAGGATTGCTTTAGTCTTTCAAAAGAAATTGGGGCGCCTTGTTCTTCAAAGATGAACGAAGATTTTGGACACCATTGTCCTTCCGGAAGCCAAACAAACTAACCCAAAATTGGGGGGCGCCTTCATTCTTCAAAAAGTTTAGGACAAACAATACGAGCGCCGTTGAAAATGTAAAATAGAAAAAAATTGGGACGCCTTGTGAAAGTAAAAATAAATAAAACATCGATTGGAAAGACTTCGTTAGTTCGGGGCGCCTGCGGCGCCCCTCAATTCTTGCGCCCCTGGGCTACGGCCCAGGCTGCCCCCCCCCCTAAAACCGGCCCTGCATATAAATGAATGAAATTTACTGTGTAGATAGATAATAAGCAAGACTATAATTGTATATTTGTATCAAAATGTAAACACAATCTTGAATAACGGTAAAATAAAGTTCTATTTTTCAACACGTCACATCTTTTGATTGAGAGCACATAAAAATTGTATTTAACTTTATTGAGCATCTTGATGATATTACCTTTCATTTGATCGCAGATATCGCACATAGCCGTACATCAACTACAAGCTACATAATGTTAAATTAAAAACTTGAGAAATACCTAAAAACACCTGTGGAGATCGGTTGATCATGACCAGCCACCAGTGGTGGTGACCAGTGTGGGAAGTACCGTAATCTCAGTTTGAACTTTTGATATGGTTGGCTTTAAAAAATTCTTACTTTTTTTGTAGGCATCGTAGAAATATCATTAAAACGTCTTGTGAAATAATAGGCTTTCACATGATCTAAAATTTATTATAGGTTGTCATCGAAAAAATTGATTTATAGCATGAGAAAATAAAGTATATGTTTTTTTTGTTTTTCTTAAGAGACAATTAAATTAATTCTCTCCATTGCATCCATGTTGCTTACAATCAATTTTGAGAAATTCACATAACGCCATGCTTTTCATAGCGTAGGAATAGCTTGCCGAGCGAACCAGTTGAGCGAACCACGCTCATGCACATTATGGGTTAGCATATTTCCGCTGACTCGCACATGCTTTACGAAAAAATTTAACTATATGTAGGTACCAAGAAGAGAGATCAAAATATTTTCTAAAGTCGAGTAAAAATGGGCGTAAGAAAGGGCAGGCTAAATAGCATACACATTATTCAAATTTATAAAGAGCCGTTAAAGTGCGATATTGATAATAGGGTGTATTTGCAAAACGCTGATTTTTTAAAGTGCCGTAACAAGCCGTATTGAAACATTTATGGAAAAAACGTTTGAAAGAGTTAATAACTTTGCATTGTGAAATTTTGTGTGGTGCAGCATTGTAGTGCATGTAGTGAGCATTTTACTTAGGCTACTTTTTGCTAAAAGTTTAAAAGTGAATATTTTTAGACTCATCTTACAAACTTTTAAAGTTTTAATCCCCTTTTTTTTGTTCATTACAAAGTCGAAAATTGGAAATAAATACAAGAAATGGCGGAACGAAGTCCGCCGGGTCAGCTAGTATTATAAAAAAGTGAAAAAATGTTTCTTTAAAAATAAAAACTATTCCAGCTTCAAAATTTTATGTTTTATTTGGGCTTTAATTTATCTTTATTTTTGGATTCCAGCTTTCATCAACCACACCGAATAAGTTTTAGAAATCGAGAGCGAAATCTCCAAATTTTATTTTCACCTTGCAACTTAACATGAACTTCGCTTTAAAAGATATAGAGGCAGAAGACGATTTAACGACTTTCCAAAAATTATATTTAATAAACGTAAAGCATACCGCTATAAATTTGACGAGTTTCAATAAATTTTTTTTAAAGGATGTTTCAAAATCTTGTCTTGAAATTATTTTTGAAGTGAAAACTTCCCTAGTATCGTAGTGATTTGAAACAAGATGAAAAAAAAAAGCGACATGAAAAATTAATCGATTATAACTTTTTTGTTTTAACACATAGATGAATGAAATTTATACTGTAGGTAGGTAATAAAATAAACTATTATTTTACAACATTTCAATTAATTTCAAATTGAAAATTCTGAGATAACTGTGAAAAGATGTTGTTTTTCTAAACATGTTTTATCTTTTGATCTGGAGCACATACAAATTTGAATTAACTTTAATACGCATAATGATAATATTACCTTTCATTTGATATATCAGACATAACGGAACGTGCTCCACAAAATATACAATCTTAAAATGAAAAACTTGAAAAATACCACAAAACACCTGTGGGATCTGTTGCCCTTGACCAGTAGGGTGTCCGTTATTTCCCAAAGTGGTGTTTTCGGGGGTGACACCCCCCAGATCGAAAGTTTAGGGCCTGAATACGGGGAATTTAGCAAAAAACAATTTTTTGGGGGTCATTAACCCGTGCCTCTAAGGTCATACTTTTCCCATACAAATTTGTATGGGACAATGCCCTAACTCCAAATATGCAAAAAAATCAAAATCGAAAATTTTGTAGATAGGGCCTTTACGAAATTATGGGCAATATTGACCAGCCACCAGTGAAGAAGTACCGTAATATCAGTTTGAAATTTTGACCTGGTTGACTTTAAAAAATTCTTACTTCTTTTGTATGTATCGTAGAAATATGATTGAAACGTCATATAAAAGGTTAAATGATAAGCTTTCAGATGATATAGAATTTATTAGGTAAATTAAAAATTTTTGCAAAATGTGTGCATTAAATATTTTTTTTAATATCCATCGAATTTTTTACAATTTTGACTATTTGGCCTTATATTTGGTTCAATATTGTAGTTGAAATAGTTAATGCATGGTAAAACAGTCAAAATTGTGAGAAATTAGACAAATAGTAAAAAAAATGAATGCACATATTTTCCATTGAATTATTTTTTCAATGCAAAAAATTTTTTGTTTGCAATACTAATTTTTTTTAATGCAAAAAAGTTTTATTTGCAATAAACTTCTTCAGTTGGAATTTTTTTTTCAGTTGAATATTTTTTTTTACTTGCTCAATAATGCAAGTATTGGTTTCGTGTAAAAAAAAAATTCGAGGTTTTAATGAAAACTAACATTACGATGATGGAGAAGTCCGAAAAATTGGTTTTCGTCATGACGTCCGTCGGTCTGTGCGTCGGTGCGTCGGTGCGTCGTCACAAAAAGCTGTACATGAAGCTGCAGCCTAAACGGGTTGAGGTATTTTCTTGAAATTTGGTACAGATGATTTTTTTGTAATTTCCAAGGTTGATTTTTTTTTTGTTTTTTAATATCTCGCTTTAAACGTATACCTCCCATACAAAGTTTTGGAGTTATTGCAACTTTCTCGAAAACGGCTCTAACGATTTTGATTAAATTTAACATACGTAATGCTGTTTGCAGTTCTAACATAACTGCGTTTTTAGTTTTTCTCAAAAAATGCGGATAGTGAAAATATGACATTAACTCTTTTTTAAATCGCGTCGGCTCTTCCCGTACACTAAATGGAGTTATTGCAATTTTCTTGTAAATGACTCTAACGATTTCGATTAAATTTTACAAAAGTAATGTTGTACGTAAATCTAACGTAACTGCATTTTTAGTTTTTCTCAAAAAATACGGATAATGGAAATATGACTTTACATTTTTTTTAATCTTTGATGTCAGCTCTTCCCGTACACCGTTAATGAGTTATTACAATTTTCTAGACTAAATTTGACATACCTAATGCTTTAAGTGATTTTAATATCTGTAGCTAATTGCGTTTTTTATTTTTGTCAAAAAAACACGAGTAACAAAAATATGGCGTAAGAAAAACTAAAAAAAAATAATTTCGTATTTTTGCATTTCTAATGAAATTCCTTAAAAAATCAAATTTTAACTAATTCAAAACATTTTTTTTTTAAATCTTTGACATAAAAGCTACTTTTATCATAAGAGCAAGTACGTGCGGCCCCAGTCGTGCATTTTATTTAAATTTGTAATGGAAAACAAATGAATTTACAAAAATGATTTTTACAACCCTGCTATTAAGGCAGTTGTGTGATTGTGCCCCCTGTATGAAAAATCTTAAATTTTCGATTTTTTCTCTTGTACAAGGACACAGTTTACTTGAATTTTTAAGGATTGAATAATAAAAAAATAAACTTCCAAGTGTTGGCCGTAAATGAATAGAAATTACTTTTTTTAATAAAAATATCTCTGAAACCCAGAAACTGTCAGCGAAAATTATTTAGATATAGTCAATAATTAAATTTCAGTTGAGTTAAGTCTGGGGGAAATTTTATAACTCATCTCAAAGTTCAAAAATTAAGTCAAAAACAGCTTTCCGAATGTCTTCAAATTTTGCAATATTGAAAAATGAGATCATAATCGAAATTAAAATGGTCCTTTTCACAAGCAACAGTAAAAAGAGATTAATTTTTTCACCAAACTCTTATAATTTTCATTCATAAGAAAAAAAAAAAAAAATTCTTTAATTTTTGAAATTTCATTTTGAAATTACTTTCGATTTTTGAAGCTTCTAATATTCTTTAACCCAGTTACTAAATTAGTTTTTCATTTAAAGGACACGCGAAACACGAATATGGACTTTTAAAAAGTTTGCCTAAAGTGCAACGATAGTATGAAGTCCCAGTTTTTAGCGCAGAATTGGAGGTCCTCATCGCATTTCTCAGGTCTTTATCGAGACTAGATATCGAAGGTTGAAATGTCGTGTGCTGCTGATTTGTCTGCTTACTCGGTGATTGGGGTGGTTTTGGAAATTCTAGAAACATCTTTTACTGTATGATGATTTTTCAATTTGTAGAATTTTTGCATCGTGTCGTAGAGCCTCTTGTTGTTAGAGTATTTTCTATTTATCCTTTAGTAGGTATTGAATGTACAGATTTTTTCATTCAAAGATTGCCAGCTTCTGAATGCGTTGAAGACGATAATATTTTAAATCAAAGTAAAACGACGCGACGTAAGTTTAAAATGGGTTTTTATTTTTTGTTGGTATTTTGTTGGTATTTCTCTTTTATTTCTATTTATATTCTTAAAAAAATAATCTTGTTATTAAAGTAATCAATAAAGTACCTTCGACTTATAACTAACCAGATAATAAATTCCTGACCTTGATTTTTATATCAAACATCCGGTTTGTTGAGTCATTATTTCCAAACTTTATATTTTCTTAATCAAAATCAATATAATCACAAACAAAAATATCGTACAGTCATTATTTTACAAAAAAAAAACTTTCTCAAATAAACACAATAAAATGCCTTCAACACCAAATACATTAAGTAAATAAATTCAAAAACTTAAAAATAAGTTTATACTTTCAAAGTACTATTATAGAGGTACCCATAAAAGTTTCGTTCGAAAATGGAAAGTGAAATAAACTAATTTTCAAATTTAACTTCAAAGTCAAACCAATCAATGTTGACTGAACTAAAATCCCACTTAGTGCAAAACTTTTTTTTTCCATTGTTTTCATCTTCGTCCTTTTCGTCTTTTGTTTTTTCACTTGGTTTTTGTTTTTGGCTTAGAATAAAAAAAAAAAAATGAAATGAAGAATTATGTCTATCGATGACTCTGTAAGCATTTTCGATGGCAGTTAAAGTAGGTACTTTAAGCCAGTAAAGTGTTTTTATTTTTTTTTTAACTTTTGTTTTGTTTAAAAGACAAGAACAACAAAAACAAAAATCCTCTCTCTCTCTCTCTAATCTAAAAGAAAAAAAAAACTTTCAATGTTTGTTGAAACTAAATCATTTACCTACCTGATGACTCATACAAATCGTTATCCTCTGTAACTTAGTAACAGCAAAAAAAAAAAAAAACCAAGAAAGATTTAATCCTTGAGGGCTTTCCCAAGTCAGTTTTTGTTAACCTATCCTTTTTCGACTTTCGACTTTTGTTTGTATTTAATTTTCTATTTTAATTCAGTTTCTATTTCTTGGTTTTCGAAGACTGACTCTACCTTAGGTGATTATTGATTGTGTATTTGATTAGGACCTCGAAAGAGCACAAACTTGTACATCTTTATAATACTTCTACTACTTTATTCTTGCTTGCAGAGGGTTAAGTAGGATATCCTTAAATACAAATGTCCACTCTTTTCAACACACACATTCAAATCAACATCAATTCTCGAGGTTTATCTTATTTTTTGGGGGATTTCTATGCCAAAATAAGAAAAAGAGAGAATAGGGTAACTTCGGGCATTATGGCGCACCGGGCATTATGGCGCACCTCTCAACTACCATACTTTAAATAAAACCAATGCAGAAACTTTGGCCTTCGTCGAACACTATCCTTGTGACGATCGCAGGTCAGTGCTATTATTTTTGTGGCAAACAAAAAAGAAAACAAAAAAATATACCGGTTCTGGGTTCCAATATAATATCGCTTTGTTTTTGTTTGTGTGTATCTCGGTAAGTATACAGTGCACGTGTTTTTTGTAAAGAGTGAAACGCAGAGTACAGTTTTGGTTTGGTTATATCACTTGTTATATTTTAACTGAAGTAAGAATTGTGTTTAGTTTTTGGAGTTTTGTGAATATGTGTATATTTTGCAATATGGCGCAGATGCAATAAGGGCATTATGGCGCTACCTTATACCCGACTGCGCCATAATGCCCTTATGTAAAACTAATTTCAAAAGTAACTCTGCATTTTTTTAAATTTGAAAATAACCTCAATTTAACGTTAATTTTATGAAACTTATTTACAATTATATTTCAGAAATGCTGAATATACGTAAAAAAAGTAAAGGGTTCCGAAGTAAATGGGGTTCGCCATATTGCCCGTACATAGGGCAATATGGTTTTTTTTGGACTATTTTTAATTTAATTTATTTTTTGTTAAAAAGCTTGAATTTTTATTCTTAAATAATTTATTTATATTACGTTTTTATGAAATTTAATTAAAAAAAATGATTGAAGTAAAAATTGTAGTCCGTAGTAAAGTTATTTGAGTTTGTGCTTAGGTATGCCATAATGCCCTAATTTACCCTATCTATATATTTCTTCAGACTTCTGACTTTGTGACCTTTTAACCTACGTGACTTCGATTCAACTTGATACAAGAAAAAAATATATAAACTTCTATACGATGGAAATGGTTTTTTTTCTCGTTTTTTTGAATCAACTGAGTTACTATAGCACGACCGAGCACTTGGAGAAATGAAGTGCCTCCGTGATGTTATGGAACTAGTTACAACTAACTGACATTTATCATCACCTACGGGCAGAGTCAAGCTGCCTTTTTTCTAACGATAAGAGCCAAGAATGACAGACGAAGAATTTCAAATAGAAGAAACCCTTTTTTTTTTGCCTTCAAGTTTATATATATATTTTTCTGTTGTACCATTTTATGTGTGTGTATGTGAGTGTGAATGTGTTTACTTCTATTCTGCAGTATGTATATTACGTTTAATTTTGTTCGACCTTCGAATACAATTTGGTAGCTGGGAATGCTTTTGGTTCGCAAACACAGTCATGTGAACAATTTCTTTGATAACAATCAAGTTAAATTTGAATTTCATATATAAATATTTTAAAAAATAACAAATTCTAAACTCACAAAATTTCCACTTGATTTTTTGGGAGAATGGTCACACTGGTAATTTTTCAATATTTTTGGTTCATCATGAAAAGTATATGCAAGAAAACTTAACAAAAGTAAAACCAACAAGAAAATAAAAAAAAAATCATTTGTGATTTTTTTTGTAGGTTGTACCGTTGTTTTTTTAATATTGTTTTTTGTTTTTCTATACATAGAAAATTGTCCTTCTGCCTTAACGGTGGCGAATGGACTTCCTCCCCAATAAGCCATTTATACGACTAAGAATTTACAAGAATTAAAAAAAAAACTTGATTCGCAAAACTTGGCAAGCTTGATTCCTGAGACATAGGGTGGCAACCTTAGCGTGTTTTTTTTTTCAATTTAGCAATATATTGCACACTCCAAAATTTTAGTTATTTGACACTCAATATGGTAGGATTTTGTACCAATATTTAAATCAATAATAAAAAAAAAATAAATAATCAAATTTAAAATTTAGAGAAAGAGAAATAATAAAATGAAAGACTTTTTACAAAGAAATTTGGTAAATGCGTATAATAAAAATAATATATATAATGTACTAAATAAAATTGACCTCCAAAACAGATATTAATAAGATGCATTTTTAGAGAAAATAGATTTTCAAAATCGTTAGAGCCGTTTATTTTTTAAATTAATTTTAAATAAAATTTAAATTGTATGCCATTTTAATAGCGTTTGTTAAAAAAAAACAACAAATTTTCAAAAAAAAAATTCAATATCACATATTATTTTTGAAAATTTGATTTTTTTAAAATCTATTTTTTTTCAAGTTACATAAATACATATAGGTAAATTTTTTGTACACGAAATTTCGTTGAAATCAAATCTGTTGTTTCGGAGAAAATCTTATTTTAAAAAAGTGGTTTTATTTTAGGTACCGTTAATAATGATTTTCGAGAAAAAAATTTTTTCAGTGTCTAAAAACTAACAGTTTAATTTTTTTAAAAATTGTTTCAGCCGTTTTTGAAGTAATTAAACTTTACTAAAATCGGTATACCTACCTATGACAGGTACCGTTGTCCTTGGTCTAAAAAATAGTTTCAAAAACGCCTGTAGAATCTCGCTACAACCAAGTTTTTTCTATAATCGGACCATCCAATTAGGCTGTGGCTCCTTATATAGACAAACTGCCTCACTCTTTGGACCCACTCCTTTCGCGTTCTCTTTCATCGTAATATCAACTCTAATTGTTATCAGCTAGTTGGAGTCGAGGTTGGTGTTTATACCAAGTTTGCTTGTCGATTGCTCAAGATATTGGTCCAGTAACTTAATTTTGGTTTCATTGATTTTTTCAAAATTTGACAGTTGATTTGGCGTTGGAGCGTATTGAAATTTATGACTTCTGCAAAGGTTTAAGGAAAGAAAAAAAATTCGTAAACAAAAAAAAAAGTTCAAAAAAATGTTACACATACGCCTCAGTGATCACTTAAGTTTACAAATTCATTTATAGTATGTTTGTTCAGTGAAAAGTTCAAAATATTTTTCAACTTCAATGAATATTAGTAAAAGTGAAGCTTAATTGATTTTTTAAGAATCTTAGCAAGAAAAGCTTCTTAATTTTTATTTAAGAAGCCTCAATTTATACCAATGAAAATTTTTGTTAAATAATCAATATATTTTGTTGTTTAATTTCTGTAAATATATTAAGATTAAAATTTATTCCTCCAACAAAAATTGCACAGTACTATACATTGTTTTTCTCAAGTTGAGAGTGTTTCATGCAAGATTGTGAGTTGCCTCGAGACTTATCTTATCAAAAAAAAAAAAAATGTTGAAGCATTTGGAGAAGGAGATGAAACGTTTTGTTGCAGTTTATTTTTATTTTTTTTTTAAATGTGTTAGTGTTAATATATTTTAAAGCAATTTAATATTTTTTCTAAGTTTCTGGTGGGCAGTTTGAAAATTAAGTAATATTTTGAGTGGTTAGACAGTTTTCAAAAAAAAAAAAAGTATTGTGGTTGAAAAAATGGTTTTAAAGGTGTTCTGTTAGAATTGGTGCTTTTTTTTTGTATTTTTATAAAGAAGTATGTAAGTTATAAATCTTTTTCTAAAAAAAAAAAAAAACTCCACACTATAGTTAGGAATATATTTTTGCCTATTGCCTCAAAAATTTGCAAAATTGAATAAATTAAAATAAAAACCAGGAGCAAGAGTTGGGAGCTTTTTACATATATCTTATTATTTTCTTTCGTGCTAAACGTACATCATCTTTATTGAATTAATATTTTCCTCTTAAAAAGGCATCTACCCTTTCCTTAAAAAAATCTTTCTAAGAATCTACCTACTCATGATGTTTAACTTCTTGAAATGCTATTTTTTTCTTTTGATAAATTGAGATGTTTAAATTATTTAAATTGAATTATACTTTCCTCCAAAAAAAAAAAAATTACAGAACTCAAGTTAATAAGGAAAAGAGGAATTTTTGTTTCTACATTATTTGCTTACGACTTTATAAAGTCTTAATGTTAATATATTATGTTCGGATTTATTTATAACACTGTGAAACATGAGCTCCTGCCTCCTGGTTCTGATGATTCTTTGAAATAACAACACACAGTTTGAATAGAAAGAAAAAAAAAATTAACAAAACAACCCAAAAAAAAAACCCATCCTAATTTACCCGTTTCTTCTATCTACAGTATATCCCGCATTGATAAAGCAGATATCTAAGCTTGTATCTTATGCAAAAGACAAGACATAACTCTCTCTCTTTCTTTTTCTATCATTCACAGAAGGCATATCTCTCTTTAAGCAGATAGAAATACCCTTCTTAGACCCCGAAGTGAGGAATTTTAACAATTAAAATTCATTGATTCGTTACAAGGGGATTTTGTTTTGTTGTGTATTGTTTAGTTTAGTGTCTGTATATATCTATTACAATTTGAATTGTTATGTAAAATTATTATTTAATTTTGAACAAGGAGGCAGGTCCGTAGCTTATTACTTAATATTTTTCGAATCATTTCTGTAACTTAACATTTTTAACTTTAACTTTTAATTTAAAAAGTTGGTTGTTACTCGGTATGAAAAAGTTGCCATAAATCTGAAATCAAACACAAAACTGGCGTATTCATCGAAGAAAATCAGGGTTTTGTAAAATTTAAAGATTTTAGAAGTACTCGCTAACAGACACATTACAACCTCGGCTAGCAAAATCATTCCTAGGACTGATACTATATAGACTAAGCAAAAATGCATAGGGTGAACCAGATCGATTCTAGGCACTTGCTAAGATTAATGAAGCATTAAAATTGGAACAAGTTCCTAAAAATTGGCGATTTGATAATTAGTGTCCTCAAGAAATAGAATAGGTTTATTTTTATTGGACGTTAAGACCAAATCATGTTCTGTGTTACTATACAAAACTGAAAAGCAGTCAAGCAGAATCTTGTCTTTATTGCATTGTTCGTTTGATATCCTCAAAAGTAAGGGAAACAAAATTTGTCAAAAATATGAGTGGCAATACGAAACTTACGAAGTTACCCTGAATCAAAAAATAATTACACAAGAAGTGCGCACAACTTAAAGTGTTCCAAAAGATTAAAAAATGACAAACACACGATGTTGGTGCCTTTCAAGAGCTTTTCGAAAAAAGACGAAATAGGGTCTTACAGTTTTTGAATGGGCAGTATTGTAAGAAAATCCGTCCACAAAAGTTTATTAGCAAATAGTTCAAGAAGGCGACAACGTTACGATGGATTTATATGCCACACTGTAGGTTTTGGCAAAGATGTAAGTCGTAAAGTTCAAATAGCTCTTCTCTTTTGTTTTCAAAATTAAAGGAGATGATCAGAAACATCTCCAAAAGAGAATTAAGGTAAAAGTAAAAGTATGAATTAATAGGAGGAAATTATCTTCTTCCAAACTTCAGAGTGAAAGGTGATGCTCAAAGTTTAACGATTTATTATCCTATCAAGCAGAAGTCACCCTTCACTCCGCTAGTAAATACAGTCCTTAGTTACTTGCTGGAAGGTATGGTATAGTGATGGTCCCAAAAGTTCATCAGCTATAGTTAAAATGTCATTCATCAAACAGATTGTGACAAACGAGATTGACAGATTTTTCAGGAAATACGTCAGGAAGAATACTGATATAAAAAAAAGCCAAAATATCAATTATCAAGGAACACGGTAGATCATTAGGTGGGAGGGGCAGTTTTCTAAAAAAAAAATATCAAAATAAAAAAAAATTATTAAAAAACAACGGCAACACTTACAGTAATAAATGATACCATTTCCGAAAGGAAAAATTGTACATTTGATTCTTATTTTTAAATCAATATAATATAACCAATAGTTTTTGAAATAATCGATTTCAAAGTTAAAAATAGTCGAAAAAAATTTTTTTATTTTTGAAATCGATTATTTCAAAAACTATTGGTTATGTTTTATTGATTTACAAATTAGAATCAAATGTACAATTTTTCCTTTCGGAAATGGTATCATTTATTACTGTAAGTGTTGCCGTTGTTTTTTAATAATTTTTTTTTATTTTGATATTTTTTTTTTAGAAAACTGCCCCTCCCACCTAAACGGGGGGAGATAGACCCCCCTTCCAAAGAAAAAAATGTTTGTACTGAGCTCCTCTATAAAAACCCGTTATCAAATCCTGGCGCCAAGGTTATCTTACTACGTGCCGAAACAACATTTTTGTTCTATACCTAAAAGTTCGAATTTCTGTATCTGGGTTGAAATCGAAAAATTTTTTTTTTCTAAGCCAATTCTGGAGCGATTTTCATAAAAAATACCTCGATTGATTGGGAAATAGATATAGTTTATGAATATATTTTTTAAATAGCATGTTGTTTTGAAAACATATACTTTAAATTGATGCCGAAGTTGGGCAAATGACGAAAAAAATGGAATTTTTGAACTTTGACATCTTATAAATTCTAAGTGGTTTAACCGAGTTACATGTTTTATACATTGTTGAAAAGGTATATTTATCTTCTATCAGAAACTGTAAAAAAATCGAAAATGGGTAAAAAATTGTCGAAGCTAGAATTTTTTCAATGGGTGAAGGTCCAAAAAACCGTTTTTTGCCCGTAACTTCAGATTTTGGGGGTGTTAGGGGATTTTCAAATACCGTTTCGTATTCAGTGCGACTAGCTCTACAAAACCTGATAGGTCTCCGTCCGCGTATATTTTGAGTGTTACACCGTGTAATTTAACTGATACAAACTTGAAGATTTCGTTTGTTAGGCTAATATGTTAAATTCCTAGATTTTTCAGACCCGCCAATTGATTATACGAGTGAGTACTCCACTCCATTTGCTGGATCAATCCGTTGATTTGTCATATTTGTATACTGATTTTCTAGGTTCACTAGCTTGTTCACCCTTGTTGGTATTTTAGCTCAGGAGGTATTATGGTGAAGCCCCTGAATGAATACTTGTTCGACCCCAGTCAGCACTTGCTGTTACCAGTAAAGCCCCTGGTGAAATTTCGGCTGGATAGGTACTTATGGGGCCCTTCTGGGCCAGTTGGGACTTAATTCATAATTTTTGGGAGTAAGTTCTTTTTGGAATCAGTTCACTATAAAATAATGCAAGGATTTTGAATATTTTGGTGTTAAATTGTTGTTATGGTATACTAGAGAAAATTTTGGTATAATTTTTGGTTTACATTGCTAAACTAATAACGCAGTCAAAACGTTAACACGAATTCGTGGTCCAGTTAAAAATAAACTAAAATTGCTCAATATTTAGTAGGTACATGTTGTGAGCTTGAGGCTTTTGGAACATCCTCCAGGCAAGTGAGCGAAGAAGAAAATTTGGCTTAGTTCATTATGAAAAAGTCTCCCTGCTGCGTTATTTAAAATCTAAATTCTACTGAGAATTCACCCATCCAAAGTCGGTCTCTTTCTTCCGATACGTGCCTGCTAAAGCATATTTATTTCAGTTGAACGATACAAAACAAAGACATCATTCTCTAACTCAATGTTATAGAACATTGCGCGAAGTGAAATCGTTTTTTGAAGCGAAGCGAACTTAACCGAATGTGAAACTATACATAAACGAATGCCATATACACGCATGCATATCCTTGCTCTCTATACAAATCTTTATCCCTTTTATCCGTTAGTCCCATATACAACAGAACAAGGACACTTATCTTATATATCTACAACTGTATAACATACAAACAAAGATATGTAGATATGTCGTATGCGTTTTTTGTATCTAGACAAAAGTCAAAAACTCCTGAAACGACAGATCCGAAAATTTCAATCTGCCACCAAACACTTCAGATACAAAACAGAATGAAATTTTATCATCACATTCGAGAGACGAGAGATATGCTGCTTCTCCAAGCGCGCTCCACGAGTGCCAGAGTTAAGTCTTCTCTGGGTATTGGGTTCGGGGGTTTTTGGGCTTCAGCTTGCTTGCTCGCTGTCGTAAACGAGTGAAGAGGTCCTTGAACAGTTTTTGGGGGGGGGGGAGATTGGGAGGGGTATTTTGGGTGATGACGATGGCGGTAGTCGTGGTAGTGGAATGCGGTACCAAGGGTGTATGACGTGTGGCGTGACGTGTGGGCTGTTTTGTGTGGCTGGTTACCGCTTGGTTACTCTTCTCGGTGTCCTTGTCATCGTATATAGTTGCCGTAATCGCATAGTTATACAACCGACGACTACGATGGTATCAGTACAAACGATTGGGATACGATGAGGTTCCTTCAAAATTTATTATCCCTACATCACATTCAGATACAAATAGTTCTTCTGCGTTCAATATACTCCAACTCGTTTTTGGTCCTATCTGAAGCATCGCAATGTTATAAGGAAGCTGGCAAAAAGGAAGCATATCCCTCGCTCGTCTTTCACCGTGTTTTGTGTCGGTCGCAGCGCCCTCAGGCGGGTTATGTTTGCGTATACACAAAAGATATACGAATTGAAAAACCAAGGCGATGGAAATGGACCCTTGTGGGTGTATTCGGGCAAATGCTCTCGAGTGTGTGTTGTAGCGGTGGTGTGGTGGGGTAACGGCGAATTGAAGAGTGTCGTCCTCTTCTCTTCACTTGGAACATGTATTCAAATGTAATGTCATTACGTTTGGTAAATTTAACTTTAACCGAACTTTTGAATGAAAATGTTTGAGTTATTCAAATTCAAATTTCATTGCCCCAAAAAGTTTCTTCATTTCTTCTTCTTCATCGTCTGTGTCGTTGTCGTGTCTGTCCACAAAAAGGACGACAATGTGACACGATGACGATGTGGATGACTGTCGGTTGGAGTATAGAGAATATTCACAACGACGACGGATATCGTCCTCATCGTCATCGAGGTCATGGGAGTGTATTTTGTGGGCGTTTTCAGTTGTCGCCTGCCATCTTTCCAGTGAATCCTGTGATGTTTTCTGGTTATCGCAAAAAGAAACAAGGACTTCTTTCATGGGTATGAGAATTTGTGTGTGTGAATATGCGTGTGTTTCAAAGCTACACACAAGAATAAGAGACATTCGAAATTCTAAAGTTCTTATAAGAGTGACACAAAGTGCAAAACAGGGGAACAATTTTTTTTTTTATTTTTGGGGAATTTTTTTTTTTTTTTTTGTTCGTCAACATTTTTCATTGCGATTTATAGAAGGAAAATATTTTTGCCAGTTTGTGTTTCTTGACAACAAAGTTTCAAAAATATACAAAAAAAAAAAAAAATTCAGAAACAACATGGGGAGAGTTGAAGCTGTATAGCATTTGTGTGTTTCCTTTGGCAAATTGGTCTCTTTTTTTCAAAACCTCCTGCTACTGGTGATTTTTTTTTTTTTTTTTTGTTAAGGACGTATAATATGGAGTCGTATAGCCAACTTGTTGTTGTTTGTTAATGCGATTCATGTCTTTAACAGACAGAGAGTGTGGTTTTGTTTGCTTTGGTGATACATTATAATGTTTAAGAATCGCACAGAGCACAATTTGTAACGAGTATTTTTTTAAATGATAAGAAAAAAAAAAACCTACTTAAAGGCGCGGGTGCGGTGTCAACTTTCTTTTCTTTCTGTTTAAGAGAAATTGAATTGTGGTTTATGATTTTCAGCTATCCACGGGTGGTATTTGAGGTATAAATTCAATAATGGCAGTTCATTTGGGTAGAAGAACGAAAATTAGGGGTTGCGATGGAATTTTTTTGATTTAACATGGGGTTGGTATTTTATAAAAGGAAAATCAGTGGGTAGAGGTAATGTAGGTGAAACAATGTTTTTGATACTGAATTTTTGAAAATGTGAAACAATTCAATTTTCTTGATATTAAATTTTGTGGCTGGCAGTAAATATCTGAAAACGAATTTAATGAAAAGTAGGTAAATGAATTAATTTTTGTAGTACCTCTTCCAATATTTACCGACTTCCAAAAAGGAGGTCTGTATTTTTTTGTTTTTTTTTTTTTTTTTTGTGTTTGTTACCTCATAACTTTGGACTGAGTGAACCAATTTCAATTTCGTGTAGTTCTGGCCATAGAAAATATTCGAAAAACCATAAAACCCAGTTTTGATCCATGGAAGTCGGTTATGTTTTTTGTTAAAAATGATTATTTGAAAGGTTTATAAATGTATACATATTTCTTGAAATTATCTTCTGAATATTTCTTAAAAATTTTTCGGCACCTTGGTAACCCTACTAACAATTTTGCTTCTATAATGCTTTACAGAAGCAACAATTCCATCTGTAAAGCTTTATAGAACCAAAATTGTTTGTCTGGAATGTAACAAGTACCGGTAAGAAATTGATAGTACAAGGACTGGTTAATTTAGTAACTTAGAGAAACGAAAGTACCTACTTTGTAGTAAGTTCTTCAGAAGTGAGTAATTTCAAGAACAGTGCCTTAAGTATTCCCCAGGATTTCATCATGAAAATCCATTTTTCTTATCACAAAGTCACAAGCAAGTTTCGTCTATTATACCATTAATGAATCACTATATAATCATTGAAAAAAAATATGTCTCACTTAAGATTTTTTAATTTATGTTAAAGAAATTTAATACATATTTATTGAGTAACTTTTTTTCCAAAAAAAAAATGTTCAAGGCCACTTAGTCGTCGTTTAAACAATTTGGACAAAGAAATCATTGTAACTTTAATTTTTAGAAGGCCAAGAAAAACCTACAGCAAATTTGGTCGATATTTGAACATTTCAGGCAGATTAAGTTCAAGCAACAAAATTACCTTTGTATTATAGATTGTAAGTTGAGAAAATCACTTAAAAAAATCACAATTTTTTTCTTGTTTTTTTTTTGTATTTATTTTTTGGGGTAGTGGAAGTTTTCGGAAAAATTCATTATGAATCTCATTAATTTATTAATATCTTCTTTTGTAACTCTTTAGTTTATTTTTTTTTTAAGGTTATGGTCGATACCAAAACTACATGTTTTAAACGTTGCCATAAAGGTCTTAATGTATTTTTGAAAGAGATAAAATTTGGAAATGCTAGAATTTTGGCAGTTGCTAATTAAGTTAAAAAAGGCAACGCCTTTTTGTACTTTAAATATTTCAATTCACAAAACTTTGTTTGAGTAAAATTAACATACAGTAAAAGATTATAAAACACCTCATTACTGCCATTAACTGAAAAATCGATTTTAAAAATACAATTTTTTTATATATTTTTTATTTTGTTTTGCTGAATTGTTATATTTATATTCTTTAGTTGTATAGCTTTCTTCAAATTCAATTAAAACGCCATTTTTTATTTTTTAATATTTTGCCAATATATTTCGAGGTGATTTACACCTCATCTTCAGGGCTAAAAATTGTTATAAAATTAGCGTTTTCATATATATGTATATAACAATAATATAATATAATAGATTAACTATGATATAATTATATTTATAACATATAAAATATTTTCACAGGCTACAACATTAATATTTATGAAATGATTGATTTAATTTTTATTTTTGATTTTTAATTTTTAATTAAGAATCGAAACAAGCAAATTACTGAGTAATACTTACCATAACTTAATAGTTAGTTCTTAAAATAACATAAATATTAATTTGTTATAAATAATTACTTTATTTATTTGTACTCAGTAATTTGCTTGTTTCGATTCTTAATTAAAAATTAAAAATCAAAAATAAAAATTAAATCAATCATTTCATAAATATTAATGTTGTAGCCTGTGAAAATATTTTATATGTTATAAATATAATTATATCATAGGTAATCTATTATATTATATTATTGTTATATACATATATATGAAAACGCTAATTTTATAACAATTTTTAGCCCTGAAGATGAGGTGTAAATCACCTCGAAATATATTGGCAAAATATTAAAAAATAAAAAATGGCGTTTTAATTGAATTTGAAGAAAGCTATACAACTAAAGAATATATACAATTTTTTTGTTGTTTCCGTTTTTGATAGTATTTTTCCTGAATAGCAGCTATAAATTTTCATTACCCTTTTTCTTCTATATTAAAAAAAAAAAAAAATAATAATTATATAAATAATAATTTATGAAATATTTTGCTGTTAAAGCTTACTTGAGACATTTTCACAAAATTTTATCAAAATCCATCCATAGTTTTTTTTGCAAAAGTTCAATTTTCTTGAAAACGACTAGTACGAATTTGTTCAAATATGCATAGGTATGCAAGTTTTTGAACATTTTCTTTGAATGAAAAACTATTTTCGAAAATCGAAATAACCGTAGCCGCCATAGAACCGGTTTTTGTAAATCTAATTTTCTTCCAAACTGATAATTCGATTTCAAAAATTTTTTACATGCAAAAACTTTCAGAAAAAAAAATATATTCGTAAAAAAAAAATTGGAGAAAAATCAAATTTTCGAGAAAGTGACACTGATTTTCTTTGAAATTTTGGTATTAGATGTTGATTAATAAAATTTTTGATAAAATTCTTTATAAAAAATTAGTTAAAAAAAAAACTAAATGATTCTGAAATCATAGTACCTACCTACCCAACAAAAAATTATAGGTACTGCATAATCAAAGCTATTTATTTTTAAGCTCATTTTGATTTAACATGTTGTTATTTTAATTTAAAAAAACAAAATTTGAGTTTTTATTATTATTATTTTTTTTTTTTTTTCAAATGAATTTACCAAATTTCTATGTAAAAAGATTTGCAAATTTTAGTATCTTGAACTCTAAAAGTTCGTGCGACCAAATTCACACTTTAATGCATTCACACTTTATCCCCCACTCAAACGATTTATTAATTTCCGAACAATTCCTACGCTCAACTTTACTTTCATCAGTATGTCATATTTTCTACTTGTAAACCGCTGCATACTTGAATGCACTAATGAACTTTTTAGAAACCATTTCAAATTGAAACTAATTTTTTGTATTTATGTTTTTGATTACACAGTTACTCACAAGTTGTTAGTCGTAGATTTAATTAGGGTGATATGGATAAGTATGTAGGTAATGTGGACCCCCTTTATAACTCTTTATAGAAAAGAGTACAGAATTATTGTAGAAGCTCATGTAAATTTCTTAAATACATTTTTAAACCTAAAGAGATAAAACAAAAACAAAATATAACATGACTTTGTCTTCTGGGCATAAATATTTTCTTCTTCCCTAATAGTTTACATATTTTATTTCAAAACCTATATATAATATTCCCTTACATTAACTCCATTTGTGCTCTCTATCTATTTTTTAACAACTCGTTCAAACTTTTTTATTTTATATACACGAAAATAAATATCCTCCACAAGCAAGCACCAAGCAATGAAGTCATTCTTTATTCCTGGTGTAACAAAAATCTCAGACGGGTTATTTTATATTCATTTACAAAACAATCCATTCCTGTCAATCTTTTTTTTCCCTAACATTCTCTTCTTTTTCTATGAACTTCAACATCACATCCAATTCATTGAAAAAGTAGTAGAAGAGTATGAAGAATGAAAAAAAAAAAAAAAAACTTTCTCTTCGCAAAACTAAAAACAAAGTAACTTTACCCACAAAAAAAAAAAAAAAATAAAAACACAAAATAACAAATTTAAAGTTTTTCCAAATTGAAATAATTTTTCTTGTGTTCTAAGGCGTCGGTCGTTGGTAGTCCATTTCGTCCTTTTTTTTCCACAAAAGAAAAAAAAATCTAAACAAAAAATCGCTATAATTGAAAGTTGAAACACATTTTTTTTCAAATTTTCGTTCGTTTCTTTTATTTACACTGCAAGAGAAAAAAAAAGTAATAAAATAACCACGAGGACTCAGAAAGTCCACACTACTCACAAAAAAACTATTTAACAAATACAAACAAAAATAGCAATAACAACAAAAAAATTTATAACAAAGAACAAAAAAAAATTTAAATATAAAATTAACATTAACAACAAATTTTTAAAATTATAGTTCTAACAGCAAAAATGGCAGTAGTTCTTAATTTTAAGGATGAATTTTTTTTTTTTTTTTTGAATAATTTGCATGCGTAGTTTTTATGTTTCCTTTTTAGAGAGAGAGAGAGAGAATCTGTGTGTGTGTGTGATGATTATTTTAGAACTTTTCTGGTGGACCGTATTCTTCTGCTGGCTTCGATGGCGGTGGACCGTATTCGAGGGCTGGTTTTGCGGCATTCTTGTACTTGATAAAGTAAACCTCTGGCTTGCTTGGTTCGGTTGGTGCTGGTGTTGGCAAAATCAGCGGTGCTGGGGGTTCGGGTTTCTTGACAAGAACGTAAACCAAAGTTTTGTGTTCGTCCTGTGGTGGTGGTGGCAGAACTTGTGCGGCTGGCGAGGGTGGATTTGGTGCTTTGATGAAAATGATTTTATAGTGCTTCTTGGGTTGTGAAATTTGAATTGGAGCACTAAGAGGATACTCCTCGGGTTCCTCTGGTGGCACGTGAACATAAACGTTCTTGGTGATTATATTTTCAGCAGCTGGTGGTCCATAGAATGGAGCTGGTGGTCCGTAAACAGGAAGCGGTTGTGGTTTTGGTGGAGGGCCATATTGCTGGGCTGGTGCTGGCGGTGGGCCATAGTCTTTTTGAGGAGCTGGTGGTGGTCCGTACTTTTGTTGTGGTGCCGCTGGAGGCCCATAACGTCCACTGGGCGGCTCTGGCCTAGCCACAGCTACTGCCAATGTACACGCAATCATCTGAAAATTAAAAAGAAAAAAAAAAAAAAAAACATCAATTTTAAGAGTACAATGTAGAGTACCTATTGAATAGCACACAAAATAAAAAATGAACATTTAGGAAAGTTTTTTTATTTTGTAATCTTTTTAAGATTCACTTAAATGATGGAAAAAAGTTTCAAGATGATTTAAAAATATTAAATATTAAGTCAATTATGTGTGAAGAACTTTTTAAAGTTTTAATTTAAAAAAAAATATCAAAAAAAAACGTACTCATAATATAAATTAAATGAGTGCTCCATTATATTGTGTGTGCGTTCCATATTTTAAAAGTCAATTGGCTGTAAGAGTTCTGGTTAACCCTTCATCATTTAAAGTTTATATATATGTTATACCTCCCTACTTACATTCTATTCATTTAAAATATATATGTATTTGTGTTAAAGTAAATTTTAAAGTTCATTTAAACAATCTCTCTATCATCATACAGTACAAATATATACACACACATACATTTAATGGCTTGCTGCTCTACCCTTTTACACGTTTATTGAAGCAAAGCCGAAATGCATTCACCACATGAATGAACACAATATTTACACAATTGAAAAACGGGATGTAGTACATTAACCAGCGGGCTTCCTTCCCACCAATTGCTCTGAATTAATAATTTATTGTTTGAATTTTATAAAATATTATTATATCGTTGGTCGTTGGATATGATATTAAAAAAAATTTGTTTTTTTTTTTGTTCGTTTATTTTGTGATGCATTGAACAAAAATTGTTTCATATTCACAACATGATCAACATTTTCACTATCATTCACCCATTTATCCGGCTTACACTCAATGCAATTGGCAAATTAAAGACAAAAGGAATTTACACAAAAAAAAAGAAAAATTATTAAAAATAATAGGAGTAAAGGGGTCGCACGTACTTGCTCGAAAGAACATACAAGTGGGACAGGTCGTTGAAAATTTCTTTTTGTGATTTTTTTTTTATTTCGTTAAAAATCAGTGACTTTTTATTTCAATAAATATTTGCTTGAAATTTCATCAAAATTGAAGTATATCGGTTGTGTACCTACTTAATGGTTTCCGGTATTTTTGAAACTGATTCTTTCATATAAAAACGTGATTATGAGTTTAAAAATATGGTATAGGTGAAGTAATCCCACAACAAATGGACATTCCTGTATCTATTTCAAAAAACCAGTCGTGTTATTTTTTATCTTAAAACATTTTTGCTGGTTAAAAATTTTTAAATCCAGGTAAAAACGGGATTTTGTTACTTATAATTTAAAGCTTTTTTTTTTTTTTTTGGAAAATTTTGATAAATTAAATAAATTTTTTAAATTTCATAACAGCTTTTTGAGATCTTGAATTTCAAAATAAAGATATGGAGCATTTCATAACAAAAAAAAAAAATAAAAAAAACAATAAAAAATGTGGTAGAAGGTAGTTTTTTTTTTGGGAATAGTTTTTTGAAATTTGACTAAAGATGGATTGGGTTGTGGGAAATGGCACTCGACATTTTTATTAAGTTACAAGAAGTTCTTGGCTAAAATCTGATCTATGTTGTAGCCCTTAACACTGTTAAATGTCATATATCTTCGCTAAAAATAAGCGTTACCAGTGTTATTTAGTAATTGTGAAGGGTTGCCAAAACCTTAGTCTCTTAAATATGGCACTTATAAATTTTGTTTAAAAGAAGATAGTCTCACAAAAAATTTCATGTATGCTTAAGACTTTAACACTACAAAATATCATACATTTTGGCTAAAAAAAAGCGTTACCAGCGTCATTGACATTGATGACACCCGACACTTTTAAGATAGACTAGGATTTAAAAATATGAAATATTATACCTATACCTAAAAGAATTATTTATAAGTATGACAAATCTTTTTTTCTTTATTTTATTATTTTACATATTTTTATTGTAAAAAAAAAAAAATAGTCTAACATTTTTCAAAAAAATTGGAAAAAAAATAAACCAGCAACTAAAAACGAAATTTCGAAGACATTCAAAAAACCGTTTTCACAAAATCCAAAAATGTGATTTTCGAATGTTTTATAAAATATTTATGTCGTTTTTGAGTGTTTTATTCGCACGAACATGACAGAGAGAACACTTCTCAAAATAAAAATTTCTTTCTTGATTTCAAAGTAGGATGTAAATATTTTTAAATGTCAAATCAAATTTCCTAGTAGAAAAGCAAAACATTTTTATTTTATTTTTCACAATATACAGATACAAAATTTCAGAATTGAGTGGAAGCAATTCAGAATGAGTGAATCCTTGAGTGAAACCAATCGAAAACGACATTACTTTACGGTTACCTAAATATTTATGTATAAATTTTTTTGATGGAATCAGCTTAGTTGCTTTTTCTACAAAGAATTTTAAAAGCGCTTAAATGACAGGTACCATTAATAACGGTTAAAAATAATTTTTTTTTATTTCAATCATATTTTTATTATTACAAACAAAAATTTAATCAAAATCGATCGAACCTGTCTTTAAAAAATCAACTATTCTCTTTTGGTAATAGGTATGGAAAGTAGGTAAGAACCGTTAGTTTTGGTCCTAAGAACAAAATTTTAAGTTCTCCTAACCCATTAGATTTCTTGTATACAACGAAATTTTAGAAATGATTTTTTTTTTATTGTAGGTATTGATTTAAAAAAAATATTATTTATTTTTTAAGTCGGAAATTGATTTTCATCAGTTTTTTTCTTTTTTTATTTTAAATAAAATTTAATAAAACGCCTTCGTACAAAAATCTAATTTGAAATCTATCAAGTCATTTACGAGAAAGTTAGAATTCTGAACGGCTGGAAGATAAAATTCCAAATAATTAATAAGAAAAAAAAAAACTCAAAAAATTGGTATTTTTGGAAAGGTTTTGTAATTTAGAAGTATAAAAGTAATTACTAATGAGTATTGACATTTAAGTGTCACACTTAATTCTAAAGTTTGATTTTTACTTTCATAATTTCAAATAAAATTCCAATTATTTTTCACAAAATCACAACCTGTCCCTTTAAACAAATTAAAATAAATGGAATTGTAAATACTTCTCACAAAAGGATAATAATTACCAATATAACCAGAAAAGAAAAAAAAGAAAAACTTCTGGCAACACTGTTGAATAACCAAACAATAATAAGTATATTTGACATTAAATTAAAACCGTGTACAAGTACATATATTATACAAACATCTCTCGGAATTAAAACATTTTGAATTTCATTTTAAATTTAAAATCCATAATTTACTGAAAATAAAAAAAAAAAAAAAAAAAAAACAATGAACAATAAGGATCTCTTTTCGATGTTGTATTTGTATGAAAACGACTTCATTATTATAACTGTGTATGGAGAATATAATAATGAATGACAATGATGAGAAAAAACTTTATTTCGACAAAGACAATAGCAGTTTATATATGCATCCAATATAATAATAATAATAATAATTGTCATTGTTTAATAAAATCCCGGAAGAAATAACCACGGAAATAAATAATCCCACAGAGAGAGATAGAGAGCAAGAGAATACAAAAATGAATTATTATTATTTTTTGGGGACAGTAAGCAAAAAAAAAAAAAAATAATAGAACACTTTTTCGATAGTGATGGTTAATTTTATTTTTTTTTTTTTTTGCTGTCTCGTTATTTTGTTGATTATTGAATATTGTTCAGAATTTTTTTTTGTTGGTTTCTTATCATTAAATTTGATTTTTTGTACATATTTAAATTTTATGTTTTTTTTTTTTTGTCGGTAAATTCGTACAATGAGTTTTTAATTTGACAACGAACATAATTTTATATATATTTTTTTTCTAATGAGTATGTGGTTTGACTTTACAAATTATGTGTGCACTCAAGTGAGGACTTAAAAAAAATTAATAATAATAATTATGTTTTAATAAATTGGTGTGTGGTTAAACATGATTGCGGTTTCAGTTCGTTAAATAATTTAAAATAAAATCATATTTTTTTTTATTTAATTAAATTTCAATTCGACAGTATTTTTTATGGAATATTTTTAGGCTTTTTAAGGGAAGCGAAATATAAAAATATTAAAACATCTGGGAATAAAAAGCATTAATCGGTTGAAAAGTGAAGTGTTTTTTTTTTATTTGACCGAAAGAGTTAGTTCAAATTAAGGTCTAAGGACTTTGTGTTAAGACTTTTTTCATCAGAAAAAAAAAAAAAAATAGATATTCAAGATTTCTTGAACATACATATGTACAAGATAAGAATTTTCGTGATTGAAACATTATTTTGATAAAAAATTCTGCATTGTATTTGGTAATTTTTGCAAAGCTTGTTATTTTGCAATTTGATCATTTTGCATAAATTTGTTTTGCAGTTTTTTTCTGAGCAAGTTTTTATTTAAGGTTGTTATTTTTTTAATGTTTTAATTATGTTTTTATAGCATTTTGTTTTCATTTTGATGTGGTATTGAAATTCATTTGAAAGCTTTGTCGTAAAAAAATTAAAAACATGTTTTCAAAAATAAACTTTGCGAAGTGTCATTTCGTAAGATGCTTTTTTTTGCCATTTAACAGTTATTTAAATAAATATTACCACAACAACACATACATAGTAAAAATAAATAAAACATTTTTTTTTTTATAATAGAGAAGTAAGGTTAGCGAAATAACTTATTTATTGACAAATTACAGATCTCAAATAAAACACTTGTACAATTGATACAAATTTACTTTAAAAACATTATAGCACGTGCCCAATTGCATTGTGCCCATTTTACAAAAGACAAAGTGATCTTAAACTATCAACTGTCAAACGTTTGGTAGTCAAATTTTATGCTAAATAATCAGTAAACAAACACCAAATACCATTTTATCAAAGAATATTAATATTAACTGTTTAAGTTTTTTCTTAAAAAAAAAAGAAAAGTTGCGCATACGCCACAGTGACCTGCTAATTGTTCGATTTGTCATATGAATGATCTGCTAAGGGGAATTTCCTTAGATACTGTTTTTATTATTAAAAATAACATAAAAAACTTTGAGTTTAAAAAGAAAAACCAAAATTAAACATTTTAAAACCTATTTTGATTTAATTTTGTAAATAAAATTATTTATTCTCAAAGTGCTTTTAATAAAACTGTACAAAAATATGACGCTGTCGTTAATTCTGAAAATCAACAAATATTTCGTTTTATCTCGTAAATAGCAAAACCGATTTTATCAAAAAATAATCAACAAGCTTCTATTTAATCACAACAGTGATTAGTTGTGTTCAAACTACTTGGGAAATTATTAAAATATTTTGATATCCATGCTTGTCGATGATTGCCTATAACAATTTGAAAACTTGCTGTTCGACGGATATTAAAAAAACTAGGGCAACAGATAATAGTGTTGAAGATTCGAAAAATTCCGCAATCTGAATATTTCGAGCTTATAGATAATAGCAGAAAAAAGTCGATTAACTTAGCCTTAATTGGTTATTTTTTTAGTTCATATTATTTTTGGGCTATTATCAGTCACACTTAGAAAACATAAAGCTAGGGATAACTTTATGCCTGGTTAATTTAATCTTTATATATTTAAAAATACCAGAAATTAGTTAAATATACTAGAAATAAAGTTAAATATACCAGACGTAAAGTTATCCCTACGATATTTTCTCTTTGTGCATTTAATTTCTATTTAACGTTCTACAAGCAAAGCGATTTTTGACTAATTTTGCAAATTAAGCCAATGAGTTATAAAAAAAAAAAAACGAAAACAAACACAAAAATTATGGAAAAATCTCTCGAGCAAAATTTTAGTATAAAAGGTACATTAATTTCAAACATCACACTACAAGCATCTATTTATGTTTTGTGTATTTTATCAAAAGTTCTTAAAACCCATTTTGATTTGAGTTAATATTTGGTTCAAACCCATTTTAATTTGTGTTGATTTTAACAATATGCCAAAACATGTCCAATTTTACTCTCACAAATAATAACAACATAAATGTTGACAATTTTTTTTTTGTTTAACCCAAAAAAATTTAATATGCAAATATTATCTAACCCTCTCAAAACAACATAACATAATTAATTTGTAAAATATAATGATAACGACCTTTATTTTGTAATATAATACTCTAAACCAACTAATTTTTTGTTTATTATTAGAGCTCTTCCTTTTTATATAAACAAGAGTTACATAATTATTATTATTTTCCACAAATGTATATCATGCTAAAACAAAATTATCAAATGATGTTAAAATCAATAGAAACAAAAAAAAAATACAAAATCACATGGATGAATAGTTTTGATTAGAATTTTCCATGAATACTCGTATAGAGAATTCTCTATCACACCATAAACACATAAATTCCTTTTAAATAGAGGGGATATTTTACCACAACATTTATACCCATACACATTTATCAAAAGTTTATAATAAGAAAATGACTTCTTTACAATAATTTTGTTTATTTTTGGTTTTTAGATATATTTCTAAAAAGGAACTTTGTGTTAAACTGTCAGTTTGAACTGTCGTTTCTTAACAATTCATTAACTTTGAACAATATTTAGGATATATTTTTTTTTTCTTTTAAAGTGATTTTCTATTCCCGTCTTCATCTTTTTCTTAAGAAAGGAAATGTCATTCCAATTTTCCTATTTTCTTTGTGGGTATTTTTTTGCTTTTTGAAAAAAATATAAACACAAACAGATCAAACCGCTTTTTCTATACACAAACAATCAAATAATCGTTATTTCCCTTTTTTTTACTTCAGCCCAAACCGGAAGTAGGTTCGTTCGTAAATACCATACACATAACTGTGAAACTAACTATAGTCTTATAGAAAAAAATAGACCCTATATTGTTTCTCAAAGGGATTCCACTTGAAGCATGTGTGTTTGTATTTGTATTGGTCGCATCGATAAATCCTGATCCAATACTGAGAATAAAAAGTAGGGGGAGGGCCGCGTTCGCGAAGTAGTTACCTCTACTCTCTCTATTCGATCGCTGATGGAATTGGCATTGGTCTCTATTTTTAGGGAATGACAAACAAAGCGCAACAAAAACAACAACAACAGACAGAACAAAAAAATTAATGCCACACATGACTAGAGGAAATTAACGAAGTATTTGGAGGAGAATACAAAAGAAAAAAAACAGTTTTTCATCCAACTGGAAATAAGAGCCACACAATGAACACAGACAAAAAAAAAAATAGCGTTCACAGAAGGGATAAAATGTGAAACTACTATAGCAACGACGAGCGCAAGGACCAAGGCCGAGAGGGTCCTTTTTTTGGTGTTTTTTCTATTTTTTTTTTTTCATTTCCACTATTTCCCCCGATTTGGTTGATGATGGCTGAGAGAGAATCTCATTCAATTTCATTTGATCTGTTTTTATTTTCGTTTAGATACACATATCAAAATCGGATTTGGGTGGTGATTATCCTTAGTCTCCAGTTAAGTCTCATTTTCGTTTTCTTTTTTTTTTTTTAATTCCACTTTGGTAGTTAAACAAACAAACACACCCAACAGCAGACAGAAAAGAGACACACAAATTCAAATTGTTACCAAAAATATATATGTATTTCCCTTGTTCAACAAATACAGAAAAAAAAAGTCCTTTTTTCAAACACAGGACGAGACGACGTTTAGTTTCTAAGAGCAAAAAAAAAAAAAAAAAGAAGTGAGTGAAGTGAACTTGTTTCTATTCAAACCAGCCGCCTTTTTCTTTAGTTGAGTTGAGCTTGAAGTATTACTATTAGATTTTCTGTTATTTTTTTTTCTCTTCTTTTTCTTCGTCTTCCGGTTCAGTTCTGTTTTTTGCTATTTTTATACTATTTTGATTTTGAAAAAGGACCAAAATGTCATTCGCTTAATCCTGGTGCTCATTTTATTTTCGATCGAAGTAAGATTGATTGGAGAGAGAGAAAGAAAGAAAGAGAGAGAATAATGTTTGTGTGCAATAAATGTAACAGAATAATAGTTTTTTTTTTTGTGGTACGAAGAGCTGAGCAGAAGTAAGGACGAAATGATCCTTTTTATATAAATATATTCTTGAATGAGACATGTGGGGATTTTAAATGTCAATGCCCTCTTGCACTTTGAATGAAGAGGAAGCATATTATAGAGAGGTTTTCACTCTCCGACTCTGCACTCACTCACTTCACATGTTAGTAATCGTGAATGATTGTGTAAAGTTAAATTGATATTGCTGCTGATTTTCCTTTTGAAGTTCTTCTACCTACTACTATACTGACGATGACAATGGAGGGTAAACTTTATAGTCAATCTTCATTCCGGGAGCTAAAGCACATTTATATAGTATAACAAAAAAAAAAACGGAAGAGAAATGAAATCAATGAGACATGTTTGTGAAAAATGAGCTCAGATGTGGGATTTTTTAAATGAAAATTTTCTTTGACAAAAGGAATTTTTTTTTTACTTTTGGGTTCCGTTTTTTTGCAATGCGTTAGAATGTCTTTTGTGGTGCAAGTGGTTTTCATTTAAATACTTTAATGGAAGGATTTAATAGACGAAATTATGCAAAAAATAAATTAGAAAACACGATTCTTTTCATTTCTCCCTTATTAACCGAGATATGAAAAAAAAAAAAATGTGTACAAGATATGTCTATAATCCATTAACAGCATTATATGACTAAGAAACTTGTAAATCTATAATGTTCCTGTAATTGGGTGCAAAAAAAAACTAAAACTAAATTTCTTGAAATCTACTAACGACGCGTTGCGACGGAAAGTCAGCACTTGAAACGGCTTTCAAGAAATTTTTGGCCAATCTTTCCTAAGAACAAAACTGATTTTGTACAAAACTGATGTTATGCTTAGCCATGTACCTACTTTCCGAACAGTTTAAGCCCGTATAGCTCGTCATTGAATTTTGACCTCCAATCTCCACCGATGTTCAATTGACCAAGAAAAATATTACAATCCTTCTCTCAAAACAATTCAAGAGTGTTTAATCTGCTCTTTTCAATGTTCAGGTTTTCATCGTTGATATTACTGGTCAGCAAAAAGGATAATCTGATGGGTCACTGTGTCGTATACGTAATTTTTTTTTATTCGGATTTATGAAAACTTAAATTTGCGTCTTTAGAGGCCATCAGTTTTTACATAGTGAATTTTACTCAGTTGTTTTAAGCTAAATAATCTTATATATAAAAATGAGTTCGTTAAGTGTGTGTGGCCGATAAACTCGCGTTTGGCTGGTCCGATTTTGGTAATTTTTTGTTTGTTTGAAAGGTATTAATATGTAGATGGTTTGTATAAAAAAAAATAATACCTTTTCTCCCACTTTCACATAGCTGTCAATTTGTACGAGTGAAAAAACACTCTTGCTTTTTAAAAAGTTTAACTAAGCTTTATTTGTAAAAAAATATATTAAGACAGGCTTTCAAAATAATAATTATCGTTTATAGTCTGTGATGCCTGTCAACGTTTGAATTTGCTTGAAGCAGACACTCATTGGGACTCAACGCTTCCTGGTGCATCTGTTTTGTCTTTGCCACATCATATTGTTCTCATATTGTTCTCAGTAAATATAATCACATCTTATCCTTCAAATCCACTCGAGCTTTAGATTAGGATTAGATGTGATTAGGATTAGATACACCGAATGCGCCGTGTGACATTAAATCCACATTTGGATTACACAAATGAAAAAATGTATAATCAAGTTGTGATCTTTATTTAGGACACGTGTTTTGTTTGATGATTGCGAATAAAGCATTAGCACAATTAGGATTGGTTGCTCCAAATTGTGAAGAGCAAGATGTTCTTGATCAAGAAATACTACGCGGAAGGCAATACAATTGCGTTGAATTAAGAATATTTGTGCAAACCAATTCCCGAAGTATGACACTATTATGCAAGGTTTCATCAATCAGAGTTGTGGTTTGTATTTCTTAGATGCACCCGATGGTACGGGAAAAACATTTTTGATATCATTACTTTAAGCATAACTACGATCTGAAAATAAAATAGCATTGGCTCTGGAAATTGCAGCCATGTTATTAGATGGTGGCCGTACAGCACACTCGGTTCTTAAATTGCCTTTAAATATGCAGGTTAATGAAACACCTACAGTACCTTGCCATATTATTAGGGCCAAGCGAAAAAATACAATTTTTTGGTTCATGTTGCTGAATTTTTAAAGTTTTTGTCGAAATATCTTGAATTTTATTTGTCCCATTTACTTGAACTTATCATGTAGATACGGATTGACTTAAAAAAAGTCAAAGAATTCATACTTTTTGATACAAAATAACGTACAATAGGAGATAAGCTCTAAAAGACGTTTCCTATGGAATTTGAATTCACGCCCGGATAATTACCAGACCGGTCCAATACTTAATTTTTTTGTACCGAGGAATAACGTGACATGCTTAACTTTAATGGCAAGGATCGCATTTCGCATAAACATAGAAGCTCTGATCGTCTGGATAGTACGTAATTTTCTTAGATTTGGAGTAGTTTTTTTTCGTATAAGACCCGACAAGTACGTTAATCAAATAAAAAAACATCCTCTGATCATTATTGGCTGTGCTGCTATTTCAGGGAAAGGAAAACGCCATAGCTCAAAACAAAAGGAGCTTGGGAACGTTTTGATTTTACGATTTCAGAATAGGCTCTAGACTCGAAGCATCTATATCTATGCAAGACTGGGTCCTTGCCATAAAGTTAAGAATGTCACGTTATTCCTCGATATACAAATTCAAGTATTGGACCGGTCTGATAATTCTCCCGGCATGAATTCCATAGGAAACTTCTTTTGGAGCTTATCCCCTTATGTACGTTATTTTGTATCAAAAAGTATGAATTCTTTGACTTTTTTTAAGGCAATCCGTATCTACATGATAAGCGCAGGTAAATGGGATAAAAAAAATTAAAGACATTTCGACAAAAACTTTAAAAATTCAGCAGCATGAACCAAAAAATTATATTTTTTTGCTTGGACTTAATAATATGGCAAGGCTTTTTGATACATTATAGTCCTGGTATATCCAATGAATTCAAAAACTCCGTTTGGTAATTTGATACATTGCTATCATTTGTGATAGGGTCAACCGATTTGTAGGCAAAACATTGTGCATTTATATAGTTTAAAATTGTTGCATTGATTTCAGAAACATTTTTATTTGTAACAGCCATTATTGCACGTTCACTCAGCCAAGTATGATTTTTGTAATTTGTCTTTATACTTGGAAAAACACTGAATCAATTAATTTTTTGAATTTACATTGAAAAAATTGTTTTGAAGTGTAATTCGGTCTTCCGAATCAAGTGCCGCTATTCCATTAACAATGTCCAATAACTGGATAAATTACAATAAATTGGTTAATGTTCATTACAATAAACCAGTTTTTTTCGGTTTAAATGTATTTTGAAACAGGTTCTATTTTTTTAAAAAGTACACTCAGCGAAGCGGGTGGGTGTTAGCTAGTACAATATAAAATGTATAACAAAAAATATACGAAGTATTTTTTTTGCTGTTTTGAATTTTGGTCAGAATTTCGATGAAGTTTTAGTGTTTTAGAACTTGTAACTTGCTCAAACTTTTTACAGTTGTTTATTTAAATTTAAGAAAATCACCAATTTTCATTCATAGAAATTCTAAGCTAATGGTTTTTCTTTTTCTTTCCAGGTAAGTTACAATACTAAGATATACCTAAACAAAAAAAAAAAAATGGTAAGCAAAATTCAAATTCAAAATCAGATTTTTATTTGAGTCCGAAAATTATGAAACTTAAATTGACTATGGCAAAGGAGTATGCAGAGTTATGACTTTGACTAAAATAATCTATATACTCTCTAGAGAACAGTCTATGAACTAGACAAGCTATTTTATTAATTTCATATGAGTATCCTAAGAAAAATTATAAAAAATATAAAACCAAAATAATTCAAACAAGAAATGAGTTTAAGAAGGTAATCCAAACCTAGCTAAAAGAAACTTGTTCTAAAAAGTCAAAATATTAGCACTTGAAAATGTTATAAACAAATTATACAATATTGATTGTCTAGATACATAAAAATGTTTCAAGAAGTCTTTGCAAAAACAGAAAAATTTAACTTTCACAGAAAAAATTTTTTTTTATAGAAATTATAACTTCTTTATCAGCATTTTTAGTGTAATTTGAAAATTTTTCAAAAACTGTGAGAGGTCTTCCATAAGACTTCGAATAGTGAGCTCATAGAAGTAAGATTAGGCTTCGGAAAGATTTCTATAGCAGCTTTCTAAGCCGCATAATAGAAGAACTTATTTTTAATGCAGCTAAGGGTTCTGGTAATAAATCATAGGTACATATATGATCTATGCTAGTAAAACTAATTTAAATCCTGGGTTTTGGTTCATAGAAATCGACTGATTTGTTACAGAAAAAATATATACATAAAACCGTTTCACAGGAAGAAGGAAAATAATACTAGACCATTTTTAAATGTTTAAATAAATATCTTTGGATCTTATTTGAGAAAATTAAGCTTTCCAAAACAATTATTCAAATTAGAATAATTTGTAGGATTTCTTCAAATACCCATTGTCTTATTTCTTAAACTGATGTCATTGAAGGTGCCTTTTTTATTAGTACCATTTTCATCTCAAGATTGGCTCTTTAAGATAAATATTAAATCTTTATTACATCTTCCTTGTTAACAGCAATTTTAATTGTTTTCAAATCATAAGTCGAATTCCCATTCCCGAAATTCAAGACTCCTTTCCATTTTTCAATCTGATGAAAATCTCTCCCTAGTCACTTTTTATTTACAAATAAATGTCTAACAAAACATAATTCATTCGCCGTATTTTTGTGTTACGCAAACATAAAATTTTATTAGATTCGCTAATCTAAAATCTTAATTCTTCACCAAGTCCATAAAAAAAAAATAAACCAAAAAGATGAATCTTTGTCGAAAGTGAACAAATATTTTTATATGCTCCTTTATAGTCCTTACACAGAATTCCAATACAAATTACAACTCAAAGTAATAATAAAAATAAAAAAAAATTCACATTATTACCTGGCTTTTTCATTTACAATACACCTGTGCTTTCTTTTAATATTAAATATCCATCGTCCTCCATCGACGTTAACGGTGTATATCGGGTAAGTGTGCTGCACCCCGACAAAATACAATATTCCAATCCAACCACAAGGAATCTTTCCAATAACCCCTCTCTGTGTTCAACTCGCCCCCAAACCAATATGAGAGTTCTTTTGACCCGGTTTTTATGCGGACATAAATCTGAATAATTGAAAACACGATGGTAATAAAAAAGAACCAAGTTGAACAAAAAAACTCATCCCGGTGGCAGAAAATTACATGTTACAGTTACGTCAATAGCGGAATTAACCATAATAATAATCATCATCGCAGTCGGATGGAGAGGACCAAAGCCATATATACAAAAACAGTGTAGTCAAGTCGATCCTTATAATGTATACGGAAAGTTACAGTGAGAGGAGTCTATATTGTATATAGCGGCGTTGTAGCTTTTCGAATACGGGCCGTAAATAATGTCACAATGTCCTGTTTTTCACATAACAGAAAACAGACAGCAGGAATGGGTGATGGGATGAATTGTACACTCTACAATGAAAATGTATTATGAGCATAAACCCCCCTCGGCCCCCCCTCATTCAGTCAACCAAAAATAACAACAAACACCCCATCATCATAGTGAAAGAGAGAGATAGAGAGAGAGCAAGCACTTAACAAAAAAAAAAAAAGAGAGATCCTGGCAGCCAAAATGTCATTTAACGTAAAAAGGATATCAATTTTATCTCAATTCGAATTTTGCAACGGCAATAAAGTATCGATTTTCACCACCATACACCAACATTGGGGTTAAATCAGTAATGCAAATATATGATGGCTTTTTCCTTCTACCACTCTCCATTTGTGCTGGCTGCTGGTTATGGTGACGGTGTTGGTGTTGTTGGCGGTGCTATGGTGCCGAACTGAGGTCCGGGCCCGGGTTATGTTGTCCCCAATATTTATGTCCGTCTGCTGGATTTCGACCTCATTTCTGTATTTTATAGCAGCAAAAGGAATATACCACCAAAACGGAAGAGTTAGAATAAAGAGTAAAAGGAGGAGTAAATATACCCAGAACAGAGAGAGGTTTAGTATAAAACTCCTTTTAACCGTTGTAAAAATGTTTACAAATTGCATCTATACACACTTTGGAGACCAGATTTGATTTCCTCTCCCACGCTCCTTCTTTTTTCTTCCCTCTCTTTCTTTCATTCATATGGTTTAAATGGGTGTTATTGGTGTTATATGTGGAGAAACATCAACAGATTGATGGTCTTATGGGATTGAATTTTGAAATTATTTTGATATTAAACGGGTGTTTAACGGTTTTCATATACATACGAGTATACCTCTATGGTTTATATATAGAGAAAAAAAAAACAAATAAAAGAAAAAGTAATAACAATTTTTTAGTAGTCAATTTGTGACAAAAGGATGAGACTATAAAATTTATGGTAGTGACATGGTGTGTGTTTTTTTTTTTTTTTATTTAAAAAGAATTTTAATAAGAGTTAATAAAGGTTTAGATTTTGAATTGAGTTAGGATTGGAATTTTATGTGTGTGTAGGCAAATTTAGGAAAAATAATAAAAATTCTTTGAAATGAATAAATAACAAAGGGATTTGTGTTGATCTTCATCAATATTTCACACTGAAATTGATGTAAGGGTATGTGAAGGTTATTTAAGTCAATTTTTTTTTAATTAGCAATACCTCAACTTTGTTGGAATTTGGTGACTTGGTATTGGTATTTGGTATTGCTTTCGATTTTCGAACATACATACAACTTAAATTGCGGCTTCTATAAAGTATTGCATTTAATTATTCTTACTTCGGTAATGCTTCGATAAGGATACAAACAATATTTTTTGCAGGTGTTTTCTTCGATTTTTTTATTTATTTATATTAAATCATGTTGAGACATATAGTGTCACAAATCTGAATTTTTCAGGAGAAGTAAAATAAGAAAATCTTAAAAACTAAATTTACTTAAAAAAAACATGAATTTTATAACGAGACTTCTGCTCTCTAGTGACGAGTTTTTCAGATAGAGTCACGCCATTTTGTATGAATATCGATCTAATCGAGTTGTGACACTATCTATCTCAATGTGCCATATCTCAAAAACGTTTCTTCAAAAAGATAAAAAAAAAATGCACATACTTGTTCTATCTTAAAAATAGCTTGAAATAAAAAATTAAAAATTTATAATTCATAAATAAATAAAAATTTAAAATAAAAATGATTTACTGAGAAAATTTGATCGGCAATAAGATTTTTGATTTTAAAAAATTCAAACAAATATCAATCGGTATAATTATGCAATTAACAAGCAAATTATATTCGACACATAAAAACAAAGTTTGAATTAAATTAATTAGTTCGTTTTTAAGAATTATAGATAATTAAAAAAAAATTGGATTTTTTTTTTAATTTTAAAAAATTTAAAAAAAAATTGCATTAAAAATAGTTTCTTGGAAATGAAAATAATTGCATTGAAAAAAATATTTTGCATAAAAAATGTATCCAAATAAAAAATTTAGAGAACAAAAATTTAACGCAAAATGTGTGCATGAAATATTTTTTTTTGGTTTAATATTTATCAAATTTCTTACAATTTTGACCATTTGAACTATTTCAACTACATACAATATTGAAACTTATGTTAGATCAAATAGTCAAAATTGTAAGAAAATCGGCGATTTAATGCACACATTTTGCTTTGATTTTTTTTTTCAATTTTTTATTTATTGATTTAGTAACTTTTTTAATGCAAATATTTTTCATTTACAACAACAGTTTTGTTTTTTAAACGAAATCATTTTTTTAACGTATTTTTTTTATCTATATTTATTAATTTTTCTTGCAAATGCATTAAAAGAATGAACTTCTACAATTATAATTAGAACAAGTATGTGGTCAGTCTTACTTATTATTAAATATTACTCCAAAATTTAATTTTTTTAAAATTCAATCATACTGCCATAAATTCCGCACAACAATAAAACTAACCTATCACCACAATATTCATAATATTTCTTTCATAGATTTTCTAAACCTCAACCAAAATCCCCAAAATGAAGGTCAAATTGATTTCATAAGAAATTAATATTTATTCCAAAACAATTTTGTTTTTTTTTCTAAAACTAAAGCAGAACATTTATTAATTGTTATTCTATTGGTGAAGTTAAATTCAGGTCATGCATGTCAAAATATCCATGAAAAATTTGTTATTATTATTATTTTTTTGTATTCACTTATGAAACCTTTTTTTTCTGTTTTGATGTGGTAACTTTGAAGAGATACACGAATAGAATTTTAATTTTTGATTCCATTTACTAAACATTATATTCAAAGAAGGCTTTTTTGAAATTTATTAAAAATATTGAAAATAGTTTCAATAGAATTAATTTATTATTTTTGGCTTTAATTCAAAGTAGTACAAAATATTAATGAGGTAATGCAGAGAGCAATAAAACAAATTATTTTTTTATAACTTTAAAAAGGCTAAGAAAAAAATATTCTGTTCCCGTAATGGGACTAAAAAAAGGTTCTTTAGTGGAATATAATTTAGTTCGAATTTAGTCACTTTGAAGAAAATTCACTCAAACTTTTGTAAAAAGCATTTAATTTCCAACACAAATATTGGTTTATCTCCTTACGAAAGAAACCATATAGGCACATAAGTCCGATAAATCTAAGCCTTTTCTCCTTGTTCCAAAAAAATTTTCAAATAAATTCAAAAAACCGATTATAATTCCTTTCAAAGTAATCCATTGAGCTGTTTTAAATATATATGTAATTCAACAGTCTGAAGGCTCCCCATCCCATTTATAGAAGAAGGATAATATTTAAGCCCTGTGTGCACTTTTAAGGGGTGTACAAAACCAAAATTCACACTTTCATGATTTATCATTATCACCACAAGAGATTTCATCACACCAAAGTAGGATAAGAGTAGGATGAGGTTTTTGTCTGTCTTCTTCGCTAAACAGGATATTTATTTCTCATATTCTTTTGTTGTATATCGAACTCAAGGACGTATTACATTAAATCCTTCTTTGATTTTTTTTTCCCTAAGTCACCATATATTGCTCATTTTTATAAGCCACTTTCACTTTCACACCAAATTGAATATATAAAAATATATATAAAACTCCTTTGAGATTCCATCAAGATAAGTTTTTTTTTTTTCTTCAAAATGTCCATGATGCACAGTGTGGATTTTTTTTTTTGTTGCAAAAAAAAAAAGAATATCATTTTCTCACATCAATGGAGGGATTTATTAAATTGGATTGCTTTCACTTAATATAAATATATCTTGTTGTTTCGTTTTTTTTTTTTTTTTTTAGCTTCTTTAACAAAGTCACAATATTTCACTTTCAATATAAAAGCCTCTCTTTTTTTTAATCCTTTATGTCATTGAAAATCCTGTTGGGGATTTTGCACAAATCCACATCCTTTTGAGATTCACTTTAACACTCATACACACTCAGCCACACAAGTAAAACACATTCATACTGGAAAGGAAAGACTTACCAATATGACTTTCATTGTGATTTACAAAAAAAAAAAAAAAATATTTATTTTTTTTATATAAAGATAAGGAGAAGTTAATTTCGGATTAACTACAAAACTACGATTGATACTTTTTCATTGATTGCATATCACTTTTATATCAATTCGATTCGAATTGAATTTTTTCAATTTTTTTTTTTTTTTTTGGTTTTAATTTTCAGTTGTAGTAATAAAACTAAGTCACGTAGATGCCACCATGACTTACAAAAGTGGCATAATAGTTGGCCCCAAAAAAGTAGCCAAACAAAGTCCAACAGGCTGAGAAGTGCGACAGAGAGGGGCACACGACGCACGTTTCAAGACGAAGACGAGACGCGACGTTATATTGTTGGATGATGATAATGTTTTGTTTTTTTTTTTTTTTTTGGTGGACTCATTGCGTGGGCAGATGTGTCGCGTACACACAAACATTATACAAATTGTTTTGATGGACTTTTGATTACCAACGACACCGACCCCGACATTATGCGCACCGTGGTGGTCATTGTTGATGTTCACACAAAACATAACGCAAAATTACTTTCGCTGCTCTGCAGGTAAATTCAGAGAAGTGTTGGCTTCATATTACTGCATTTGTGACCAGGGTTGCCATTAGGTATTATTTTATGGGCATTTCTCTAATTTAGAAGCACGTGATTTCTTCATTAAGGATTAAAGTTAATGAAATTTAGCATTGACATATGACTTTGAGTTTATGGAGCAATAAAATATTCCTGTTGTATTTTAATTTTAAAACCTTCTAGATTGAAGATTGTGCTTTCACGAACCTTAGATACAGTGATACAAATCTAATGGTTTTTGAGTAATTAAAGTGTTAATTTTAATAAATAGGCCAAAATTGTTAATAATGATAAAAAATTTTTTTCGAATTTAAGCTTTTTTCATTTTTTGCATTTTCCGAGAATATGTACTATGGTATACTAATGTAAATTTATGTTTACACCATCAGAAAGAAGAGATTTTAACGAACAAATTACCCACCGATTTTTTGAAAAAAACTGATATTTTGACACGTGAATTTTCGATTGAAAAGTAGGGTGTTTTTTTTATATTAAGTCAAAAAAAGGTTAAAAAATTAATATTTCAAATCAAATAAATTACTGTGTATTTGAGACATAATAAGGTAGGTTTTCACCAAATTTTGTAGAAAAAAAAAATCTGTTTGAAAAAGATAAAAATAAAAAACCAAAAACTCGGTTTTTTAATTTTTCATATAAATTTTGAGGTTATGTGAAAAAATTGTTCATGCATAAGTTGTAGATCATTTTATTACCTACAACTTTGCCATACAACTTTTTTCCATAGAACTTGTAGTTTTGCCGGAAATCGAGATATACTATTTTTTACCATTAAAAACTCAACCCACCCACTTCCCGAACTCGGCTCGCCCTTAATTTATTTTTCCTTTGATTTTTATCATATTCACCTCCTTATCCAATGGGTTCCATCCTACTATAATTTTTTCTTACTTTTTAATGTTTTTGAAGGCTTCGGCACTGGTCTATATTATTTTTGTTCGTTTTTGTTTTTTATTGATTCACTTTACTTATGTCTTCTTTGTTGACCGATGTTTTTCAACTGAATTTTTGTACAGAATTTTTGTATTACAAAATGAAAAATTAATGTCAGAGGTAACCGGAAAATTACAATTTTTGCAATCTTGAAATTTCAATGTTTTTTGTAGTTTTCAAAATCGTTAGTACGTAGGTACTTCCCATAGAACCGTTTTTTTTTTTTATCTGATTTTCTCCCAAACTATTTGCTTAATCCCAACAAATTTTTTTTTTTAAAAGTATTTACATTATACATAATATAGTTTTTATATGTAAATCAAAAACAAAATTTTGGATTAAAAAAAAAAATTTTAGAAAAATCGAAATCGATTTTTTAAATTGGGCATGGATTTTTTTTGAAATTTTGGTTAAAGGTGTTGATTAATAATCGCTACAAAATGGAATACCATAACTATTTTATTTTTAGTTAAAAAATAAACTGCTCTAGCAATTTTGAATTTTTTTTTTTTCTTAAAATGCATTTATAAAAGATGCATTTTTTGCTCCATAGCAAAAATAGAACAAATTCGTTCAAGAGTTTTTATTGCTGAATAACATTCCTTGGCCTAAAAGTACTTCACCCTAAAATGCTACTAAATCCATTGGTGCATTTCTGTGAAAACAGCAACATTTGTCGGTTTGCAGTTCTATTTTTTTTTTTTTATTTTTTTCGAAAACCAAGCCTGAATTTAAAAAAGGTTCAAAAACACTTTTCACAGCAAATTAAATTTTTTATCAAGTGGAGATGGGTAAAAAATTTTAAAAATTATTTTTGACTGAAATTCTAACATAAAATCAATGAAAAAATAGTAAAAAACTGACCTCGAAAGAATGATTAAATATAAACTTTTCATGACAGTTTTTGTCAAATTAACGACAAACGAAAAGTTTCTCTTGAAAAATGAAAAAAAATACGCAAATAAGTTTTAAACAAAACTGACAAGGTGTGAGTTATAATAATTGCACTGCACTATTTTTTTGGGATGTTGTTAGGATAGACACCAGTAGTTTAAAATCATGTTTGTAGCTACGAAAGACCTTTGCTAGTACCGCGATTTGCGAAAAACTACGAAATTTTCGGACTTTTTGTTTTGTTTTTATAGCTTTCAAAATGTAGGGGAAAGTGGGGCTAAAAGTAACAGGGGTAAGAAGTAACAGCTAAAAAAAGCGGTCTTAATTTCAATATTAAGAAACGCGTGAAAGAGAAAAATGCTAATTTTTTTCAGTTGAAGATTAGACGGCAGGGTGAGAAGTTATACTAGTGGTGTCGAAAAAAAGCAGGTTTGTTACTTTTTTTTAAATTTTATTTTTGGTCTACCTCTTAACCCGAAAAAGATATAGTGCTAATTGTTTTTTTGTTTTATGCATTTGTGTTTTGGCTCAAATTGCGTGCACTTAAATTTATAAAGCTTATTTAACAATTTATGAATTCAAATGACATTTATTTAAGACTAGTGTAAAATCTTCTTCAGAAATCATGGATTTGCTTCACTTTTTTTCAAATTTGCACCAACATTTCATGATTGAGGTTTGTTTTGATTATTACTCATTGAAATTAAATTAATATAAAAAAATAAAAGTATTATTTCTCTTATTTTTAGTTCTTGGTACAACCTACCCCGGTATGTGGGGTAGGTTGAAAAAACACGTTTTTTTTTTTTATTTATTTTTCAATATTACCGTTAGGTTTTGCTGAAATCTTGTAGTTAAAACATGGGTCTTTAATTTAAAAAAGCTTGGGTTGACTTATTGTCAAATTTGTAGGAGGACCATCGGTTTTAGTAAAAAGTGTTACATTTGGCCCCCCTCTCGCCTAATGGTGTATATTAAGGAAATTTTTTTCTTGGAACCAGTTAAAGATGTTAAAATTAGGTTTAATTTGAGCGTAACTACAGTTCTCTAGGTCCAAAACTTCTTGAAATAAATCACTCCAAAAGTTGAATATTTTTCCCACAAAGTATAGATTAGGCAAAATTATATGGGACCTGGGCCAATGGCGCACACTGGGGATTTTGCGGAAAAAAGTCCAAAATTTAAAGTTCCTCGGAGAATATTTCAATAGTATTTCTAAATTCTAGAATAAAATCTGAATCAAAATCAGAAAGAATTACTAAAATCGGACTTGTAGTTTACTTTTTAGAGCTTTGTAAAGGGACAAGTTGTTGAAAGTATAAAAAACGAAGTGAAAATACCCTCAAATTAAAGCTGTGTAATTTTTTTTAGCTTGAGCCGACTCATACACTTTTATTTTTCCGTAAAGAAGCCATCGTTTGTCTATTGTAAATCGAAGAAATTATTAATTTTAAAGATGTTAATTATTTTATATAATTATTTAAAGAAAAGAGAAAAAAATGGCTTGAATTTTTCATATTTTTGTATATATTATTTTAGCTACACTTGCCTACAGTTAGAGACTATTAAAAACTTTTTCCTTATGAAATTCCCTTTCGATGAAGGCCAAATTTGGGTGCCACCAGGTGCCACTGCGTTTTTTATTGGCAATTGAAAACTTCATTTGTTCGCAAAAATCATTTTCTTAAAAATTACTTAAAATAACAAAAAAAAATATTAAAAATCAATGGTAACACTTACTGTTATAAATGATACTTTTTTTAAAAGCCAAAATATTAGGCTTAATTTGAGCTTTTAAGTTAAGATCTTTAAGTGAATTGTTTTTAAAATAATCGATTTCAAAGTCAAAATTTTGAAAAAAAAAAAAATAAAAAAAACATATCCAATACTATTTTTGACAAGGCTGGGGATTTGAATTCAATTTAAATGATAAAGAACACTGCCTTAATTAATTCCTTAAGAAACACTGAAAACCATATGTTTCTATGCCTTCTAGTTTTCGAGAAAATTGAAAAGTAAAAAATCTCCTTTTTGTCAGATTTTTGTTTTTTTGGCTGCAAGCTTGAAATTCTTATCCGAAAGACAAAAAGACAAATATAGAAAATAAAATTAATTCGTAACACATTTTTTTAACAAATCTATGTACTACAATAAAATTACATTTGATTTTTTGAACTTGGCTCAGAAAAATTAATTTTCGTTATATGTAACTGAAATGTATGTATATACCTATTGAAAACTATTCAAATTAAAAACGAGTGAAAAGGGATTATGCGTCTTATTATTATACATTTTATTAATATTGGGAATTTTAAGCATTTCATGCGAAGATCCAAGCAGAAATTGAAATTATTATTGAAAAATACAGATCATCTGACCCCTTCCTTTATTAAGAAGAATCAGAGTCATTTAATTGAGGAAAAAATGGCTCTCTTAAAAGAATAAACTTTTAAAAAATTTGTATAAAACATGAAAAAAGTGTTTTTTTTTTAAATAATTTTTAACTATAATTTGGGTTTTTTATTTTGCGTGGACGTGGACCTCGACAACAGTACCTACTATGAGTTATTCTTTTTTATTTAATGTATTTAAAATCGGTGAGGTGGTTCCAATAATACAAAAAAATTTAAAAAAAAATGCTATAAGTAGGTACAAGTAAATTGAGAATCGGAATTCTTTATTACTTTCACAAATTTTTTTAAAAGGGCGTGGCAGTGGGCGAAAATGAATAATAATAATTTCTTACGACGAAAACTGTCATCCCTGAAAATTTCATCCAAATCTATTCAGTGGTTCAGTTTTTATTTAATTTTTTCCGCACTCCCATACAAATTTCCCCAGTGTGTGGCGTACAGCCATGAGACTGGTGTCAAATCAAACATGAATGCTACTGCATATAATGTGTGAATTTTTTTGAAAATCGTATGAGTGGTTATAGAGATATTACGGTGTGAAGTTCAAACTAAGTATGCATTTCCTAGTAGAAACTCAAGGCCTATGTTTAATTATTTGGTATTTGGAACTTTTTAAATTGAAAAAATATTCAATCTTTTCGCTTAAAATAAAATAAATTTCATTATATTTTCCTTTGTTTACAGAAGAATTTGTTCAATTTAAATGCAATCACCAGCTCTCTAAAGTGCTAACCACAAGTCGGAGGCTCTTAGGGCCTTTTGCTATCAGTTTTTCAATATTAAGCTCTTTAAAAGTTAAGAAAAGGAAAGCCTAGGTAACATCCAGGCCGATTATTGATGCTTTTTACTTGATCTATACAAAATCTGCTGCGTAGGCGTTAATGCGCACGAAAATATTATTAATTCCAGTGAAAAAAATTCTCTCGAAAATCTGGATAGGTACCTATTATATTTGACATTTTTTTCTGATTTAAACAAGTTTAAATGTGTTTTTTACACCGTCAATTAAAGTTAAGCTAAACCTTCTTTTGGGATATTAATTAACTTGATCCAAATGTTAACATTTAAAGGGATAATTAAAATTGAAAATGTGTTTTAAAAATAAATTTTAAATTTCCAAAATAAAAAAAAAAAATCAACACAATATTTTAAAAATACCTGTACACGTTGCAATAATATTTATTTTTGTAAAAAAAAATAACTTCAATACCCAATTTAATCTGGTCTGATAAAACACATCTGCCTTCAGTTAAAACTATATTTTTTTTTTCCATTGAAAATCCCTTTTCCACTGATGAAAATCTGTCGGAAATTAATATAACTTTGTGTAGTATGGCAACGGAAACGCGTTCCCCGTAAAATTGCATCAAAAGCTGAAGACAAAAATCAACATCCCCAAACCGACAACCAACATAATACACAAAGCTCTTTCAATTCTGCTGCTCTGCTATACTCTGTTCTTGTTTTCAGTATATCCCCTCCACAGAGGACATTTTTTGAACATAAGCTGCAAATTAAAGCATTTAAACGCATAAGCAACACTGTACACTATCTCTCGTGTGTGTGGGTCGTCGTAGGTATACAAAGCCTGACAAATTTTTGAAGAACTTTATTTTAAATTGTGGACATAGCCAATGCCACCCCCCTCAACCTCTTCTACTATACCATCACTCTACCATCTCGTTCAATCTGGTGATGTTCTATTAAGCCTTTATGATAATGATGCTGCTGTGCTTTGTGCATGTTTGGGTGTGTACCTTGTCTGCCAAAAAAGGCACATAGTTCAACGTTTTTCCCATTCAGCAAGCTCTTTCTCTCTTAGCTCTGTCCATGCGATATGATGTCCTGATGCGTGTCCTGTTTCATGTTACCAAACAATGTTCAGTCTTTTGTTTGGGTGGTTGTTACAAAGTACATGATGGGAATAATGTGCACGTTGTGATGCTATAGAGATGGACATCTAAAAAAGTAAATACATTCAGGATTGACAGTGATTTGTTGAAAAGTTTTGTTAACTAACTTCGTACCGTGTATACCGATAGTAGTTGGAGAAAAGGCAGGGGTTAGGAGGGATGTTTTTTGTTAATTCTCAATTGCAATGGAAAAACATAGGGTTTTCCTGGTAGTTGCTGTTGTTGTATGTATATGGAATAGTGTCCAACGGTTTATTGATATATTATGGAAATTCTGTGTACATGGATGCAGTTAAGAGTGTGGTTTTTAGAAAATATGTTGTTGTTATTGAAATTAAACCTTTTTTAGTGATATCCTATAAAAAGTTATGAAGCCACAAGTAAAAGAGATTTAAAAAGGGGTTAAATGAAATCGTATTTGATGAAGTATTCTCACAGATTATAGCACAACAGGGTCCAGTCTAGACAGAAAATTATCAAAAATGTGCTATTAAGCAGACATTTATTGGAATTTTTTTTATGACAGTAAATAGGCGTTTGTTAGAATGTCCTTCGTTTACCATCTGATATTGAAAAAAAAAAACTACGTCTTGATAAAAAACAATACTTAGGATTTAAAGCAATAAATTTAAGCTTATCAGATATGAAAACATGTATAAGGATAACTTATTTCATTCACACACAGGACAGCTACTTTCATTATTTTGTAAACCATAGAATGTTTGTACCTAACCAATGTAAATTAAAAAATGTTACTCATACGCCACAGTGGCTGAATATAAATGTTTAAAAATCCATAAAAAAACGTATATAGATAGCAAAATAATATTATGTAAATTAGCTTTGACTGTTTTAAAATTATCAATTAAAAAGATGCATTTGAAATTAAAAAAAAATTATTTACTGTTAGAAAAAATTACATAAAAAAAACACAATACAAACCGAACATTTTCTCCGTAAAAAATTGCAAATAAAAAAAATTTTAATTAAAAAAATGCTAAATGTGTGTAAGGCTTTCTATTTAAATGTCATAAGAGAATAAACTTAATTTAATCGAATTAAAAAAAAAATTTTAACAAAATAAAACAAGTTATCTAAAATAAAAAAAAAAAAACTTTTTATGCGATTTCGACCTTCAAACTAAGTGTTTATGACATTTACGTTTCTTGTATAGCAAAGAACTTTTAGATCCTTTTTTTTAGAAAATCACTGCAGCTATTTTTTTTTAATTGTAGGTAGTTATTTTTATAAATAAAATTAAAAAAACAAATATTGAAATATTTCTAAAAAGTCAATATTCTGAGAATTTTACGAAATAAATTAAAATATTTCAATATCTGGCAACTCAGACGCTCTTTTGAAATCTTAGTTTGATGCATACAAAATTTTGAGCCCCGAATTATTAAAAACTCAAACATTCGGTAAAGCTTTCATTTATGAGTTCATAAATAAGCAGATCACAAAAAAGTGTATCATTCAATTTAATACCAAACACCAAAACGATTGAAGGAATCTGAAGGGATTGTTAATTGTTTTATTAAAGAAGTAAGCCTATAATAACTCAAATATTACTTTATTACGTTACTCAATGACCAATTTCTATAAATGAAATCAGTATTCTCCATGCAGAAATATCAGGGTTACAAGAATTTTTTTTAATTGTTTGGTATTTTTTGTAGTATATATATATGTTCCCATAATAGTTGTTAGAAGAAATTTTGATTGAGGGCCATATTCTCAGATAGAGCTTATTCCTACTAATAATAGTTTTTTTATATTGACATTTATTCTTCTGATAGTCTAACTGACGATTGAAAAATCAGGGCTAAAAATATTTAAAAAAAAATAGGCAGAATTGTGTCGATAGTAATACCTTTATTATTTATTTAGAGTTCTTAAACGTTCCCATTAGCAAATCCTTTCACGGAAATGACATTTTGACTATTATCTTTCCCAAATTCAACATTTTTACCAAATATCATTAGAGTGGCCGATTAATTTTGCTTACACTAAAAAAAAATCATGTGCAATTCACACGTAGTTGAAGTGAAACCTTAAGAATCATTTAAAAAAAAATTTAAAAAATATAACTTTTTTTTATTCCATCTTTTTTTTTATATGACAACCTACAATAAATTTTATACCATCTGAAAGCTTATTTTTTTAGCTCAAAATAGAGCTAGAATTTTTTTAACCCAATTAGTTTTCATAAAAAAAGCAAAACAATCAATCTCTTTTTTCTTCTAACGCCATTAAATCCATTTTTTAAAAGACAACCTATAATAAATTTAATATTATTATTTTTTCACCTTTTATATGACGCTTCAATCATATTTCTACCATGCCTACAAAAAAAGTAAGAATTTTTTAAAGCCAACCATGTCGAAATTTCAAACTGAGATTACGGCAATGCTGACTGGTCATCGGCAACAAATCTTCACAGGTGTTTTGAGGTATTTTTCAAGTTTTTCAATTAAAGATTATACAACTTGTAGAGCACGCACCGTTATGTGTGATATATTAAATGAAAGGTTATATTATCAGCATGCGTATTAAGTTCAAATAAATTTGTTATGTGCTCTAGATCAAAAGATATAACGTGTTTAAAAAAAGAACATCTTTTCACCGTTATCTCAGAATTTTGAATATGAAATTAATTGAAATTTTTTACAATCATAATTTATTTAATTACCTATCTACTTTATAAATTTCATTCATATATCTATTAAAACAAAAAAGTTATGATCAATTGATATTTTGTGTCGCTTTTTCGTTTCATCTTTTGTTTCAAATCACTACGATACTAAAGAAGTATTCACTTAAAAAAAAAACACCCTTTTAACCATGATATCTTATAGGCACTTAGATTCTTGTTTCTAATTTCAAAAGTAACATACTTGCTGAATTTCAACTGGGTACCACTGAACTGAAAAACCTTTCACATGAAAAAAATATAGACTTATTTTATTCCTAATTCCCATGGCAATGACAACATTTTTATAAATTTCGTAAGTGTAACTTTTACAGTTTATACCATTAATTTTATCGGACTTATTGACGATTTTCCTTATTTCCCAAAACTCACCAAAAATATTTTTATGAATTTCATGCATCCTTTGTTTTAAACATTCTGATTTTGAAAATCGCCTGAAATTCAAATTTTCCACCTCCAAACCGGGTGAGTCAATTAATAAAACACAAGAAGGTTCTGAATTAGTGAACAAATCTTCTTAATTTCTTGAATGTGCTAATTTAAAAGAATCTAATTAATTTAATAAGAAAGTCTTTTTATTTTTTTGTGAAGACATTGAAGACATCACTAAGCGAATCTTTTCATTTTCAGTCGAGTTTTTTTTTTAAGAACCTTAAACATTCTACCATCACAGCTTTTCTATCATAACAGTGCACCGTTGGAAAACCTAGTTCCCATAGGAAAGTAAAGATGAAACTTTATCAGAAAAGTACTCCAAATAAGTCCATAAAACGTGGCAACCATTAAAGGTGTTCAATTGAGTGCGACAAAAATGAGATATTTATAATAAAAATCCTTTTCCAGCTGCATCGCTTAAAGCATAAATATTATGGTGTTTATATTGAGTGTTATAATGTAAGACAGATTAAATCCCAAAAGGCCTTGAGCCACCTGCAGTAGGTATATAAGAAGAACAACATAAAAACTCCGACCATTTAAACATTTTCAATAATTAATTTTTTTTGTTTTTAAATATATTATATCTTTCGAATCGACGAACGACGAAAAAAGGACAAAGTTGAAGTTTATTATCTGCAGCAAGTCTGGCTAGCGTGTTGTCAAAGTACTTAACGGACAACATTATTTATACGCTCGCAGTAAGCATATCATCCAGAGATCTTCTCTCCAAGGACTATCATCTCTCTGTGAAAGTCCTTGTTCCTGGAATGAATATGACTGGTAAATGGTAAACCGCTTGTGGAAGTTTGCTCACTTTTCAATCCGGATAAAGAGTTGGAGGTAATTTTATTTTTTTTTTTTTCTGTACCATGCCCCTTTTTGGTTTCAACTCTCTGGCAGCTGGAAATTTCTTCTTCCCGTGCTAGAGTGCCGCATATTAAAATGGCCTCCCTCTGGGTAGCTGTTGTTGATGGTCTCTGCCCGCCTGGTCATCATTGTCCTTTTTCTTTTTTTTTTTTGATTAAATTTATTACGGAAATTAATTACCTCATGAAAATTACGTTGATGATGATGAGGACCAAAGTTGTCATCACATAAGTGGGTCGAACTATTAGTTTAATGTTGTGTCATTTAATTGAAGAAGATCTGCTCTTTGTCCTGGGATAGTCCACTGAGGATGAGGCTGAGGTCGGGCATCAGGGCACACACAGTGAAATGAGAAATTTAATTAAAAACTTTTGGCCTGAAGTTGAAGGACTATTAAGCCTAGAGGCAGATGCCGGTTTTATACCAAACCAACTATAACCAGCTCAGCCCAGCCGGGACGATTATTGTAGCGCAATGAGGCGTGTGTTGGGGGTAAAGGTTGGACAGTTTTTCTGCTTCGATTGTTTGTGTAATGTAATTTGTATTCAAATGTAAATAAAGACTATAAATAGCGTGTGGAAAGCACAACACGGAATCAAGGGTTTTAAGAGTGATTAAGGGAAAAATATTTAAAATTTCTTCATTTTTTTTTTTTATTTTCAAAATTATAATAATTGAACAATTTTTGTATTAACCTTTTTGGAGAGAAGGAACAGAACTAAGAAAGTTGGGATAGGAGTTACGTAAGATAAGTTGGTTACATTTCAAAACACGAGAAAGAAGTAGTTTTGAGAGATAGAACCAGAACCTCGAAAAATTAACATTTAAATGAAATTTTCCAATCATATCAGGGGTCGAACTACGGCATAAGTACGTTAACGTACTGTCGCTTTATGTCTCTATCATTTTCTTCTGATTAAATAGAGAGAGCAATAGTCAAAACTTTAACAAACGTATGGCGTAGTTCGACCCCAAATCGATATTCATTTTGTTCCTTGATTTTTTTTTAACTATTTCTTATTATTTTAAGGTGTCCGATTCTGAATAATATCACATTAAGTCAAGAATGAAGGGCACAGAAACTTTTTAAATAATAGTATATCTTTTTAAAGTTACACCAATTGATTGATATAAAAATGCATTTTTAGAAAAAAACACTATATCCATCAAATCGATTACAAAATAAAATTAAAATTAAACTATTAAATTTAAATGAAGAAAAAAATTGTTTGACTGCTTTCGAAAATATGATTTTTCAAAAAAAAAAAAATCAAATAAAAATTTAATTTTTTTTCTTTTTAATATTAGGTCCTGTTTAGTGAACAAATCTAGGATAGGACAGACCAGAGCAGCACAAGTTTTTAAATACTGTCAGAACAGGGAAAGAACAGAAAAGTTCAACTTCGTATTTAACTAGATTGACAGTTTGTCTATTTCATTTGCAAAATTTTAAACTCAAAAATCATTTCTTGAAATGATTTCTTACGAAATAAATTATTTACTAGAACTTTTAATAATCCCGTAATTTTTGTTTGTTATTATTCAAAAATTCTTAAGAATTTCACTTTTGAAGAAACGTCTGTTTTGATGATGAAGATCCAACTTTGTCTGGAAAACCCATTTTGATTTTATTACTTTCCGATTACAATATTAAGTCCAAGTGTGGCCCTTCACCACGGAATCATACTCCGATTGTATCGCTTCTCGCTATTCTCGTTCGCGTCTTCGAAATGGACAATTATTGTATTTACGGTTCTTTTAAAATTGCTTCCGTACCTATTTCAAAACTTGATTCAATTTCAATTTGGATCAGTTGACGTCACTTTACCAAGGTAAGATCTAGTCACCACAATGGTGGACTTTTAGCACTATCCTGAAACGTAGGTAATACTGTAAGAATTTGAAGTTTGGATTCGTAATGTACATAATTCCGTTCTGTTCATGAAAATTTGGAACAATTTTCTGATAAAGTATTCCACTTCTTTCTGGATTTGACTCAAAACTCAAGTGTAAACTACACCGAGTGTTTCTATATAGTTTCTCTGCTATAAAACCAAATAGTTCTTTCATATTTGTACCACCAATTTAAAAAATCCCACTACGATAGTACCTACACTTTTTTATTTTTATCACAGAACTTAAAGACAATATTTCCTCAAATTTAACCTCAAAGACTTGAATTGGTATATATAACCTCCCAAACAGTTATCCCATAAAAATACATAAAATAAAATCAAAATTTCAATCCTCCATTCCCATATAATTGCATTCACATAACATCATCACGTTCTTATCCCAAGTCATTAACGATTATATTATGTCATGCATCGTGTAACTTTTCATTACATACATAATAGAAACGCGTAGACCATTTGTTTTTATGATGCACCTTTTGCCCTTTTTCTCTAACCCCAAACAAAACCAACATCCAGCAGCAGAGCCAACATCAACACAAAAATCATTTCGAACTCTGGCTATACAGTATTAAGTGGGTATTAATTTTCTCATGGCAATCAAATAAGATTGCGTTTTAAGGGTATACCCGCCATCATTGCCATCATATTAAAGCCGCCAAAGCCATAGGTACCCATTCTCATATACTCGTTTTGTATTATTATAGTGATGGTTATTTTGCCCCCCCAATCATCAACATCATCTGAAATTTTAATGTTCTCCTCTTTATGTCCAATTTTACCCCCAAAACACAAACACAAACTCTCATACACATTTTTGTGATGCAGGATACCACTCAATCAAAAGCATAAGCGTAACGCTAACTCTAACCCCCCCCCCCCCCCCCAACCCAACGTTTTCCTTATTCGAAAAAAAACATACTCCATTTAACGCTCCACCCTAATGTGCCTCGAGATTGAGAATGAAATCCAAATAAAAGATCGTAAAGAATTTCTTAAAATCAACCAATAAAACTAAGGATATTCGCCATTCATCGCTCGTACAAGGAGAGGTCATGTGTTGCTTTTGTAGATGTGTAGGTAAATACAGAGGGCGCTGCAGTCTAACTTCCTATCCCATTGACATCCAACGTATTGTCTTTGGATTCATCCATTTCGGTTTCTATGATTTTTTTTTTGGCATGTTTATTTTTTTGTTCCCAATTTTTTCTGTCGTCCTTGTTAACGATATAACTCGTCCAGAGAAAGAGAGAGAAAGAATAAGAATCCTGTGGTGGTTAGCAATAAAAATTTGCCACAGAAAATGAGCTATGACTTTGGCTGGTTGTCCTCTGTCCGTCTCCGTTTCGGGTGTGACGATGGCGACTAAAGCTTTTACGGCATTTAGCTTAATGGCATACCTATCGTTTTTTTCTTGTTATGTCCTTTGTTTTGCTTCCTATTTCATCGTCCTTCTTTTTTTTCCAATTCTTGGCTCAAATAATATGTATATCTTGTATTTATTGTAATAGTTTTTCCATAATGACAAACTGATCTGTTTTGAATTTAAATCACTTTTGTCGGCGAGGTGATATGCTTTTCTTTTGTGAGGCAAAGGACCTTAAAGTTGTGGGGAATAACACAATAGCAGACAGTAACAGAAGCAGCAATGACATCTATTCTCATTTCAAGTGGAGTTTGTGAATGGAGAATGAGAAAAGTGAGAAAGGGTGTTATGAGTTATATGAATATAAAGTGCACGAAATTGTATACCTACTCGGAATAGCATATTATTATAGCGGTATATAGTATATACCAACGATCTATGAATTACATTACAAAATGAATCTCTCAATTTATTTGCTACGTGCTGTGACTTTTCAATAGCACTTTGATATAAAGAAGATAAAGTAAAAAAAAAAAAAAAATAGATATTTGATTTCGTATGATGATGTTCTCTCTGTTCAGCTTCAGCTAGTATGATGGCATATCTCTCATATAATGGGGTAATATTTACTCAACACATACAATTTAACAAAAATGTGTCTCATTCGAGTAGATATAGATAGATATAGTTGTAGAAGAGATTGTAAAATAACAATTTTCAAAAATAAGGAATGGGGATTATACCATCATAATCAGTTAAATTGATTTTATTTCAGAAAATAGTAAGAGTTTATTTTTTGATACAAAAAATGCATGTAGGTTAGGGTGGATCAATATTTTAGTTTTTGATGATTCCAAAGATATTATATTAGAAAAGGGGAATGAAGTATGTGAACAGTAAATTAAGTGCTATAATTTTTTGAAATTTTTATTTTTTAAAGGTTGTTCTCAATAAGTCTTACATTGTTCAAAGTTTTCTTTTTTGAAAAGGTATTCAGAAATTTCAACTTTACAGCCAAAGGTAGGCGCACCACTGTTTCAAACTTGAATGGAGGGCTCAGATCTGAAGTGAACCAAGAAGTCACAAAAAGTGAGTTCGGAGATATAAGGATTTAAAGATTTGAAGATTCAGTCTTTTGAAAGTAATGGGCAAAAAAAAAAACGATTCTTTACTTTTTCCTTTTTTTCATTTTGAAAGTTTTCATGTTTTTATTATATTAAAAAAAAAGTGTTAAAATATTGCATCAAGAATAAAAATAAAGTTTTAATTTTTTTTTAAATTAAAAACTGGAAAAATGTTATTCTGATTTTTTTTTTCAAAAAGTTTAAAAAAATTGGCCTGAGGGTCTTCCTCTTCCTTATTTTATACTAGTTGCTACAGAATAATTATATTCTCTCTTATGCCCAATGTATTCTTTACATTGGTCAATTAGTTAATCAAGACCATACATAAACAATTTGAGTAAAGCTCTTTAATTTATGCAGAAATTTCCAACTTCACCTGTTGTTCTTCGGTTTTGGGAATGAAATATAGGTACCTATTCAGACGTTCAAAATCCGGGTCTTAATGTCGGTGATTTAAAATTCAAAAATGCCAAAATAAGACTCAACCTCATATGTAACGGTCAAAATTTTCAAAAATGTTACATTTTAAAATTTTTTATTTTCTCGAAATTGAGGCATAAATGCTCGGAGATGGCTTGTTTGATGTTAAAAAGAGCCAGAATCTGAAGCTAGATCGTCATCACTTCGAAAGCCACCACCAGTTACAGCATTTACACACTTATTTCTTCCATAAAAAGTCTTCGAATTCATTGTACAAAAAAAAAAAAAAAAAAAAATTCTACAAAAATCTGTAATGTAACAACCATAACCCATATATGGTGTTTTTTTTTTTTTAAACGCCAAAAAAAGACAAAAATTATTATAAAAACATAAAACAAAAGTGGTACACATATAAAAGTATAATAAATACATAAGAAACTTATTTTTAATTGGATGAAACTTACTTGTTTATGATTAAAATAAAAAAATACCTGAAAAGTACACAATTTTATTCACTGATTTGCACTTTACACATGCTCTTGAAACAATGAGTTTATTTCAGAATCACGACTCTCTTACTGATAATAAAAACCGATTATTTATAAAAAAAAATAGACGTAGTTTTATTATAGTTTTTTTTCTTTTTGACATTTGGTGCGATATAACGGAAATAAATCGATATGAAATCGATAAACCATATATATGTTAGTATGCGGTAGAGGGTTAAGAGAAAAATTGACAAAATTTCCATAAAAGAAACCGATTGGATCCTTTTGAATTACATTCATTCTTATCGAAGTATATACTATTTAATATATCCTTGAGAAGTAGGAAAAGGAAATGATTTCCAGGTAAAATTTGTCTAAATTAGTGTTATAATAATTTTATGTAGGTAGGTACTCGTATATTTTATGTTTATAGAATTCAACCTCAAAATAAAAGGAATTCAATTAAATTAAATCAGAAATCGTATTGTATTCAAGTGCAATACAACTTTTTTACTTGCTCTATAGGGCAAGTATTGGTTTCGTGTAGAAAAAAAAAATCGAGGTTTTAATCAAAACCAACATTACGATGATGGAGAAGATCAAAAAAGTGGTTTTCGTCATGCCGTCCGTCGGTCTGTGCGTGTGTGCGTCTGTGCGTCTGTGCGTCTGTGCGTCTGTGCGTCCATCTGTACATCGAGCTAGGGCCTAAACGGGTGGATGGATTTGCTTGAAACTTGGTACAGATGATTTTTACGTAATTCCCTAGGTCCGTTTTTTTAATTTTTTTAATATCTCCAATTTAACGCATATCTCCCATATAACGTTTTCGAGGTATTTCAAATTTCTCGAAAACGGCTCTAACGATTTCATTTAAATTTGGTGTGCGCAGTACTCTTATTGATTCCAACAAAACTGCGTTTTTAGTTTTTCTCAAAAAATGCCAAGAGCGGAAATATGGCGTTGCCGTTTTTCAAAAATTGACATGTTTTTTAAGTTCATATATTTCATCAAAGCATAAGTCAATTTTTTCAAAATTTACAGACATCATAGGTATTGAAGTGTAAAATGTAAAAAAAAATTTTAAAAAAAAGTTTTTCAAAAAATTTTTAAAAAATTGAATTTTTTTAACTTTCGATTTTTTTTTTGTTTTTATTTTTTTTTTTTTTCACAAAATCTTAAATTTCCAATAAATATTTAAGATAAAGATGCTTTGAACTACAAGAGCAAGTACGTGCGACCCAGTCGTGCATTTTATTTAAATAGAACTGCAATTTAAATTAAAATGTGTTCATTAACTTGTTTTGATGTCTAAAAATAAAAAGATTTTCTAAAATTAAAACATTCAAGAAATTAAGACGATTTGTTTGCTTATTTCAAGACTGAATTTTTCTTGGCATAAAACCATATAAGAAATTGACATAATTTAATACTGTTTCTATTTGTTTCCATCATGTCTTTTTCACCGTGTAGTTTCATCGTTATTTATTATTGGTTACAAGACTTACTAGACTATGTCCAATTGCTTTTTCTTCATCATCTCTTCAGCTCACAAAATTAACCATTTATACTTTCTTCCAACAACGTTTCAATTCTCTGCTCTTACTTTTGATAATAAATGCAATCTTATTCAAAATTACTTTGAAAAATTTGGCGAAATGTTTTAGCAAGCTTTCTACACTGAAATGACATGTCCTTTATCTCCAAATTCTCTTCTTCTATTTTAAAAGTTCATACTCTAATTAGAAAAACTTTTGCAAACATATGATTCCCACTAAAGCTTATCGCGTTAAGAAGCTATACGCACAATACAGTTAAATTGTCCCCTTAGGAAACACCAAATCTTGGTACTTCTATTTAGTAGTCACAACTCATGACACTTTATTCAATTAACTCAATACTCTTAAGTTACGTCATTTTCTTTTTTAATTATACTTCTGATAACAAATCCCCATCACATAAAAACATATAACAAAACTAATTTCAATAAATTGTTTGATGCAAAAAGATGAAATAATATTTTGTTTACTTAGCCAGACGTTCAACAGAAAAACAGTACCGCCATAAAAATTCCAAAACAGTCAAAACACTTAAAAAAAAAACCAGACGTGCCATTATTCGTAATAAAGTTATCATCATTCCCGATGGTCATCTTTAACTTCAGTCTCACGTTCGTCTACAATTTATACTGTCGTCATCGTATGGCCATTATTCGTCGGAAGCACAAGTATATCCGTTTTGTTCATCACCGTTGTGTCCCACCTTTGTCGAAATTATAACTCTCAAACCAATTAATTATTATGACATTCGCTTTCGATTTGAAATGCAAAAAAAGCAAAACACAACAAAAAAAAAAAAATAACGCATAATATTACAAGTTATACGCGAAAAAATTTCAATTCAATTCAATTTCAGCAAAATCGTGAGATGCATGTTAGTTATTATTTTCGATGTTTTTTTTATGTGATGACCACCCTGTGTGCTTTTTGGTAGTTGTATATTTGATATCAGCAGACTTAATCTCAACTTGGTCAAGAAGAATACAAAATTAATCTGATACATTACCTTTTTTTGCATTTTAAGGGGCTGTATTAACTCCAGTACCTCAAAGCCAAAAGGAGGTTTATGTGTTTGATCGGTATGTGTGTAGTGTGTTCATCTGTTCCCTTATAACTTCTAAACCATTTATCGTAAATCAACAAATAGGGTATCATTGTAAACGTCTAAATCATGCTCTAGTTATAAAGTTAATCGATTTATTTTATACGGCGCCCTCTAGAGGTAAACGAAATTAACTTTTGACGAGATAACGTCTTATAAATCGAAGGAACATGGCAGTATCCACGAAAAAGTGAAGCCATTTTCTCCCATTTTACCTGAAATTTTAAGCAGTGCGGCATATTGGAGATACAAACATTTTCTATAGCTTATTTTTAAATGTTATTACTAATGAAGGATTTTTATCTTATTTTTCAACTGATAAATGAATGAAATTTATATTGTAGGTAGGATAATAGGCAGGACTATATTCAATTTTGTATTCACAGTTGTCAGATAACGGTAAAATAAAGTTCTATTTTCAACACGTTCTTTCTTTTGGTCTAGAGCACATACATTAACTTTATTGATCATACTGATAATATTACCTTTGATTTGATATATCACACATAACGGTACATTTAATACAAGCTACACAATGTTAAATTAAAAAACTTCAGAAATAGCTACCTCAAAACACCTGTGGAGATCTGTTGCAAATAACCAGCCACCAGTGTGGGAAGTACCGTATTCTCAGTTTGAAATTTCAACATGGTTGGCTTTAAAATATTCTAACTTTTTTTGTAGGCATTGTAGAAATATGATTGAAGCGTCATATGAAAGGTGGAATAATAAACTTTCCTATGATATAAAATTTAATAAAGGTAACAACCAAACAAATAATTTAATGATGTGAGAAGATAAAAATGATTGATATTTTTGCTTTTTTTGATGAAAACTGATTGAGTTCAAAAAATTCTTGTTTTTTTTTGTAGACTTCGCACTGACATGGGTGATATAAATATTTTGAGCTGAAATAATAGGCTTTCAGTTAGTATACAATTTATTATAGGTTGTTTTATAAAATAAAATGGATTTTTGGGTGATGGAAGTGATTTTTTTACTTTTTTCATAAGAAATGATTGTTTTTAATAAATTATTTTAATACTTTTTGCGCATTGTAAAAATTAAAAAAATGTTTTATTCTTTAGGAGAAATATTTGGATTTTTAATGACATAATTTTTTTTTTAAGCTTTTCAAATAAAATAAATTGCACGACTGGGGTCGCACGTACTTGCTCTTATGCTTAAAGTAACTATAATGTTAAAGCTTTTTATTCAAGAAATTAAAAATTTGATATTTTGAAGAAATTTCATAAGTAGTATAAAAAAATTAAATCTGTTTTTATAATTAATTAAACTCCGTTTTAAATTATCTTAAAAAAAAAAACAAATATGCCATTTTATTTCTTGTATAAACAGGTATTTTTAGAAAAAATTTTTCGAAAATTGTAGGAGCCGTTTTTTAAAAAAATAGTTTTTTATATATAAAATTTTTTTAACATTTTTCAAAAAAAAAGTTGGTATGCCATTTTGAAGAAATAATTAATTTACACATAAAAACTAAATTTCAAAATTTTTCATTGATCCGTTTTCAAAAAATTGATTTTTCAAAAAAAAATTTTGAAATATTTTTTAAAAAACCAAAAATGCGTTTTTTGAAAATTTTCTAAAATTTTAATATTAACTTTACTTACACACTTTTGTATAAAAATTTTCATTTAAATCGGGTTAATGTTGTACGAGATATTCAGAAACGAAAAATACCGTTCTATGACAGGTACCGTTAATAACGGTACAAAAAATATTTTTTTTATTTAAAAAGTTGGCTCTTATGTGTAGTACTACACACAAAAATTTTAATCAAAATCGTTTGAGCCGTTTTTGAAAAAAATTAACTTTTCTATTTCCGTTATATGGCAGGTACCGTTAGTTTTGGTCATAAAAAAAAAATTTCAATTTCCCCTCTAGGGATTCACCAAAAACTGCTAACTACCAAGTTTGAAGAAAATCACTTCACTCGTTTAGGCTGCAGCTCCAGATAGAGACAGACACACAGACAGACAGACAGACAGACAGACAGACAGACAGACAGACAGAATTGCCGGACCCACTTTTTTGGCATTCTCCATCATCGTAATGTCATGTAAAATTGTTATCTCGAATTCGATTTTTTTTACGAATCCTAAACTTGCCCTATAGCTATAGTACCTATATCGCAAGTAAAAATTAATAGAATGAAAAAAGAAAAAGTTAATTTTTTTTAGCTTTTCCTCGTAAATTATGATTGTTTGAAATAAATAAACGCTTCAATTGACTCATTTTAAACAAAAACACACAACCTGTTTTCTTACGACGTTATCATGTAAAATCATTGTCCATTAACCGGCTTTACAGACAACAACTTTTTTTATTTTATTAATTAATCTCGAAATTCTAAAAAGTATGAAGCAGGTAGATATTCTCCTCTCAAATTGTTATGTGATAGTCATTTAGTCCTTACAAAAACTCCATTCTAACAGTAATAAATAACACAAACTCCACTTTCATCAAACTTTAAAACATTTCAATTGTTTTGAGAGAAGATTATAAAGAAAACCCTTTAATCCAAAATGATTTGCCATAAAGTGGTTTGCAATTACTTAGAAAATTTATCATCAAATGCAATGTCAAACCGATATTCTTCTTCCTAAAGTATCAATAAAACTTGCTATCAACCTGGATAAAAACACACACACAAACAAAATGAAATACAAAAACAACGAGAAGAAGCATTAAACACAAAAGAATTTATTTGCTTTCACAAACAAGGCTATTACTGCGCACAACCACGTGATTCAGCAGGTGTTATAGCATCCTGAGTAACATGGTGTTGTAGTGTCAATATATTCAGGACTCAACAAAATTGACAGAATGTAGGTACAATTATATTATGTCAGTACACACACTTGCAGGCAGGAGAGATAAAGTCTGGAGAAAGACAAAAACACAATTTAAAGACCCCATTTACACATGAAGGCGCATTGTTTCCGTTTTCGCATTCTCATTGTGAGAGGCAGATCCTTTACCAATTTTAATTGTCCTCATACATACAAAATGTAGGTGGATACAATCTCATCAAAGATACACTGATACAAGACTATAGCATATATCCAGTGAGGTGGTAAAATGGTTTTTTGGTTTGATACAAGTAGTCCAGTTCCAGTGTGCTACTTTTCTGTAACTACTCGACATATTGTTTTGTAACTACCTACTTAAAGCCAAAAAGAGAACGTGTCTCTGTTCGATCTTCATTGTTGTCCTTGCCACAGTATTAAAACCTCTCTGTGATGGGTTTGTGAAAAGGAGGTTTAAAAGAAGACTGATATGTGTAAAGGTAAAATGGAGAGATGGAGAGAGACAAGACTGTTAAAGTGTCAAAGGTTTATAATGCTTGAATGATTACAAAGTATTGGCTTGGTTGGAGCTCGGTTGGCATGGTATAGTTTTCCATGAAGAGGTTGTGTTATTCGGTTGAACTCGTCTCGTCTCATAGATTGTTAGGAACTTTTCATCAAGCCTTCCATTATCTCTGAGAACACGATAGTTTATGGTCTTTTTGTATTTGTATTTGTAACGAAATTCAATTTCTTAACCTGTCATAGTTTATATTTGTAAGGTTATTGTTGTCTCGGAACTTTGTTCATATAAGAAACAGAGTTGGTATATGTTTGGGAATTATACTTGTTTTGGTCATGAGAAGTAGGCCATTGAAATATATGTGTATTTTGACAAAGAACAATGCGTTACAGTGTTATTATAATTTAAAAAAAATATTTCGTACGAAATCTAAATTCAAATCATGTCCTTTCTGAGAGTTTTCTAGCATTTATTTAATAAAAAACAAGTCAGATTTCCAAGCTTTAATTCATTTATACATACTTTTTAAAAATACATTAGACAAATATTACTTCAAGAAATTTGCCATTGCGTTACTCATTTATGTAAATCTTGGAAAAGTTATCATTTTGAGTCAAAACTCTACACGTACCATAATTCATGTTTGTTTAATGTTTCACATCAATATTTTATTGTATATAATAGTCAAAGTTAATTTTATTACCATGCCTAAGAAATGAAGAGTATTTAACACATTGTTCATTAAATGAATATTAAAATTATTGCAAAATTCTTATCATTTAAAGCATATTTTATTACAATTCACACTTCGTGTGACAAAAAGCTTTCTAATAGTGTCATGCATTGTACAGTAACAACGATTTAAAATTACAATTAAAAAGCAGTAAAACGATTATTGTTATTAGCTCTTGAATTAACTGTGCGCCAAAAATGAATAATTGCGTGACAATTAGTAAACAAAATGAGTATAAGCAAATGTGTGCTGCCAGCGAAGTAAGGATTTTGAAATAACGAATAATTTTAACGACTGGTAAGACAAATGAACTCTAAGATTTAAAAGGCTACCTGTCAACACGAATTATGTTATTATTTGATTTCAGTAATTGATTTTTATTTTGAAATTTATATAATGCTAAAAATCAATGAAAATAAAATGCAATACTAGGTCGCACGTTTTTGGTTGTTGCTGTGCAAAGTACCTATACATACAAAACTTTACCAATTTATTATCAACAAGCAAAAAGAAAAACATATCTACAACTTTTTGATTAGTTTGTTTGATTTTTAATTTTTTTGTCAAACTACTTGACATTATTTGATTTCATTTTTATTTTCATTCATCGAATAAATTAAGCTTAGATTAAAAAGTAATAAAAGTTTCTTTATAACTCACTTTTCATTGTAACAAAATTTTTTGTTTTTGTCTACACGGAAAAAAAGACCAGCTAATAATCATTTTTATCCAAAAACAAAACCGACTTCCATGGATCAAAACTGTAGTAACCAGTTTTCCAATACAAAATGAATTATCAAAATTAGTTCACTCAGTCCAAAGTTATGAGGTAACAAATATATAAAAAAACGAAATAAAATAACTATAATCAATTTTATAAAAAAAAAACAAAACCTACTTCTATGGATCAAAACTGGGTTTTATGGTTTTTCGCCAGAACTGAACGAAATTGAAATGGAACAACACTGCAGCCACCAGCTTTCCAATACAAAAAGAATTATCAAAATCAATATCCGTCAAAAATTATGAGGTAACAAACATAAAAAAAAAAAAAAAAAAAAAATAGAGCCGAATTGAATACCTCCTCTTTTTTGGAAGACGGGAATGTGTATGACGTAAGACGTCCGTCTTGAATTAAGCGGATAAATCTTCTAATTTTTTTTTAATTTTCTAATTTAAAAGAATTTAAGATAAAAATCTTCTTCATAGACAGTTTTGGGTGATTTCCTAGACGGGAAATCGAAATTTACTTTATAACCAAAATTCAATGTGTAATGTTACAAATAAGACCCAACTTTTGAAATAAAAAAAATATTCATTAAACGGTTTTAATAGTTTTTGGTTTCTAAATATCTCGACATGACTAACCCGATTTAAACGAAAAATTTTATATAAAAGCGTTTAAAAAATCTTAATATTAAAATTTTAGAAATACATATTTCAAAAAAAAAAAAAAATTAATTTTCGATATTTAAAAAATATTAAAACATTTTTTTTCCTTCAAAATAGCATACCAATTTTTTTTTTTTGAAAAATTTTAGAAACATTTTGTATATAAAAAATTATTTTTTTAAAAAACAACTCTAACGATTTTCAAATATTTTTTTCTAAAAATTCTTTTTCATACCAACAATCAGCAAACAAAGCATGCCTGCTTTGTTTTGTGATCAAAATCATATAAAACTGTATTTTGTTAATTTAATATTTTTTGACGTGATAACGTCTTATAAATCGATGAACCATGGCAGCCACCACAAAAAAGTGACGCCATGTTCTAACGTTACACTCTCGCACTTTCGCAGTGCGGCAAAAAATTTTAATTCAAAATTAAAAATAAACTATTAGAGATATAAAAATCTTCTATAGCTTATTTGAAAGATAATAACCTAAAGCTTAATCCAAATGAAGGATTTTTAAAAATTCCTTCATTTAGTAGAGTAAATAGGGGTAAAACGGAAAGATGAAAAATTTGGAATAAAATCTAAACGCGAAGTTGTAGAGAGTTAATTTTTTTTTCTATAGATAGATGAGATTAATTTAAGAATAACTGCATTAAAAAAATTAAGCGTCTAATACGGATTTTTTTCCAACAATCTGCGTTTCGAAATATGAATTTTTGAAAACACCTTGTTTTTTAGGGGTATTTTTGGGAAATTTTTGATTTTTAACTTTTTTTTGGAGTGTTCAAAAAATCTCAAACTTATAGGAGGATGTAGGTTTTGGCCTTATGTGCAAAAACTTGGAATCGTTTAGTGAGTTTTGACTGAATAACGGAAGAAACAAATTTGAAAAAACACGTTTTTTGACCGTTTTTAACCGATTTTCATCGTTTTTTATTTTTATATTTTTTTCTTTAATGGATACAGGAATAAAGTATATGGAGTAATGATAGACCATAACTACGACTATATGTGTGCGAAGTTTCAATCACGGTAAAATAAAATTTTAGAATTCAACAGGTTATAACTTTTGACCAAGAGCAGATAGAAATTTTATTAAATTTTTATGAGCATCCTGATACAATTACCTTTGGTATATCACACATAACGGTAGACTACCTACAAGCTACACAATGTTAAGTCAAGGAACTTGCGAAAAACCTCAAAACACCAGTGGAGATCTGTTGTCCCCCGAACAGCCACCAGTGTGGGAAGTACCGTAATCTCAGTCTGGAAATTCTTGTAGGCATCTTTGAAATGAGATTGATACGTCATATGAAAGGTGAAATAATAAGCTTTCACATGGTATATATTTTTTATAGGTTGTCAAACGAAAAAATTGATTCCATAGCCTGAGAACATAAAAATAAATGTTTTTTTTTGCTTTTTTTAATGAAATTTGATCGAGTTAAAAAAATTCTAGCTCTTTTTGTAGATGTCTCATAGACCTGATCGATATATATATATTGATTTAAGACAATAAGCTTTCAGATGGTTTTATAGGTTGTTAGGGAAAAAAATTTAATTAATGACGTGAGAAAATAAAAATTCATGTTTTCTTTGCTTTTTTTGATGAAAATGATTGTTTTCAATAAATTATTTTTATACTTTTTGCGCATTATAAAAATATGATTGAACATTTTTGACTTGGAATTCTAGGCCAACTTCCTCAAATTAATAAAATAAAACAATTGTTTCACATTGTAATTCAGTGATAATAATTCAATTAAATTCAATTCATGAAATTTTCATTAATGTTTTCTCATTACGTCATCACGTTAAATTATCGTCCGTAAACCGACTTTACAGACAACCTCTTTTTTTATAATAATTTTCCCGAATTTTGTTCATAGAAATCTTTAAGATAAAAGTTACTTTTAATATAAGAGCAAATACGTGCAACCAAGTCGTGCATTTTATTTCAGTTACGAAAGAGTGAAAAAAATACGCTTTAACACAGTTCCAAAATTGTTCCCTTACTGCAAATGTGTTGAAAAAAAAGGAATTTTAATGCACATTTTATGGAAACAAATTTTCTAATTATTATGAACTAAAAAACATTAACAGCTGAGTCGGAAATGATAACAGAAAATCGTTTTTTTCGAACAAAACATTTTTTCGTTGATTATTAACAAAAAAAAAAAAACTTTTACGAACCGAAAAATGCTTCACCAAATTTACAGTTTATTTCAACGGTTTTAATCTAAAAACTGTTTATCAGTTTGCCTTTTGCAAAACTAAAAGCAAAAAAATAAACCTTACAACCGTTTGTCACAATAAAGTTTTAAAAAACAAAAAAATAATAATTTTGTTTTCAATAGTTGGAACCTTTTTTTTTTCATTTTTCATTTGAAAAACCCACACCAAAGGGTAATAAAAGTTGATATTACTTTCAACAAATGAATAGTCCTCAACTTTCATGTGGTAATTAAACAACTTTTGGGGGGTTTTCGAAATCCACCCATTCATAAAACAAAACAAAAAAAAAAAGACCATAAAACACGCAACCAAACATATCTATATTCACACTTTGCCACTGCTGCCATTGCTTACTAAAAACCGCACCGTGGCATTTTTGATTCTAAAGTGTGAACTTAAGTGGGGGGAGAATATACGTTTGTGTGTGTGTGTGTGTTTGTTGGAACGTTTTTTTTTGTGCAACTAGCTTTCACGAAAAGACCAAAAACCGAAAACCACTCCAACTCGTGAACTTTGAAAATTTGTCATTTTGGTGGTTCCATGCACTCCCCCTTCCCTCAAAAAGTGAAAAACACAGAGGCGTGCTTGCAAAAAAAAAATAGGTAGTAAAAAAATACTTTTCCAGTGAAGTTTGAATTCATATTTATTTTTTTTTTTTTTTGTCTTTTTCTGTTCTAAAAGTTTTTTTTTTCATATTCATTCACAACCGCAGCTGAGAGATGGCGTAGTCAGAGAGAGAGGGAAAAAGGATGTGCAAACCTTTTGGTAGTGTTTAATGTTTTGACAACTGTCCCAATGGAGGAATAAATGAAAAATCATAAAAATACAATCTGATGTGGTTTTTTTCACGTCGCGTCGTCGTCGTCATCATCGTTGTCGGGTACCCGAGAGCTCTCGAGCCTTAGTTCCCCCAATGGCAAACGTGATCATCACGATTCGATAGACATTTGAACGAGAGAGGAGGAACTGGCATGGCTGGCATTTTCCGTGTGCAAGTGCATCGATTCTCGGAAAAATTAGCGCCAATAAAATGAAATGTATAAATGCCATATATACAAATATATAGCAAATGGCTTGGTTTATCTTTGATCTGACAGAAAATGTTATTGATTGTGGGGAATTGTGTTATTTTTCTATTCCTTAATTGCATTTTTAAATTGACAATTTTTTTTTTTATTCCAACTGTGATATAGATAACAAAAACTGTGTATTGAAAAGTGATGGTTGTGTGATAGAATAACAATTGTTTGCAATATAGCATGCTCATCAGGGATATACTGAAGTAAGCTTTGATGAAATTTGTTTTTTATTTTTTTTTTTATTTTTTATTGAAATGCAATATGAATAAGTAATAGAGCATACAAACAACAATATTTGAATTCTAGTTGGTACAAACGAATTTTAATTAAATTTGGTTATATTGAACATTTTTGGGGATTCAAATACAAATAACGACTAGGATATCATCATTTGAAATAAATTATTCCTTTCAGAAGATTGACCATCGAATTGGCAATATAATATCGTTTCTTCATTTTCTTAAATGGATGATTGTTAAAAGATGGGTCTCTATGGTGTATGCGTAACATTATTATTAAGAAAAAATTGTATTATTGGCACTGTCATTTCAAAAACTGCTGGTATTTAATTTTTTTTTTATCAAATTGATTTCAACTTGTGATGGGAACTATCGAATGATTTGAAATATCGATAGTTAGTAACTGAATGATTTGAACCATCGAATATGTAGTTCATTCATTTATTCATTCGAATAAAAACTATTGAATAAAAACTATCCAATTAACTATCGAATAAAAAAAACTATTCGAATGAAAAAACTATCGAATAAAAAAAACTATTCGATTGAAAAAACTATCGAATGAAAAAACTATTCGAATAAAAAAACTATCGAATAAAAAACTATTGAATGAAAAAACTATTCGAATGAAAATAGTAACTAAATGAATGAATGAATGATTAAAAACTATCGAATGAATGAATATTTTACAACTTTCGATAATTTGATAGTTTTTAAACTGGTGAAATTTCCACATTGATCATGCAAATCGATGCTTTATGGCTCTTCTTACACGAAAACGTCAAATCTTGACTCCTTCTTAAGCATATAATAGTAACTAAAATTTGAAAAACGAAAAAAATGTCATTGTCATTTCATGTCCTTTGCCTGAGTTTCGATATAAAAGTATTTTAAAAATTAAACTCAATTCAATTTATTTAAATATATAAAATCAATAAATAAAATCCGGTTAAACAGTATAACTATAAATCTACGAGTAAATACAAAATCATTAATTCTCATTGCTTAAAGTAATTTTTAAATTAAACTCAAAAATACTTTTCACAAAGTACAAAACTTTATAACTTTCCATTTAAAAATATCTATAAATCAAACATCAAGAGAAAGTCAAAACTCCCAAGAACAAACAAGCCCACAAGTTATAAAAATCACAGATTCCAATCAAAATGTCAAAAATTTACCGAAGGGCATTTGTTTTGGATTAAAAGACAACAACAACAGAGAGTTTAAGTAGAAAACAGATTTAATTTTGTTTTTTACTTGTTTCCTTTCTTTTTTGTTTTTATTGTATTTTTTTTGAAACAAGTTTACAAAAGTGTTAAGCAAAAGTGATTTATTAAAAAACAAGAAAAAACTTTTTGAAAACTTTAGATGTGTCAATAGAAATTTTTTTCAGAGCATATGGCCTTAAGACAGCCTTTGACAGTCTCAAGTGCATCCTTTCATAAATCACAAACAAAATTACACAACACAAGTAAAAAAAAAACTTTTTTTTAAACTGAATAAAATTTAAAAATCGATAAATTATATTGAAAGTTGTAATCGAACATGAAAACTTAGCAAAGCAAGGGGGGGGGGGGGGGGGTATAGAATCGAAGCAGGTCAGTCTTGTAGGTTAGGATTTACATTGTGATTGAAAATAAATGTAATTTATTTCTAAAAACACGAATTATTATTTTTCAAGGGTAAAAACTAATGGAAGTCAGTTGACTTTTTTTATAATCGAGAAAAAAAAAACTTTTAACTTAAAAAAAAACTTGAAAATAAAAACAATTGAACTTAAACTTTGATTAAAGAAAATTATTGAAAACCAATAAAGTATTGATATTTTTTGGAATGGGAAAAATGGAATAGATCAATTGAAAAAGAAACAGTAACGAATTCTTGGATAGGAATCAAATACATGATCCGTTTTAAGGGAGGGCAACTATTTCCTTTTGTTAAGCAGAGCGAGGAGCAAATTTTGAAATAAATTATATGTTTTGTAACCAATGACGTGCTAAAAAAATGGCATCGGTATTAAATTATGTTCATTTCTGCATGTTTTTTGTTAAAATAAGTGAAAAATTAGAAAAAAAATCATTTTAAGTTCTAAGCTTTTTAAAAACTTATTTTAAAATCGTGGCAACCCTATGAAGTTTTAAACTTGGTAGAGGTTCATAAAGTAACATTTTCCATCGAAGGTTAAAAAATGATCTTTTCTTATTCTGACCCCTGCTGGAATATGTGCCAGCATGTTTTGTTAGGTTATCAATATATTGCACACTGAAAAATATAGGCGTGACACCCGCTGAGATTAGATCAAGGTATGGATTAAATTTTCAATAAGCGTGTTTTTTCTAATACTCAGTAGCTACTCATTTTTCATTTTATTCGCAAAACATAATAAATAATATAAATAAACTAGCTGACCCGACGGACTTCGTTCCGCCATTTCTTGTATTTATTTCTAATTTTCAACTCTGTAATTAGTTAATTTTCAAACAATAAAGAGGATCAAAACTCGAAAAATTCATAAAATGAGTTTAAAAATATTCACTTTTTAACTTTTAGCAAAAGTAGCCTATGCGAAATACTCATTCATGCGCATGATTAAAACCTATATTTCCTATAAGTTTGAGATTTTTTGAAGACTTTTAAAAATTCCAAAAAAATAAAAGACTACTCAAAAATGTCCCTAAAAATTAGCCTATTAAAAAAATCCGTATTAGAACCCATAATTTTTGTTTTTAATATCTTTCTAATGGTGTAACTCAAATTTCTGTGCAAAATTTTGAGTACCTGTAATTAGTCTTTTGTCGAAGGTCTATAACTGCAAAACAACCTTCATAACTTGGTTTTGAAATTTTTTTGAATTTTTTCAATACTTTTTTTTTAACTATACAATAAATTTGTCTATCATTTAAAACAAAATTCAATTCTTTACGACTTAATGTTTAGAAAATAGCCTCTTTTTCAATGTCGTGTTACCCCTATTTACCCTATAAAATCTTAAAATTTTTTGCCTTAAACCTTCTCCTCTTATGCCTCTTTGATTAAAAAAAAATAATGAGAAAATAAGTCAGCCGGTGTGGCCGGTTAGCGAACGTACACAAAACCAAACTTTAATACATATATATAATAGAATAATAGAAATTACACAAGTAAGGCCCATTTGCTGAAACGAGTCTTAAATATTTATGTGAAACATAAACCCTTAAGTTCTACATTACGGTTTGCACGAACTTCAAACTGTGTCATAAATTCCTCTAAGTTTAACATAACTTAGGGGGAAGAAATAGTAGAACTTAAGCTGTTATGTTCTACCTAGGCACTTTTATTTTATGAAAAAAGCAAGAATGTCGCTCAAAAATTGATGTCGGTAGTACAAAGGACATGAATTATTATCAATTTAATAAAAATAAACTTACATTCATTAACTTAAACCATCCACAGATGGTACAATTTACACCACAGTTTTTTGTATGAGGCACTATTTTGCTGTCATATTTCATTGACTAATTTTGACACATTAGCACATTTACACACACACACGAATAATTTTTGTTTAACCAATTAACACTTATTTTTGGCTTAAATATACTTTTTTACACTTTTATTCCGCAAGATAAAGACACAAACTTGAAAATTTAACGATATTGTTGTATATTAATTGCTAAATTGCTCAAAATCTATTTAAATTATTTGACGTTTCTATTGATTTGACTTTTGAATTTGAAGTTCTCAGCGATTTATATCATGAAAGTAAATCATTGCTAGGTTAAACATAAATATTTTTAAGCAACTTAGAATAAACTAAGTAAAACACAAGAGTTATGTTCGACCTAGCTAAGATGAGAATTTATGACTAGTATGAGCAAATGGGCCTAAGTATTTGTTTTTATTGTTTTTCGAATAAAATAAAAATATGAGTAGCTACTGAGTTGTAAAAAAAACACGCCTAATATAAATGGAAAAACAATTTAAAAAAAATACCAATAATTTTAAATTTTTTTATTCGAAAAACTATTTTTCGAAAAAAAGAAAAATTGATTTTTTGAAAAATCAATTTTGAAAAAATATTGCATTTAAAATTTTGAAATTGCGAAATAATGGCATGCGATCCTTATTTTTAAGTTTCTTTTTTAATAGAAAACTCCAACTTTATATAAGTTTGTTTTTAATAACAGAAATCAAGTTGTATACTTTTTTTAAGCTCAAATTTATTTATGAAGTCATTTCTTTTTTTTCGATTTAATTAAAAAAAAAAAAGTTTTAAAAAACGTGGTCGACTTGTGCATTTTATTTTGAAGGTGTTTATAGCGGGATACATTTGGTCTCATTCGATCTAGAATTAAGAAATAATAAATAATAAGAATAAATAATACAAATTTTCAGCTTGCCAAACCTCTCCAATACTCTTCATTTCTTAAAAAAAAGCAATAGGAACTTTTAGAGGACGCTAGGCTTGGTACTGAATTTAGAATTCTTGATCGATACCATTCATAAATAAATTTGTTTCACTAATTTTTCTAAAATTCTTAAGTTATTTGTTCACTGTGGTGTATGAGTAACATAATGAATTTTATTTTTATAAAATCATATGTATTGAATATGAACAGGAACACACAATTATTGATTTAGAGCTTAGTAGGTACCTATACCTTGATATTTTTAAAATTTGTTGCCTTTAAGTTGTGCAGTGAACTCCCTAAGACGAATTTCTCTGAAATTCATTCATTATCTTCGAAAACATGTACCTAGCCAAAGAGCTGAGCTTGTTTCTCATAAAATAATTTTAAAAGATCAAAACAAAAAATCTTGCATTCATAAAGTCAACTTTTTCAATAAAAACCTCCTTTTTAACTTTTTTTTTTATAAAATGTAAAAAAAAAAGTCGAAAAAATCTGAAACCTAGCCGAGCATAATAAAACCAAGTGACATTCCATCATCAGTCATTGAAACACACACAACATACACCCTTGTGGGATTCGCTCCTCCGACACTGACTATCTGGAGGAATCACATCGATGAATAAAATCAGGCTAAATTAGCGGTAACTCTTGTACTTCGTGTCAGGATTTTCAAATGTACTCTCGTACTCGTACCATAACCAGAGACAACCTTCTGAAAAAAAAAGTCGTACTCGGTTCGTTTCGGTACTATCCACCTGATTCGCAAATCCATATCCATAAATCATGTTCCGTTTTATTATGACACCTTGATATTACAAAGAAGAAGCCGTTTAAACCTCAGTTGAATGGAGGCGTATGTCGGTCGGTCGTGAGTCTTATTCACCATATAACCCGACCCCACCCACCAATTCTTGCCACATGAGGAGAGTGCACACACACACACCGTGTGTCTGTCGTCGTCTTAAAAAAAAAACCTATCTACATCCGTAGCTGCCAACGAACCATTCATCAACGTTCCTGCCGGTCATGCAAGTCGGCTTTAGCGCGTTTGTTGAATATCTGAACAGAGAATATAACATTCCCGACCCGATCCCAGGAGTCAGAGTCACAGAGCGTTACTATGTTCAACGACGTCGTTCGTTCGTCTCTCATCACACAACACACACAATACAAAATGAGCTGCCATACTTAAGGCTGGTCACGTATCCGGCAAAGTGTACGCTCATTTTACGAATTTCATTTCGATGAAAGTGAATATTGACTTAATTGTTGCGTATCTGCCATATCTTGTGTACCTTTTGTGCTCGTGTGTAGAGCTGCAAGTAGATACCAGAGAGTCGAGTCGAGTCGAGTATATAATATCTTTTACGATCGCAAATACATTTTGTATACGTATATATTGATGGCTAAAATGGTCAGCAAGCAGCAGCTAGCATGTACCGGAAACTGTTTGGCCAAATACTTATTAGGTAAGCGATATAGCTTTTGCACAATGTTGTCGTTGTGTGTAGATACGATGTGTATAATAGTGGCTCTCACTCAACCAGCTGGGTCATGGATATCCATATCCTATCCAATCCATCCTTGGGTCGAGATTGAGATTGAGGTATTCAATTGCGGAAAGATAATGTCATGTGGGGACTTGAATCTTAAAATGCAATGCAATCGGGATCTTTTTCAAGTTGATTTTAGAAATGTAAAGTCAAGCAGAATTACTATCAGAGTATTTGTACGCAGAAAATGCATGTGTAAGGAAACTATACACAATTGATTATTATGTATTGCTACTACTAAGGATGTTTCATAGTTCTCAAGGTCATTAAATAAGGATTCTCATTGTAAGTAAACAAATAGAAATATTCCTATTTATAAGCTTATACTATGTTTCCACCTACGCTAAATCCGAGATTTAGCTAAGTAGATTTAGATTAAATCTCGAGATTTATTTTAAATCTACTTCGCTACCCGAGTCGAACTTTATGTATGAATTTAGTACTCAAAGTACTTAATAGAATCTATTTAAGTACTTCTCATCTTAAAATAAACCTAAATTAGAACTTTGTGTACTTACAAAACTCAGTATCTTCTGTGAAGCCTTCACGACTGATGATTTACGACTTTTAAAACTGAAAACACTAGTTTAATCCTAAATATTCTACTTGTGTCCTGAGTATTAGACCTTACTATGTACTTGAAAATCTTTTTAAGCTTGGTAGATACTATTAACACTATTGAAGCTAGGTTGAGACTATTAAAACTGAAACACTATTTAAGTGCTAAATGTACTTCATGTGTCTTAAATGTCTAAATTTGTACTCTTTTAGCTAGTTTGAGGCTATAAAACCTCCAAATTCTAGTTAAGTTCTAAAAATGCAAGTTCAGACAAGCACGACCTTGGCCATTGTCTCTTGCACTTGACTAATTGAAGGCGATTCGAAGAAGTCATTTGGCGAGCGCGGATCAATGACTGTGTTGTCGCGTAATTTTAATTTTTGAACAAAACAAGTTTAAGTTATTGAAAATAAAAAAAATAATAATTTTGCCAAAAAAAAGCTTCCGCATAAAAGTGTGAAAAAATATTTATTTGTGAAATAAAATAATCCTAATAGAAAAAAAGTGAAAGTGAAAAAAAAAAGTTAAAACAGTTTGTAGAGTGACAAATTTTTTTATAGGGCAAGTAGTGCTTTCGTGTCAAAACAAGATTAATCAAAAATGGAGAAGTTCAAAAAAGTTGTTTTCGTCATGACGTATGCGTGTATGCGTCCGTGTCGGTGCGTTTGTAAATGTCGTCACATTAAGCTGTACGGTATCTACATGAAGCTGCGGCTTAAACAGGTGAACGGATTTTTTTTTTCGTAATTTCCAAGGTTGTTTTTTTTATATATATTATATATATATTTTACTTAAAAAGTGTGCAAAAAACCAAAGTGTATACAAAATTTAAAAAAAATATAGGAACAAAATTTGTTCATGATTTTTAAAAAAATTTTTTCTGAAGCCTTACCAAATCGTTAAAATTGCAATAGTAAGCAAAGCAAACATTATATGAATGTATGTACTTTTTATTATAAAAGCTAGTACGTGCGACCCAGTGGTGTATTTTATTTAATTTTTTTCTAAACGTGTTCTGAGCTTGTTCAAAGCTCTATGAGCTCAGAATAATAAAATGCACGACTGGGACGCACGAACTTGCGAACCGTGTTTTATTGATAACTCAGTGCTTAACTGAATACAAATTTGAATGTAAAGGCCAACAATTTACTGCTAAGGATAACAAATTACTGCTTAGGATAAACAAAATATGTTTTTGTGGTTTACAAAAAAAAATTTCTTAACATACAAGATACAAATACATTTTTGACTATTCAACAAAAAATCGTTTGTACTAAATGTTTAATCAGCTAAGTACTGAATTACCTACCACATAAACACGTCTATTCATTTATTAAAATTTAATATTATTTCTATCTTAGTTCGAATTTGTGGGACCTAATAAGAATATAAAGACTCTAATGAAAACAAAAAAGCCTATAGAATTTTTGGAAATAAGTATAGAATAAATAGGATTCAATGAGTTTTTGTAGAATATTTAGGTTTAAAAAAAGGGTTAATAATAATTTTTTAGGTCCTAAATAAATACCCAAAATGGGATTTTTTCCGATAACCGACTATTTGTGGTCTTAAGTAGAGGTTATTTTCTTTAGAAATTAAGTGATATTTATGGTCTATTAAAACTAAATAGAGAATGTTTGGACTTAAAATAGGTTTCAAATAGTGCCAAATGTTCGACTCGGGTAAATCTTAGATTTGGGTTCAGCTACCCTAAATCTAAGATTGTCGCCTACTTTCAATCCGAGATTCAGAATAAAACTCGAGATTTGTGCTAAATCTACTTAGCTAAATCTCGGATTTAGGATAGGTGGAAACGTAGTATAAGTTAAGGATTTTTAAAGAAATCGAGAAGATATTAATCAAATATTTGATAACGATGATAAAGTTTTTTACAAATTAAAAAAATTGATTCCACAATTCTTGGCTATTTAGTATTTTTAGAACGAAAACTAACCAGCCATATGAACAATAAGGAAAAGCTTGTTTTTATCAAAAACGGCTCTAATGGTTTTGACTAAAAAAAATCTGTAAATGTTGGCAAACAAGGTTCGTCTTTTTGAAATAAAAATATATTTTTCGAATTTATTTACTGCAGGAAAATGATTTTTTTTATTTCTGATTGTCTCTTCAATTTTTTTACAAAAAAATTTTAGTGAGCCGTTATATTAAATAAAAATATAAACTTTTCAGACTTTTTATATAGAAATTTGGGAAATTTAGCTTCTATGTATTGTATAGGTATTGTATAGGTGCAAAAAAAAATATAAAATTCGTTTTTTCTTTTTTAAATAAAACAAAATCTGAAATCAAATTGCCCTCCAAAACAAGTATGCAGTTTTGACTTTTGATTGATATATTAAGATGCATTTTTAGAAAAAAAAATTTTCAAAATCATTAGAGCCGTTTTTAAAAAACTAATTTTTTATAAATAATTTTTTGGAAAAAAAGTTTTAAAATAAAACTAATATGCCATTTTGTAGAAATCACTAAAACAAAAATTTCAAAAAAAACCAATGTCTCGTTTTCGAAAATTTTATTTTTCAAATTTTTTTTTTTTTTTAAATCGAAAAAATATTTTTTTTTAGAAATTATATTTATATAAGTGCTTCCTCACAAAAAGTTTCGTTGAAATCGAATAAGCCGTTTCCGAGAATATAGTATTTAAAAAAAAAACGGTTTTATGGCAGGTACCGTAAATAATGATTTTCAAAAAAAGTTTTTTCATTAAAAGGTAGACCTTGTCTTAAAACTTACATTTAAATTTTTTTTAAACAAAATCGTTGGAGCCGTTTTTGAGCACTTTCAACTTTACTAAAATCAATATATGACAAGTAGGTACCGTTACTTTTGGTCCAAACAAATTAATTCCTCTGGAGAGTCTCCAAAAAATGCTACATACCAAATTTGAAGTCCATCCGTTTAGGCTGTAGCTAATTATACCTACAGACAGACGGACTTCCGGGACCCACTTTTTTGGCATTCTCTACCATCGTAATATCATAGAAAAATGTTATCTCAACTTTTTTTTTACGAATGCATAACTTGATTACCTAAATCGCAAGTAAAAATTGAAATATGAACCATATTTATTTAAATAATCGTAATGTTAGTTTTGATTGAAAGCTTGATTTTTTTTCGGTACGAAATCAATACTTGAAGAAGTTATTAATCCACAAAAGTTAAAACAAAGTTTCAAGAGCATTCATTAATCCGTTTTGAAAAAAATTGATTTAAAATAATTTTTTTTATAAATCTTTTCTATAACGCTTTTGTTCAATTATTACTCTTAAAATCTGTTATGTCGTTTAGGAGTCAGAAATCAAGAAAAAAGTTCAAAAATATTTTTTTTTTTTAATTTAAAAAGTAGGATATTATGTGCATGTGTTTTTTTAACTAAAATTATAGCTAAGAAAAGTTTCAATGCGCTCTTACGAATCTAGTAACTAAGTAGTCAACTCGTTCTGATTGGCTGAATACAACTAAAAACTATTTTTTTCAACTTTGAAAAAAATCATCAATTTATTAAAAAAAAAAGAAAAAATTGGCAGCCAATGGGGATCGAACCTACAACTCTTGATCACTAGGCGAATGCTTTACCAACGTGCTAAAAATTTGCGCTTAATTTTCGTTATAAAATTGTAATAGAAATAAGTTTTATCGGAAAAAATCTAGTTTCTTACAAAATATTTAAAAATTTGGCCTTGTTTTCAGCAGTTTCGAAAATATTTAAAAGTGAATACCTAGTCATAAAGTCTTGAAATCTCCTACATCTTTAAGGGTCGTCATAGTCGATCAAAGGTTAGAAACATTTACATTTTAATAACAGTAGGTTTTACTTAAAAATCATATTCCACAAAAAAAAAAAGTAGCTGAGCTTATGTTCCAAAAAATTGTCATACTACGATAAGGCCCAGCCAACTTTTCAAGCAACTTAAGCAATACACCCTTATTTCTAGGATCCGACTTAGGCCATTTTCGAAGCCAAAGCCATTGATTTCAACGTCAAAACTTGACCCCAAGCATCAACAAGATACCTCACAATTTCAATAAAATATTGAATATTTGAAAAGTTCAATTTTTATCTTAACTTAGCCTTGTATACAAAGCCCTTGTTTTTCCCCTGATTTGTCAATTTTTCAGCTCCACCAGAGCAAGTAATTATGACAACTTTCTCAAGTTTTTAATTTTATTTCTTTTTTTTCTATCCTGCCTCAATCTCAGCGAATTTGATTGATTTCATCTAAATGACAGACGATATCCCTCGTCATTGAATATATTTTGTTAGAAATTTAAAAACTTTTTCCATGCATCAAAATGGCGCCATTAAAAGGATCTAAGGAGAAGTGTTTTTTTTTTTTGTTATGATTCTATTTGTTTTATTAATGAAAAATATATATCCATTTTTTTGTACGGCTCAAAATTTCTTTTTTTTCAACATTAATTTAAAGTAATTTTTCATATTCACCACATCATGCATCATCAAGAAGATGACGCGGATCATTGGATGATGAAGGCGCGCAATGGTTTTTTTTTGTGTGTGATGAGAGAGAAAAGAAAAGACAACGCCCGAATGAAAATGGCTTCATCAATACCTCCCAACCACAGGACGAGAAAATGCCATTGATGAGATGCTGTTGTAGTCCTGAAGTTGATATAGACACTGACCAAGGATGTGGTGGTGTCTGTGAAACAAGCTGATTTGGTATCCTGTCTGATAAATATACGAGATAAGAAGAGGATTTTATTTTTTTTTTTCCCTTTTTACAATATAAGCTTCAGTAATTTCAATTTGTAATTATTTGCGGGCAATCAAATTGTTTCGTTATTTTATCCAATCCAGAGCTTCAGATCCAAAGCGAATATAATAAAAATAAACACAAATTTCCTTTTGCTTTTGTTTTGTTCGATCGACACGAGAGAGAATTGCGGTTTGGTCTGGGTTTGAATGTGTACATTTTTCGTCTTCGTTTAACGTCAAATTCGGATCCCTTAATTCCTTTAATCAATCAATTAGTTATCCCGAGGTGATGTTCTTCAAAAGCTTTTAAGCTGTTTGCGGGAGGTTTTTATATCCTTAATGATTCTTTGTCTTGTATTACACTAACAACAAACACACAAAAACTCGTCGATCTGCCACCCACTTTCTTCTAATTTTATCCCTTTTTTTTTGTATTTCACTTTGGAAGGGTGTTGATTGGGAATGTGTGTGTGTGTGTGTTGGGGGTGTGTATCCTGTCTTCCTTCATCTTTCTTTTTTTTTTTTTTGAATAATTGAACAAAAGAAACAGTGAACCAAGCAATCGCTATTTCCAATAAAATCAATGATCAACGGCAGCTTAAGGCACTGACTTGACTTTGGTGTACGGCAGGAGGGTGTGTAACAGGAGCGCGTCGGGTAACGTTGAATTCAATTTGCAGCAGCTCAACATCAGTACTATAGCCATTGGCAGCTAAAAGGAAAAAAAAAACCGTCAATAAAAAAGGCAACAGAGTGGTGGTGAATGGTGATGGTATTATTCGATTTTCCTTTTTTTTTCTGAGAGAGAGAGAGAGGGAGGGATTTTTCGGTCCTAAAGCTTAACCCTTTCACCATACCTCCTACCTTTACTTTCTAAAAATAGTATATGTAAAAGGCGAATGGCTTAGGTGGACTTTATCGCTCTATTTTGCACGTTTTCGATTCTTGATCCTTACGAGACAAAACTCTCACACACACACACACACATTAAACTTCTGGCTACTGGGACTGTGCTACACTTTTCTAATTGATTTTCGTTGCATTTGTTTTCGCTTGAATTCGTAAATTCCTAACGCCATTCCGACTAATTGATTCTTTCCGGTTGAAGTGAACAATAACGTAGAAACCAGAGAGAGATAGAGTAAAATTGAAGAGAAATCAAAGAAGACGGATTAAAGATGAAGTTTTTTTTGTTTTTTTGTTTGTTTCGTTTCATTTCTTTACTCACTCAGCAACTATTAAGCTGCAAAAGTTGAAAATGTTAATTGAAATGTACGAAAAGCCTCTTGTTTAATATTTGTATTTACATGGGAAAAGTTGAAATTGCCCATCTAAATGTTTGGTTATATTGGATCCGGTTTTTATTTGATTTGACTGAAATTTTCTAGCAACAATTTGTCAGTTTTATATAGATGATAATCTTTTTTTCTTGAAAATCATGGGGAAGTATTTCTGGACTAAGGTTATCAATTAAAAACAACACTGCTTTCCATAAAAATCACAACCTGTCATGAAAAAAACAGCCCACAAAATGACTTTAATGGCCTAATATCACATCTGTCAAAAGTCGTCTCCGCCATGTGCAACATTTTAAATTGTAGTGTTTTTGACAGCGTTTTACCTTTGCATAAAGTAGTTGTATTTGGCGCTAGGTTGTGTATGTAGAATGGACGTTATAGTCCTCCGCAACAATTTATCTTAACTCTATCCGTACTCGTACAGACCGGAAATTGAAAAGATGCTCCAGATACGAATAAAGAATGGAAAAGATGAAAATATTCAAAAACCACTACGAGAACTATAGCGAGAAAGAGAGTGCAAGCAGAGAGAGGATGCCTTTTATTGTTGCCAGTTTGACAGTTGATTTGTATGTTTAAAGTTGAAAAAGGGGGTGATTGTATGGGTTTTATTTTTAAACCCCTTTGACTTGCTTCTGGGGAGCTTATATAATGCTGGAAGGTATAAGGCGGTACAAGGACTTATATCTTTTATGCAGAGAAAGAGAGAAATGAATTTATATTCTTATATTGTATAGGCAGCAAACGTGCAGTGAGAAACAAATCATGCGAGTGACATAATTTGATTTGAAGTGATTTTGCTTGAGTGGTGTTGGCTGCTGCTGCTGCTGCGGTGAAAGATAGTGATGTTTCGTGTTTTTTTTTTTTGTGCGCAAAATAGAATACATTTTCTAGGAGAAAAAAGTGATCGTTGTTAGGGTGGATGATTGAAGGATATAGGATTTAAAATTTAAGGAAATTTCTAAAATCTACTTTATCTATGTGTTTTTTTTTACTAAGTTGGTTTAAAGTTACAATCTTTGATTGATAAATATTATATCATCAGAACTGTTCTAACGTTTGAAGTTTTTAAGGTATAGAATTTTGAACTTTCAAAAAAAAAATTATAAAACAACAAAAATTAAAAAAACAAAAATATATTAAAAATGAACAGTTCTGATACTAGATTCGAATTCAGAAAGTCAAACTTCATTAGAAAAGTTAAATTTGGTTTCTATGGCTCGACCTGGCCGACCAATTCTACTGTCATTTACGATCTGAAAAAAATTTCAAAATTTTGATAAAACGAAAGTCTTTTTCAAGACTTCAATTGTTGAAATTTTAAAATATTAAAAACAAAAACAAGCAACTTTCCAAGAAGTTACATATAAACCTTAGAGGTTAAAATATATTTAATATATTTCACAAATATTGTAAGTATAGATAACACTGGTTTACAAGGGTTTTGTTGTCGAAACAAAAATATACTTTTCTGAAGGTTTTCGGTGTGCTGAACTCGAATCCGAAGTCAGAAACAACTAATCAGCTCTCGTTTTTGAGATATTACCGTTAGAAAATGCAAAAACACGTTTTTTTGATTTTTGCGGACCTTATTCTTATGTATAAGGAAAATTGTTTGAGCATATTTAGTAACGGTTTCTTTAAGAACTGTTTTCCATCTTTCGATACCTGTTTAAATCTTTTCAATATATTTGGTATTGCCCGAGATATCTTAAACTGAAATAAGTGGGTTTGGCTTCATATATCATAAAGAAGATAATGACGTTATAAAATTTATAAAAATACCAAACAACTTAAGATAACTCGGGCAGTAAAACAGATATCGAAATGATTTAAACAGCCCTAATCCAACCTTTACAATGACAACCGGACCTGAACAACCCGAGTTAAGAAGCTGCCAACAGAATTAATATTTAAAACAAACACAATGACAATTAACTGTAAATTTAGCTTAAAAAAAAAACAATGTAAAAACGTTAGGCCCCTTTTGTGCCAACATATTACTAATATAATCAATGTACATTTTTAGATTACTAGCTTTAAGCAAATTGTATATATAATAACTGTTCAATAAAAATATCGTTAAATCGTTAAAAAATGATTTAAACAGATTTAAAAAGATGGTAAATATGTAGTTCTTATAAAAACCGTTATTAAATATGCTCAAATTTTCCTTATATAAAAGAATAAGGTCAGAAGTACTGCATTTTCTAACTGTAATATTTCAGAAACGGGAGCTGATAATTTTTTTTTTGACTTCGGACTCGAGTTCAGCACACCGAAAACCTTCAGAAAAGTATATTTTTGTTTCGGCAACAAAAAAAAAGTTTAATTTTGTAAACCAGTGTAATTTATTTCTTTTTTAATATTTTGAAGTCATGTTTTTTTATTAGAATTTTGAAGAAGGGTATAAGCATACCCGAAACGTCGACTAGTACGAATTGAGTATATTGAATTAAAGACCTATAGCCCACGAAAAAAGTATAATTTTTTGTTATCAAAAAGGTCACGAAAGAAGGAACTAATTAATTTAATAAGTTATGATTCATGAAATTTCGTAAGAAATTTTCATTATAATTTTTTCTTAGTTTTTTTTTTTTATAAAAGTCATTAGAACTACTTTTACCACAAGAGCAAAGACTTCTTCAGCAAAGACCGATTTTAAGAGAAAAAAAATCGAAATCGATAAAAAAATATTGAAGGGAGAAGATCCGGGGAATGATGGACCTTTTTAAATTGCTTGTAAATTAAGACCAACGACCATTAAATTAAAAAATTCAATATAATTTGAACAAACAAAACAAACTTAATAATCTTTTCGTCAAAATCTTAAAATCCGTTTAAAATAAAAATTTAAAAATTTTATTAATGGATAAAATCAAATAAATCTATCCATAAGTTTACACTTATAAACTGCTTTTTGAGAACCACTTTTTTGATATTCCCTGTTTATCATTATATCATACCTATGATATTTCTATCTATATATTCATTGATATAAATGCTTAAACTTTCAATATCTCAATCAAAATGGATAAGTCAATTGTGTAATCATGCAATGCATCAAAAAATATATTTTCATTTTTAGTGACAATTTTATTGGATGATGTTTTTTTTTCGAAGGCATGTGGCATATGCCTGTGTCAATATAACTCATTTAGAATTATGTATGTATATATTAAAAACCAACTTTTGTCACGCAACACAAATCCCCTTCAAAAAATATCCTGTTATCCTGTATAGAGTTCTTGATTTTGTCATAAATGAATACGCCCGCAATCTATGTGATATTGTTGAATACAAATGCAATTATTGCATAACTAACTTTGGAATTACACTTTTTTTTGGTCCACTACTTGTATTTCAACACGTAACTAAATGTAATTTATTTACAATGTTTTTTTTCGAAAACGAAAAAAAAAATAATAAATAAACCATCACAGATTTACTTAGTAACTCAATCAAAAAAATATAATATTTTCCAATTCATCGATACTCAGAACCAAAAAAAAAAAAACAAAGGGTAATAAAAAAAATTTTAAACAAAATTTTGTTCATGCAAAAAAAAAAAAAAGATATGTAAATTTCCAATATTTTGCAGTGAATCAAAATGAAAAGTGAAATTAACGACCAAATGCATCCGGACTTATGGTGGCAGGTATTTGCATCCGCATTAAAAAAAAAAATAAAAAAAAAAACCTAACGCCAACAAAATTTAAATCTGCCTTTCGGTTGCATCGTAATCGTATTTAAGAGCCCCTCCCTTCTCCACTATCAGGAAAAAAAAAACTTTAAAAATGTCTAAAATGAAAAAGAGTAAAAAAAAAAAAACTTTGATATGTCAACATGTATGCATGCAGGCTCGTATTTATTACACTTAAAACATCACCCACTGATATTTATATGCCAAGCACGGGATAGCGGTTGTCTGGGTACTGGTAGACAACCCACAGTACCAAACCAACATACGATCCGTGGTGAGGCATGTGTCGATATATTTTTTTTTTTTTTTATCTGGGCTTCGCTTTCGGGATTTCCGAAAACGTGATTTGATTTTGAAAAATTTTACATACATATATTTTTCAACTTGCATTATGTTTAGATAGATTTTAAAGGAAAGTTTTGGTTTTGTAAAAAAAATGTCGATATTTTAATAAAATATGGGACGACAGAAATATCGATGCATCATGCATCATCAGCCACTACTTTGAGCTCAGTTGGAGCCTTTTACAGAGAAGAGTAGCTGAAGCTGTAAGTCTTGGAGTTGATGAGGACAAAATTATGAACCTTATAGGAATAAAAAAAAATTATGAATAAAAAATAATTATTTTAGCAGAATCTTGAATAACAAGAAAACTAATGGAGCTACAAAGTCGGGATTTTAGCGTTTCATCTGAGTCTAGGTTATCTATTTCAATTTTTTTGGAAAGGAAATAAACTTCACATTTTTTTTTTTTATTTTGAAAATTCACTCACAAAACCTATTGACAAAGAAAAATTTAAAGATATTTCTTCAAAATATTTAGGTATTGTAGAAGCTTTTATAAAAAAAAATTATTTCCTAAATATAAAAGTTTGAAAAATAAAATGCGCTACTGGGTCGAAAGTATTTACTCTTAAAATAAAAACACATAAATATATGAGCTAAACAATGGAATTTTAACGAAATCAGAAGAAAATAAAAAAGAAATATGCACAAATAACCGCATTTTTTTTGAGAAAAACTAAAAACGCAGTCAAAATTCATTTACACGGCCATTTATTGACGAAATGTCATAAAATCTGGAACACTGAAGGATATTTGTATGGAGAATACGAAAACGCTGCCAACTTTTTTGTTTTTAATTCAAAATGGCGGCCAGAACTATTTCAGTTCAGTTCAAAAAGATTTTAGGACGCCGGATTTGTATTTAGAATATTAACATAATATAACTATTAGAAAAGTATAATTTTGGTTTACCGAAAAAATAATTTCACAGTTTTATTGAACATTTAAATTTTTCAATATATATCATATTTTCTAATACCTACATAGTTGGCAACCATATAACTCCAAAATACTCAATTTTTTGTATGAAAAATATATGGAAGCAGAGATGTCAAAATGGTGCTTATTTACAAAAATATCCATGAAATAGTGTAATAAGAGGCCTAAAAGTGTGTTTTTTTTTAATTTGGCACTTTTTTTTTATTTGTTTTAAAAATTTTTAATTTTTTTTTTGGATGGAATATAAATCTATGAATTCTATATTTAAAATCTAAGGCCCAATTCATCCATCTCCATTATATTTAAAGTTTCCATTAAAAATTAGAAAACTGTCAAATCTGGCTTATTCTGGCAGCCATTTTTTGAGCCCCCGTTTTGAATACAAAAAATAGTTGGCATTTTTTTTTTTCGTATTCTCCATACAATATCTATCCTTCGTTGTACCAAATTTCATGACACTTCGTCAATAAATGGCCGTGCAAATGAATTTTGATGTAAAAAAGCACCAAAGGCACCACTGTGCGACGGACGTCATGACGAAAATCACTTTTTTTTATTAAAATCTCAAATCAAAAAAATTGTAGTGTCCTGTATTGAAAAAATTGAGTGGAGGATAAAATATAGGTAACACCGCTCTCAACTATAGCAGCCACAGCCAATACCTGCTACCTGCTGCTATTTAAATTTAAAGTTAGCTGCCTTGTGGGAATACCCCGAGGGGCTTAAGAACGAAAAGAGAATCCTATCACTCTATGATTTAAAAAAATTTTCAAAAGCAAACTTGTATTATCTTTTAAATAAACTCTATATCAATAAAATTAAGAGCTTAAAACACCCAACCAAAATAAGAATAAAATAACGAGAATAAGAGACTGAAAATTCAATCGTCGAATAAAGCGATGATGCGCACATTAAATTTCACCACTTTAAATTAAGGTGATATCCGCTTAAAATAAGGTGATTCCACTTAAACTCAGTTAAATTTAATGCACGGAGAAAACAGACCACATAGAATTAAGCGGATCGCACCTTAGTTTAAGCGGATATTTCTGCATGGTTTTTTGCTAAGATAACTGTCACTTTAAATTAAGGTGACACTTTTTTCTCCGTGTAACATCTTTAATGTAACGGCCAGTTTGAATGTGAACTCCAACGGCTTTTAGGCTCAATTTTGGAACGGATATCCAGCATATAGCCATTAAGCGCGGTCAAGGGTAAATATGGGAAAAATTAACTTTTCGGAACTGATGGAGAGAAACCTGATGTTATTTTACGTTAAAACGTTAAGACTTTCTCACCTTTTACTCAAATAAACGTTATTGAATTTCATAGATAATTTTAAAATATGTCACATAGAAGAAACATAGTCCAAAAGCTCAATTATTTCAAATGTGCCAACAGTACAAATGCAGGTCATCCTTTTACTATGCATGAAGATATAAAGGAATACAATAGTCAAAAACCATTTCTGAAAGACGAAGAGACAAATTATTGCTAGAAAAACCATTACTAAAAATCTAACAAGTTTTATTCTTCAAAGCCATATACATATATAGAATAAGTTACTCCTCAAAACAAGAAAAAATAAACCAGTACGACAAAACAATGCCATATGAAGTCAAATCGATAGGTTTTTCTATCTATCTTAGTTTCCAAATTAGTTTACAAAGAACCCAAAACATCAAAAATACTGAAATCGAAAAGAAGAACAAACAAACAAAAATGATAACAATCGAAATCAAAATCATCAAAATCTCTGTTTCGTTTGCTGATATCCTTCTTCCAATGCAGGTATAGGCTTTTAATTGGAGTCTTTTGCTCCAATACTACTCTCCAATAGACATATACAAAAAGTGAGCTTAAGTTCAACTTTCATTAAGATCTAATACCTTTAAAGAATACATATCTATCTACTCCCAAAAAACCAGGTTCATTATATTCAAATACAAGAAAACCTGGTTCTCATACACAAATAATGTGTTACTCCATGATGAAGAAATAACATCCAATCTCCGTATCCGTATAATATCCCCCCACACATATGCTCATTCTGATCCTTATCCTCTTGCTTGATGTTGATGCTGGATGCTCCAGCTCCTGAAGCCTCAGGCTCTGCTAATATTTTCATTTTGAAAGATTTTCAATTTTTTTTACATCTTTGATGCAGTTTACCCGAATGAACGACACACAGAGCAGAGCAGAACAGCAACATCATAATCCGAAAATGGACAATCATAGTTGTGGCTATGGTAGGAACCAGGGTATCATCATCTATTCAACATGAATGAGAGGGGCAAAGAAAAATGGATAAAATTTGTGAAAGCAGATCAAAAATGACCCAGTTCTATTTGGGGGAACACACACATCCTTTATAAGGGCCATCTGTTCCATTGAATGTTGTGGTAAGCAATTCCAATGAAAATAGCCCTATTCTCGCATTATTTCGTTTCGTTCGAAACGCATCACCATCATCCTGCTGCAGCTACTGATTCTGCAAGAGAATTTAATGGATTAGAAGCAAAAGAAGCACACATCATGGCCATGGGTCTGCTGTGGGTCTTGGTCTTGGTTTTGAGATCCTTCGATAAATCCATTGCTTCCAGTTCAGCAGTATACAGCAGCAGCCAGTAGCTCAGCAGAGTTTTGGAGAATTTCATACTCTTGTACATCCTCTTGATGATGGCTTGAGGAGGAGATACTGTCATAGATATGAGGACGATGACAACTCGTTGCACAATGTTGAGCGTTGAGAGAAAGAAGACCAACCAATAACAACATAAAGAAGCAAAAACCCGAAAAAAAGGAAGAAGAAAGGACTCTTGGTGTCCAGGGAGAGATGGATGAATAAATTTGCTTGTTTGGTAAGCAGAGGATTGCAATGTGATGGAGATGGAGAGATGGGAAGCGTATATAAGAATTATAAACATCTCTTGATGCTTTTGGGTTTTCAATAATGTATTCAGAGTTTTGTGGAATGTGAATTTTTGCTTGTTTTTTTGGTTTTGAGACACAACATTCCTTTTCTCTGTAGTAGATATAACTTGACGAAATGCAGAAGAATTGTGTTGTACTTATTGCTTGGAGAAAGAGATAGAAAAAAGGAGTGGTTTTTCAACAAATTTGTTGTTTTAAACTAATATACGAGTTAGAGTATATTATAAACATTAAAAACTACTACAGTCATGGAAAGCTATAGTACTTGCAATGTTTTTTGTCTTGTACCTATTTGATTTTCGAATGAAAGTGTTTTTCATTTTATTAGCTTTTGTTGACTATAAGAAACTTGTGTTGCACATTGAAAAATTAAAGAAAATTTGAAAGATGACGAAGCAATTTAACTTTATTATTTAATGGAAGCTAATATAGTTTTGATTAAAAATGGTTTCACAACAACACAATGAAAGAGCAAATATGTAAACTGGAAAAAAATATCAAATATTTGAAATAATTTTGAAAGTTATCCTGAAGAAGCCCCAATAACCTATTTTTTGATTTTTGAATAAATTGTTGATAATGTTGAACAAATGAATATGTTTTGTTGTGTTTTCCTAAAGTCCTAAAAATATCTAGAATATAATAGAATTTGTGTGAATTTAGTGAAGTTGTCCCTAAAAGTGGTAGTTTTGAATAAAAGCTAATAAAATGTCATATACTTGTAAGTAAAGCCTTCATTTTAACAAATTATGCATTTAAAAAATAAAAATTAAATATTTTGTCGATGGCCCAAAATCATGGAGGTAGAATATTATAGATCCAACCTTTTTAGACAAGTTCATACGATTCGTAAAAAATATAAATCTCGAGATAACAATCAGACATGATATTTTGATGATATTTGAAAAAAATTACAAAAACCTTAATATTACAAGTAACCTTAAAAAATTTTTTAAAAAATCGTTTTGGGAATCAATGTTTCTTTTTTTTTTTGAAAAACCAATTTTTTTAAAAATGAATTTTTTTTTTTTGAAATATTGTTTTAGGGCCAATTTATTGAGCCTTCATTAAATTTTGAAATTTATCGCTTTAGTTAACGGCCTCGTTAAACTATTGTTTCCTTTAAGTATACATAATTAAAAATTCATTTAATTCACTCTTCTTTAGTTAAAGTCCTTACTTTTAATGGAAACTTTAAATTTAAAACTCTGTTAAAAATATCCTAGTTATTTTTTATTTTGTTTGAAAAATAATCTGTCAAAAGCTACAATTTTGTCAATTCAAATAGATTTGAATTGGAAGAAAAACCAAAAAACTATGACCCGTAAGTATTTTGCAGCTGAAAACGCCAGAAAATGCCAGAGATTAACGATATACCAGTGGTTACCAAAGAATTCTACAACCTACAATTGAAACCATGAGAAGAAGAAGGAGTTAAGTGAAATTTTTAATTTTTTCCATCGGTGTCAATATAACAACTTAAATTTAATTGTTATCGGCATTCATCTCGTGTCATTGGTTTAGAAGTAAGCTTTATATCTCATCTTCTCATGACTTCAATTGCAATGTTATGTATGTTATGTATGTACATATGTATTATGCAGCATCTCAAAAATGATTAGTTTTGAAGTGGAGAATATAATCTAGTAGATCTAGTATTATCTGTGCGAAGTAGACAAGAAATGCATTAATTTCTTTGAATTTTGTTCTTTTTTATGGTACAAATGCATGTGTGTATACCTACAAAAAATTCTAGTCTGGACTTTTTTCATAATTGTGATGTTTTTTTAATAATTCTTTAGCTCATTTGACATTTTTCAAATAAAATAATAATTCAAATAAAAATAAAATGCACGACTGGGGCCGCACGTACTTGCTCTTATGATAAAAGTAGCTTTTATGTCAAAGATTTAAAAAAAAAATATTTTGAATCAGTTAAAATTTGATTTTTTTAAGGAATTTCATAAGAAATGCAAAAATACGAAATTATTTTTTTTTTTACTTTTTCTTACGCCATATTTTTGTTACTCGTGTTTTTTTGACAAAAACAAAAAACGCAATTAGCTGCATATATTAAAATCACAAAGCATTATGTATGTCAAATTTAGTCTAGAAAATTGTAATAACTCATTAACGGTGTACGGGAAGAGCCGACATCAAAGATTAAAAAAAATGTAAAGTCATATTTCCATTATCCGTATTTTTTGAGAAAAACTAAAAATGCAGTTACGTTAGATTTACGTTAGATTTACGTATAACATTACTTGTGTAAAATTTAATCGAAATCGTTAGAGTCATTTACGAGAAAATTGCAATAACTCCATTAAGATATACGGAAAGAGCCGACATCCGCGATTTAAAAAAGAGTTAATGTCATATTTTCACTATCCGCATTTTTTGAGAAAAACTAAAAACGCAGTTATGTTAGAACTGCAAACAGCATTATGTATGTTAAATTTAATCAAAATCGTTAGAGCCGTTTTCGAGAAAGTTGCAATAACTCCAAAACTTTGTATGGGAGGTATACGTTTAAAGTGAGATATTAAAAAACAAAAAAAAACCAACCTTGGAAATTACAAAAAAATCATCTGTACCAAATTTCAAGAAAATCCCTGAACCCGTTTAGGCTGCAGCTTCATGTACAGCTTTTTGTGACGACGCACCGACGCACAGACCGACGGACGTCATGACGAAAACCACTTTTTCGGACTTCTCCATCATCGTAATATTAGTTTTGATTAAAACCTCGAATTTTTTTTTTTACACGAAACCAATACTTGCCCTATTGAGCAAGTAAAAAATTAATGAAATGACATTTGACACTAATGGAGAGTGAATAAATAGAAATTCTGTTTAAAACCTCCATTAGCTCTAAAAATCCTTCTTAAAAGGTCGAATTTGGTGTTTTAAGTAAAACTACTTTTAAATTTAATGCTCAATTAGTTAATGATGCCAAACTTCAAAAAAAATCCTTAAAAGAGACTGAATTAAACGAAATTGGTTTTTAATTTTAAAATTCCCTTTTTTAATGGCGATTTAAGATTAATGGAGAGTCAATAAATTGGGCCTTAATGCCATTTTTCAATTTTAACAATTGTTTAACATCTTTTTAAGTGTTCATTTTGTTTATTTTAACAATATTAGGACTCAATGTGTAGCAAAGTGCTTAGACACTTAAATACAATACGTTCTTGATTGAATTTACCAAAATTGCTCTGTTCTCAGGTGGGATACTGAAAATATAATGCCCAAAACATTAATAAAACCCATTTTGTATCTGAAAATAAATTCCACATCAAACATTTATATTTTTGAAGATTTCCACATTCATTTTAAATTAAGTATGCCCTTTTTAAAGAAAATTTTTCAATACCAATTGATTTGTTAACAAAATACCTTTTCATTCTCAGTCGAATTAAAAAAAAAATAAAATGCACGGGTCGCACTTACATGCTTTTGCAGTTCAAAGCACTTGCATGTTAGTTTACTTGTCGATTTTATGAGCTGGCTCTATATGAATTTTTAAAAACATTTGATATTGGGGAAGACCCGACATTTAGGCCAACATTTTGTTAAATGAAAAAAAAAAAATAATTTGACGTTTTTTGGAAAAAATAACAATGCAGTTTTATTTGCAATCGCTTTGAATATTACGTCTACCAAGTTTAATCAAAATCGTTAGAGATGTTTTCGAGTTATTTGGTATAATATGGTTGGTACGGTCGACCCCAGTTGTGCATTTTATTTTTCTACACGAAACCAATACTTGCCCCTACCTATAGAGCGAGTAAAAATTCTTACTAAAATGAAATAAAGTTTACTTTGAATTTAAAAAAAAATTTAAACGGATTTCATTTATGTATTTTAATAAGAAATTTCATTGATTTAAGAAGATTGTAATTATTAAAATAGGTATTTTCGATAAAAATGTTAAAATTCAAATAAAGTTGGTTCCATTGCATTTGAGCGAAATTATCTTCAACAGAAAATGAATTCACATTTTTTACGAACCTTATTTTATTTTGAATATGTTACAAAGTAGCTTTTATTTACTATTAATGAAACAAAAAACCTCATATTTATAAGAAAGAAAAAGTAAATTAAAAGAAAAAGTAAGAAATCTTTCAAACGAAATCACTTCAATTTTAATAAACACTTTTTGGAAAGTTCGGGAAATTATATCATTTAAAATCTAGTCAAACTGGCTATTTGTCCTACTTCTGCATTGTTGAAAACGAATTCGTTTTAGTGCTAATGTTCTTCCAGAAAAATAACCTCTTGCATAGAAAAGCAGCAGGAAATTTGCTTTTATGAACTCGGGGTATGTAAAAGTACGTTTTTCGGTCTAGTATCAAGTGCAAGTTTTCTTCTCAGCTCTTTCGTTTTATTTATCCGAAAAATAAAAATAAAATATTAATCTAGCAACAGGTTTGTTTTCCACCTCATATCAGTATTCTCTGCAGTCTACATAAGCTCAGCAACTAAGAATAATCAAAAAAAAAACAAAAGGAATAAACCTTACCTTGCATTAAAATTATTACACTGTGATAGTTCAAAAAACCGACAGAGGGCTCTTATGTCTACTAAAGATAATTCGAGTATGCTGAACACGATGGCGTTCTTAGTTTTTCTGGATTAGGTCAAATAAGAAAGATTTTTGCGTTTGAAATTTTGTTTGCACATGCCAAAACTGAGGGTATAAAACACCATATATTTTCCAATTTTTGATTTTTATCGATAAAAAAATGATGGAAAATCTATTTTTTTGGAAGTATTATTCGTAAAAGAAGTTATTTGAAAAAAAATCTGTCGAATAACTATTTAAATCATTATTTTTTGGCAAAAAAACTTCGATTTTATTCAATTTTTCTTACATTTTTTAAATATAAAGGTACAAATATATGCGAAAACTCAACATTTTTTTGTACACACCTTGTATGTGTTAGTACTCTGGAATATTATACATATGTAGATGTAGATATTTAATTAAAAAATCAGGCATGGTATCAATATTTCTATTTAATTTTTGTTTAAGTTCAAAAAATCATTTTTCTTTCAATTTGTTTTAAAATTAAAACATATTTACTATTACTTCCATCTGCATTATATGAGCTTACATACACAACACATAATATATTTGTCACAGTCCCTGTTTAACTGAAGAAAATATTTAAAGATCAGAAACGTGTTTCAGATAAGCGGGTTTTTCTCTTAAGAGGGTTTCTCTTAAGCGTTTTTTTATGCTACTTGAGCCCATGGGCGTTTTGCCCCCACTTCCCCTACATATGTATTGCATTTAAACTTTTTGTAATTTTTTTATTTTATAAACTTAAAAATTGAAAAAAAAAAATCAGTGTTTTACTGCTACTTTTTCACTCTTAAGCTTAACCAATATTGTAGATAGGTAGGAACTGCCTATCCGTATTTGTAAACAAAGCCATATTCTATCCTGAAATACAACATCAAATCGTTGCCACCGAGTGCTGCATTTAAATTTAAGTAATACGAAAAATATTAAAATAATGATTTAAAATGTCATTCGGCAGATTTTTTTTCAAATAACTTCTTTTACGAATAATACTTGCGAAAAAATAGATTTTCCATCATTTTTCATCGAAAAAAAATCAAAAATTGGAAAATACAGGGTGTCCCACAGTCACCGCCCCAAACGAAAACCATGGATTCCTGAGGTCATTTTAAGTCGAAAAACTTATGAGGTAATTTTCTCGTTTTCGTCCCGTTTTCGAGTTACCACGGTTTTTATAATTTTTGCTCTCTTGTCCTTTAACTGGCCTTATCTTTGCCAAACTACGTTTGATTTGAAAGATTTTTTTTACAACCAATCAAGAATTTATTACAGTTTTAGTTTGTCTCAAAACTTTTTTTCCCGCGGACAACCGTTTCTCCACAATTTTTCATCAAACACAATTTTCTTCGTTTTTTAAGTTGTTTTTTACACTTTCATATCATTTAAGTCAAAAAAACACGTTAATGAGTATTAATTTTTTGTGCTTTTTATTAAAGCCCAGTTTATTTTCATAAATAACATAAGTTTTATTTCATAAAAAAGGCTACTCAAAGTAATTAAAAAAAATAAACAAACTGAGTGAATTAAAAAAAAAATAATTTTTAAATACAAAATTAATTTAAATGAACTAAAAACTTTTTCTGAGCTATTGTGGTTAAGAAAAGAACAAATAGATAAAGCTCAGAAAAAGTTTTTAGTTCATTTAAATTAATTTTGTATTTAAAAATTATTATTTTTTTAATTCACTCAGTTTGTTTATTTTTTTAATTACTTTGAGTAGCCTTTTTTATGAAATAAAACTTATGTTATTTATGAAAATAAACTGGGCTTTAATAAAAAGCACAAAAAATTAATACTCATTAACGTGTTTTTTTGACTTAAATGATATGAAAGTGTAAAAAACAACTTAAAAAACGAAGAAAATTGTGTTTGATGCAAAATTGTGGAGAAACGGTTGTCCGCGGAAAAAAAAGTTTTGAGACAAAGTAAAACTGTAATAAATTCTTGATTGGTTGTAAAAAAAATCTTTCAAATCAAACGTAGTTTGGCAAAGATAAGGCCAGTTAAAGGACAAGAGAGCAAAAATTATAAAAACCGTGGTAACTCGAAAACGGGACGAAAACGAGAAAATTACCTCATAAGTTTTTCGACTTAAAATGACCTCAGGAATCCATGGTTTTCGTTTGGGGCGGTGACTGTGGGACACCCTGTATATGGTATTTTATACCCTCAGTTTTGGCATGTGCAAACAAAATTTCAAACGCAAAAATCTTTCTTATTTGACCTAATCCAGAAAAACTAAGAACGCCATCGTGTTCAGCATACTCGAATTATCTTTAGTAGATATGAGAGCCCTCTGTCGGAAAAAAAGTTCAATTTTCGAACACAGTGTTATTATTAATTTGAACTTTAACCAAATACCGTTTGATAAAAAAAATTTTGTTTGTCTTTTGTCTTATTTGATCTAACCAACCACCAGAATAAAGACATTTAAAAAATAAATTTCAAAGTAAAAATACAAAAAAGTATTTACCCATACAAAATTCAAACTTTCTCAAAGTCCTTTGATTAAATGTAGAAAGCAAATAAAGGACTTTAGGTGCTGCATACTAGAATGTCTTACGATCAAATAATTTCTTAAACGTTATTTTTTTCTTCTTCCAAAACTCTCATCTATACTCGTCTTGAATTTCTAAAATTTTCCAAACCGCAATCCAAATAATATTCTCAACCAACCAACGAACCATCTCTTAATTATATTCTAGGATGTGCTTTAATATAGTCATGCATAATGCACTTGCAACTAAATTAAGCACATCACATGGAAAAGTGATTAAGCATCCTTACCGAAAAGTTGCACTCATTAGGTGCAAGCAAAAGCATTTAATTGAGTTTTCATTTCACATCTCTATAAACGAATAGCAGTCATACATACTTTCATACATCTTCCATCTCTCTACATAAATAGGAAAATTATCACCGAAAACCCACATGAGAATTCTACTATCTGAGGTAAATCTACCCTCCGGCAAACCACATTTATACACCTCCTACGTAGGTACAATGTATTTTTTTTTTTTCTTCCTCCACATTCAAACATGATTAAGAGGAAAGCATTTGAGTAATAAATTTGCAACAATTAAACTCTTTATTCAACAAATTAAGTTTACCCAAAGAATTTTCTATAGATGTAGTACCTCCGCTTCATACGATTTAGTTCTATCTAAATTTTCATCGCACCGCTATTGTAGTTGGGCGAACGTGCTTCTTCATGGTTTGAAACTTGCAGCCAAGGAAGCACACCATACGTTCATGTACAAATCTTTTATTCTAGCTTTGTGTCATATCTAATTTGTTTTAAGGATTTTTTAAGTGTTACAATCTTCCTTGAGTCAGTTTTGAAGTTGTATCTAAAATATTTGGGTGGGGCCCATACTTTTTTAACACCAAAAAATGTTTTAATTTTCACGTCCATTTTTAATAGCTTTTACTTATACTCGTAATTCTATTGAATACAAATATTCGTATACTCAAGTTTATTTGTTCTATCTCGTATTGCAAAGAAAGGAATTCTCCAATTTGGTCAAGTAACTATGTACTACCTTAAATCTTAAAGGACATAAAAAGTAATATGAAACAATATACCTTTCCTGACAACGTTCAAGTTAAAAAAAAATACGATAGCAGTTATTGCTTACACAGCTTTTTCGTGGGGACAGAGACACACAAAAATAAAACGAATTTCTATTTGAGTTTCTTCAACTTTTATATTTCTGAGAAAGAACTATCTCATAGATTTCAATTTAGTTTGTTTTTTTTTTTGCTGCCATTGTCTTGTAATAAACGTTAAAAGGATATTATCACAAAAATAAAAACAATAATAACAGCAAGCAATTTGATGCGATTAACGTAAGAGAGGCAGAGAATTTTCAACTTTCTTTCTTTTTATTCTATTTACTTACCTTAAACGTTTAGAGACACACGAGTTTGTCTGACAATATTCTTGAATTGAAATTATTTTGTATTCTTGGAAATATTTTTTATTCCATCAAATTAACTTGAATTTAATGCAATAAGTTGTTGGTAAATTTATAGATACTTGAGTCATTACAATTTAGAAATTTATTTTTCAAAAAAAATTATTTAATAAACGATTTAAACTTAAAAAAGTGGTTGTCTGTGAAATCTGAAATTTGACGTAATAATGCTATAAGAAAACATGTTGTGGGATAAAAAAAAGATTTAAAAATTATTTTTTTGTCAACTTTCTTGTAAAAAAAACGGAATGATTTTTTTAAAATTTTACAAGAAAAAGCTATAAAAATTCAATCCTTTTATATTGTTGTTTGTGTTTGATCAATTCTTTGTAAATTCTTATTCATTTTGTGAATTTTTTTTTTTTCAAATGACCACCTTGCAAAAAAATTATTTCGTCTTAAGGCCTAATATTTTTTCTAAAGAATAATACTATACTCAAGTCAATATTGTCTGTAAAAACTTTTTTTCTTCGCTCAACATTTGGTTAATTTTTTTACCTGACTACACTACAAATTTTATATTATCTGAAAGCTTAATATTTTAGCTAAAAATATTCTCCTTAATCATGTTGGTATGAAATCTAAAATGAGAGCTGGAATTTTTTAAATGCAATCAGTTTTCATAAAAAAATCAAAAAAAAACTTACTTTTATTTTCCTTCCTCCTTCCATTACCCCATTATCAATTTTTTTATATGAAAACCTTATAAATTTTATATTATCGGAGATCTCATCAGCCTTAAACCTTTCAAACATATCTCTACGACGAACATAGGATTATTTGACCCAAAAATGTGATACAAATTATTTGTTCGTATTTTCAAATGAAAAAGAAGTGTTTTATTACCTACACTACAAAAATTAAAATACAAAAATTATTTACCATATTTTACAATTTTTGTAATTTGTATTAACCAATAACATATTTCAATATAAAAAAAGTTACACATACCCCACAGTGACCCGCAGTTAAGACGCAAACAAAATAGTTAAAACAAATTTATAGCTGACTAAACAATTACACCAGTTGTTGGCCAATAAATGCAAAAAATTTGCATTTTGCGTGGCAAAATCGCATCGTCACCTCCTCGCGGTGCCCGCTGGATATCCAACTAACGACGAGCGTTGGATCCATTGGATCCATGAGCTGAGTCACCTGAGTTACCTTCTCAGGAACTAGGAGCAAAAGAACTGAATTATCGCTCTGAATGCACCAGCTCACGATTAAATCCAAGAGCGTCTGACACATATTGTGCGGCACACTGGTCAGCGTCTGTACCCTGTGGGGCGGCTGAATATAAACTATGGATAGAAGTAACTGAACTATTTATAGTACGAATACTAAGTTAAAAAAATTATGGCAATGAACAAAACGACTAGATTAAATACCCCAGGTGGCACTCCAGTGAAACTGGTAAATCCACTCTCTTACGAGGTCGGTCCTATGGATTCTGGGGAGGACCAATTATTGCTTAAAAATATTGAGAGACGGAGTTCAAAGATGCAAAGAACTCCCCCAAACAAATTAACTTCAGGGGTTACATCATCGACAACCTCAAACAATACTACAGATGTTAAAAACATCAGCGAAAAAGGAACCAAGATCAATGAAGAGATCGACATCACAGATCAACAGAGTTCCATCGAAGAAAAAGAGAAAGACCAATCAAAAAACTACTTTGATGAATGGCAAATTGAAATAGCGGCAAGAAAACAACTTGAAGTTCTAGTTCAAAGTCTTCAGCTACAAGTGAAAAAACTCGAAGAGAAAGTTTCCGTGCTTAGCAAGAAAGATGCAGAGTCAACGCTTCAGTTAAGTCCAAGATATATGGAACCTGAATATCAAACTGATGAAGAAGAACTCTTGTTCGAAACTGAGAAAAAGAAAAATAAGCGTATCACAAAGAAACGTAAAGCAACAGGTAGTCCCGAGATTTGTTTAAGAAATCAGAAAAGCTCTGAAGCTGTAAATAATAAAGAGTTGATTACAGAAACTAAAAAAATGAATAATGCGGTAACTGATGCTAAATCAAAATCTCACGCTAAAGGCAGCAAAAAAATTACACCACCACCAATTATGATCTCAGGATTTCCAATTTTTGGAGATCTCAAGAAAATAATAGAAAAATGTACTAAAAAAGCTTGCAAATACACATCGTATAACAAAGACAACTGGAAAGTCACAGTTGAAGAACCCGACGAGTATAGATCTGTCACCGAAGAACTGAGCAAACACCAAATACAATGGCACTCATATGAGAACAAAGCTACAAGGCCAATAAAAGTAGTAGCCAGAGGTCTTCATTTCTCGTGCTCTCCCGAGGAAGTAGTGGAAGATCTAGTACAAAAAGGCTTCCAAGCTCTTGATGCAGTCAATCTATTTAAGAATGAGACAATTAAAAACTCCTCTGGAGAATCGACAACAAGTAAGAGGTTACTACCTTTATTCATGCTAACTTTTGACAGTAAACAAAGTGTCGAGGAGATTTATAAAGTTAGATCTATCTTGGGCATAGCTGTTAAAATTGAACCACTCCGAAAATCTAAAGTTGTTCCGCAGTGCAAACGTTGCCAAGCTTTTGGTCATACCCAAAAATATTGCAACCGCGAGTTTGCTTGTGTAAAGTGCGAAGGAAAACATGCAACTAAAAATTGTCCGATGAGCAAAGATCAGAAAGCAAAATGTGTGAACTGCCAGGGTAATCACCCGGCAAGCTATAGAGGCTGCCCAGTTGCCAAAAAATTCCAAGAGTTCAAAAGCAAAAATACATCTGCTAGAGACAAACCCAGAAACACAGTAAATACCGATTTAACTGCTGAAAACAATACTAAGAATGAACCGCCTAAAAAAGCTGTTCAAAGTAAAAGCGATGAAAATAAAGCCTATTCTCAGATTCTAAAAAATGTGCGGAAGAATGAAGAGACTTCCATAAAAGAAATGCTACACCTCATTCTTCAAAGAATTGATAAACAGGATTTGAATATCAAACAGTTAAGCGAAAAAGTCGCTCTTAAAAAACAATGATGGACAGAACACTTAAAATCGCTACATGGAATGCAAACGGTCTTTTACAACACTTATCCGAATTAAAAATCTTTTTAGATCTAGAACATATAGATATTTGCCTGGTGTCCGAAACTCACTTCTCCAATGGGCAAAGTCTAGATAATGTAATAGAACACTATTCATGTTACCACGCTCCACATCCAGCTGACAAGGCAAGAGGTGGATCGGCGATTCTTATAAAAGAAAGCTTAAAACATTATGAAGAAACCAAGCTTACTAATGAAAATATGCAAGTAACAACTATTAGTATTGGTATGAAAAAGAAAGAGTTTAAGATAGCAGCTATATACTGCCCACCAAGGCGCTCCCCGACAGAAGATGACTATACAGATCTATTAAATCTTCTTGGGCATAACTTTCTTGTTGGTGGAGACTTCAATGCGAAACACACCCATTGGGGTTCAAGACTTATATCAACTAAAGGCAAAAGACTTTTCCAAGCAGGCCGTAAATACAATTGCGAATTCTATTCCTCCAGGTCGCCTACTTACTGGCCTTCCGATACTAACAAAATACCAGACCTTATTGACTTTTTCGTAGCTAAAGGAATCAAACGAAATCACATTAGTGTCGAAGGTAATTATGACTTGTCATCAGATCATACTCCAGTGATTCTAACACTAAGTGAATCGGAAGTAATAGAAAAAAGTAATCCAAAGCTTGTAAATAAGAAAACAAACTGGAGTGATTTTAGAGAAAGGCTTTTAAGTTTTATAAATTTAAGATCTCCCATGGATACAATCGAGCAAATTGACCATGAAGTGGAACAATTTATTGCTGATGTGCAACATGCCGCTGAAGAAAGTACTCCAACATTTTCTAATAGAAGACAAAATGAAATAAAATATCCTTTAGAGATAAGAGAGTTTATAATAGAGAAAAGAAGAGCTCGAAGAAAATGGCAAAATACTAGATTTCCAGATGATAAAACAACGTTTAACCGTATAAGCAACAATCTTAAAAAACAAATTTATAAATTCAAAAATGATTCACTCAGTACATTCCTAAAGAATTTAACGACTGATGCTTCAACCGATTTTTCGCTATGGAAAGCAGCCAAGCGCCTGAAAAGACCGCAGTTACTAAACTCTCCATTGAAATCTCAAGATGGGAAATGGATCGGTAACCCAAAAGAAAAAGCTAACCTTTTCGCGGAGCATCTTGCGAATGTTTTTAAGCCATACCCAACAAACGCGGCTGAAAATAGCTTGCAGTTAGTTGATAAGATAGATGAAAGTGAAATACCAATTGTAAGATTAAAAGAAATAAAAAGTATGTGTTTACATCAACTATCAAATAAAAAATCACCAGGTTACGATCTAATTACTGCTCAGGTTATGAAAGAAATGCCTTTGAAAGCCTTCATAAAACTCCAATATATAATAAATTCATGCCTTAAGCAACGGTATGTCCCACACCATTGGAAAATTGCTGAAGTGATTGTCATACCCAAGCAAGGTAAGCCACCTACAGAAGTGACGTCTTACAGACCTATATCGCTTATACCAATTATGGCAAAAGTTTTTGAAAAACTGCTTCTGAAGAGACTTAGCAAAATTATAGAAGAAAGAAGGTTAATCCCAAACCATCAGTTTGGCTTTAGAAATAAACATTCCACGATAGACCAAGTTCATAGAATAACGGATGTAATAGAAAAAGCATTAGAAGAAAAACAAGTCTGTTCAGCTATTTTCTTAGATGTTGCTCAAGCCTTTGACAAGGTTTGGCATGAGGGACTTGAGTACAAACTGCAAAGGGATCTTCCCAGACAGTACTATGAAATATTAAAATCGTACATCTCAGACCGATTGTTTAGAGTAAGGTACGATCAAGAATATTCGGAATTGAAGAAAATAGAAGCCGGTGTACCACAAGGAAGTGTCCTAGGTCCTACCCTGTATTTACTATACACAAGGGATATCCCAGTTGGGAATCACACCATAATGGCTACTTTTGCAGATGATACCGCAATTTTGGTACCCGACAAATGTGTCTCTAGGGGAGCAGTAAAGCTGCAATATGCCGTCGACACAGTCAGAGATTGGACCGAAAAATGGCGTATCAAACTCAATGAAACAAAATCTTCACATATAAACTTTACAAATAAAAAGATAAACAATATTCCAATATTCATTAATAATCAAGCTGTACCTTACGCCAATACGGCCAAATACCTTGGAATGACTTTGGATGCAAAGCTAAAGTGGAAAGAGCACATCAAAAAGAAAAGAGAAGAACTAAACTTGAAATATAGAAAAATGTACTGGTTACTTGGTAACAACTCTGATTTATCAACCCAAAACAAAATAATGCTGTATAATCAAGTACTAAAGCCTGTTTGGACCTATGGTATCCAATTATGGGGCTGTACAAAGAAAACAAATACCGAAATCATCCAAAAATTCCAAAACAAAGTCCTTCGTGGAATAGTTAATGCACCTTGGTACATAAGAAATAGCGATCTACATCGTGACTTACAAATAGAAACGGTTACAGAAGTTGTTAAAAAATACGCTGTATCGCATAATCAGAGACTGCAAAGTCATACCAATTCTGAAATGGTGTCCGTCTTGAATACAAGAAACCATGTTCGAAGATTAAGAAGAACCAAGCCTCATGAGCTTATGGTCTAAAAAAACATGGGAAAGTATTAAAAGTTTAAACTTCCCCCAAAGTGATTTTACAAAGTTAAGAAAGAAAAATCTGATGTCGATCTCTCAAGATTGGTCCTGATAAAGAGGTGGTTTTAGTGGTTAAGAGTCCCACACTACTTGGTGTCGAATACTGCCAAGTGTCTTTTGAAGATTTCCTCCCGTCAAAAAAAAAAAAAAAAAATATAAAAAAATATCGCAAGCAAAAATTGGTAAAGTATTTTTTACCCACAAGCCCATGCAGAAAACAAATCATAAAACAAAATGGCGGAAGTTGGCGGAACTTTTTTTTTTCTTACCTGATAGGAGAGAATACTTTTAGGTACCAAGGGCTTCTATATTACTTTTTTTTTAATTTTTGTTTTTCAGTTTTCGTAAAAAAAAAACTTTGAACTCTCACGTTAGTGATCGAAGTTAAAAAAAAAACTTGCTTAAAAAAACTTGCTTATCAAAAAACAAAACCAACTTCCATGGCTAAAAATGGGTTTTATGGTTTTTCTAATAGTTCCTATGGCCAGAACTGAACGAAATTGAAATGGGACCACATGGTAGCCACCATACAAAAAGAATTATTATTATATTATGGTTCACTCAGTCCAAAGTTATGAGGTAACAAACACAAAACAAAAAAAACAGTCGAATTGAATACCTCCTCCTTTTTGGAAGTCGGTAAAAAAAAATCTTCAATCTAAAAAAAAAACACTGGAAATCCACCTCCTAAAAAAACACCCTGAAACAAAATTGAACAAGAAAATAATTCGATCCGGCAAGCACTACCTTTCCACTTAGATCGACATGGGGTGCTAAATATGGTTGTCACACGATGCAGTGCCTATTTACTTATGACATAATGGTATAACTTTCATGTTAAGCTTCATTTTTTTATTTTAAAATTTTGATCAGCTTTTTGGTATAAATACGCCTATGTGGAAAACCATTAACAATTTTTTAGAGCCAACCATGTCCAAATTAATACTGAAATTAGGTTATATCCTTCACTGGTGGTTGGCAAACGATCTCCACTTGCGTTTTGTAGTAATTTTGGATTTTTTTAACTGAATATTGTGCAGCTTGTTGTAAATGTTTTATTTAGTGTTGTAGGGTAAAAGCGGGTGAGATGGCACGGCGGGGGAGATGGCGCACTTTAAATATCTTTTACATTTATTGCTCTAAAAATGTATGAAAAATATTTTTAGCTTTCTTTAAATATTTTAAATCGAAGTAGCCAGTATTCGTTTCTTTGTCTTTGATACAAAAAATAAAAAAAATTTAAAAGTAAATCATGTGATGATTTTTTTCGAATTTTTTTTTCGCTCTTTTTTTTTTGTTCCGATATTTTGTGAGTCGTTGGGATCTTAGATGCACTTGATACACCAATACAAACAAGAGAATATAAGTTATGGATTGCGCATGAAATCTGAGCTCTAGTTCTATCTGCTTTTTATGGGTGCTTACGAATAGGAATTATGCGAAAAAAGGTGAGATGGCGCAGTTTTTTGCGGGTGAAATGGCGCATTCCGTACAAGAATTTTTCAATTGAGTATAGTGTTAGCATGTGCCATATCACCCTCGAAATATTTTTTTTAAGTAATTCAGCCAAGCTCAAATTTTATAAAAAAGACGACTAGTTGCAATCTATTATATGGCATGCATTGGTGCTTGACTCCTTCACATCGTTCAACCATTTGTGCAATGAATTTGGCAATAGAAACCTAAAACAAACTCATGCGCCATCTCACCCACCCTATAGGGAGAGATGGTTTTTTAAAACTTTTTTTCTATATTAATTTAAAAATATAAATTTAAAATGGGTTGGGGTCAAAATTCTGCCGGGGTAAAAATTCTTTTGTCAAAATTCTGCTTTCAAAATTCTGCTTTACAAAATTCTGCTTTCAAAATTCTGCTTTTCAAAATTCTGTTTTTCAAAATTCTGTTTTTCAAAATTCTGCTTTTCAAAATTCTGTTTTTCAAAATTCTGCAAAAAATTAAAAAAGGGTTTGGAAAATGTTAAAAAGCGCGCGCTTTTTAACATTTTCCAAACCCTTTCCCTTTTTTAATTTTTTGCAAAATTCTGTAAAATCATCTTCTTGATAAATTGTCTGCTTATTTGATTACTTACCTACATAATTTGTCATTCTTTGAATGCATATTAATTTTTGTTTTATAAATGAATAAATTTGAAAATATTAAGAAAAGGTTTTTAATACTAAACTTTTTAGAAAATAATTCAAATTTTTTTTAATTTATCAAATAAAGATGAATATTCAAAAATTTGAATAAGAAAAAGAAAATTTTGTATCAAACAACATTGGTTCCAATAAGTTAAAGATTTTATTTGAAAGAAAGTCAGTCTATCCATTTTAAAAAATATTTCCGACACTTAAACAAAAAAAATTATTAAAGTACCAATGTTGAATTACATTAATGAGGTGTATTTTTCTTTAGTCAGGGCATATGCTATAAAAAAAAACAGAATTGGCAAAATTTTTTTTGTTCAAGTATAATGCTAACAGAATTTTGAAAAGCAGAATTTTAAAAAGCAGAATTTTGCAAAGCAGAATAGAAAAAAAGCAGAATTTTGAAAAACAGAATTTTCGTTAAAAAAGCAGAATTTTGAAAAGCAGAATTTTGAAGCCAGAATTTTGACCCGATCCCATTTAAAATATAAAATTCTGTAAACCAAATAATACGTTGGATATTGAATATAGAACATTTTTGCATTGTTAGAAATATGAAATGTGGTTTACTTTGTAAAATATGACAAAACCAAAAAAGGTATGCCATCTCACCCGCTTTTACCCTATATCATATGAAAGGTTATATTATCAAAATACGAAATAAAGTTTTAAATTTCTATGTGCTCTAGGTAAATTGAAATTTTGTACAAATATAGCCATACCTATTATCTATCTTCTAAATAAATTTCATTCATCAATCTATAAAAAAAAATTAATAAAAACGGTTAAAAATGGTCAAAAAACTTAGGGCAAAACAAACTGTTTCTGCCTTTATTCGGTTGGATATCATTTTAGAAATTTTGAAAATAGTTTGACTGTAAAAAAAATCTTAGAAATAATAAAATCGCCCAAAAAAACCCCGTATATGTTTTTTCAAAAAATCATATTTCAAAATCTAGGTGTTGGACGCTTAACTCTTTTTATTGTGTTACCAGTGGCATCTTTCAAATTGTCAAACAAAATTTTCCCTATCTATAATAACAACTTCGTCGTTTTTCATTTTCTTTTTAGAAATCTATTCGTAACTTAATTCAGAAATTGTATAGTATCGATTAAAAAAAAATTCAACTCTCTACAGCCTACCGTTTAGAAATTTTTACCACATCCTTTTACCCCGATTTACAGTATTCAATTACTGAATTTTTAAAAAGGCATACGCAGCCTTATTTCGTAGGGCGTAATTTGATCAGTGATAAATATCGCTTTTAAGCAACAGTTCTAAAACTGTTAGGAGCTTTCATTTTCTTTGAAGAAAGTTCCTCCGGGGTTTAGCCTACTGACATCTTTTATTTACAGTAAAACCCGGATAAGTGCCTCTCGCTTAAGTGCCTAACCCGCATAAGTGCCTTTGTTTTTTAGAACCAAAATTTTAAGGATTTTTTCATATAAAACTCATCTTTTAAGTACCTTTCGCTTAACTGCCTTTCCCGCTTAACTACCTTCTATTTTAAATACTTATAATTGAATTTACTTGCAGGAAATTCTTTTAAGTACACATTTGAAACAAGTTTCAGCAGTAAGAAAAACTTCATTTGCTAAAGAGCTTTAAGATTCAAAAATTCTACTAAAAGTAGAAACTAAGTAGTTAGTTATTTTAAACTTCCAAAGTTATTTTGTTTGTGAAGATTCTGTTTTTAATAACATTGGTCGGCAACGAAAATAGAGCAGGAAGCAAACCCTACTTTTCTAAAGGATTTTTGTGTGCTGAGTCCGAATCCGAAGTCAAAATTTCACAAGCACGTCACGTTTTCGAAATACTTGAATATTAACAGGTCAAAAACGCGTTTTTTGGGTACATTTGACGTCAAATTACATTACCGTTAAGTTATTTTTTTTCCAAAACTACTTATGCAATCTCGAAACGCCATATTAAAAGGTCCTTAAGTTACTTATTTTTTTTTTCAAATTATTTTTTTTTTCTCGAAGATATTGAAAAAAGAAATTTATGATAAATATCTATGTTAAATAATCCGCGCCTACTCGCAGGAGAAGCCTCTCAACACATACAACATCTCAAAGGAACAGGCGATCAGCGAACAAGCTGTGTATACCTTCTTTTTACTTAGCAACCAACAACACCAGCCAACGATTGTGTGTGTGTTGCATCCTTCTTTTTCCTCCTCTCATTTTCCTCAGTCAAAAATGTCAGTCATAAAAAGACCTTTAAATTAAAAGGACGTGCTGCGCGCAGTCACAAACAAGACAGTTCGTGTTTTATTTATTTATTTATTTATTTATTTCATATAGATACATTTTAATATTACAGTCCACTCTCTAGTTTATTGTTCACGGTCCTTCGACACCCAATTTGTTCTAAGCGACCTGTCCTTTAATAAAATTAATAAAACAAAAAAAAAACTATTTACTCGTATAAACGTAAATTATGTAACAGATACAAGCTAGAAACAGTAGATCCTTCTGTGAGTGTGTGACATTTAAAGACAAAAAAATCCGCGTGTGCATACAGAAAAAACACCCTTGTGCTTGTGCAGCGTGTGAAAAAGAAAAAGAAATACCTACAAATACAAAAGCAAATACATTCCGTTATTAAAAAAATAATAATAATAGGTATACAAAATACATTACAAACCAAAAAGAGTTAAAAGAATAGAAAAAAAAGAAAACAAAAAATAGAAGTTGAGCGAAGATGTCGCACGAAATAAAAGTATTACGATATACATATTTTGTATCGATATGTGATGATGTGCAGTGATAAATAAAAAATATAACCGTAATCAAGAGGCAATCAATGAATTCCTCTTTGAAGATTTCTTTGACTGTGTTTCACATCCATTTGCTTGTTAATTGAAATACTTAGTTCAGCGTTATAAAAACTAACAAAATAGGTTTTCATATTTATGTACCTATAATGTACGTAAGTATGTAATAGGTTTCTAAGTTTTTAAAAAATCAAACGAAATAGGTATTTACAAATTATATTGCAGTATATATATAAAATGAATCATGAAAATTTAATAGTTATCCTTGATTGTGTTCCCATCAAGACTTTTCAAAAATATGGCTCATACGTCATACCTCCTTAATATATATATGTACCTACAATCATGCAAATCATTATTTACATACCTACCTAATTATTTTGTTTCAAATGAGATCACTACCTGGGTATACCAACTCTTGCGGGGATACATTCAGGTATCTATGTACATTTGTACGTGGACGTGCACACAAATAATGCAATAAGATGATTGTGAATACAAATAAGGGACGAAGTAAAAACAAAAAGAAAACTAAAGAAAATTGTTTGATATCATATTGGCTGTCCGTTTGCGTGGTTTCTTAATGGCGGTATTTATTACACAATATATGTACAAGTACATGTGTATGTATCTTGGATGTATCTTGGATGATGTATACATGTGATGTATCTATTTTGAGAGTCTAACTTCTTCAAAATCCTTTATAATTTTTGCGCAGCAAATGTGTTTGTTTTGTTTGATTTTTTACTGTAGCTGTTGTGCTCTGTTTAAGTGTTGTTGTTTTGAATAAAAACCCCGTTAGGTTGCTTTTGTGTTATGCCGATCATGTAGGTTGCTTCTCTCTTAGTAAGGATATTGCTGTTTTGTTTTTTGGTTTAGGTTGGGGATGCATGTATGTACCTATGTAGGCACGTAGGTATGTATCTCGATCGGAAGTATAAATGATATGACATCTCATTCTCCTGTTGGGTCGAATTGGGAGGTAGGTATGTACATACCTTGATAGTATGGTGTAGCGTTAGCGTGTAGATATGTATCTTGGCCCATAAATAGATTGGTAGGTGGGTGGGATAAGACTAATTGTTATTGTATGACAATTGATTGTAGTAATTATGGAAACATATGATTACTTTTGTGGTGAGGTTCATCGAGAAAGTCGCTCGTTGGCTGTGTGATAAATTGTATCGTTAGAATTTTACAGGTTATAGGTATATAAAGATTTGACCACACAGTATCAAATGCATATTGTCTTCATTAAATTCAAGTCTACCTATTAGAATTGAATAAGATACGCTCAACGCAATTACTTACATACAATTAAAAAAAAAAAAAATTATCTATTACGAATAATTAGCACCTAATCAAAACAAAAACAAAAAACAAATACAGCGTGCATTGTGTAACATGAAGGTATTTTACCTTTGCAATTGCATATGCCACATCAAGATTTAAAAACTCAGACAAATCTGTGGTGTGGAGGATATTTTTATTCATATGTTAAAAAAGAGAAACCAAAAATACTAAAGTATAGAAAGAACTTTAACCATTTAGCAACTTTTCACAGTTTTTAGAAAAAGTGGAATAAAATTACATCTGCAATAAATTATGTGTACAAAAAGAAATACAATCGTCATTGTATAGAGCTACACCTCCAGTGAAATAGATTTCATTGTACTGACTAAAAGAGCGGGTATACTTAGGCGGGTGTTTTATATAAAACAATTCAATTTTTAGCCAACTAAGCTAATCGCAACGAATCAAGAGGAGCAGAATAATAAAAAAAAGGGTAAAACCAAACGATTATAAAATAATTACAAAATAATAATAATAAACAACAAAAAAAAGGACAATGCAAAGTTCAAAGTTATTCACGAAAACTGAATTAAAATTCTTATGTTATAGCAGAAGACATAATGCTTTAAAGAATGCTATAAGAAACTAGTGCAAGTAGATTGAAGTAGCAACTGCTCAAAAATTATACGATCTTTCCTCTAAGGAGAGTAACAAAACATACAAGTGCATTTTCGCAAATGGATTGTCACAATAATTGTTTAATTGTTTGTTTTTATTTATACTAATACAGGCGCATATTTAAATTTTATTTCAGAAGTTTCTTTGTTCTATTGTTTCACTTGTTTCCTATTGGAATATATTTCTTATCTTAATTTGGCAAGTAGGATTTGTATTCCCATCTTGTACGATAGTACGATTAGTCGTGCTGCAAATGTATGTAAAAACAAAACTTTTTATTTTGAATGTGCGTTCTTACAAAACGCACATTCTTGTAGAAAAGTGTTGCCAATGCGGGGTGACCATTTAAAATTGTATAATCTGAATGTGCTTTCGCAGAAAAAGCACATTCTTGCAGAAAGGTTTACCTACAAGGGTGACTTTTAAACTTTTCATTTTGCGTGTGCGTTCTTACAAAACGCACATTCTTGCAGAAAAAGAGTTGCCAACGCAGGGTGACCTTTTTAAAAAATTTTAATCTGAGTGTGCTTTCGCAAAAAAAAAAAAAAAAAAAAAACATTCTTGCAGAAAGGTTTACCTACACGGGTGACCTTTAAGCCTTTCATTTTGAGTGTGCGTTCTTACAAAACGCACATTCTTGCAGAAAAAGAGTTGCCAACGCAGGGTGACCTTTTTAATAAATTTTAATCTGAAAGTGCTTTCGCAAAAAACATTCTTGCAGAAAGGTTTACCTACAAGGGTGACCTTTAAACTTTTCATTTTGAATGTGCGTTCTTACAAAACGCACATTTTTCTCAATTCCATTTTGAGTGTGCGTTTGCAAGATGAATCATTTGTTCATGAGACAAAGTTCATCCGAGCGTACATTCTTGCAGGAAAGCAGATCGCCTATATAGGGTGTCCTTTTCTCAAATCCATTTTGAGTGTGCGTTTGCAAGATGAATCATTTGTTCATGAGACAAACTTCATCCGAGCGTACATTCTTGCAGGAAAGCAGATCGCCTACATAGGGTGTCCTTTTCTCAATTCCATTTTGAGTGCACGTTCTTACAAAACGTACATTCTTGCAGGAAAGCAGATCGCCTACATAAGGTGTCCTTTTCTCAATTCAAATTTGAGTGTGCGTTTGCAAGATGAATCATTTGTTCATGAGACAAAGTTCATCCGAGCGTACATTCTTGCAGGAAAGCAGATCGCCTACATAGGGTGTCCTTTTCTCAAATCCATTTTGAGTGTGCGTTTGCAAGATGAATCATTTGTTCATGAGACAAAATTCATCCGAGCGTACATTCTTGCAGGAAAGCAGATCGCCTACATAGGGTGTCCTTTTCTCAATTCCATTTTGAGTGCACGTTCTTACAAAACGTACATTCTTGCAGGAAAGCAGATCGCCTACATAAGGTGTCCTTTTCTCAATTCAAATTTGAGTGTGCGTTTGCAAGATGAATCATTTGTTCATGAGACAAAGTTCATCCGAGCGTACATTCTTGCAGGAAAGCAGATCGCCTACATAGGGTGTCCTTTTCTCAAATCCATTTTGAGTGTGCGTTTGCAAGATGAATCATTTGTTCATGAGACAAAATTCATCCGAGCGTACATTCTTGCAGGAAAGCAGATCGCCTACATAGGGTGTCCTTTTCTCAAATCCATTTTGAGTGTGCGTTTGCAAGATGAATCATTTGTTCATGAGACAAAGTTCATCCGAGCGTACATTCTTGCAGAAAAGCAGATCGCCTACATAGGGTGTCCTTTTCTCAAATCCATTTTGAGTATGCGTTTGCAAGATGAATCATTTGTTCATGAGACAAAATTCATCCGAGCGTACATTCTTGCAGGAAAGCAGATCGCCTACATAGGGTGTCCTTTTCTCAATTCAAATTTGAGTGTACGTTTGCAAGATGGATCATTTGTTCATGAGACAAAATTCATCCTGGCGTACATTCTTCCAAAAAAGAAAAGCAGACTGCCTTCGAAGGGCATCCTTTTCACAATTCAAATTTGAGTGTACGTTCGCAGGATGGATCATTTGTTCATGAGACAAAATTCATCCCGGCGTACATTCTTCCAAAAAAGAAAAGCAGACTGCCTTCGAAGGACATCCTTTTCACAATTCAAATTTGAGTGTACGTTCGCAGGATGGATCATTTGTTCATGAGACAAAATTCATCCCGGCGTACATTCTTCCAAAAAAGAAAAGCAGACTGCCTTCGAAGGGCATCCTTTTCACAATTCAAATTTGAGTGTACGTTCGCAGGATGGATCATTTGTTCATGAGACAAAATTCATCCCGGCGTACATTCTTCCAAAAAAGAAAAGCAGACTGCCTTCGAAGGGCATCCTTTTCACAATTCAAATTTGAGTGTACGTTCGCAGGATGGATCATTTGTTCATGAGACAAAATTCATCCCAGCGTACATTCTTCCAAAAAGAAAAGCAGATTGCCTTCGAAGGGCATCCTTTTCAGAATTCAATTCTGAGTGTACGTTCGCAGGGTGAATCATTTGTTCATGAGACAAAATTCATCCCAGCGTACATTCTTCCAAAAAGAAAAGCAGATTGCCTTCGAAGGGCATCCTTTTCACAATTCAATTCTGAGTGTACGTTCGCAGGGTGAATCATTTGTACATTCTTCCAAAAAGAAAAGCAGATTGCCTTCGTAGGGCATCCTTTTCACAATTCAATTCTGAGTGTACGTTCGCAGGGTGAATCATTTGTTCATGAGACAAAATTCATCCCGGCGTATATTCTTCCAAAAAAGAAAAGCATCAGACTGCCTTCGAAAGGCATCCTTTTCACAATTCAATTTTGAGTGTACGTTCGCAGGATGAATCATTGGTTCATGAGACAAAATTCATCCCAGCGTGCATTCTTCCAAAGAAGAAAAGCAGATCGCCTTCGAAGGGCATCCTTTTCACAATACGAATTTGATTGTGCGTTCGTAGGATGAATCATTTGTTCAAAAGACAAATTTCATTCCAGCGTACATTCTTCCAGAAAAGCAGACTACCCACATAGGGTATCCTTTTCCCATTTTGAGTATGCGTTCGCAGGATGAATCATTTGTTCAACAGACAAAATTCATCCTTGCGTACATTCTTACAAGAAACAAGGATGAATCTTTTGTTCAAGAGACAAAATGCATTCCAAAAATTATCATTTTACAGTAAATATTTACCAATGAAAAACACTTCTAACATACATACATATAAATATTAAATTTCAAAACACACTCATTTCAAAAACATACATACATTTGTAATATTCCTCCAAATAGGAAGCATAATTAAATATTTTCTTCTTTATTTTCTTTTCTTTCCGAGCGACACATGAAAGATCGTTTATAATTCTCTTGATTCTGCCGAATCAAAGTGGGCAGGGACATCTCTTATGCGTTCAAGCTCAAGAAAAATGATATAGTCCATCAATGGCAGCAAGTGATCCATTCACAAGCAGGCAGGTTTGTGTTACAACAGTAGCGGCAACAGAAGAAACATTGATATCAGAGTGATGGCTCGATATCGGCCTGTTCTTCATCAAAACTATCAACAGAAATTCCTTTATCGGCAGCTCTTCAACAATTATTTGTCATCATTCAACGGCATTCATCTGGGAATGTTGTAATGCGCCTAGGCTTCAATACCTCTTCAATTTTAAAAATACATCAGTATCTAAAAGTCCTAATACAGCCATCAATTAAAAAATTTTGCAAATAAACGGAACAAGTTTTCCACCCTCAAATTCAAATATTTTAATTCTTCATCAAGTTAAGCAGAGCAGACATTCTTAACAAGCCATCTGTTTCACAACAACAGCAGTAGAATGCGAATGCATAAACAGCTTTTACAACGTCTAATACAAATGGTGGGCCACTTCAAAATCCCCAAGAGATTCAACAGATCATTAGTCTGCAAAACAGTCAACTATAAGGTCTATACGAGCAAAGATCCCCTCAGTCAATTCACTACATATTACCCGAATCGACTTGGTTTTTTCCATTGGCATTTACAACAGGGGCGCCAATGGTTTTCCCAATGTCCTTGAGCAAATGCTATTCGGAAGAAGCCCCCACCCAACGCATCGAAGATCAACAATCATCAAATATTAAACCGAAGGTTTAAAGTGGGCAGGATGTTAAATAATCCGCGCCTACTCGCAGGAGAAGCCTCTCAACACATACAACATCTCAAAGGAACAGGCGATCAGCGAACAAGCTGTGTATACCTTCTTTTTACTTAGCAACCAACAACACCAGCCAACGATTGTGTGTGTGTTGCATCCTTCTTTTTCCTCCTCTCATTTTCCTCAGTCAAAAATGTCAGTCATAAAAAGACCTTTAAATTAAAAGGACGTGCTGCGCGCAGTCACAAACAAGACAGTTCGTGTTTTATTTATTTATTTATTTATTTATTTCATATAGATACATTTTAATATTACAGTCCACTCTCTAGTTTATTGTTCAATCTATAAATCTTGCTTGTTTTTTTTTCAAAGAAATGAATGGTTTTTGAACCAAATTTCAGTTTGCGTCTTCTGTTTTTGACTTTAAAAAAGCACCATATTACGGGAAAATATATATATTTTTGACTAAACATCAAAAAGAACTAAATTGAAAATTAACATCACAATAGGCCCATCAGAGGCCGCAGTGATAAGGCGAATTATTCCCACCTCTCACCCTAATCTTAAATTGAAAATTAGTTTTTGGGAGTTTGTAGCGAAAATAGTGATGAGTGTAGCTCAAAAACTAGACGTGATAGAATAAATCTGTAAACAGTTTTGAATTCAGCACACTAAAGTTAATTAAAATTAATTTACAAAGTTCTTGCTCCCGACTTTTTTTTTGTTTTTTGCCGACCAGTGAATCAAACATATTTTTTTATATTTTTAAGTAAATATAGAGATAAGTGCCTATGAGCATTTAAGCGGGTTCTTGTAAGTAACTTACCCGCTTTAGTGCCTAACAAAACGGGGCATTTAAGGTGAGGTACTTATCCGGGTTTTACTGTATATCTATTCGTTGTCAAAGCAAGGCTTATTACTCACAATTTGTTTCCATAAATATGTGTCAATATTTTGTTTAACAAAATTGAATAAGTCTTAGGCCCAATTTATTCACACTCCATTAAATTTAAAGTCTCCATTAAAAACGGGAAATTTTAAAATTTGTATGTGATTTGACAGATTTTTTATTTTTAATGGGGCCTTTAAATATAATGGAGAGTGAATAAATTGGACCTTAGTCTACTTTTCTACGTTTAAGTCTACGTTTACTTTTCACTTATTTGGCAAAAGTAATTTGAACTTTATAAAAGGTGTTGCCTTCAGCTGGCCTTCAACATTGTTAAAAAAACTTCTGAACATCACACCTTCTTTATTGTTGAAACTTTCAAGTGTTATAATGCCTTTAAGCTTAATTTCCAGCCACTTGTTGGAAGACAAGAAAGTTTCCACTAAAAAGCCTTCTCTTTTTCTCTCTTTTCCTTAAAACACTCAACAAAGTATTCAAGTACTCAAAATTCAAAAATGTTCAATCTAGTTTGAAGTTATAAATCATTTCTGTTGCATATCTATATACACAGAAATAAAGAAAGATGCAACCAAAAAAACCTCTGTCTTTCATGACCATTATTGCTGCTGCTGCAGCAACATCGCTGCCACCACCACCACCATCATTATTTTAAAGCGTGATTCATTCGTTTTATTGGATTTTCTATACCCAGACTATATAGGATCAGCTACTATCACCATGACGAAGCATCCTCCTAGCATATCAATTAAACCATTTTTACTGCCTGTTTCTGCATAAACTGTCATGCAGTCTAAAAATAAAGGACCAAAAAAAATAAAAAAAAAAAAAATCTGTCTGATGCATGGATTCTAGCTCTAGCCTTAGGTCCGGAATTGCATTGAATAACCAAAATGTTGGCCCAAAACATGACTGCCAGCATTGAAACCAGACATTCACATATTTTTTCTCTTTGGCTCTAGTGTTTTTTTGTTACAGTTTTTTCATTTTTTGTTGAAGTTATTCCCAAAAATAAAGGATGCTTCGCCTGATTGATACTGTCATAAAAATGCATATTTTGTGAAAAAAAAAAAACGAATTTAGAAAGAAAAATCGTTTGTTTTTAGTCCCTTTTTTTTGTGTCGTGTCGTTGCCTTTACTAAACGGCTGAACTTTATGTGAGTTTGTGCAATTTAAGTGCGAAATCTGTTTTAATGGCTATGATATTGGTGGTTTTATGTTTTTGGTAATAAACAAGTGCAATCATTAATGCTTGTTATTGTTTTGGGTGTGGTAATAAAATTACATGACACAAGTCCATGCTGAATTTAGATGTAGGATGGTGGTAAGGCAATAATAGGTTCAAACATTTACAGCTTATAGGTGTTAATCGTTGAGGATTTAGAAGACTTTGTTGTTCAATTAAAATTTCAGTTTGAGAAATGTTTGTACGTTTTCTAAGACCTAAGCGATTCGCAACGTCTAAATAGCCAAAAAAAAACTTTAAAAATATAAAATTAAAATAATTTAACTTTTTGGTTTTATTTAAAATAATATTTATTTTATTTTTAAATTTAAGAAAATTATGACTTGTGTCAACAAATTAAGCCCGATGATGGATGACAAATATCCAAAACGCGTCGCTAATTAAAACTGTAAAACTAAATAATGTTGTGATAATTTTCTTAAATTTAAAAATATAATAAATATTATTTTAAATATAACCAAAAGTTTAATAATTTTAAATTTTTTTTAGTTTTTAAAATTTTTATTTTATTTTTACACACATATGTAGGTATATCAATTCACACACAACATGGAGACAACAACACAAAATTAAAAAAAAAAGCAAAAAACGTCTAGAATAAAAAAAAGCCCTTCAAGTGACAAATAAAAATCGGCAGGTCACTGTGGCGTATGCGTAACATAGTTTTGTTCTATAGAATTTTTTTTTGTTTTTTTGATTTTCTAATGATATTAAAATATCAATATTGCAGTTATCTGCTGAAGAATTGAAAAGGAGTCACTGTAATATCTTTTTCGTTCTACCAAGTAATTAAGCGTAAATTGAAGAACTCATTAGCCGTAAATTTATTTAGGTATAATGTAAGAAATAATTATTTAGGGCTCTGTTTTATCTCTTTTCGCCACATTGATTCCAATTTAATTTCTAAGATGTTTATGCTTCAATTTCATCAAAGTGTTACAATTTTTGAGAAAAATATAGTTTCTAAGGAAAAAAGTAATTAGGTTTATTCATATTTGACAATTTCCACATTAATAGTCTAAAGTCTAAACTAATTATAATTTATCATTAAAAACATTTGAATTTGAAGAACTTTAACAACATTAATTTTTTTAATTTTAAAAACGTAATTTAAATTTATTTTGGTTTTTATTATTATTTTTTTTATAGAAGAATATTTTTAAACGACACACATTTTATCCTAATTATATATACATTTTCACACTATTTTTTTTTTTTTGCACATTTTACATAATGCATGAATGTGACTTAACTTAAATGTGCATAGCATGCTTCATACTCTTTTTTTATCCTTAGGGAAAGGAAAATAACAAGAAAAAACACTTTTCTAGACGTTAACCCAGCAAAAAATGGATGTAAGAGGGAGCTTATCATTATATGAAATAGCTACCTGATGGTATTTTTTAGCGCAAAAATGCAAATAATTTTGTATAGACGGTGTTCGTATAAAAGAGAGTCCTTGTGATTTTTTCTATTTTCAATTTTTCGTAATATTGAAATATTTTGAAAAAAAAATAAGTATTTAAACAATTTATTAAAAAGTTAAAAATTCATCTCTTAACCGCTATTAGGGTAAATTATAATGATGAAAGTATTTAACTCACAAAATGAAAACAATTAATGTGAATGAAAACAAGTTGTTTTAAACGATTCCTAGAATAAATAAAATATGTACTCTGGCATTGTACATATTGCCCTACAATTCTAGGAATTTATTGCTTCCAACCGTTGCATGAAAATGAAATACATTTACACAAATGATGAGAGAATATTATTTGATATTATCAAAAATTGTTGAAATAGTCCCATATAAATTAGTTTTTAATTGAAAATACTCTTAAAGTAATTTCTTTTATCGGTCGGTGCAGGGTCATAAGTGAAGGGGCCAAAAGTACATAATGTACTATTGACTCACTCGAGTGTCTCAAAAATTCACAAAAGAAAGCCAGATTTTCCTAATTAAAAAAAAAATTATATTAAAGGTGTTTCAGAAAGTATGTAGTATTTGTAAGAGATGTAGAAATACTCATTTTTTTTAAGAATATTTTTGTAAATAGATTTTAAAAAATTAATTTTTTTTTTAACATCGCACAGCGCGGTATTTTGACCTAAAGCGTGCACGCTTTACCACAGGTGGTCATAAATCAAGTATCTCAATTTTGGCCCCCAGGATTAAGTTTATGTCCCATAACAGGTAGATAACCAGGCTACTTTTTAGTGAAGTCTATATATAAATTAGTCAACCGAGTTTGCCACCATCAGTTGCAAGTTGCACTATTTGGGTAAACACGAATTTTTTTTGCGATTTTTTATTAAAAAAAGTGAACTTTCTTAGTGTTTTTTTTTTTTAACTTAAAAGTGATTTTGGTGAAAATTTAATTGTATATGCAAGTCAATTTTTTCATACGGAGGGGTTGAAGTACACCCTTAAAAATTTTTCACTTTTTTCGTCGTTTTTTTTTTAAACATTAGTGTTTTAAAAATAGTGCAACACGCCGCAACGTGGTATAAGCTATATATTATTAAACTGCAGGGTATGTGGAACAATTTTGCATTTCAAGAGTTTGCTCGAGTCTAAAAACTACCAGGTAATTAAATAATGATAAAAAATATCCATAATTTTATACAGAATAAGTTAAAAAAAGAAAACAAATTTTTTTTTTCTAAATTTCATCTTTAAAACTTAATTTCTCGAAAACAACCTAATGAAATAACTTGAGTCAAAAAGCAAAATAAAGAATAAACTACCAGCTTTAAGAAAAGTTATAGCACAGGACTGTACGTGCATTTTTTGATTTTTAATATTTTTTTTTCATGGCTAATTGGGAGCTAAGCACTTAAGTGGGTTTTTTTTAATGAAAAATTTTCCTTCCAAATAACTTTTTAGTCATTTGGTACCTATTTGAAGTGAAAAATATGCCCAAATATTTTTGGCCAGGTTTTAGATCAAAATAACGCGTATGAATTTTTTTTTTTTAAACTGACACGAGTTTCGTTTTTATAGACTATAGATGACCCGGCGGACTTCGTTTTATCTTTTTTACCATTTATTTTCAATTTTTTACTCTGTAGTGTGTGAACCTTTGGTTTTTTTTTGTTTAAGCTTCTGTCTCACAGGTGGCTAGCACTTTCGAACGCTCATTTTAACTGTAATTTAAAAATATTTTTCTCTCTTTTACAGATTTTGGTTTCGTTCAGTTTTGTATCAGAACTTACTAAGACGCAAATTTTGAATATAACTATTTACACGACAAATTAATTTATTATTATTTTTACTTATCACTTAGATAGAAAAAAGAAAGTTCCTATGCAAAAATTGTTTTTTGAATATTTCTTAAACGCAAAGTGCACAACATATGATTTTGGGAATGTATCAAGGACTCGAGCTGAACAAACGAATGCAATTAGTTTTATACGTCTATATCAAAATTTGAGGGTTTCAGACTTCCTATAAAATATGAAATGCTCCAAATTTTTTTTGAGCGGTGGACAAACGAAAATTTTGGATGGACAAACATGATTTTTGAAATCGCAGTTTTTGCTTTACGTTTTTGTGATATAATTTTTGAACTAAGAAGACAAACCGAAAAAGTAATGGAATTTATTGGAATTACCATGGTAAATTGAGAAAAGATGTAAGTTTTTACACTGAAAAAAAAAAATTAATTATTAAGAGATTTTTAATTTGAAACAGTTTTTGTAATAGTAATAGTAATTTGTCATAGTTTTTGAACTAAAGGTGGACTAAAGAGAAAAAAAGTTGGGCTACCTTTGGGCAAACGAACCATCGTTTCGACGGTTAAACTTCATTACCTCGTAAGTCGTTTTTGACTTTTTTTTTAGAAATCGAAAAAAACAATTTAAAAAAAATGAAAGAAATACAAAAATTGTTTTTTTTTTTAAACTGAAATCAACTTTTTTTGTATTTCTTTCATTTAAAAAAATTGTTTTAAGAGGTTTTTTTCGATTTAAAAAAAAAAGTCAAAAACGACTTACGAGGTTATGAAGTTTAACCGTCGAAACGGTGGTTCGTTTGCCCAAAGGTAGCCCAACTTTTTTTCTCTTTAGTTCACCTTTAGTTCAAAAACTTCGTCGGTTTTTATTTTTAGCTAACGATTTTTTTCACAAGAAAAAAAAAACATAATTTTTTCGGTTTCTGATATGAATAAAAGTTTCTTATTTTGTATCTTTTAAAAAATGGTGGAATACCCTGGGCAACGCACATAGGGGTATTTGCCAGTTTTACGCGGACAAAATTTTTTTTCGATTTTTCTTCAACGACAAGGTAATTAAATACCCCTATCTGCTGTAACTAAATACCCCTATCTGCTGTAACGAAGCATCACACTTTCCTTTCCACCGCAAACCAATTTAATTAAAGCTGTATGGAAACCAACCATCCCGGACTATAAACCCGAAACCAAAATAAAAGAACGTCCCAGACTATGCCATCAACAGCAACAAAAAGAAATCAGTTTAATTAAAACTATTTGGCAACCGCCCATCCCGGACTATAAAACTGATACCGAAACAACTGAACGTCCCGCCATCATGCCATCAATAGCAACAACACAAACACGACAACATACATTTTGTTTTATACTCAAAACTATTATTATTATTAATTTAACATCAATTTTACCGTTTAATTTTATATAGTTCACACTTGCTTTGTGTAAAAATATTACTAAGTAGAAGTAAAAAATTCCGAATAAACGAGAAATCTTTTGAATCTACTTCGAGTAGACGATTTCTCCCTCAATACACCTATTTAAGCCATAATAGATATACCATATTGTTGTAAATTTTTTGAATGTTGGCAAATTTCCGTTTTGACGTTAGCTAGGTAGATTTAGCGTCTCTTTCTGAGTTCTATTCTCACTTTGAGTTAAGGGCGTTACTTCCGATTCCGACCATTAGGTATAATTCCCGTCTCTATCCGAAGCCACCATCTCATTTGGAGTTTGGTCATAATTCCCGAAACCACCATCTCACTCTGAGTTTGGTCATAATAGCATATTTTGGTCACTGTAGGATTTATTTCTTTTATCTCCGTCCGAGATCCCTTGCTCTCTTGGAGTATTGGGCATTATTTTTAAGTAGTATATAAGTTTTATTTAAAATAGTTATTTAAAGAAAGTAGAGAACAATAAAGAACGATTCTATAGTGAAAATAAAGAATTTGAGTTTTTGGTTTCTTCTATAGCCAAGTTTTACTGTGCTTTCTTCGGCAAAGCCCTGGAATCGGCGAGCTTACTTCAGCCTTTGATAAAAAAGCATCACAGTGCAACCTTAGCCCAAAAAAACAGGGCAAACCAACTTTTCACATAGCTACCCTTAATGTCATTTGATTGAGATCTATGATCATTTGAGGGAGTTAATACAAGTCGTGACGTTCACGTAATCTTTGTATAAAATTATATGTCAGAGTCCATCAATTTCCTCTGAAATTGAAAATATACTTCAAGTTATTCCTATTCATCCTTGAAAGTTGATTTTATTTATGACTGTTCAATTGTTTGTCTCAAATCCTAATAATACTTCATGTCACTTTTAAATAAAAAATTTCAAACATTGACAATAAAAGCATCTTATTGTCAATTTAAAAGTACATTCAACTTTGAAATTCTCTGTCTTCCATCCACTTAATATGGATCCACTCCACTTACGTCGTAACACCTCAAAAACTTGGAATATCCTTTGCATCTTCAACATTAATGTGAAACAATTTAATTCAAAAGCCACCTAAGTGTTACCTAAACTTCTAAAACACAGACACACACAAAAACACTTTCTAACTATATAAAATGTTGTATAAGGAAAAGCATTCTACTTAAATATTTCATCCTTCTTAAGTGTGCATATGTATGTAGTATGTTCTCCCAGTGTGCTAATAATTTAAATTCAAGAACTGACACCGTAAACAATGTTCTGTGCTGTATTGCAAGAGAAAAGAGACACCCAACGAAAATTGATTATTTTTCTTTTTTGTTTTTGTGCTTTAAGTTTTTCTTGCATGGGCATCTGTTGGTGTCGAAGAAACTCTTCCTGTAGGATTTAGCTCTCGTGCAGTGAATGGCACTTATATTATAATCCTTCGTGGCAACAAACTTTTCATCTTTTCTCTCTCTCTTTATATAGGTATGTGTATTTAAAGGTATCTTAGTACAGAGTGTCTGGTTGCTTTTTGGGTAGGGAAGGGATATATACAAGTATGATGGCCAAAATAAATGAAACATAATCGTGCTTTCTTATAATATGGATCAGGAGCAGAATTGCATTTGCCAATATTTATGTATGTGTGTTTATGTTTATTTTGCAGAAATGCAGTACATCGACACCATGACAGTTCTAAAAGTGGTTCCTTTTGTTTTCTTTTTTAGAAAAAGTTCTTGCTTTCTTCCAAGAATGGTATTTTATTTATTTATGATCTAGAATTCATAATCTTTTAATTTGCAACTTGAGAATACTATACTTAATCATTATCCTTTGTAAAAATAATATTAAATATACTCGTAGTATAAGGGATTGTAGCAAAAGAGTGTTTTTTTAGTAAGAAAGAACAGTTTTGAAAAGGGTTTTGAAATTGTATGCACTTTTAAAAATGTCATAAAAATGTTATATAATGTAAAATCCATGAAAATTAATTCAGTTCAGTCCTTGGACTTTCATGAGAAATTTCGTAACTCAACTAAAAGTCAAAAAATTGAGTCTAAAACGGCTGTCCGAAAATCTTAAAATTTGGCAATAGCGAAATAGTACAGGTAAAATAGGCATTTAAAAAAAAAAATTGTTAAACTCATGAAACTTGGCAAAAAGTTTGCTTTTGGGATAAGAACCGAGTAAAAAAAGTCTATACAAAAAAGTTGGGTGGAAGGGTGTTTTTCGCGGACAAGAGGGAGGGGGTGAAGGCCAAAAATATACTGAAAAAAATTGTGAATATCATCATATGACACATGTTTTCAAGGTATTTTTTGATGCTGAATCTAATGTCTAATAAGGTCAATATGATTGCCGAAGCCGATTAAAAACAAGGGTGCTTGTTTTTTTGACTTCAACAAGTAAAATATAACCGAAACCCATGTGAAAAACATGCTACACTGATAAAATTCGGGATGAAGGTTTTAGATAAAGCAGGACAAAGGATTCATAAAGTTCTTAAAATTATTTTTGGAGAAAGGGTGTTTTTTTGATGGGTTAAGTTGTGTGTGAGGAAGGTATCATAACAGCTGACTTAAATTTTATTAATCTTTAAAACTTGGTGTAAATGTTTTAGTTGGTATAAGAATTAAGAATCTATAAAGTGGACAAAATTATCTTGAGTGAAAGGGTGTTTTTATTTTAAGAAATGATGAAATTCGGAATTAGTACCACAAAAACTAGGAAAAATTGTTAAAATTGGTAAAAATGTTTAATTTATAACAGAAGCCAAGAACCCGAACAGTCTATACAAATATTTTAGAATAAAGGGTGTTTTTTTTTTTTGGGAAATAGGAAAAAATCCGCGATAGGTCCGATAAAATCAATGGTATAAATGGTACCCTTACAAAATTCATTTAATATGTTCTCTTTCCCATGGGAATTACGAATAATGTAAGTCTATAAATTGTCTTCATGTGAAAGGGTGTTTTTTTTAGAAGTGAAGAAAATATGGGTATATTTGAAAAAGTGTGTAATACAAGAGTAATGTTAGTGGTACCCTATTGAAATTTAGTAATTATGTTACTTTTAAGATAAGACACAATAATCTAAAGTGCCTATAAAAATATCACGGTTAAAAGGGTGTTTTTTTGAGTGAAAACAAAAATGATAGGTCACCCTAATGAAATTTGGTAACATTGATTTTGTGATAGAAAGCAAGAATAAAGAGTTATCATAAAAAAAAATTTGGTGAAAGTTCACAAAAATTTTCAGTTAAATTTAATCTATTAGACCGGGCGCTAGAGGTAGTTGAGTATACAAAATATGAGGACCGAGTTTCATCAATGGATTTGAGCTCAGAAGAGGTCAAAGATGAATAATGTGGATCTTGCCGGTCAATTTTGTGGTCCATTTTTTTTACTAAGCTATTTATTATGTCATAAAAATCATAGCAATAAACAAAGACATTCATGGATTTTTATTGCAGGAATAGTTCAATGGGTTATGAAAGGAGATAAAACCGCGAAGTGCCATTAAACGAGGAGGTGAAAATTGATGATAGGGGGCAAAAGCCCCTTTTTTGTTGTTGTTTTTCTTTTTGTCTTTGTCTTTTTTTGGCTTAGATAAACATTTATTCATTGTTCTAAATAAAAAAAGGAGACTAAATTTCTTTCAAAATGCTGGGCTCAATAAATTTTTCTATTGAAAATTAACCGAACCATACACTCAGAGAATTAAATTTTTTTTTTTCGTTTGCGGCTAAAGAATATCTTTTGCATCAAAAGAAAATCGTTTGCTGCAATGTTAATACATTAGCCGCAATAGTTAAGAGTTCACAGCAATTGTATTACATTCGACCCAAATAATAATTCCATAGCAGCAAACGTTATGCAAAACAACCCATTCGTTTGGAGGTCAATTTTCGTGTGTTCATTGCGGGAAAGAAAATACGTCCTACATCTAAACTCTTTGTTGTTTACTAGTAAATATTAATGTTTGCAACAAACGAATGAAGTCTTTGCGAAGCACCTTTCTAGAATGTTGTTTGTTTCAAAGAACTTTACTTTTGGTGCAAATATAGAATTCATTTACTACAAATGAATAAAAAAATCTTGATCGTTTGTTTCATGGAATAAGAAAATTATTTTTCCGCAAGCGAATTATCAGTTTGTAGCAAACGAATGAATACTTTTCGAAGAACATTTTCAGAATGTTGTTTGTTTCAAAGAACTTTCCATTTGGGGTAAATATTCAATTCATTTACTACAAACGAATACAAAAATCTTGATCATTTGTTTCATGGAATAAGAAAATTATTTTTCCGCAAGCGAATTATCAGTTTGTAGCAAACGAATGAATACTTTTCGAAGAACATTTTCAGAATGTTGTTTGTTTCAAAGAACTTTACATTTGGAGTAAATATTCAATTCATTTACTACAAACGAATACAAAAATCTTGATCGTTTGTTTCATGGAATAAGAAAATTATTTTCCCGCAAGCGAATCATCAGTTTGTAGCAAACGAATGAATACTTTTCGAACAACATTTCCAGAATGTTGTTTGTTTCAAAGAACTTTACATTTGGGGTAAATATTCAATTCATTTACTACAAACGAATATAAAAATCTTGAACGTTTTTTTTATGGAATAAGAAAATTATTTTCCCGCAAGCGAATCATCAGTTTGTAGCAAACGAATGAATACTTTTCGAACAACATTTTCAGAATGTTGTTTCTTTCAAAGAACTTTACATTTGGGGTAAATATTCAATTCATTTACTACAAACGAATACAAAAATCTTGAACGTTTTTTTCAAGAAATAAGAAAATTATTTTTCCGCAAGCGAATCATCAGTTTGTAGCAAACGAATGAATACTTTTCGAACAACATTTCCAGAATGTTGTTTGTTTCAAAGAACTTTACATTTGGAGTAAATATTCAATTCATTTACTACAAACGAATACAAAAATCTTGAACGTTTTTTTCAAGAAATAAGAAAATTATTTTTCCGCAAGCGAATCATCAGTTTGTAGCAAACGAATGAATACTTTTCGAACAACATTTCCAGAATGTTGTTTGTTTCAAAGAACTTTACATTTGGAGTAAATATTCAATTCATTTACTACAAACGAATACAAAAATCTTGAACGTTTTTTTCAAGAAATAAGAAAATTATTTTCCCGCAAGCGAATCATCAGTTTGTAGCAAACGAATGAATACTTTTCGAACAACATTTTCAGAATGTTGTTTCTTTCAAAGAACTTTACATTTGGGGTAAATATTCAATTCATTTACTACAAACGAATACAAAAATCTTGAACGTTTTTTTCAAGAAATAAGAAAATTATTTTTCCGCAAGCGAATCATCAGTTTGTAGCAAACGAATGAATACTTTTCGAACAACATTTCCAGAATGTTGTTTGTTTCAAAGAACTTTACATTTGGAGTAAATATTCAATTCATTTACTACAAACGAATACAAAAATCTTGAACGTTTTTTTCAAGAAATAAGAAAATTATTTTTCCGCAAGCGAATCATCAGTTTGTAGCAAACGAATGAATACTTTTCGAACAACATTTTCAGAATGTTGTTTCTTTCAAAGAACTTTACATTTGGGGTAAATATTCAATTCATTTACTACAAACGAATACAAAAATCTTGAACGTTTTTTTCAAGAAATAAGAAAATTATTTTTCCGCAAGCGAATCATCAGTTTGTAGCAAACGAATGAATACTTTTCGAACAACATTTCCAGAATGTTGTTTGTTTCAAAGAACTTTACATTTGGAGTAAATATTCAATTCATTTACTACAAACGAATACAAAAATCTTGAACGTTTTTTTCAAGAAATAAGAAAATTATTTTTCCGCAAGCGAATCATCAGTTTGTAGCAAACGAATGAATACTTTTCGAACAACATTTTCAGAATGTTGTTTCTTTCAAAGAACTTTACATTTGGGGTAAATATTCAATTCATTTACTACAAACGAATACAAAAATCTTGAACGTTTTTTTCAAGAAATAAGAAAATTATTTTCCCGCAAGCGAATCATCAGTTTGTAGCAAACGAATGAATACTTTTCGAAGAACATTTTTAGAATGTTGTTTGTTTCAAAGAACTTTACATTTGGAGTAAATATTCAATTCATTTACTACAAACGAATACAAAAATCTTGAACGTTTTTTTTCAAGAAATAAGAAAATTATTTTTCCGCAAGCGAATCATCAGTTTGTAGCAAACGAATGAATACTTTTCGAAGAACATTTTCAGAATGTTGTTTGTTTCATAGAACTTTCCATTTGGGGTAAATATTCAATTCATTTACTACAAACGAATACAAAAATCTTGATCGTTTTTTTTTATGGAATAAGAAAATTATTTTTCCGCAAGCGAATCATCAGTTTGTAGCAAACGAATGAATACTTTTCGAAGAACATTTTTAGAATGTTGTTTGTTTCAAAGAACTTTACATTTGGAGTAAATATTCAATTCATTTACTACAAACGAATACAAAAATCTTGAACGTTTTTTTTCAAGAAATAAGAAAATTATTTTTCCGCAAGCGAATCATCAGTTTGTAGCAAACGAATGAATACTTTTCGAAGAACATTTTCAGAATGTTGTTTGTTTCAAAGAACTTTCCATTTGGAGTAAATATTCAATTCATTTACTACAAACGAATACAAAAATCTTGATCGTTTTTTTCAAGAAATAAGAAAATTATTTTTCCGCAAGCGAATCATCAGTTTGTAGCAAACGAATGAATACTTTTCGAAGAACATTTTCAGAATGTTGTTTGTTTCAAAGAACTTTCCATTTGGGATAAATATTCAATTCATTTACTACAAACGAATACAAAAATCTTGATCGTTTTTTTTATGGAATAAGAAAATTATTTTACCGCAAGCGAATCATCAGTTTGTAGCAAACGAATGAATACTTTTCGAAGAACATTTTCAGAATGTTGTTTCTTTCAAAGAACTTTACATTTGGAGTAAATATTCAATTCATTTACTACAAACGAATACAAAAATCTTGAACGTTTTTTTTATGGAATAAGAAAATTATTTTCCCGCAAGCGAATCATCAGTTTGTAGCAAACGAATGAATACTTTTCGAAGAACATTTTCAGAATGTTGTTTGTTTCAAAGAACTTTACATTTGGAGTAAATATTCAATTCATTTACTACAAACGAATACAAAAATCTTGAACGTTTTTTTTATGGAATAAGAAAATTATTTTCCCGCAAGCGAATCATCAGTTTGTAGCAAACGAATGAATACTTTTCGAACAACATTTCCAGAATGTTGTTTCTTTCAATATACATTTCATTTACTACAAATGAATATAAAAATCTTAATCGTTATTTTCATGGAATAAGAAATAATTATTTTTATGCAAACGAATGAATGGTTGCGGGAAACATTTCTTCTATTTAATATTTAATAATTCATTCCATGTTTGTGAACAAAAATGTCTCCCTTTTTTGGTTTTCTACAGAAGAAATTCGATAGCAGCAATATAATTTATTGTTATTTTCAACTGAAGTTGTTTAAGCCCAACTTAACTTTTCAATTGAAAACAAGGATTTTAATTTTACGCATGTCTATCTTGTTTCACTTTAATATTTGTGCATATATGTATATAAACAGCCAAACATTGTAATAAAATTTTATTTGTTTTAATACAAATTAATTAAATTTTCTACTTATTTTGTAATCCTGGATAAAAATTAAGAAAGTTAACATAATGGAGGTAGGTATATGAAACATATTTAGATGAGCGAGAACTAATTCAAAGCCATACTCACACACATATGTACGTTACAGTTAAACCTCCACCAGAGAAAACAACAAAAGCAAAAAAAAATTGCATATCGTCCCGTTTCTGCGTGAACCACGTATCTACAAAGCAAATTTTGTTCAGTTCTTAAAAGAAATATAAATTTTTCTTGAAATTAGAAATATGAATTGAACAAAAGGAAATCAAGTTATGTTTAAGACATATTGATTGAGTTGTTTCTACACTTAAACCTTTTTAACTATTATTTCTGTAAGTTTTAGAACAATGTTTAACAGAAAATTAAATCTTTTAAAAAAATGTACTTACGAGGTTCAAGCAGAAACGGGACGATATGCGAGGCCATGCGCTTACTGATGAAATATGATACATTTTTGCTCAAACGTATATTTCTTATGCAGCTCCACACCAAACAGCCAAACATTGGAATAACTTTTATTTGCTTAAATAAAAATCAATCAAATTTTCTACTAATTTTGTAATCTTGGTTATTAACCTATTCCAATAATAAAAATTAAGAAAGTTAACATAATGAAGGTAGGTATATGAAACATATTTAGATGAGCGAGAACTAATTCAAAGCAATTGTTTGTTGTCTGACGTCTAAGTAGCCATACTCACACACATATGTACGTTACGGTTAAACCTCCACCAGAGAAAACAACGAAAGCAAAAAAAAAATTGCATATGCGATGCGATGCGCTGACTGAAGAAATTGTTTTTGGAGGGAAAACCTGCTTTTCGAATTGAAGCATTTTATCCAATTCAATATTAGGGTTACCCACCTTAAGAGGAATGTATTATGTATAGGTATTATGATTTTATAAAATTAGACCCGAATATTTTTGTTCCAAGAAAGTGTAATAAATTGCGTTTGTTTTAAAGAATAATATGCAAGTTGATATTTAAGTTTATATGTAGATTCAAAAATAGGCCTACGATTGTGATGTAAAGTGCATACATATGAACTGTAAGGTAGGTAGTCTTAGAATCATAGAAAATTCTCATGTACATTTGTATAATATAAGCCGTGTCTTTTCTACAGCACATTAGTTACAAACTTCACACGTATTTGTTTTTGCAATAAAAATTAAAAAAAAATAGTATATACTGAGTTGAAGGAAAAACGGGCTTTAGTATGTAAATAAAGAGGAAGAAATTTCTATAAATTCATAATAATTTTGGTTTCTTTTGACTTATACAAAAATCAGATCAGTTAAAAAGTATGGTAAGGTAACACTACCAATTTAACACGAACAAACAGGAATGCTCAGTGCGTTGAGATGCATTCATGGGAATCAATTCAGTGTTGCCCCCAATTGGTTAAGAGTGTAGAATGGTGGACTTGAAACTTCATCACTATGCCAGTTATATGGTCTTTACTGGGTTATATAGAAAAACAAACTTGTTGGTATTATTTATTTAATTCCAATATATTTTCAAGTTTAAATATTATCCATAACACGTAAAGTGGTTTACTGTTTGTTTTCCTTGAAAGTGTACAAAAACTCATTATCTATCCTAGTAACAGAAATACTTTTTGTTTAGGTAAAAAATTATTGGAAAGAATATATTATCGCTTTATGAAGACACATTGCATAATGTTCTGCAACTCTCGCGTCGAAATAATTTGTCGAGAAACATTTTAAATCGAAATGAAATTCATATAGCTAAGAAATGACATTTGTTTTTCCACAATTTGTCACGATGCGAGAGTTGCAGAACGTAGGCACTGAGTATTCATATACCTAGTATAATTGTTTTAAACAACCTTTAAGAGTAGAAAATGAGTTCGGGATTGTTAGATAAATAATTTTTAGTAAATACTTTACCATTTTACATAGCAAAAATAAATTAATTTGTTTGTTCAGGGGGCAACACTGAACAAATTTAAGCGCCAGACAGTATTATCTTGCGCATGTGCGATGCGCTGCAGACAGTATTATCTTGCGCATGCGCGATGCGATGCATCGCGTTGAATTTCACATTTTCTTAAACAAAAAAGGTAAGTTCGCACTAGCTAGCTTTCATATTTTCATAAATGGAAGACAATATTGTGTGAATTCTTTAAGAATCCATTTGAATATGATTTGTTTTTGTTTCTTTATCTAAATAACTGACTAGAATTATGTTCTTTTATAAAAGGAAACAATTCAAAGAATCTGCAATATCTTTTTTTTTTTGTATTAAAGGGACACTATAAATAAATAAATAAAAGTATCTCTACCAAACGTAGAACTACGGTGGTGGGGTCTTATTTCTTTTTTTTTCTATTTCGATCCATACCTCCTATTAGTAATTTTCTTAACATTGGTGAAAATTTTATAACTTACCTATATGTATGAAAGAACACAAAAAATACGCAAAAATGGAAAACACTTTGTGCCCAGCATGCTGACTCTTTCTCTCACATAATCTCAAAGGGGAATTATTTTTTTAAAGGAGAAACAAAAATGCTGCCTGGCAGAGTGGAGATGTTTGATAAAAAAAATAAAATCTATCAAATAAGTAAAAATGAAGAAAATTCTCTCAGAGTAATAAAAACTTCTTACAGAGTTAACAAACGTCTTATATCACTTTGTAGCTAGATTTGAACTAAAATGTCTTCTTGCTGTCAAAATAAAAATTTTTACAAAAAACGCGACAAGATAAAATCACGTTTTTCGAATGACGCTCAGGAAAAAACTAACAACAAGTTGAAGACTTTTTTCCTCAACGGCATAGGCAAAGTGCGATTATATCGCGTGCGTTTTTTGTTGTGGGACAGCCTTTACCCGTTGCACCCGAGATATAGTTACAGAGAAAAATCGCTAAGTCAGCGTTTACATTCAACGATTTTTCCAGTGGCGATTTTTTTTGTTGTAATCACTTTAGATTTCGTTCCACTGCAAAACTCTTTCCTTCTTCTTTTCTCAAAATAACAAAAATAAACAAAAATCGTCACTGGAAACATCGTTGAATGTAAACGCTGACTTACATCCTACCCTAATTACACTGTGATAGTTTTTAGAACTTTTTTTTTGCAACAGAGCGGAGACACATCGATTCTAGTTAATTCGAGTATGCTGAATTCAGTAGTGGCAACCGTTTTGAAAGTTTGGCTCAAGTTTTCGAGAAATTTCGAAAATAAAATCTTAGGTCGGGACTATTAAAACTGATAATTTCGAATAATTATTTTTTTTTAAGCAGTTTTTAGTTTAGAGAAAAGCTATTCCTGTATATAGCTATATGTTTAACACTATTCCAACCTAGATTGTTATGTTTCGGTCGCTTACAAACATTTTATAAACAAAAACTTCACTTTTTCATGTTTTTTATTATTTTGTTGACTTTCAAAGCCTTTAATATGGAGGCAATTTGAGTTAAACATTGATTCGGGATATTTTATATTATTTAAATAGCATATCATTCCAAAAATGAATAAAATACTGCAAACCTGAAAAAGTTCACTAGTGAAAATTAGTCTATTAAGCTACGGAAATGTATTAAATAACACTGGTAAGCAAAATTAAACTTTTTTTGCCACAAGAACCAAAATATACTTTTCTGAAGGTGAAAGGGGCGCTGAACTCGAATCCGAAGCCATACATATTTATTTGGCTTCCTTTTTTTAAATATTACAGTTATAAAAGGGAAAAAACGTTATTTTGACTGCTTTTATCCCGACATGATGTAAGTATATTTCCAAAAACTGTTTAATTCATTAATTTATTTTCTGATATATCTTAAGCTTAAGCTGAAAATCCAAAAACTATCTTAATTTAATCTTAAGTTCAGGTTTTGATACATTTCCGTATCTTAATAGACTAATTTTCACTAGTGAACTTTTTCAGGTTTGCAGTATTTTATTCATTTTTGGAATGATATGCTATTTAAATAATATAAAATATCCCGAATCAATGTTAAACTCAAATTGCCTCCATATTAAAGGCTTTGAAAGTCAACAAAATAAAAAAAAACATGAAAAAGTGAAGTTTTTGTTTATAAAATGTTTGTAAGCGACCGAAACATCACAATCTAGGTTGGAATAGTGTTAAACATATAGCTATATACAGGAATAGCTTTTCTCTAAACTAAAAACTGCTTAAAAAAACTTAATTATTCGAAATTATCAGTATTTTAATAGTCCCGACCTAAGATTTTATTTTCGAAATATCTCGAAAACTTGAGCCAAACTTTCAAAACGGTTGCCACCACTGAATTCAGCATACTCGAATTAACTAGAATCGATGTGTCTCGCTTCTGTTGCAAAATCGAACTATCACAGTGTTATCATTTCTTTGAATTGTCTCAGTTTTTGTACGTTTTCGTTATAAAAAATTTAATTAAAACGCAAACATTCTTTACAAAAATTTTCACATTGAATTTTTGCACTCTCCATTGTTATTTTCCTTTTAATCAACGGTGTTTTTCAACACGACAAGAAAGCGTTTTTCTTATGACGCTTTCTTGTCTTGTCGCTTTGAGGTCGGTGTGGGTAAGCCTTTAGGGCTAGACACTTAAGAATTTTAACGCGAGATTTTTTCGATATTGTGAGGTTCACAGATTTAACCCGCGACTCATTTTTATACCTAGACGTTTCATGCGAGACGTTTTTCGATTTACATAATAGTAAAAGAATAAGAAATATCGAAAAGATGAAAAAACAAATTGGCCTTGTCAGTCGCGGGTAAAATCAGTGCGACTCACAATATCGAAAAAAGTCTCGCGTTAAGTATTTAGTGTAAAAGAGAATATATAATGTTAGGTCTGTTTAAGTACTAAACAAACAACAAATTTCAGCCCACAGTAAAAGCAGAATATCTACTCAAACAGAAAATCTACCTCCAAAAGACAGCGGGTAATAATAAATATCCTGAGAAAAATTGTTTCATGTGTAGACGGGGTGTAATGCAAAAAAACCGCGTTTTATTTGATCACATTGAAAGCGTTGCTTTGCGTTGCATTTATGTTCGCTATATCAGTGTTACCTCTGTTAAGAAAAAAGTGTTAAAATCAAACAGAAACTTAACATTCGTGGAAATAATGAATTATTGAATCCAAGTAATTGTTTAAGTGACAAAATGTTGCTAAGTAAACGGTATTTAAAAAAAAAAAAAACAATTCATTTCGATAAAACATGTTCGTAAGTATAATGTTTGTTCGAAGTCCACTTTAAATTATAGATATAACTTCATTGGCCACTTTTTGCAAAAAGTGCAAAAGTAAAAATATTTTTCTCTTACTAGCTCCACCCACCGTTTTTTCGCGTGCAAAAAGTGCATAAATTGCTTTAAAACTTAAAATGAAAGGTTTTCAACACATTTTTTAAGTTTTAATAAGTTTCATTAAAATAAATATACATATATTAATTCCAAAGGTATATTTTAAGAAAAGTTTCATTACATTTTAAAAATTTCTACACGGCAACACTTTTTTTCAAACTCATCGGTCATCGCATCAATTCTATCGCACATGCGCAGTAAGTGTGTGTGTCGAACGAAAACGGTAAAATTGTTGCGTTGAGTTTTCAGTCTGGCTGGTTCTTGGATAAAGTAAGGAAGCAAAAGCAAGTTAGTTCGTGTTGGATACATTTTGATATAAAGGTGGTGAGTACCTATTTTATTATTTAAAGTTTGCATAGTTATTATTTGTGTTTTTATGATCAATATAAGCATAATTACTGTCTAAAAACATAATTTTCTTATGATTACAGCCAAAGATCAATTTTAAATCGAAGTCCACATTAAATTAAATATATATTAATTCCAAAGGCTGGCTCTGGGATAAATTAAGGAAGCAAAAGCAAATAACTTTGTATTGGATACATTTTGATTGTTGAGAAAATGATTCTTTTCATTACTGCTGTATATAAAGGGTTATCATCAATAATAAAAGTCCAAGGACAATCTAGTTTATTAACATACTTAGAGTTGGCCAAAGCTGGTGAGTACCTATTTGTTTATTCAAAGTTTGCATAGTTATTACTTGTGTTTTTATGATCAATATAAGCATAATTATTGTCTAAAAACATAAATTTCGTATGATTATAGTCAAAGATCAATTTAAAATCATCGGAAATATTAAATTTTACGATGCAAAAGCTAACGTTTTTATTTGTGATGAGGACGTAGTTGAGTATGCAATCCAGTTTAAATCTTCTCCAAGCTGGACCTTAGGAGTGCTAGACGATGGCGTTCTTGAAATTCCAGGTAAACATTTAGCCAGTTCATGTGAAATTAGTATTTTTTAAAGTCGCTCATACACATCACATTTGTGCCCGCACCGGTCTCATGAAAAAAAAAGATTGATTTTATTACCTACCTCCGGTGAGCGCTTTTGTGTGATGTGTATGGGCTACTTAAATCTTAACAACCCGTTTAAATCAGTTTTTATTATGAATTAAAATCAATTTCTTTTTTTCAAATGATCAGGTTCCCAAGGAAGTTCCCTATCAATACGTGACAGTGATACTACTGTAGCAAATTCATCTTCTATAAGTGACATTAGTGTAACACCATCGCCACCACCGAAACATCCTTCAGAAATAATACTTCAAGAATAAGTGACGTGCAAGAATACGTTATAACTAAAATCAATGCTCAGGTAAAAACATTGAAATAACTAACTGAATTTTTCATTTTACAAAATATATAGGGGCCCTTCTATGTAACTCTGTTCTACTTTCGGATCTGCTAAGAATCTACTTTCGATTTAACTTTTTGTCTGACTACATAAAGTATCTGAATCTTGCGAATAGATAATATTAAAAAATTTTACATCACTAAATTTATTCAATTTTCGTTTTCTACGGAATCACGGAGATACCATTTTACAAATTTGAACACTTATTGTAGAATCGAATTACATAGTTGGGCCCCCGGACATAAATACTTTAAAAATATTCTTTTTTATTAAAATACATTCCAGTCCCACTACTTAAATTCTTTAAAATTATACTTTTTATTAAAATACATCCCGCCATACGTTTTTTAAAGAGTTAAAATTCTGTTCAGTAATAAATTTAATTCAGTCTGTCTAATTTTTTATTAAAATACATCCCAAATACAAGTCAAAATTTAAATTTAATTATACTTTACATATCGTCGGTTGACAACCAAAACTCATTATCTGCAATGTAATTTGTATGCAGTTAACGAGTTTTGGTTGTCAACCAACGATATATTCTTTTGCATTTATCTTTACCTTTTTGCGCTCTCTTATTTTTGTGACTAAAACAGTACCTAATATCACTTTGACTTAGGTGCATTTAACATACATATAATAAATATTTAATGTGTAAATATTAAAATTAAATGATAGTTTGTTACTAACTTGTTGAAATGGTGTATTGAGCTGTTGCAAGAATTTTAAAATTTTAGAAGTCAAATTAATTATACATAATTATCTCAAGCACAACTAAGCCCAATCAAATTAATTAGGGAGCAGAAAGGAAACGACAAATGCAGAAGTGCAGTCTCAGTAAAAAAAAAACCTTATATCCAGGATAACATTTCGATCTAAAAATTTTTAAAGCCTTTGAAGTTGATTAAATTGATTCATTATAATTTAAGTAGCGGTTTACATATCTGATAATAGTCGTATGAACTAATGTATTTTATATTTTTTTTGTGTAGTAACTAAAGAAAATTATTCAGAATTTATCCGAGCAACTCTAATTTCGATAATTTTTTTTTTAATATTGGTTTTCCAAAATAATTCAAGTTTTATGGATTTAAAAGTGCCGCTCTTGGCATTACAGTTTATTAAAATCATGGGGTACTTGAAATTTAAGAAAAACAATATTTCAAAACAAAATTTAAGCTTTTTATATAAAAAAAAATACCATTTCAAGTTCATGTTCTATTTTTTTATTTTGTGAAAAAAAGTAAAGTAAAGTAAACTCTTATAAAGTCGCTCATAAATAAAAAAAAAAAAGTTCTTCGAATATGAGTAGGTACTATATGGCAAGTTTATTATAATAAGAATGCGAACTCAAAACTAACAATTACTCGTAAGATAAAAAGTTTTCAATTTGTTTATTTGTAACTTTTATTATATTCATGTAATTAACAGACAATAAGTTTTGTTGATCTGATCTGTTCTGTTTTTATTATTAATTAAAATCAATTTCTTTTTTTTTTTTTTTCAAATGGTCAGGTTCCCAAGGAAGTTCCCTATTAATACGTGACAGTGATACGAGTGCAGAAAATTAAAGACTCTTAAGGAACCCGGCATCGAGAATATACAAATAATTCCTAAAAATATAACATCCTCCAGTAACAATACAACTCCTCAAGAAGAAACATCCTTCAGAAATAATACTTCAAGAATAAGTGACGTGCAAGAATACGTTATAACTAAAATCAATGCTCAGGTAAAAACATTGAAATAACTAACTGAATTTTTCATTTTACAAAATATATAGGGGCCCTTCTATGTAACTCTGTTCTACTTTCGGATCTGTTTAGAAGCTACTTTCGATTTAAATTTTTATCCAAACTACATAATGTATCTGAATCTTGCGAATACATTATAAAAATGAAAATTTGAACACTTATTGTAGAATCGAATTACATAGTTGGGCCCCCGGACATAAATACTTTAAAAATATTCTTTTTTATTAAAATACATTCCAATCCCACTACTTAAATTCTATATTAAAATTCAATAAATTAATTATTTCGCTTGTCTATGTTTTGAACTGTTAACTTTAACTAAATTTTGTTAAGCTTGTAAATTAATACATATATATTTATTGTTTAAATAAAAAAAGAGATACAAATGAAATTTTATCTATATTTTTGAATGAAAAATGCGTAAATCTGAGAATTAGAATTTTGGAGTTATTTTGAAACTGTTGTACGTTTGTGTCACACTATTATCGCGTTTGGGAACATCGAATCTGCTTTTTGGGGTAGACAAAATACACGTTCACAGAAAACGTATTGCGTAAAAAAATCCAAAACTAAACAAATCAAACACCAATTTTCTGAAATACAAATGTATTAATCGTTTGTTAAAGCAATAAGTTTATTTGCCACAGTTAATTTATTGCTTTAACAAACGATCAATACATTTGTATTTCAGAAAATTGGTTTTTGATTTGTTTTAGTTTTGGATTTTTTTACGCAATACGTTTTCTATAAACGTGTATTTTGTCTACCCCAAAAAGCAGAATCGATGTTCCCAAACGCGAAGGTAGTGTGCCACAAACGTATACCCCACAAACGAACAAAATCATTTGATTCAAATGAGTTATTTGTTTGAATCAAACGAAATATATGGTCCCTTCAATTGCTCCTGTCCTGTGCCACAATCGCAAGATACGATTGCAACAAACGTAAGTATAAGGAAAACGAATTGTAGTTCCCTCCAAATGCTATTGTTCTTTGCTACAATCGCAAAGATACGATTGCAACAAACGTGAAATGGTTGTTTGCATCAAACGAACTGCATTTTAATGCTCTTTTTCTTTGCCACAATCGCAAAGATACGATTGCAACAAACGTGAAATGGTTGTTTGCATCAAACGAACTGCATTTTAATGCTCTTTTTCTTTGCCACAATCGCAAAGATACGATTGCAACAAACGTGAAATGGTCGTTTGCATCAAACGAACTGAATTTTAATGCTCTTTTTCTTTGCCACAATCGCAAAGATACGATTGCAACAAACGTGAAATGGTTGTTTGCATCAAACGAACTGCATTTTAATGCTCTTTTTCTTTGCCACAATCGCAAAGATACGATTGCAACAAACGTGAAATGGTCGTTTGCATCAAACGAACTGAATTTTAATGCTCTTTTTCTTTGCCATAATCGCAAAGATACGATTGCAACAAACGTGAAATGGTTGTTTGCATCAAACGAACTGCATTTAAATGTTATTTTTCTTTGCCACAATCGCAAAGATACGATTGCAACAAACGTGAAATGGTTGTTTGCATCAAACGAACTGCTTTTTAATGCTCTTTTTCTTTGCCACAATCGCAAAGATACGATTGCAACAAACGTGAAATGGTTGTTTGCATCAAACGAACTGCATTTGAATGTTATTTTTCTTTGCCACAATCGCAAAGATACGATTGCAACAAACGTGAAATGGTTGTTAACCCAAAGATTATAAGAATTTGATGCAAACGAAGTCGAAAATATCTACAGCAAACGAAAAAGTCGATTGGGCAATTTTTCCGTTTGCGGCAAACGATTTGTTCTCTGAGTGTAGCCATCTGAACATATACCTATTTTTTTTTTCGCATTTTTAGTTTTACTCAATTTAAAAAGAAACATTTGAGGGGAGATTACGATAACTCAGTTGCCAAGAATTTATATGGTTTTTTTTTAGAGTGTCTCCCCCAGTTTGAGCGTAAGGGGCAATTTTCTAAAAAATTGACTTGAAATAAAAAAAGTGTATGTTCGTTCATTTATACCATCATAACTTCTAAACTAATTATCGTATTTTCACAAGAAAGGTATCGTTGAAAGCGTTTTGATTATTACTTGATTTTAGGATGTATGATGTCACATCTAAACGAATATAGTCCATCGCACTATTTTAATGAAAATATCAAACATTTGCTTTAAATATATAAAAAAAACTCTTAAAAAAATTTATAGTGAAAGTGTTTTGATACAAAATTATTGATGCATCTAACCAAAGATTATAGAATATAGAATATAGAATAGAATATAATCTTTGATCTAACACTAAGCCGATTTTATTTCAAATTTCGGAGAATTCTATTGGAAAAAAAAAACAAAATATGTAAAAACTTTCAAATATAGACCTCACCAAAGTTATTGAAATACCAAAACTTCAAAATAATCCTGAAACACAAACAATTGGCCGAAAATTTGTCGATTGAAATTCGGAACTACATAAATATTATTCAGAATGCAGTAGATACCTCCGGTAAATGTTTTTCCTAACATGATGTGTGATATGCCAGCAATGGTTTTTGATATGGTTATCCACATTCCCACACATAGCTTTAAAAACGGGGCCCAAACACTTCACCACTATACTGGACTGGTGGTAAGGTACTTCGGTGGAAAATTCATATTACAATACTGCAACGAGAGAACCAAGCAGGGGTTCCGATTCGAACCAGTGAGTAATTAAATAGGGCATAACTTAAGTTAAAACTGACTTAAAGTATATGTGTTTGTGTGTGTGTGAATGTACACGTGTATAGCAGAAGTTAAGGTGTGCAGGTGTGGAAAGGAAGGATTGAATTTCCACTTGAACTGGAATACGAGCGAGTAAAATAATAATTAATATTTGCTTAATAGAGTTGAAGTTGGACTTCGTATTTGCGTATTGTTCGCGTGGATTTTTTTCGTTTTTTGTTTTTGTTTCTTCTTCGTATGTGTGTATTTACATGGATATATTGCTCTCGGTTATTGGTTTTGGCCTCAGAAATCCGAATAACTTTTTGTATAGGAAAACTCACACGAGTTATAGTTGGGTTATAAAGGTAGATATCTCCTTCTCTCTCACACTATAAGTTTATTAAAAAATATATTTTTCAAAAAGTATAGGTACCTTACGTAGACGAAACGGGACCTATATACAAAATGCCTTTATGGTTCACAATAAACATACAAATACAAGTAGAAAATATAATAATAATTTATGAGAAAAGTAATTGTGGCTGGAGGCGCTGAACGATATGATGGTGAGGTGCGGAGTGGAGTGAGTTTGATGGACAATTATTTTGAGATTTTCGCAATTTAATGGTTGAATGGATCGAAATGAAAAATGTTATAGTGGTGGCTATTTATTTTCATTTCGACACGGTGAAAACAATTTAATGGGAAATAAATGGACTTGGAATGGTTGCTGGGCTTTGATTTATTTTTTTTTTATTTTTATTTTTTTATATATATTTTATTTTATTTAAGTTGAGTTATTGGAAATGAAATTTTTTTTTGAACATTATAAGTTGATAAGGCAAGTTTATTGGGTGAATCAGAGTGTCTCAATTCTTTTCACGTATACTTACGTTTTTACTCGTAAATATTTTAATATTTTAATTAAAGTTGAAACTTTTTGTAAGTGTTGCACTTCTATATTCTGAAAGGTTTAAGTAAAAGCAAGATGCAAGCAAGAAATAAATAAATAAATCAAATAATTGGCTTTAAATTTTTCGTCAACTTAAAGGTCTTAAAACCTTAAATTTGGTCAATAGAACAGAAGTTAGAAGCCTTTTTAACGCTGATAAGTTTTGATTTAAATGATATGGTAATAAATTTATTTGTTTTTTCTAAAGGGTAAGTCATAGAAAGTTTGCTAATTTTTTTCGATAAGTGTTCGAAAAATTGCAATTCGATGTAATTTTTTTCTAAGGCCTTATCTAATATTCGAAATATGAATTTCCGAAAATCACATAAGTTTTAGGAGTATTTTTAAAGTTTTTGTTTATTTTTAGACATTTTTTGAAAGACTGAAAAAATCTCTGACTTACTCCTGCATAAACGAAATTTATTTTTTTACCTACGTGTGCAAAAAATAGGATGTTAAAAATGAATTTTCATCGAATAAAGAGAAAAACTAGTTTTTTTTTTGCCCCAATTTTTGTTTACCTTTTTCAACCGCAGCCATATACGGCAAAAATAACGATTTAGGTGGTCAAAAATAAATTAACATACTAAGTTTATTGTCTGAGCAGTGATTTACAAAATAATGATGTTTTGTTGCTATTAACATAACAAAAATGTTTTAATTTACTTTAATTAACTTTAATGTAGCTCAGGGAAATTAGTCAAAATATGGGCATGAAATCGCATTTTTCGCGGGACAAAATTTTTTTCATGAAATGTGTTCGGGTGGTTGTCCTTATCATAAAAGTCAATTTGTTGGGATAATTGGAGGTTGGGAACAGCCGCCATCTTGGAAAAGAGATTGGTATCGTTTTTATTGAATAGCTCCATTGTTATTCATTTTAACAAAAAATGACAAAGGTAAGACTTATTAACAATAAAATTATCTAAGAAATGATGTACAAAACAATTCCGTGAGTTGATTAAATAAAATTTTATAGTTGGTCAAAGTGCGGGTTTGTATCGCAAGGTTAGGACAAAATGACATTTTTTCATATATCTGACGAACTTTTGATTTGTTTGGATAATTCTTCAAGAATGAATTGTAGTACTTATAATTACCTATAAAATGAGCCCACAATCGTTATTGTCACCATCGTATTGTAGAAGTAATCTAACTCCGAAACTCTCCATGTACTAGTCAAAAGTAAGAAAAAAGCTGTTTTTTTGCTAGTAGGCCGAGAAAATTTTGGGAGTAGAGGTATAACCAAAATATAAGTACGCAGTTTTGCAGCCATACGCGTGTTAATGTCGATTTCGAAGGTCTGACAACTCTAATTTTGTGCTTTATACGGTTTTTGGGGGGTTAAATAACGTAAGTTTTCCAGTTAATGTGAATGGGCTAAATTTATACTATTTGAAATTATAAATATACAAGCTGATGCTCTATTATTTTTCCTAAATCTGAACACCCCAATCTTGAGGATGTGACCAATAGAACTATATATAAGCCGTTTATACGATTATGTTTTAGAAGCTTTTTTTGTTTAGATTTTTGTTTGTTTATTTGAATTGAAAAGCCTGATATGGTTAGTTAAAAAAGCTTATATCGTGAGTTCTATTAACCCCATAGCCGAGATTGAGGTGTCCAGATTTAGGAAAAATAATAGAGCATCAGCTTGTATATTTATAATTTCAAATAGTATAAATTTAGCCCATTCACATTAACTGGAAAACTTACGTTATTTAACCCCCCAAAAACCGTATAAAGCACAAAATTAGAGTTGTCAGACCTTCGAAATCGACATTAACACGCGTATGGCTGCAAAACTGCGTACTTATATTTTGGTTATACCTCTACTCCCAAAATTTTCTCGGCCTACTTGCAAAAAAACAGCTTTTTTCTTACTTTTGACTAGTACATGGAGAGTTTCGGAGTTAGATTACTTCTACAATACGATGGTGACAATAACGATTGTGGGCTCATTTTATAGGTAATTATAAGTACTACAATTCATTCTTGAAGAATTATCCAAACAAATCAAAAGTTCGTCAGATATATGAAAAAATGTCATTTTGTCCTAACCTTGCGATACAAACCCGCACTTTGACCAACTATAAAATTTTATTTAATCAACTCACGGAATTGTTTTGTACATCATTTCTTAGATAATTTTATTGTTAATAAGTCTTACCTTTGTCATTTTTTGTTAAAATGAATAACAATGGAGCTATTCAATAAAAACGATACCAATCTCTTTTCCAAGATGGCGGCTGTTCCCAACCTCCAATTATCCCAACAAATTGACTTTTATGATAAGGACAACCACCCGAACACATTCCATGAAAAAAATTTTGTCCCGCGAAAAATGCGATTTAAATTACTAATTTCCCTGGGCTAATGTTAAAATTTGGAAAGATCTTCAAAAAACTACTTTTTTTTTAATTAAAAAAATTAATTTAAAAAAATGTTTTGAGAATTGGCCAATGATTTTTTTTAACTTTGATTTTATGATTGCATTAATATTCCTTCTTTTATGATACCAAATATTGATATTCCATCTTTAAGGCATACCAAAATCTTTTTTGAAAATTTTTTTTTAAATTCTTATACATAAAAAAAACTATTTTAAATTGATTATGCGATTGCTGTAACCAAAAGTAACGGTAACTTCCAAAGTGATCAAAAGTGAGAGCTAAAATTTTGTGCGTATCTTCTTAAAGATTAAAAAAACAATATTATTGGAATTAAAAAAGGGAACTCCCTGGAAATTTTTTTTGTTGCCTTAAAGTCGTATTTTCTAATTAATTTGATAGATCTTATTATAATATAATTATTAAATTATATTTATAAGAACTACCAAATTTCTGAGAACTTACTTGTAAGAGGCCGTTCTTTAAAATATGTAAGATTCAAAAAGTAATACTTTAAGCAAACAGTGATAAGAACACGATCGCCACACATGTCTAACTGAGGTGCATGAGCAACGAAACGAATTCATCAAGCACAGAGATGATAAAATGAAATGTATTAAAAAAAATAGATATTTGGCAAGACTGTATTTATGAATGGTACTTATCAATTTTTTTCACAGTTACATTTCTGAGATAACGGTTAAAAAATGGACGATATCACATAAAATAGCCGATCGTAAACGGACAAAAAATTTTTTTTTTTTAAGAATTTGTTAATTCTTAAGTATTTTTAAAGCATAGGTATTTAATTCTTTAAAATTTTTTAAATACCTAACTCTGTATACATCTTAAATTTTAATCACTTGTATCCGAAAAATGTTTTGTATTTCTTTTTAGATTTTCGTAGACATACCAACAAAAAAAAAAGAAAATAAATAATACCACCCATTTTCTTCTTTAAGGAGTTTCATTCACTCTCTTTTGTTGGTTTGCAAAGGTATTCCCTTAATTCTATCCAAATTACAAAACACTTCTAGCAATCTCATCAAAAATATATTTATTCAGTAGCAACGTTTATTTGAACAACACTTCATAGAATTTCCACATGGAAACAAAGATCCCATCCCATTCCATACTTTTTTATATGCCTTTCTAAGAAGGTATTATAACAATATCGTCTTTCCCCTCTTTTTCCTATATTATGTATATAATAAAAAAAAAAAACTTCAACTTGAAGAAGAGAAGAAGATAAAAAAAAAAAAACACAAAATTATCCTTCAATTTCACATGTTTATCTATGGGAATAGAATTAATTTACTTTTCATTGGACTCTTGGCCACAATGATGTTTATACATACAACAGGAAAACCACAGCTTCAAAGTCAAGTGGCTTTGCTGGCACATATTTTATTATATTCTTCTAAAAATATTCGTATATCTTATATAGAAAAAAAGGAGCTATCCCTGACCTATATAGTGTATATCGTGAAGTTGGAGCAATCAAAGAGTTGGTTCCTTACTTTCCCTTTTCATTCTGACTTGCAGTTAATTAAGAAAATTCTTCTTGGACCTTTTTAAACATAAAAAAGGTCAACATCAAAAATGTGTTAACTACACTCCGTTTCCTTTTTAAAGGACATATTAATATTTTGCAAGTTTTTGTAGGGGGGGGGGGGGGATAAACCATGGCAGCATCCACGAAAAAGTGGATTCGGTTTCACCTGAAATTTTTAGCAGTGCGGCATTAATTTCAATTGAAAATTAAAAATAAACTATTGGAGATACAAAAATTTTCCATAGCTTATTTGAAAGATTATAACCTAAAGGTGAATACTGATGAAGGATTTTGAAAAAAAAATATTTTTTTAATGGATTTAATGGTGTTATAAGATAAAAAAAAATTGATTTTTTTGCATTTTTTTATGAAAACTGATTGGGTTCAAAAAATTCTAACTCTTTTTTTAGATGTCGTACAGACATGGTTGATAAGAATATTTTGAGCTGAAAAAAATAGGCTTTCAGATGGTATAAAATTGTGATATAAAAAAATGGATTTAATGGTGTTAGAAGAAAAAAAAATTTGATTTATAATGAAAAATGATTGTTTTCAATATTTGTTCATTATTTTTATACCTCTTACACATTTTAAACATTTAAGTATGGCTTTATTCCTTAGAAGAAATAGTAAACGTTTTAATGGTGTAATTTTTTTGTAAGCTTTTGATATAAAAAAAATGGATGTAATAAGAAAAGAAATAAAAAAGGTATTTTTTTAGCTTTTTCTTGTAAATTATGATTGGATTCAAAAAGTTATTCCGTTTTTCTACAAATCAAACATAAATATAATAATGTACATTTTGAACCATTAGCTTAAGTACTTTACTATAAGATTTATTTTTTTATAAATTTTTTACAAGAAAGTTGAGAATAAATAATTTTTAGATCATTTTTTTTTTAACGAAAGCACACAACCTGTTTTTTTTATGATTTTGTCAGGTAAAATTATCGTCCGTAAACCGACTTTACAAACAACCACTTTTTTTTAATTTAAAATTTTTAAAGAAGACTTTTAGGAGTTTCAATATTTTTTTTTTCCCGGTAGGTACCTATATTATGTTCATCTGTTCCGTCATAACATCTAAGCTACTTATCGTAATTTTACAAATGAGTTATCGTTGGGAGCGTTTTGCTTGTCCGCAAGCTATGTGACGTCATATCAAATAGAATATGGCTGCCTTAAGAGGCACAATATAACATATAGACAAAAAAAATTTCATACATTATAACCAATTTGTCCTTAAGCCAATGAAACGGAGTGTACCTTGAACATAGTAATGTACTAAATACAAGCTGATTAAAAAAGTAAAAGTTAAATGCTTCGTACCTGTTTCTTTTATTTTAAGGACTTGAAAGCAGACTCAATGACTGAGGAATTAAAAAAAAAAAAAAATAAAATATGTACAACTTTTAAAGTGTTCTTTGAATGGCACAAACTTAAAGTCGGTTTTTTATTTCTTCATCTTCCATTTCTTTCCTCGATCCACTGGAAGAATAAACACGGATCAAGGGAGAAGAAAACTTTGAAAACAAAAACTTTTATAAAACGATTTTCTCAAATGGAAATTTAATCATACTTCATGCGATTACACAAAATATATGTGAATAAGGGGGGGGAAGTAGCATCTTCTAAATACCCACCATAGTCAACAGCGTACGGACCGTAAATGCACCTCCAAAAAAACATGAGACTTTATATCGAATTCAAAACCTAAGTTATAAGCTAAACCGAACAGGAGAGTTTTGAATTGCGGTTTTGCTGAAGCCAAAAATACCACTAGCAAATGGATACTATACCAACTGCTGGATGTTGGTTGGATGGAAGAAGTTGGTTTTTTGTGGAAAAAAAAATAAAGAAATACAAAAACAAAAACAAAAACAACAGCACATAAACTTTACTCTGGGAAAGTTTATTTTGAATTTGCTAGCTAGAAATTTTCACAAGTTTATCCAAGGAACATAGTTTCACAGATTGAATCATAAACTATATGATGATGAGGTGGGAAAACACACAGCAGAGTGCGAGGTTGTTTTTGCAACATGGCATCCAGCAGTAACCACTAGATGCGGTCCCGATGACACGACACAAAACCTGGGAACGAAGAGAGAGAAAGGAGAGTATATCTGTATCATAGAAGAAATGAAAACCGATTTGATTAGGTTTAAATATCGATTAGGAAGGTTAGAATCGGGATTATCTCTCTCTCTCTTGAAGTTTTATAGCAGTGAAAATAATAGTCTTGAGGTTCCTTATAGCAGCAGCAGCAGGGCAGGTTAACCCAACTGTTATTTTATGCAGGCAGGTATCTTGTCTTGTCTATAATGTGGATGTCTTATTATACAACAGTCTATATTCTCTGGTAATTTTGGTTTTTGGAAGTTTTGAAATACATGCGTGTGTATTTGAGTGAGTGAATTTCTAAGTTCTGTTCAAGGAAGAAGATATAGTTTTGTGAAAAGTTTGTGTTTGAAGTTGATTTTCACCAGGATTATTCATCATGCACCAATACGATATGAGTTTGTTGATAAATTTTAAAGATTTATAAAAGAAGATTATGAAAGTAAATTATAATTAAAGTACATAAAATGTTATTTTTAATAACGTTATAAGGTAAGCTACCAAAATATTTGGAAAACAATAGTTTTGAACTTTGTGTTGATATAAGGATAATACAAAAATAGGGATTTTGAAAACGGACGAAAGAACTTTAAGAGGAGCTATTTGGCAAGTATGTGATAATGCAATAACACTTTCCTTTCAATATTATGGACTTACTTGATTTACACAATTAAGACAAAATTTACTTACTTCCTCACTCACTTATTGTGGCCAGCGATGCACGTTAGGGGGCACCACCATCGGTTGTGCATTTGTGCCTCAAAAAACGGGTCAATCGTTTATTTTAAAGGTGATAAATCCATTTTATAATTTTTTACTTGCTCTATACTGTATAGGGCAAGTATTGGTTTCGTGTAGAAAAAAATTAGAGGTTTTAATCACAACCAACATTACATACGATGATAGAGAAGATTGGTTTTCGTCATGCCGTCCGTCTGTCTGTGCGTCTAAGCGTCCATCTGCACATCGAGCTAGGGTCTAAACGGATTCATGGATTTGATCGAAACTTGGTACAGATGATTTTTTCGTAATTTCCTAGCCAATTTTTTTTTTAGTTTTTTAATATCTCCTTTTAAACGAATATCTCCCATATACCGTTTTCCAGGCGTTGCAATTTTTTCGAAAACGGCTCTAACAATTTCGATTAAATTTGGTGTACGTAGGTAATATACTCTTATCGATTCTAACTAAACTACGTTTTTAGTTTTTCTCAAATAGTTCGGAGAACTGAAATGTGGCGTTGCCGTTTTTCAAAAATTGACATATTTACATAAGTCAATTTTATTCAGAATTTACACACATCATTTTGAAGTGCAAAATATAAAAAAAAAATGAATTAACTTTCGATTATTTTTTTCTCGACACTTTGAACTACAAAAGCAAGTACGTGCGACCTAGTCGTGCATTTTATTTCTTATAACTAAGTTTGTAAAGATAATCACGTCAAAACAGACGTGTTGAAAATTCTTATAACCCACTTACCAAGCTCTAGGTATCCAGTTTTTATTCAACCCAAAATTATTTTATGAAGTCTCTTTATGCTTAGTTTCTATCTCAAATGAAACGTTTTTACCAAATTTGTTTTTTTACTATCATTTTCTTTTTTTATAAAAAAAAAAAATACCCTTTAAACCATGATATTCTTGTAGGCATTTTAGAATTTTAGTTTTTTATCACCGATCTAAAAAGTAACACAGTTGAATTTTCAATAGGGTACTATTATAATTACTTTGTTTTTGAAATAAACCCACATTTTTTCTACACCTCAACAAGAAACAAAATAAAAGACTTACTTTGTTAATAACATTGATTAAAAAAAAACACCTTTTCACTCAAGAAAAAATTTAGAGATTAGTTAAATTCTTAATTTTTATACGAGTAACAAACGAAATATTTTCAGTTATAAAACTTTTTTCACACATAACTGAACCTCTCAAAAAACACCTTTTGGCCAACCATATTCTTGACAAATTTACTGATTCCTAGTGTCTGCTTCATCTAAAACACATATTCTGAATTTCTTCAGTGTATATTTTACCTGTTGTAAATTTGTATGTAGACTCTTTTGATCCTTTATCCTTATTGCAAAAGGAAACTTTTTGGACAAGTTTCATTAGGGTAACAATTTTTTTTGTGTTTTTTTTTTTATTATTAATTTTTTGTACTATTTTACCACTAGGTCGCACGTTCTTGCTCTTATAGTGAAAGAAAACATTATTTAAACTGTTTATAACTTCAAACGCAAAGCAACAAAAATTTACATTTTTTTTTTTTGAAAATTAAATAAAAATTGGTTTGGGGAAAATAAGGACGCTTTTTGAACGACATCCGAATTTTGAGCGTTCATGTGTCATACAAATATTTTAGGCTTTAGTGGAGTGAATCGGAGAGGTATAAGTCACTAACACCTATAGCAGTGTACTCTACTCTACTCTGGAAAGCGCTCGGGAAGCTGGAGTTGGCAGCTGAAAAAAAAAAGTTTAATCTTGGCTTAGAGAAAACGTGATATCAAATTTTTATTTCACATCTTCTTAAACAATCATTGAATTCCCCAAAATCTCATTGACTGTCTTTTGTCATTCACAAGCCTATTATTTCGCTAAATAGTTCGACGTCTAGAAAGATTCAACAGATTCACAATTCGCCATTCGTGGGCATCAACCACTTTTACCTGACTTATATTAACCCGTGGTTTTGATTTAGGTACCAAGAATGTTAATGACAGCTCTTCTGTTGTCCTCTGGCAGTATTTCAATTCGTCTTTTCTTATCGTTCCGTGAATGTTTGTTAGCTTCAATATTTAGATAACACTATGTTCTTTAATCACATATAAAACCCTGTGTGACTTTGAATAGTAAATTTCATTTTAAACGCAATTTCAAACCCTAATCCGTATAAAAAGATAATCAATTCAGTAGAAATTACATGCTTTTGCAATGTCGTATTCACGTTCTTATTGTAAGCTAGATAGACACAAAAAAAAAACCTATTTTATACCGAAAGAAAAAAAAAACTTCATTAAAATGTCTTGAAAGTTTATGTTGCAATAAGCAAGTAGAAAACCAAAATAAGCTGCATTCAAAGTGGTTGAATACTAAAAAAAAAAACGAAAAAAAAAACGCTAAAATCCCAGTCTAAGGGACGCAACTTTTTTATTTAAGTTTGTTTATTAATGTAAAACGTGCAAAGGTTTTTGCTGCCGTCTTTTGAATTCTTCCAACAAAAAAAAAATAAAAACTAAAAATTGCAACAAAATAGGAAAAAAACCGTTATCATAGAGTGAATAAAATACAACTATACGACGACGACGCCATGTTTACAATATTTCCTCCACAGAGAGTATATGAGTTCGAATCTGAAGGAGAGCATTCTCACAAAGGCAACTACTCTATACTCTACCTAACATTGAAATAGAGTTCCAGAGAATAGCGTAGGTACCTTATACAACAGGAAGTAGTTGCACCAAAGGAGCAAGCAAGCATCCCATCCAACAACTCCTTCGCATTATATCCTTTTATTTGTAACAGAAGAAGAGAAGAAAAAAATAATATAAAGGAAAAAAGCCATAAACTCTGTACAAAATGAACTTCCAGGACTCATAAGATATTTCTTCTTTCGTAAGTCGTACGTGTGTTCTGGCTTTCTTTTCTCTTATTCTACCACTACCACCCTAACCACTCTGCTATACCATCCTCATCCACCACGACCTATTTTCTTTCTTTTTTCGGAATTGCTTATTGCTTTACTACACTACCGTGAGTAGTTTAAGGTTGCAGCAATTTTCTTCTTTTTTTTTTCTTCTTGTTTTTCCTGTAAAAAGATATAGAATATGTAGAATGTTGCACATATAGAGCACAGCACACACACGTTAAGCCGGATGCTGAAGGATACATAACTCTTGCATACCTATCCCGGTTCATTTGGCACTGTTAACACCATCTTTGGGAAAATCTCTGTAAATGGGAAATTAAAAAAAAAAAAAAAAACAAAAAAAAGAAGAAAGAAGAAAAAAAATTAAAACGAAATATTTTCAGACTTTATTTTTTTCGTTGGAACTGAAAAACTGAAAAGAGTTTTAAGACTCTTGACAGGAAGTCCTATATTGGATCAAGGTGTGTACTTCCAATTTCTGTAAGCCAAGATAAAACTTTCGAGATTATGTTAACTCGCGCCATTCCATTCCAATGAAAAGAGTGTGTCAATTGCAATTTATTTTCTCATTTAAATTTTTTCGAATTTTTTTATTTTGTAATGTGAAATTAAATTACCTAAAATTAATGAAAAATTAAATTTACAAAAAAGTGAATAATATTGTTGCATGATGCGCGTTGGTCTCTTACCATGCTTACTTTTATAAAAAAGAATCTATGAATATTTGTTTTGAACATTTAATTGCAAAATAATGCGCTTTCAGTACAAATATATTGCTTCTGATATTTCCACACAAATCAAACAAAATTAAGGAAAAATTACTTTCTGTTCGTACCTGCATTCAATTGTGACACCATGTCTGTTGGCTTGGAGATGAAATTTTAGCATTGTCGAAAATTAAACTGCATGTCAGGAATGATTGCTTTTTAATGATGGTTATTCTTAAAACCTTTGAGAATTTTTTATATAGCGGAATATGTATTTCGTTTTCGGAAATGTGAACTTTTTAAAATACTTTTGGCCTGCAGGTAGGCTAGGAGTGGGCAATAGCAAGTATGCAATTTGATTAAACCGTCTGTCTATCTATCTGTCTGTATAAGGAGGATTAGCCAAACGGATGAACCGATTAACATCAAATTTTGTAAATAGCTTTTTTTGGAGAGTCTCCAGAGAGATTATTGGAATAAATTTTTTTGGACCAAAATTAACTGTAGGTACCTCTGTCCGATTTACCGATTTTGGAAAAGTTTCTTAATTTTTTTAATGAATAAATCTTTGGAACATTTGGATTTGAGTGATTTTTCACTTGGATAAAATTTTAGATTATGGATTTGTCAAAAGGGCGGGAGCATTTTTGTTTTAAATGTTTCATACTAAAAATCATCAATACCAAGAAGCGAAAGTCTGGAGGATTTTAGAAGTACTCTAGAACAATGTTTTGGTTTTTTGGAATTCGAAGAGGTGGGGGGAGGGCTGTTTTTTTTTATCGCAAAACTTTTTTTTATATAAAGTCTCTTATTTTAAGTTGTACGGTATAAAACTCGTATTTTGTTCTTATAATGTGATTTTCTCACTAGTATTTCATATTCTCAGTTTTTTTTTCAAAAAGGGGTCTGGGCAGCAAGTTTTCTAAAAAAAACTTTTTTCCCTATCTTTTAACTTGAATTAATTTGAAAGGACTATAAACACACTTTTTTTTTAAGGGGTTATATCTAGTTGTGAGTGCTAAAAAAACCTTCTTTTTTGTGGATTTTTTGTGAGGAGGCATTTAATTATATAAACATAAAGAATACATATCCATATAGCAAATTTAATGTATTAAAAGAATTCGCTCTGCATTTAAAAAAATATTTTGTTCCGTTATTTTTGTAGTAGATCTCCTAGACGAACTCCAAAAAAAAGTTGTCTGGCGGTGAGCAAAATTTCTCCGAAACGGCTGGAGTAATCGGCTTGAAATTTTTACAAAATTTTCTTAGAAACTTTTTTTCAGGTAATGAACGAAGGAAAAAGGTTTTTGACAATAATTCGAATTTTTAAGCAACTTTAAAGTGTAAATTTTCGTGAAAAACAACGATTTTTTTCTTTTGGAAGCCGCCATTTTGTCAAAAATCTAAATTTTGACTATTCCTTCGTTCATTACCTGCATTCGTCTATCCTGAAAATGAATCTTTTGGTTTTTTTAATTTTAAGTGACTTGGATCAGAGATATCTTGCTCGACGCCAGACACCTTTTTTTTAGAGGTCGTCTAGGAGATCTACTACAAAAATTACGGAACCCAATATTTTTTTAAATACACAGCGAATTATTTTAATACATTAAATTTGCTATATGGATATGTATTCTTTATGCTTATATAATTAAATGCCTCTTCACAAAAAATCCACAAAAAAGAAGGTTCTTTTTGCACTTACAACAAGATATAACCCCTTAATATGTACTTTATGTATTTGAAAATTTTGGTGTTCAATAACAACGTTTTTCTCATATCGTAAAAATTGTTTTTTTTTTGCTCTGAAATCCTGATACAAATTGGTAACATTTTGGTTTAAATAATTTTATAATACATACATATGTGTGTGTTTTTTTGGATTTTCAGTTTCGAATTTGTTGTTTTTTTTTTTTTTAATTTTTTGGGGCTTGAAATATCTTTGAAGAAGATGTTTTTTAATACGTTTAAGAGAAAAAATTATCAACCTGTTTTAATTTTTGATTTTTGAAATAAAAAAAAAGTGGGGAAAGAGTTTACTAAAATCCTTTTTTAGTTTAAATGTCTACACTGAGGGAAAAAACAACTTAAAATCAATGAAAACCACGTGATTCAACTATTTTACGGAATGATTTTGCGTTGAAGACGAAAATTTTAAAATCAAAGTAGAACATCGTTAGTTTAAAGTGTTTTACCGATATAAAACATCTTTAAATCAAAGTTGTTTCAACTTTACAAAAAAAAGCATCAATTTATTAAAAAAAATAGAAAAAATGGGCAACCGCTGGGGATCGAACCTACAATTCTTGGGTTACAAGGCGAATGATTTACCAACGTGCTATGTCACTGTGGAAAATTAGAGTGATAAAATGCAACAAAAGCTGAAGTCCGATAAAAATAAAAAAAATTCTTACGTTGTTTCAATTTTATTTTGAAGAAGTTTCATGTTAATTTTTTCAACATTAAATCAATGTTGAACATTTAACATTTTACGTTGCGTTTTTTCCCTCAGTGTAGTTATTTGTTTTTCTATACGATTCTTGGTTTGGCTTAAGAAATATTAATGTTCAAACAAATATGTAAATAAATATGCATTGTTAAATATTCGATTTCAAAAAAAAAAAAAAATTGTAAAATAAAACTTGGAAAAGTTTTTTTTTAGTTTTTTTTGGCTAGATTTTTTTTTGTCTTCAGAACCTTACTTTCGAAGTATTCAACTTTTTCATTAACGATCACATACCTACTGGTATATCACACCGAAACATATGTAATTTATATATACAAAAAAAAACATAAACAAATCTTTGTTTTTTTTTTTTTGTCCATTCTAGGTTGGCAGCGAAGTAACTCAGCTACATCCGGCGATAGAGAGCTTATTATGGGCATCTCGGGATCTGACAATACAAGTAAGTTAAAGTTAAAAGTCTCTTGAGACTAACAACTAGTATATCTATTTTATATTCCCCCAAACAAAATGCCTCTAGAGAGAAATAAATTAATTGATAATATAACTCTTGTACAAAAAAAAAAACACAGTTACTGCCTTCACATTACCACAATGGTCAATTGACGTTACGCTGTACGGCGGAAGTTGGCCAAATCTATGCCGAAAGCACCGAGGCGCCACTTTGGAGTTCGAGAAAAGAACCGGTGCCAGAAAGAGGTGAGTTTTTTTCTATTTTATTATTTTGGTTGTCTTTAGATTCAATGTGTTTTTAAAAAAGTGGATTATATTCCCTTGTGGGTTGACTATATGTCCTTTAACAAGGACATTGTACTAAAAAGGATGTTGAAAAAGAAATAGATTTATTGAAGCATTCAAATGGAATGAGTGGCTAATTTACATTTTTTCTAATCGTTTTATTTTTGTTCTCTCTTCCTTTCACTGAAACATATCGAGATGTTATAAAAATGTTGCAATGTCGGTCTATTTTTGAGAATTGAGATTTACTCCCCGAATAGAAATGAACTATGATTTGTGTTTTATAGCGACATAAAAGCTTTTTTTGAATTGAAAAATGGTGTTCTAGAGAGGGTATAAGTAAGTTTTTTTCTTTCTTCTTTTCTTTTTTTGTGGAATATGAATTTTGATCAGGAGAGCAATAATATCTCTCATAGATTTTTTATATGAGTATATCTTTTGGTTTGGAACGAGGATATAAAGTGGCAATATAAAGATGTCGAACAGGAAAGATAATGTCGTCCTTATCGAAACGATTATTATATGATTTATTGAATGAATCAGGAAGAACGAACGAACAAAGTTTGTCAGAGAGAGTACATATTAATGTAAAAAATAAGATATGTGGTGCTCATAAGTTAAATGTAATGAATATTATTGTTTGTGGTTATGTGAAGAATAAGTACCTCATAAAGACATGGATTGTTGACCAGGAGAAAAATTATTATTCAATATTTTTAAGAGGTTGTTGTGATTTTATTGAGTAAAAAGTAATAATAACATTTTCATTAATGAAGATTATTTTTGCAACTGGTATGACACTAATTACTAGTTTTTGAATTCTATTATTTGGTATGGGTAACGGATGTGACACAGTAACTTCATTTTTTGTTTGCTTTGTGTACAATTCCTTTAGTAAAGGTATTTAATAGCTTCAAAAACTTATGTTTTTAGTTGTTAAAATATTTTTAAAAATTACATTCTATCAACGTCAGATTCTCTTAAAATTATAGAATTAGTCTGCTTCTGTGACTTTTAGAAGCTATATTGTGCATTTTTAAAATGAAAAGTCGTGAATATCGTATTCAATATGAAAGGAAATTTTTTGTTATAAAAAAAAGTATCTAGGTATATAGTATAAAAACATTAAAGAAATATAAATATGCAGCTTCAAATTTCAATTATTTAAGTACTTTTTACACAATCAATAATTATAATTTATTAGGGTCAGAAAAATTGACTCGAAATTTCTATATAAATAAATATATTTAATTTTTAAATCCTTAAAATTACAAAAAAAGTAGTTTTTACTGGCAGGTACACTAATTTTGTTAATAGACAAAAATGTAGTGTTTGGCATGAAGGCCAGTGCAAATTATTTTTGAAAAATACAAACAACTAATAAATTAGCGGAAAATGATTGGTGAAGAAATTCAGGATAAATGAAAAGGGGGATAGAATAAAGAGGGCAGGTGAAAAATGTTTTTTTTTTTCCAATTTCTGGCAAAATACCCTCCTTATTGTATAAATTTAAAAGATCTAAAAATCACGGATTATCTTAACACATCCTCAAAAATATTCATGCAGAAAAATGTCGGAAACTAATTTTTTTATTTCTTATTAGATACCATATACAATTACAAATAAAAATTTGTAAAAATAAACGATTTTTGTTTCATTTTATTAATTAATTAACTTTTCAATTTTTTAAGTTTATTCTTCGAAAAAGAAAAAAAAACACCTTATTTTCAATAAAAAAAAAGTTGATGAAAATATTTTTTTGTTTTGACTCTAGATTTCGAGCTGCAGCCTTAGCCACTAAAGGGATTTAGTTCAAACCTTGTAGTTAAGAGTTTTTAGTGATTCCCTTGCAGCGAAATTAAAATTAACGATATTTTCCATAGAATATTTTTCTTAATGTCTGACTTTCTTCTAAGCGATACGACCGATTTCAATTAAAAATTTTGCACAAAAACATTTTAGTAATTCTACTGCTAAAATTAAGAAAAAATTTAAAAACAAAAAATAATTTTTTGATTTTTAAAAAAATTTTAAATTTTTTTTTGGAAAAATCAATTTTTTTAAAACGAATAAATGAATTTAATTGAAAGTTTGGGTTTATGCCTACAATTACAATTTTTATACCTACAAATACAATTTTCTTAACAATTTTCAAAATTTGATTTCTAAAAATTCTTTCTTAAACAAAAATTAAATTTAAAGAGAAGGTTTTATAACTACGAATTTTTATATTATTTTTTAAGATTTTTATCTTTCAATAAAAAAAAATCTTTTAAAAAGCTATAATATTCTAAGCAACTTTTAAAATTACAGCAAGAACGTGCGATCCAGTCGTCCATTTTATTTGATTTTGACTCATAAATTTTTCATACACCAGACTTTTTCTGGTAAAATGGGTTGACTTTGTGACTGATAGGTTGAAACTAGAATACTACATACTTATGTATTGTTTCTATGTTTCTTTCAAGTGATCTGACCTTAAATTCAAACTTTGATTTAAAATAATATAAATTAATATAAAATTACAAAATTTGAAGTACGCTATACTTGAATCGTATATCAGAAATCCAGAAAATAATAATTTTCAAAAATAAATCCTTTTTCTTTGCTTTTTAAGAGCTTATTTTTAGAAATCTGCAAAGTTTTGCATACCTCCTCCTTTTTGGAAGTCGGTAATAAGAACTAAATGAAAAATTCTGTCATTTATATTTCATTTTTGAGTTTTTCGAAGACTTTACTCGAAAACTTTAGTCGACGACTTTTGTCGACGACTTTTGTCGACGACTTTTGTCGACGACTTTTTTCGACGACTTTTGTCGACGACTTTTGTCGATGACTTTAGTCGATGACTTAAGTCGAAGACTTTAGTCGAAGATTTTAGTCGAAGACTTTAGTCAAAGACTTTAGTCAAAGACTTTAGTCAAAGACTTTAGTCAAAGATTTTAGTCAAAGACTTTAGTCAAAGACTTTAGTCAAAGACTTTAGTCAAAGACTTTAGTCAAAGACTTTAGTCAAAGACTTTAGTCAAAGACTTTAGTCAAAGACTTTAGTCAAAGACTTTAGTCAAAGACTTTAGTCAACGACTTTTGTCGACGACTTTTGTCGACGACTTTTGTCGACGACTTTTGTCGACGACTTTTGCCGACGACTTTTGCCGACGACTTTTGTCGACGACTTTTGTCGACGACTTTTGTCGACGACTTTTGTCGACGACTTTTGTCGACGACTTTTGTCGACGACTTTTGTCGACGACTTTTGTCGACGACTTTTGTCGACGACTTTTGTCGACGACTTTTGTCGACGACTTTTGTCGACGACTTTTGTCGACGACTTTTGTCGACGACTTTTGTCGACGACTTTTGTCGACGACTTTTGTCGACGACTTTTGTCGACGACTTTTGTCGACGACTTTTGTCGACGACTTTTGTCGACGACTTTTGTCGACGACTTTTGTCGACGACTTTAGTCAAAGATTTTAGTTAAAGACTTTAGTCAATGACTTTAGTCGAAGACTTTAGTCGACGACTTTTGTCGACGACTTTTGTCGACGACTTTTGTCGACGACTTTTGTCGACGACTTTTGTCGACGACTTTTGTCGACGACTTTTGTCGACGACTTTTGTCGACGACTTTTGTCGACGACTTTTGTCGACGACTTTTGTCGACGACTTTTGTCGACGACTTTTGTCGATGACTTTTGTCGACGACTTTTGTCGACGACTTTTATCGACGACTTTTGTCGACGACTTTTGTCGACGACTTTTGTCGACGACTTTTGTCGACGACTTTTGTCGACGACTTTTGTCGACGACTTTTGTCGACGACTTTTGTCGACGACTTTTGTCGACGACTTTTGTCGACGACTTTTGTCGACGACTTTTGTCGACGACTTTTGTCGACGACTTTTGTCGACGACTTTTGTCGACGACTTTTGTCGACGACTTTTGTCGACGACTTTAGTCGAAGACTTTAGTCGAAGACTTTTGTCGACGACTTTTGTCGACGACTTTTGTCGACGACTTTTGTCGACGACTTTTGTCGACGACTTTTGTCGACGACTTTTGTCGACGACTTTTGTCGACGACTTTTGTCGACGACTTTTGTCGACGACTTTTGTCGACGACTTTTGTCGACGACTTTTGTCGACGACTTTTGTCGACGACTTTTGTCGACGACTTTAGTCAAAGATTTTAGTTAAAGACTTTGGTCAATGACTTTAGTCGAAGACTTTAGTCGACGACTTTTGTCGACGACTTTTGTCGACGACTTTTGTCGACGACTTTTGTCGACGACTTTTGTCGACGACTTTTGTCGACGACTTTTGTCGACGACTTTTGTCGACGACTTTTGTCGACGACTTTTGTCGACGACTTTTGTCGACGACTTTTGTCGACGACTTTAGTCGAAGACTTTAGTCGAAGACTTTTGTCGACGACTTTTGTCGACGACTTTTGTCGACGACTTTTGTCGACGACTTTTGTCGACGACTTTTGTCGACGACTTTTGTCGACGACTTTTGTCGACGACTTTTGTCGACGACTTTTGTCGACGACTTTTGTCGACGACTTTTGTCGACGACTTTTGTCGACGACTTTTGTCGACGACTTTAGTCAAAGATTTTAGTTAAAGACTTTAGTCAATGACTTTAGTCGAAGACTTTAGTCGACGACTTTTGTCGACGACTTTTGTCGACGACTTTAGTCAAAGATTTTAGTTAAAGACTTTAGTCAATGACTTTAGTCGACGACTTTTGTCGACGACTTTTGTCGACGACTTTTGTCGACGACTTTTGTCGACGACTTTTGTCGACGACTTTTGTCGACGACTTTTGTCGACGACTTTTGTCGACGACTTTTGTCGACGACTTTTGTCGACGACTTTTGTCGACGACTTTTGTCGACGACTTTAGTCGAAGACTTTAGTCGAAGACTTTTGTCGACGACTTTTGTCGACGACTTTTGTCGACGACTTTTGTCGACGACTTTTGTCGACGACTTTTGTCGACGACTTTTGTCGACGACTTTTGTCGACGACTTTTGTCGACGACTTTTGTCGACGACTTTTGTCGACGACTTTTGTCGACGACTTTTGTCGACGACTTTTGTCGACGACTTTTGTCGACGACTTTAGTCAAAGATTTTAGTTAAAGACTTTAGTCAATGACTTTAGTCGAAGACTTTAGTCGACGACTTTTGTCGACGACTTTTGTCGACGACTTTTGTCGACGACTTTTGTCGACGACTTTTGTCGACGACTTTTGTCGACGACTTTAGTCAAAGATTTTAGTTAAAGACTTTAGTCAATGACTTTAGTCGAAGACTTTAGTCGACGACTTTTGTCGACGACTTTTGTCGACGACTTTTGTCGACGACTTTTGTCGACGACTTTTGTCGACGACTTTAGTCGACGACTTTAGTCGAAGACTTTTGTCGACGACTTTTGTCGACGACTTTTGTCGACGACTTTTGTCGACGACTTTTGTCGACGACTTTTGTCGACGACTTTTGTCGACGACTTTTGTCGACGACTTTTGTCGACGACTTTTGTCGACGACTTTTGTCGACGACTTTTGTCGACGACTTTTGTCGACGACTTTTGTCGACGACTTTTGTCGACGACTTTAGTCAAAGATTTTAGTTAAAGACTTTAGTCAATGACTTTAGTCGAAGACTTTAGTCGACGACTTTTGTCGACGACTTTTGTCGACGACTTTTGTCGACGACTTTTGTCGACGACTTTTGTCGACGACTTTTGTCGACGACTTTTGTCGACGACTTTTATCGACGACTTTTGTCGACGACTTTTGTCGACGACTTTTGTCGACGACTTTAGTCAAAGACTTTAGTCAAAGACTTTAGTCAATGACTTTAGTCAATGACTTTAGTCAATGACTTTAGTCAAAGACTTTAGTCGAAGACATTAGTCGAATACGACTTTTGTCGACGACTTTTGTCGACGATTTTTGTCGACGACTTTTGTCGACGACTTTTGTCGACGACTTTTGTCGACGACTTTTGTCGACGACTTTTGTCGACGACTTTTGTCGACGACTTTTGTCGACGACTTTTGTCGACGACTTTTGTCGACGACTTTAGTCAAAGATTTTAGTTAAAGACTTTAGTCAATGACTTTAGTCGAAGACTTTAGTCGACGACTTTTATCGACGACTTTTGTCGACGACTTTTGTCGACGACTTTTGTCGACGACTTTTGTCGACGACTTTTGTCGACGACTTTTGTCGACGACTTTTATCGACGACTTTTGTCGACGACTTTTGTCGACGACTTTTGTCGACGACTTTAGTCAAAGACTTTAGTCAAAGACTTTAGTCAATGACTTTAGTCAATGACTTTAGTCAATGACTTTAGTCAAAGACTTTAGTCGAAGACATTAGTCGAATACGACTTTTGTCGACGACTTTTGTCGACGATTTTTGTCGACGACTTTTGTCGACGACTTTTGTCGACGACTTTTGTCGACGACTTTTGTCGACGACTTTTGTTGACGACTTTTGTCGACGACTTTTGTCGACGACTTTAGTCGAAGACTTTAGGCGAAGACTTTAGTCGAAGACTTTAGTCGAAAAAAAATTTGAGGTATTAATCAAAACCAACATTACGATGATGGAGAATTCTAAAAAAGTGGGTCTCGCAATTCCGTCCGTGCGTCTGTGCGTCTGTACGTCCATCTGTAAACATTTCCACAGTCTTAACGGGTGTATGGATTCTCTTCAAATTTGGTACAGATGATTTTTATGGAATTTCGAAAGTTGGTTTTTTTTTGTTTTCTTATATCTCGGTTGGAAAGTGTACCCCCCATATAAATTTTTCAATTTGAACCAAATATCTCGAAAACGGCTCTAACGATTTTGATCAAAATTTTCGTGTGTAGTGTAGCACATAAAAACTTCCTTTGGAAATAAAAAAAATATTTTTTGTACCGTTATTAACGGTACCTGCCATAGAACAGTTTTTTTTTAATTATGAATATCTCGTAAACGACGAATCAGATTTTGGCCACAATTTTTACACAGAAACGTTGCAACAATTATTTTATAAAAAATTTTAAATATTGTTCTAAAAACACATTTTTGGATTTTTAAAAAATATCTCAAAATTTTTGTTTGAAAAATCAGTTTTTTAAAAACGGGTTGATGAATTTTATCAAAATTTCGTTTTTATGTGTTGAATAATAGTTTCTTAAAAATAGTAAAACAACTTTTTTTTTGAAAAATGTTAGAAGATTTTTGTATATAAAAAATAATTTTTTTTTAAAATGGCTCTAACGATTTTCAAATACTTGGTTTTGGGAAAAAGATCATATAAAACGGTGTTTAAATATTATGAAAGCCAATTTTATTTTTTTTTACATTATTTATGAAATTGCTTAAAAATATCAAATTTTAAATTTTCCCAAATTTTGTTCAGTAAAAAGCTTTAACATTAGAGTTACTTTTACCATAAGAGCAAGTACGTGCGACCCCAGTCGTGCATTTTATTTTATTTACGTTAAGGGAAAAGAGTATATGTTGCAGGAAATGTTGCTTTCGATTAAATGGCGGGAAAGGCTCGATGAATTTAGGCTTGGGTGAATTTAACAACTTTTGCAGAAAATGGTTTAAATGCTAATTTTGTGAAAACAAGTAATTAAATTGAATAGTCTCTTGGCAAACTATTTTTCTTCCTTTGATCAGCTCTTAATTTCACTCGTATCTCTACTGTTTCCTATGACAGCTATAGTTTTTTTGTTGAATAGTTAGTTGTGATATTTTCCCAACTTCATGTTCTTTTTACTTTTCCTTTGATATTTTATATCATGCTATATAAGTTCAAAAGCTATCTCCTTCAACATGATGAAAGGGACAACCCTTATTTATTATCTAATTTTTAAAATTCTTGTCACTACTTTACCCGCGCAATATGTTTTAACCACTGTCAACACTATACAAACATCTTTCTATACAAAAACTCCCACATCTTTTTCATTTCTCATACCAAAAGCTTAAGTCCTTGAAGGACATAACCTCAATCAGGTCACGTCGTTCGGTTAATTACAATATTTACCCTCAGGATTAACTATCCAATAAACTATAGCGATGGTGTATGCTTGTTTGTTCAAGACGGTAGTCGTAGTATAGTGGTGATGTTTTAACATTAAAATTCATGTTACTATATATATCCTCCTTGCACCCAAAAAGTCCTTAATCCATGGATATTAATTACTAAAAAGTTATCTACGTCACAAGAAGTTAACTCATCAAATTTATGTGTCAATCAACAACAAACTTTACCCATTTCATCACTCAAGCCAAAATCATAAAAAAAATAACCTTTAGAACCAAAAAAAAAAAAATAATAAAGCCAAACACCCATCAGCAAGTCAAAGGAACAACATTGTGTTATCCTTGCCGCTGGCATCTCAGATGACTGGAATTAATTCGTCCATCGTTATAATTGAGTGCAGTTCTTAATTTTGTAATATCACCAATTATGCCCTATCCCTTCGAAGAAAAGGGTCAACTTTTTGATTAAAATTCTTGATTTTTGTCCACAAAAGACGTCGACAAGGACGGACGTCCGAATAAAATTGTAGTAAAATAAAAAAAAAACCTGGAAATAAGTAAAAGTTAAACCCGTTTGAGGGGTTTAATAGAAATTGGTCAGAATCCACTTCTCATCTTTTACTTTTTTTTATTTTGATTTTTTGTTTTGGGAATTAACCTAGCCTAACCCTGACACCCGTCGTCGCTGCCTCTGATGAAGAAAAGGACAAACATAAACACAACTCTTGTTGGGATTACTTTGGACCAGCACGTCTAGATTTTGTGATTTTTGGGATAATTACTTCATCAAATTAGCATTACATCCCTTTGTCGTTTCGTAGTCCTCAGTCGTCGTCGTTTCTGGGGCTTTATTTTCGAAAACCCCCATTTTTCTCCAAAACCACATCAGATTTCTTGTTTTTTTTTTTTTTCTTGTTCGTCTTCATTATATTTTTGCGTATTTCTATGCATCAGTTTTTTGCATAATAGGAAGAAGAATGGTATAAGGTTATTTTTTTTTGAGTTTGTGGAGAAACATCAAATCATGTGGTCAAGGGGTATCAAAAAGGATCATGCCTCTTGTAAATGGATTAGATTGCCTTTCCTGTGGTGGGTTGGTCTAGAGATGAAAAAGAAAAGAATTTTTTTTTCTTCTCCAAAAATCAAGAGTTAATCAAAAGGCTATTGAAAACTGTGAGAATCTTAATTTCTTCAATATCGTCTTTAAGTAAAAGTTTGGATGAAGGAAAAACTTTTTTTTATTGAGTTTAAGAGAATAATATTTTTGCCTTTTATTTGGTTAATGAATTATATAAGAGATTCTTGAGAAAGGTTATTTTTCGAGATTTTTACTCTCATGTTGTATGATAAAAAATAATTTGACAGCATTGAACTGCAGAAGTTCATCTAGAAAGTTGATGAACTTGAAGGAAATTCGTCGGCAGACTGAAACAAATGCTAAATGAACTTTTGAAAAAAATATTTTAAAGACTAAAATTTTTATGTATATTTTATTCCATTTTATTTAAGACAATGAATGAAATTAATTAATAAGACCTTAAAACATCTAATTTACAAACAAATTGACTTGGGTCACTTATGACTAAACGACTTAACCGATTTATTTCATAATTGACAAAGATATGATTTTCGAGAGATTTAAGTATCTTCACGGAGAACAAAGACCACCTAAAAACAAGCGGATTATATATTAAATTAGCGTATCCATGGTATTTTGCCAAAATGACTTCCGTCTAAAATTAAGCAGACAGATCTCCTTAATTTTTTGAATTTGCAAATTTTAAGGAAATCCACTTAATTTAGGCGGAAAATCATCTTATTTTTAAGTAGAAACATTTTGTTAAAAACAAAATCGGGAACCACAGGAGATCGATCCTACAACTCCTGGGCAAAAAGGCGAGTGCTTTACCATTATGCTATCTGACTGTTGGAAATAAACGTATGACGAACTGCTACTAAAATTCATATTAAAATGAAATTAAGTTAAATTTTACAGAATTAAAGCGGATTCCGCTTATTTTAAGCGGATTATTTTGAGAGGGTGGAATGTTAGGAGCGCATCATCTTATTTTCAGGTGACCTTTTTTTTCTCCATGTTTCTACATCATAAGCCACTTTTTGTATTCATTGTACCACAAAGCAGACAGAACTTAACACCAAACATTACCAAGATTGATTTTTAAGATAACTTCTGACATCCTATTCTATTCGTTTATGGCAAAGACAATTATTTCGCCGAAGATCTTTCAGTGCCTTAACACAGTAATTCAATCGCTGCTGCAAGAAATTGAAATCTAGATAAAAATAAAAATTCAAAATTCAAATCTCGAGACTTTGGTTAAAAGTTATCGTCATCGGAATGGAAGGAAAAGAAACAGTAAAAAAATGTTTGGTTAAAAATATGTCAAGAACCAGACCTCTAAGAAACTTTTAGTTTTTAGTTATGAATAAAGCTTAAAGAGACCTTTCTTTTGATGTCTCACTCGATGGATTTGGAGGAAATTTTTATAAATGAATTTTTTTTTATATTTTAATTTGTTCTCAAAAATCTGAAAAAAATAAATTTGTATTTTTTTAAGCGAAATGCACAGACCTATTCACTGTGAACTCATATCTGCAAACCAAATTTTTTTTCGAGACTTTGGTCAAAAGTTATCGTCATCGGAATGGAAGGAAAAGAAACAAAAAAATGTTTGGTTGGAAATATCTCACGAACCAGACCTCTGAGAAACTTTTAGTTTTCAGTTATGAATAGAACTTGAAAAGACCTTTCTTTTGATGTCTCACTCGATGGATTTGGAGGAAATTTCTAAAAATGGAATTTTTTTGACAAGGGGTTAACCTTGATTTTTTCTCAGAAATCTGAAAAAAATAAATTTGTAATTTCTTACCCGAAATGAATAGACCTGTTCACTGTGAACTCATATCTGTAAACCAAATTTTTTTCGAGACTTTGGTCGGCTTCGGAATGGAAGGAAAAGAAACAAAAAAAAATGTTTGGTTGGAAATATCTCAGGAACCAGACCAGAACCAGAAACTTTTAGTTTTCAGTCATGGATAGAGATTGTAGAGATTGTAAAATAATAGAAATCAACTCGGTCTTCTCTCTTCGCTTTCGTCGGCAGAGGATTGAAATTTTATAAACTTATTTTTTTCCCACAAAATAAGTATTATTGATAATTTATTCGGTTAAAGTCTAAGGTACAATTACGAGATAATTCAAACAATAGACTTTCAATTTACGAAACAAAAGAGCTGAACAGCAAACTTGATTTATTGAAAATGGTGTTTTGGCCTTAACTTAAAACCTAAAAACCTTTCCTTAAATTGTAACCTAGATATACCTCAAAAGTAACATCCTACACCACCTTTATTACTTCTACAATCTACAAAGTTAAAAAAAAAAAATAATAACTTTAATAATTACTCTCTTGCAGATTTAATTCAATTTAATACCTACACACTTACATTAATTCTCCTTAATCGGATAAAGAAAAAATAAAAAATCCTTACAAACAAAAAATCCACCCATATCGCTTTTTATCACTCATGCGGTAAACAATTTCTACTGTGCATGTAATCCACATAAAAAAAAAAGCTAATAAAAGCGAATTAGAACACAGACTACTTATTATTCCAACACAAAACACACCAGGCAACAGCAGTAAAAAGCTTTAAGGATAATCAATCTTTAGAGGCACAAGGCAAGTTACGGCATTTTAATCGAAATGAAATTCGACGCTTTAGATATTTACGTTATACTTAATTTTATCGTTGTATGTGTGTGTGTTATTTGTATGCGTATTTATGGGTGATGGTTGCTACAGAAATGATGTTGATTATTACATTTGGCACTGACACAGACACACACATCGAATAAGTAAACGTGCTGAAAGATTATAAATGGTAAGCATTGACTGATTCTAATCAAGTGGGGATTTGCTACACAATTGTATATATGGATTAAGTATTTTGTCTGTGATCCTGGAAACACTTAAGTAGACTTGTAATAAAAAAAAACTCTCATCTCTTATCAAGGTTATGAATTTTAACCAATATAATTCTTTAACTTATTTCGTTAAATTATTTTAAGGATGTTTATGAAAGGAATTCAAACAAAAAAAATTTATCAACAGTTGCAAAGAGCCATTTGGGTATTTGTTTTTAATAAAAATATATTCAAAGCCTTGAACTTCTACTTTAAGCAGTCTTAACCAGCATTCTTTTCCTTCATTAAATTTCATGAAGCTCAAAGAAATGAAATATGTTATAAAAAAAAAAAACAAACAACAATAACAAAAAATACCCTAGATTGTATCCCTTGGACCATGTAGTGTATGTATTTCGACTTGTGTGCATCGTTTTTTTATTTTTATTTCCATCATTGAAATTTGATTTAAATTCAAAAGCATAAAGGAGGAACAGAAAATGTTTTTTAAATATGACTCCAACACGCGCGTATACCCCATAACATTCGAGTTAAAAAAAATATGCACTTGACAAAAGCTCTAGGTCAATAATAATATGTATCGACTTTCAACACACTCAACGGGAATTTATAAGGGCTCAATACTATGTAATATACAATCCAGTATCCAGTTATGCTATTCGAATACAAAAATATACGAGAATACTTCTGAGAATATTAAGGGAGAAGAAAACGTCGAAAAGAAATTCAATGGGTGCAGTTTTTCTACAATGTCCTTGTGCAGAAACACACTGCATATATCTATGTAAGTTAATATTATATGTATTGGGGGAAAAGGGAAAAGGAAACGCAACCATTCATATGTAAATAAGTGAATTTGTTTTCATGCTTCACAGCTGAAGAGAGAGCACACTCTCTGACATCATATATAAATATAAATAACACCATAGTGAATGCGAAATTGAGAGAAAACTGCATATTTTCACGAAATAATAAATTATTATCCGACATGAAAGAAAATATTTTGCTTCACTTGAAGCTCTTGGGGATGATGTGATGGTGTTGGATATGATATTGGGGCGGAATATAGTGGGCGTATGCAACAATTTACAACTTACAAGTGAAAATAACTTCTGTGCACTTTGTTTGATAAGTTTTTTTTTCTAATGGAAGTCAAACTCAGGTCATGAAATCGGTATAGAATGAAGTGTCGAGTTAGATACTCAGAGGATCAAAATTTTTTGAAGTTAATAAATACTCGAATTTTACTTTTTTTATGGTCTACCTAGGACCATTTGGCTTATATTAATATTAAAGCTTTTAAAGAAATTATTTTAAGAAATAAAAAAAAAACTTAAAAAACATTATAAACAAAAATAAATTGATTTGTCCATTTTCAAAAGTTGAATTTTCGAAAAAAAATTTTTTTTTTTTAGTTTTTTTTATTTTTCTTAATATTAATATTAAACTTACTAAGAAATGGTTCTATGGTCATCATCAAAAACTCTTAACTACAAAGTATGAATCAATTTCGAGAAAGAGACAGACAGACATACAGATAGGTTTTTCGAGACCCACTTTTTAACATTCTCTGTCATCGAATTGTTATATCGAGTTCGATTTTTTTTTTCCGAATCCTTAACTTGCCCAATTGGTTTCCGATTGCATTTTGTGTGCTGTCAAGTGATTTCCGATAATGGCTAAGTAAACCATAAATTACTCTCAATTTTGCTTCCACCAGTTACATTATGTTTTATAAATACCATTTCAATTATATCCATTCCAATAACAATATTTCCAAATCAATTTGTATTTGGACCAAAATGCAAAAAACGAAACCAAGACAAAAATTTCATTTAAGATATAAAAAATAGCTCATGATTATTTGTAGGTCCAAATAATCAAAAATCAAAATACACAAACAACAGTGAAAAAAAAACGGTTTCTGCTTCGAGATTAATGAATTATGAATGTTTGTCTATTACTTGCTTCAAAATAAAATAAATTGCACCGCTGCACATATATAGGAGTATTTGCAGTAAAAACCTGGTCATAAGTCGATTTTCTGAAAATTAAAATTGACACCAAAAAGTTTTGCAAAGTGGGTGCAAAATAAACCTGTGTCAATATGCTGCACTCATTTTTTTTTGTTTTTCGATCGTGTCTTGTTAAAAAATGAGTTCAAAGTTAACTGTTACATCTACCTCATTTTTATTTGAATTCGAAGTATTTTGTTAAGTGTTATTCTATATGCGATATCGAAGTGTTGTGATAGAAATCTAAAAAAATTTAAATAAAGAATTCTTCTTCAGTTATTTATTAACGATATTATTAAAGTTTTGAAAATGTTAGAAGGTTTTTTCTATTTTAATTCGGGCTTACAACTAGTATCTAAAAACTTGATATTTTTGGTAGGTTAGTATTTTAACTTTAATAATTTTGTTTTAGTATACCCCGTTATTCTGCGATGAATTGAAACTTATGAGTTAGTTCATATATTCTTTAACACAATGCAACAAAAATTGGGTGCTCTTGGGTGCTCTTTAGAGAATCAGGGGTCAATTAGTTTTTCACTTTCTGATAGAAAATACTCCTTACTTTATGCAACGTTTTTTATTTTTAAATTAAATTTACTGATGTTATTAGTGTATTTTTTTTGTTGGTGATCTTAATTAAGGTTGGGGAAGAATGAAAACAAACTGAGAATTGCGTATTAGGGATGAGGAAACAATTTTGAGAAAAATAATGTCGACAGGCGGAGTACAGGCCATTAATCAATTTTTTTAGTTTTTGGTAAAAAAATAAAAATAACAAAAACTAGGTTTGTATTGTATTTTCTTGTAGGAATACTTATTTTAAACAGAAATAATAACAAAAACCACGAAAAATAATTATGGCCAGGTTTTTGATGACAATACTCCTATGTGCGCTGGCTCGCTCGTATTGTACTTGCTCTTTTAGTTCAAAGTATCACTGAGGGAAAAACCGCAACGTAAAATGTAAGATGTTCAACGATGATTTAATGTTAAAAAAACTTACATGAAACACTTTTAAAATAAAATTGAAACAACGTAAGAAATTTTTGAAGTTATACTTCTTATGGGAGGGTGGGTATGAAAATTTACTTTTTGACAAGAATGTCAAAGGGATTATGACGCGATCACCCTGGGTAGCAGGGCTGTCGTTTCACCTTTATAGTAGGCAGTACTTTAGTATTTAAAAATGCAGTACGCCGCAGTACGGCAAACATAAAACACACAACACGTTGCAAGTTACATAGGTAATGTGGCAAGTTGCATGTGGCAAGTTGTATGTTTCAAGTTGCATGTGGCAAGTTGCATGTGGCAAGTTGTATGTTTCAAGTTGCATGTGGCAAGTTGCATGTGGCAAGTTGTATGTGGCAAGTTGCGTGTGGCAAGTTGCATGTGGCAAGTTGCATGTTGTAATTTCCATGTGGCAAGTTGCCAGGGTTGCAAAAAGCTCACATTTTAGCTCAGCTCCCTAGGTACCATAGCTTAGCTCATTTGAGCTGAGCTGAAAGTGAGCGCCCCAACTTCCAACGCCTATATCTCGGAATTTTGAAGAAAATGAAAAAAAAATTTTTTGATGCCAAAAGGTAGCGGGGACTCTAACCTACATTTGAGTACAACTCTCATGCCTGTAGGCCCACGCGTTCTCAAACCGGGAGAACTTAAAAGTAAAAAAAAAAATAGGCACGATTCTGAAAAAATAGGCATGATGTGGCGGTTTAACATGGAAGGCGATTTTTTAAAAATCTGACAATGTGCAAAGCGTAGGCCCATGACACAAGCTATCATTTGGCATCACTCCCAAAAATTGCTCTCAAGCGGTTTAGCTTCCAGGAGCGTTCAAAGATTCGGGGATTTTTCGAAAAAAAATTTTACCCCAACTTTCAAACACGATTTTCTCGGAATTTTGAAAAAAAACGAAAAACCGGATTATACCACTATCGGGTAGCTGAGAATATAAGCTTTCATATGGCACCACTCCCCTGTCTCTAGATCAAAGCGTTTCAACGCCTATATCGCGGAATTTTGAAGAAAATGAAAATAAAATTTTTGATGCCAAAAGGTAGCGGGGACTCTAACCTACATTTGGGTACAACTCCCATCCCTGTAGGTCCACGCGTTCTCAAACCGGGAGAACTTAAAAGTAAAAAAAAAAATAGGCACGATTCTGAAAAAATAGGCATGATGTGGCGGTTAAACATGGAAGGCGATTTTTTAAAAATCTGACAATGTGCAAAGCGTAGGCCCATGACACAAGCTATCATTTGGCATCACTCCCAAAAATTGCTCTTAAGCGGTTTAGCTTCCAGGAGCGTTCAAAGATTCGGGGATTTTTCGAAAAAAAATTTTACCCGAACTTTCAAACACGATTTTCTAGGAATTTTGAAAAAAATCGAAAAACCGGATTATACCACTATCGGGTAGCTGAGAATATAAGCTTTCATATGGCACCACTCCCCTGTCTCTAGATCAAAGCGTTTCAACGCCTATATCTCGGAATTTTGAAGAAAATGAAAAAAAATTTTTGATGCGAAAAGGTAGCGGGGACTCTAACCTACATTTGAGTACAACTCTCATGCCTGTAGGTCCACGCGTTCTCAAACCGGGAGAACTTAAAAGTAAAAAAAAAATAGGCACGATTCTGAAAAAATAGGCATGATGTGGCGGTTTAACATGGAAGGCGATTTTTTAAAAATCTGACAATGTGCAAAGCGTAGGCCCATGACACAAGCTATCATTTGGCATCACTCCCAAAAATTGCTCTCAAGCGGTTTAGCTTCCAGGAGCGTTCAAAGATTGGGGGATTTTTCAAAAAAAAAAAATTTGCCCCAACTTTCAAACGCGATTTTCTCGGAATTTTGAAAAAAGTCAAAAACCGGATTGTACCGGTTTTTATTTTTTATGATAAAAAATTAAACATTTTACTAAAAAAATAGAAATATATTAACTATTAAAAAAACCAAGAGAAAAGATCATGAAAAATTATCTGTTTTATTTATAAAAATATCCATGTGTTAAAATAATTCCATTAATAACTAGAACCAAATATCTTAAGCTATGGTGTTTTATAAAACTTTAAAATATCTTCATATTTCATTATACTTTCCAAATAAAAATCAATGTATCCTCTCACCCATCACAGCTCAGCTCAGCTCACTTTACCTTAGCTCACCCAACAGCTCAGCTCACCCAACAGCTCAGCTCAACTTTCAGCTCAGCTATGGTACATAGCTCAAAATTTGAGCTGAGCTGTGAGCTGAGCTCAGCTAACTTTTGAGCTTTGTAGCAACCCTGCAAGTTCCATTTTGCTACTACCAGTGCTGAACCACACACAATTCTCATAAAATGACCATATCGCACATTTTATGCGCAATTCATTTACTTTCGTTAACCATATACCGTACGTTTTGAACCGCACAACATGAGTAAATTTCACAGAATAAATTGAAAACTACATGGACGCAAGGAGGATGAAAGAATTAATTTATTGTTCACTTGATCAAAATATAAAAAACGAAGTGTGGATTAATTAATTTAATAATAGAAATTAAAAATATCAAATGAAATTCATTTACATTTACTGAATGAGAAGTATAACTTCAGTCGCGTGTACATGTACACACACTCTTTTTTTATTTTTGTCGGACTTCAGCTTTTGTTGCATTTTATCACCCTAATTTCCAACAGTGAGATAGAACGTTGGTAAAGCATTCGCCTAGATACCCAAGATTTGTAGGTTCGATCCCCAGCGGCTGCCAATTTTTTTCTTTTTTTTTTTAATAAATTGATGCTTTTTTTCAAAGTTGAAACAACTTTGATTTAAAGATGTTTTATTACGGCAAACGACTTTAAACTAACTATTTTCTACTATGATTTTAAAATTTTCGTCTTCAACGCAAAATCATACCGAAAAATAGTTGAATCAACGAGGTTTTAGTTGATTTTAAGTTGTTTTTTCCCTCAGTGATCTTGTATATCTTAAATAACTATATTGGAAATTAAAGATTTTCGTAAATTTTTGATAAAAAATCGATGGTAAGAACTTTTTAATTTTTTGAAAAACTTTTTTTTTGAAAATTTGTTTGCTTCAAAATGATAAAAAATATCTGTCTGTTTATTTTTGAATAAAATTGGCTTATCGTTTGATGAAATATTCGATATTTAACTAAAAAAAATTGTCAATATTCAAAATATTTCCATATTCGCCGATTTTTTAAGAAAAACTAAAAACACAATTTTCTTAAAACCACTAAAAATATAACGTTTAGCTTAAGACCGTAGCCCGATGTACAGATAAATATTTCTCTTTAATATTTTTTTTTACTTTTGAAAAGCTTATTAATACGTTAGTAAGTTGTAAACAATCAGGAGATACTGAATTATACATCAACTTGTGTTACTATAATGGTGAATTCACAAATTTTGGGCAACTGCATATATCTATTCCAGAAACGGCTTAGAATTTTGAAGAGATTTTAAACAAACTTAAATGGATAAGCTCTTATTCGCAAGAAGATCATATCAATGTTATTTATTGTAAAATTAAGTTCATTAGAAGAGCAGATTTTTTTCTATTATGTATGGCAACCTCCAAATCTACTTTTAATAGAAAATGTTACTCAGGAAGCATATGAAAATGAAAAATGTACCTATCAAAATAATTCAATTACATGGATTTGAAAATAAAGTTTGTGATAAAATACGAGTTAAAATTAGGACATAAGTCCCGATTTTTCTTTAAATTCGAAACTTATGTCCCTGAGCCTAAAACTGTAACGTAATATACAGCGTCTTGGTCCATCTTAAATGTTAACAATGTTTAATCATAAGTGCAATATCTTAGTCTCCAAGACATTTTGAAATTTTTGTAAGGACTGTCTTTATACTTATTTCAGAGTCAAATATAAAAAAAATTGGTTCTTTATTGTGAATATTTTTTGCTCTCCCACTTTCGCCGATCAACTATAGAAATTTAAATATGTACATAAATCGATTTAAAAAAAATGAGGAAGGCGAATTTGAAATAAGCTGGGGGAGAGGAAATACTCTAATTTTTATTATACCCTGGACTTAAAGGAACAATTAAATGCAGAGAAAGTTAGTTATTAATTATGTATTATAGTAATAATGCGCCCCAAAATGTATGCCTTATTTTATTGCCCTTAAAGTCTTATTCCACAAAAGATATTATTATTTTCTCATTGAAGTAATAATATTGCTTCATTCCATATTAAAGAAAACATTTCTCTTTTATTTTTTTTTAATTTATGTCACACTCGCATTCCGATTGTTTATTTAATTTAAAAATCAATGAAACACATTCCCACACGCAAGGTGTGTAATAATAAGCTTTGAAGAAAAATAAATTTCTAAATAAAGAGGTAGACAAAAAACACTTTCTTTCATAGACCCCACACACACCAATGTCCTCTTTCTTTAAACCCCATATCACCCACACACAAGCTAAATCACAAAAAAAATTTATCTTCTCCTATTTTTTTTTTTTTTTTTTTTTTTTTTGTCAAAACAATTACCTTAAGGTCTTTCAGAGAGCGCGTTGAGCTGTATGTATGGAATCCTTGTTCTTATATCAAACACTTTCTCAAGGGAGATATTTTACACGATGCTGTGGAATTTCTTCAGATAATTATACACCTGAGGATGGATTGTTGACGAATTTTTCAGAATTATAACTTAGACGCGAATCCGAAAAAAAAAAAAAACGGAAACTCATCTCCCAGTAGATTGCACACAACTTGTATAAACAACAAACCCCTAAAAAACAACCAACACACATGATTTTATCCCTTAGTGCTCTTTCAATTTGGCTCATTGATTTCAATTCTTTTTTGCTTTGACAGCCGTGGTATTATTCGTTCCAGTTACAGTAAAACCCCAGTATAAATATTGACACTTTTTCTTTAAACGAAAGTTTGACATACGAACTTTACAGAGAGACGAATTTTATTTAGGTATAAAATTAATTTAGGTTTGAGTTGTATTTATTTGTATAAATTTGTGTGGTTATTGGTTATTTAAAAAAAAATCATGTTTGCCCATATCCGAGTTCGACTGTATTTTAGATTGCAAACAGAATTTTTTACAAGAAAAAAAAAAATACGAGACAAAAAAAAATCTAAAGATTCCGTATCCCCTGACACGGTTTGTTGATGATGATCATCATCTCTTTTGGTTGTGGGTGTGTTTGTGTGTATGGTAGAGCGAGCGTGAAAAATGGCCCTAAGATGCCAGGCAAGATGGATTAGCAGAATTCTGCTAAAAATTCTAAAGTCGCCCGATTAAATTAACATTAATTAATCATTGTGACGAATGTGCCGGTGTTTTGTGTGTGCGTATGTGTGTGTGTAGAATGGTATACAGATGACATATACGCATTTGGGGGTCGTAGGTGATGAGCAATTTAATTTAAGCACTTTGTGGAATGTATATGGATTACAGTTACTTAGTCATCTTCCACATATATGTAGGTGTGTTTGTATGTTAGTTACAGAAGCTGACTTTAAAAGTTGTAGATATAAAAACAAGCACACATTACCTATTTTGATATAAATGTCCTTGAATAGAGAGAATCTTTTAAAAAGAACGATAGACTAAAAGTGGAGATTGTGTTGTTAAAACTTATAGACGCCTCACATCACTTTTAAGCCCTTTTAAGTTTTTATTTTATTTTTGCGTCACTGTTGCCACTGCAACGAAATTGTGAATGCATGTGAAAAAATAAAATCGATAAAAATGGGTCGTACTTATGTACTTGCTCTTAAGGTTCAGGTCGATTGTCAAAAAATGATAGGTATTGGAATGCTTTGAAATTTACCTAATATTACAAATAAATACAATTTCATTTTTTTTTTGTCTCATATTTTTTTTTTTCTTGTAAAAAATTCTGTTTTCACTCAAATAAAAGTAATGGTGTACGGAAATCGTTGATTGACACTTGACAGATACATATACTCCGTATTGATCTTGGTTGAATATCAGAATCAGACCATATCTTTAGGAGACTCCTATTTATTTTTTATTTATTTATTTAGTACAGCTAGATATACTCCTCCATAGACTCGACAGAAGAATTAAACCGAGTAAGGAATTGCAGGCCCCTCAGAACAACAGTTCGGTTAGGAAATAATATATATTAAGAAGAAAAATAAAGATTTTTTTTATCAATTAATGGATCCATCTTGTTTAATAAAAAATACAGGATATAAAATTAATAAAATTTATCATATTGCTGGATTTTAACTCAAAACTGGATTTTACAGGATGTTTTACTTTTACCAATAAAAAGGAAAAAAAAATTAATATTTGTGATATTTTTCATTTAATTTACAAAAAAATACGTAAAAAAACTTTACAAATTGTTTGATATTTTTGCTATAGCTAAGTTCCTGAAATGGAGTGAAATAAAACCGAATCTTTTTTCGGGGTTCTATCTTACGATCTATTTTATTTTTTGAAAATCTTCTGAAATCACTTTATATCCAAGACCGTGTGTCAAATGTGGCACTTTTGATTTTAGGCATAGTTGTTAAGAGATATGACCCAACGCACATCCTAAGTTTTCGGCCAAAAATGCCCTATTTTTCCAATCATTGGTGATTTTAATCCTCAAAGATTAATTTTTTGAATAAACGATGTAATATGGTATAAAGCTTAAAAAACTCAAAACTTAAAGAATAGGTACTATCGAAAAAGTTTTAAATATTATAAATTAATGACTTTCAAAAAGGAGGAGGTATTCAATTCGTCTGTATTGTTTTTTATGTTTGTTACCTCATAACTTTGGACTGAGTGAACCTATTATGATAATTCTGATAATGTGCCTGCTGGTGCCTGCAGTTTAGTCCTATTTTAATTTTCTTCAGTTCTGGCAATAGAAACTATGAAAAAAAAAACATAATACCAAGTTTTGATAAATGAAAGTTTTTTTTTTTTTGTTGATAAAAATGATTATTAGTAAAAATTTTGAACTTCAAAAAGTGAATTCGTTCCAATTTGTGTGCATATTTTTTTAAAGAAAACAGCAGTTTTTCAACATTAAGCGTTGATTTAAGATTTTTGGTAGGATACAATTTTGTATTTTTGTATAAATCTAAAATTTAGCATGATTTGCACACTAGACCTTTCCGAAAAACTTTTTTTATTTCAAATCTAAAATAAAAGTTACCTAGACTTGGGAAGATGAGAAAAGGATGTTTTGATTCAATTTGATATATTTCACTGAGGCAACATGTAATTGTTTTTTTTTTTCAAGCAATGAATTGGAGTTTATATTCAAAAATGTTGGTGCCCAAATTTACAAAATTACAAAAGTCACATTAAAACGATATGAAAAAAATAAAAAAAATATTTATAGTTAGTAAAAAAGATGAAACTAATTTTTAGAATTTATTTTCTTGAAAAAAAAAATATGGAAGTCCATTAAAAAGTAAAAATTAATCAACACCTAACAACAAAGTTAAAAAAAAAAAACCATTGATCCTTTTTCAAAAAAGGTTTAACATTTTTTTTTCATTATTTATTAGTTAATATCATTAGAGCCCTTTTTCTGAAAAACGACGAAACTTCATAACCTCGTAAGTCAAAAAATTCGAAAAAATAAAAAAATATTATTAATATTAAATGGTTTTTAATAATAAAGATCAGCTATGGAAAAAAAATATTATTTTACGTACTTATAAATTTTAAAACAAAGTTTAAATCTATTTTTAGTACTTTTAAGTCGGATACTCAAATTGAAATTTAGAAAAAATCCATTATTTGTTTTCAAAAATTGTATTTTTCAAAAAAGAAATTATCAAAGAGATTAGAAAATTTGTATGTACGCATGTGCATTTGTATTTTTGTGCACCTGATTGAGATTAAAGTAAACTTTAAAGAAAATTAAGCAATGTTATTACCTATATTTAATAGAATTCGGTTTACGAAAAGTAAATACATTATGTTAGCGGTGTTAATGAATCTTGATTTCCTACCTAAAGAACAAATTTAACATACATAGATTATATTGTTTTAAAAAAATGTTGAAAGTGAAAATAGAAAAGAATTCAAACAAATTAAAAAAAAAATAAAGTTCGCTGCTCAGCTCTTTTGTTTCAGGTTGATTGTCAATGTATGGAGAATTTTCAAAATTGCTTATTTGAAATAAAATAGCAGCCAAAAAATGAATTTTTATTTGCAAAATATTTTTAATAATAGAGCATATTTTTAAGTGCCCAAACGATTTTTCTTAGGTTGGTATAAACTTGTTACACTAATTTGTATGAAATGTTCGCTCTTTTGACGTTTTATTTTTTTCTGTAGAATTTTAAAATGGGGCAGAATGCCCATATCCAATATGTTCTTTTTTCTCTCCTGACTCAACTTTCATGAAGTTTTTACAAAAATTTTGCAAAGAAAATACCAATTAATTAAACAAATTTCCGCATCCAAAGTGGTAACCATGCATATAAAGATCCAAAAAATACACCAAGTGGTTTAAACTAATTGAGTTATAAAAGAATCATGAATATAAAAAAAAAATGACAACCGACGCAAACAATAATAAAGAAAAATACTCTCAAGTGACTTGATTAAATAATAAAATATATATAAAAAAAAAAAGAATTCTCTTAAAAGTTAATGCCTGTTAATTATTATGAAAGACTTACATACATTGACGTGAGTCCTAAGGGGAATGTCCCTGTGTGGTACAACAAGCAGCGGCAGCGGCGGCTGTTGTTGGTGACAACAATGATGGCTATACAAAGTGCCAGAAGCAGAAATGGTTTTACATGTGTGTACAACGTACATACGTACTCTTAAGAATATAGAGCTTCAGGGGCTTAAAATGAATACTATAACATGCATGTGTATTTGTATACATATACAATTATAGTGCAAGTTTGATGAGAGGAAAAAGAGAAAGTGTTGTTGGTGAAAAAAGTTTTATAAATTGCTACATGATGCTATTGTTTCAGTATTTTTGACTTTAAATGGGAAAATAAAAATAAAATAAAAGTGGTGTAGAGTAGGTTGGTATTCTCTATACTTGGTTCAGTAAATTATTAGATGAATTTTATACACACAGAATGTTGGTTGTTAAAAGGGCTTTTAAGATTTTTGTTTTAGGTATATTTAAAAATATTAACACTTTATGTCAATGAGGGTTTGTTAGATAGGTATTTGTTTTTAATATAGATAATTTATTTGAGTTTTGAACTTGAAGACATTGAAGTACTTTTTATAATTGAGAACAAATTCAGTCAGAATTGAAAGAGGCGGGATGGTTGACCCATATTTGTAGATATGTACCTTTTTTATATGTAACGACTTTGAAAAGCCATAGATAAGTGTAGGTACTTTTTTTTTTTTAAAGGAGTGGTTTTAATTCAAGTGCATAAAAAAAGAGAATATTGATTGACTTAATACACATTAGCAATAAATTTTGTAAAAATGGGAAGAGTCCAAAGCAGGACCCATTTGCTGATACCTAGTGGCCACAACGTTTTCCAAACACCAATTGTACTTAAATATCTATCTATTATAAGGTTAAACTTCTATGTAGTTGAAATTCATCCCGCTAAAGAAATTGAAACTTCTTCTTGGGAAAAGACTTTTAAAACCTTGGTGAGTTTGGAAATGCCGGGATTTAAGAAAATATTGAAGTGAAGTTTCTTCCAATTTTAAAGAGATAAGTTTACGATATTACAAAGCGTAACCTGTTTAGGAAAACAATTCGTATAATTGCATGGCAGATTCGTCCATAGCCCGTTGATTTCCCAGGTTAGCCTGTTGATTTGCCGGCTTCATCTGTTGATTTTTCATTAAATTATGGAGTTCCTCCATTAAATTACCGGGTTATCCCATAAATTTGCCAGAACATTATACAGCGCAGTAATCCATTTGAAATCACTAAAGAAATGGTCGATTGCAGAAACAAATGAAAGTTAACCAAAGACTCAGAAATCAGAAGACCTCAGAACCTAGTTTCCAGGAAAAATCAGCAGTTTCTGCAAGTTTTGGTTTACAGATATGAACGCACAGTGAACAGGCCAATGCATTCAGATAAAAAATTACAAATTTATTTTTGTAAGATTTTCGAAATTTATCCCTTGTGTAAAAAAAAAGGAATTTTCAAAAATTTTCTCCAAATCCATCGAATGAGACATCAAAAGAAATTACCTACTTTTTTGACTCTATTCATAACTAAAAATTAAAGTCTGTAGAAGGTCTGAATTGCAAGTTCTGGTTTACAAATATGAGATCACATTAAACAGGATTATGAAATCAGCTAAAAAAATTACTAGGTAATTTATTTTTGTAAGATTTTCGAAAATTATCCAAGGGGTACCCCTTGTCTAAAAAAAATTAATTTTTAAAAATGTTCTCCAAATCCATCGAATCAGACATCAAAAGGACTCTTAAGACTCTAAAGATAACTGAAAACCAAAAGTTTGTAAAAGTTCGGGTTGCTGAATTATTTGCAATCGAAATATTTTTTTTTTGACGTGGTAACTTACGTTACATTCACAAAAATTTCCAACACATAAATAATTTTTTTTTTTCAATTTTAATAAATTGATACGAAATTACTATCCATTAATGGGAAAAATAAAAGTTTGATGGTAACTCACGTTACAAAAATCGGACACGAATTTTAAGAGTCCGACAGTATGAAGTTTTTATGTGAAATTAAGAATCTTAATTTGTTTTCAATGAAGATTCCATACATGCAAAATTACAAGCTTTTAATACGAGTGACAAAACCAAACATTTTTTTCAATATTTCGAGGAAAAATTTTAAAATATTCAGGTAACTCACGTTACATTATTTTGGTAACTCATGTTACCTGCGATTTGTGGTGGTTCCAAAAGTAAAGAAAAGATGCATTTTCACTCAAGTTTTTTTTAATCCAATAGTGTGTAACGAAGCTTGCTTAAATGTTAACTTATTTTAGCACTAACGAGGGGATATTGTCATCGTCACTATTAGACTCATCATATTTTCAGTTTGCTTGTTTTTCCGTCATTTTCCGTCGTTGGCAAGCTTATGCTATAAAAATGCTTTAAGATTATTAAACTCCCTGAATTTTATGTCTATCCATAAGGGAATACAACAAAGAATCTTTTCTTGCAACTTGCATAAAGAGTTGCCGTTTGTAAATAGTAATTTTCTAATAAAAAAAAAATAAAAAAGACTGCATAATTTGTTCAAAATTCGTGTCCACTTTTTCATGGAATTACCCACGTGATAACGTCTTATAAATTGATAAACCATGGCAGCATCCACGATAAAGTGACGCCATTGCAATTCAGATTAAAAATAAACTATCGGAGATGAAAAATCTTCTTTAAATTATTTGAAAGGCAATAACCTAAAGGAGAATACTAATAAAGGAGTTTTTTAAAAATTCAATCATTAAATAGGTTAAATAGGGGTAACACGAAATTTGCAAAAAAAAAGTGACTATTTTCTAAACGCGACGTGACGTTGCGTTTTAAAAAAATGATTTTTTTTTTAATCGATAGATTATAGATAAACTAGCTGACCCGGCGGACTTCGTTCCGCCATTTCTTGTATTTATTTCTATTTTCGACTTTGTAATTTGTCATAATTCCCAATACAAAAAGGAAATCAAAACTTGAAAAGTTCGTCCAATTAATTTAAAAATATTCACTTTTAAAATTAAAAAAAAAATGGCCTATGTTAAAAACGTTTTTTAAGTTTTTTAATTTACCATTGTGAAGCTTGTAGTGAATGTAGCGTTATGTGTGATATATCAAATGAAAGGTAATATTATCAGGATGCTCAATAAAGATAAATCAAATTTTTGTAAGCTCCAGATCAAAAGATGTAACGTGTTGAAAAATAGAGTTTTATTTTACCGATATTTCAAATTTGTCATTACAAAATTAATTGAAACTTTGTACAAATATAGTCTTGCCTATTATCTATCTACACTGTAAATTTCATTTATTTATCTATTGAAGAAAAAAAGATAAAAATAAAAAACTGTTAAAAACGGCCAAAAAACTTGGGACAAAAAAATTGTTTTTCCCGTTATTCGGTCAAACATCGATTTAAAAATTTAAAAGTTTGTACATGCATGCGCATGATTAAAACCTATATTTCTTATAAATTTGAGATTTTTTGCAGACTTTTAAAAATTCCAAAAAAATAAAAGACTACTCAAAAATGTCCCTAAAAATTAGGTTGTTTTTCAAAAATTTTTATTTCAAAATACAGGGCCTATGAAAAAAATCCGTTTTAGACCCCTAATTTTTTTTTAAATATCTTTCTCATGGTGTAACTCAAATTTCTGTGCAAAATTTTGCGTACCTCTAATTAGTCTTTTGTCGAAGGTCTATGACTGCAAAAAAACCCTCACAACTTGGTTTTGAAATTTTTTTGAATTTTTTCAATACCTTTTTTAATTATTGAATAAATTTGTCTATCATTTAAAAAAAAAGTCAACTCTTTACGACTTACCGTTTAGAAAATAGCCTCTTTTTTCAATGTCGTGTTACCCCTATTTACCCTATAAAATCTTGAATTTTGTTTGCCTTAAACCTTCTCCTCTTATGCCTCTTTGATTTCAAAAAAAAATTAAGAAAATGAGTCAGTCTGTGTGGCCGGTTAGCGAACGTACACAAAACCAAACTTTAATATATATAATAGATTTATTGTTAGGCTGACAAAGGTAGGTATTGAAAAAATTCTACAAAATTTCAAAACCAAGTTATGAACGGTTTTTAAAAACAAAAATATGTGGTAGACCTTTGACAAAGTGGTGACAAAGTGGTGATTATAGGTAAATAAGGCTTCTCATACATATTTTTGTTTCTAAGTCTCTGCGTTTTGAGATGTGAATTTTCGAAAAATAACTAATTTTTTAGATGTATTTTTAAGTATTTTTTTTATTATCAATTTTTTGGAGCTTTAAAAAAATCAAAAAAAAACTTATAGGACATACAAACATACATCTAACGATTTTGATTTAATTTAATATACATACGTAATTCTGTCAGTAATTCTAACAAAACCGTGTTTTTAGTTTTTCTCAAAAAATACGTATAATGGAAATATACGTAGTGCATTTTCAAAATTTATTTTACATATTTTTTTTTCTAAGTCTCTGCGTTTTGAGATGTGAATTTTCGAAAAACAACTAATTTTTTAGATTTATTTTTGAGTATTTTAATTATTTTTATCAATTTTTTGGAGCTTTAAAAAAATTAAAAAAAAAAACTTATAGGACATACATACATATATCTTAGGATTTTGATTTAATTTAATATACATACGTAATTCTGTCAGTAACAAAACCGTGTTTTTAGTTTTTCTCAAAAAATACCTATAATGGAAATATACGTATTGCATTTTTCATTTTTTAAGTCACTGATGTCGGCTCTTCCCTTGAATCGTTAATTTTTAAACCAATTTTTTTCTTTTGTATAATAATAAAGGTGGTTAACAAATATGAAGGTACTTTGAATTACAAGAGCAAGTATGTGCGACTCAGTCGTTAAATTATTTTTTCATTTTCATTCGATAGATCTCATCTTCCAAATGACCAAGGACCAATATAGCTCCACACTGTTTCTGTTGGTATTATTTTTCTTAGAGAAAGAATTTTCAGGAATTTTTTCCAAATAAATACATGGATGTCAAATTTTCCTGACGTTTCCTGTTCACAAGTGGAGAAAGGTGTCTTAAAAACTCATCTTAGGTCAACAATTTCCCAAACGTGATTGACAAATTTAGCAAACTTTGTTAATCGAAAATGAAATTGGTGAAAAATTAAATTTTCCAAACATATAAAATCCTCAAGTTCAACTCAAGAAGTTCAATCATATTAGTTACCAAAACTGAGAGAGCTAAAACAGTAGGATATTGGTTATGAATAGCTAGGAGATCCAAGTTCCCATCAATTGCTTTTTTTCAATCAATATATTATTACTTTCCATTCGTAGACTCGACTCCTTTCTTGTTTACAATACTGTGTGTTTGCCTGTCTCGAGAGCATTCACTTAGCTTATGCAACCCAAAGAGCCATCTGGAGAAACCACTAACACAGTACCATTAAATGCAATTTGCTCAAAAAGAACTACTTACTTTAACAGAGCACGCCATTATGGGAAGCACGACACGACGACGACTACGATCCAGCCGACGACGATGACAACAACGGCAACGCAACGAACCGACAAAGCATTTCCAGCAAGCTTTTACATACAACTGGAACAAGCACGAAAATCTTCTTCATTCCTCGTTGTCCTACCATCAACCCTCTCTGTCCTCCACGTACCAAAAAGGAATACTTAAAAATCAAATAAATTTCATTTCAGTGGATTTTCGGTTTTTCAAAAAAAGGACTCGACGCGCCTTTCCTCGCGCGCCCCAACACACAACACGCTCTGGCTAGACGATAACGAATTTCTGCTGAGAAAAAAGTATTCTTTTTTGCATCCTTCGTATATACTTTTAAACAATGTTGTGCGATGCAGTTGCAGCATCAGAACAGCAGCTTCACAGCATTTTAGCACATTTCACTCCAATTGAATTGGCGCAATGAAATTAAATTGTATTTTGCTTTTCATCTTTTGCCCAACCAACTACTGTCTTTGGCTAATAGAACATTCCTATATAATAGTCTACAAAGAGTGTACGCTTATGGTTTCCTTCTTCTTTTGCTGGAAGCTGCTACAAGCTTGAAAATATTTCCATAAACTCCAATGCAAAGCAAAAGCGCATCATGCCAAAGTGTGAAAACTCTTGCAAGAGAACTTGCTGGAAAAAGGATAGCTCCCCTAAGCAATAAAGCAATAATTGCTGCTAAGCGCAGTTCTTACACTCTGGCTGATGCCGGATAAAAATGGTTATACGCTGGATATAATGGCAAGGACTTGTAATTTTGTTTATAAGGTAATATCTTCAGCGATAAAGGATATTGAAGGGAAAATGCATAACAAAATATGTAGAACAACTGTAAGCATTGAGTTTTTTTTTTCGTTTTAGTTTAGTCTTGAAGAGAATCACAGGAATTACAAGGATGACCGCATACTTAAAAAAAGGTTAGAGACAAGGAAATTGCATTATGAAAGGCTTCCTGCCAAGAGAAAATAATATAAAAAAAAAATAAAATAAAAATAAAAGACAAGAAGAAAATAAAAAAAAAAAAACCGGATAGAACGAAACTTGCAAGGAAGTTTGCTGGGCTAAGGCAGCTTATTAGCTGTGTAATTGAAAGGATTTCACATCGCATTAAGGACTAATAATACTTTGTCGCCAGTTTATTAATGGATAAATGGAAGTCCTTGAGTTTCTACTTCTTTTATAGATGAAAGAACGAAGGTTTTTTTTTTTGTTGCTTTGCATTTGACATTCATAAAGCATTTTTTTAACTTTGCTGGTCGGCGATCTAAGGATTAAAATTGACAAGAAAAAGAGGTTTAGCAGGAAACGCGCAGTTATGTAAAATAAAATAAATGAATGAAAAGTCGAGAAAATATGAATTTACTTTGACGCAGAACATTTTATACTTTACTTTTGATTTAAAAAAAATTCCAAGTACCTATTAATCTTTGCTTTGATGAAAAGGAATTTATATGATTGCATAAGAATTAACGTTTTTACCTGTAATTCACGAAATGGGTTGACAAAGACTTGAGGAAGTTCTGCTATAAAGGTATTGGTTGAAATGTGTAGTGTTGACAAAACCATTGCACAGTGGTAACGATTTCGAAGAAGGGCGGCCATAGGGATTTTTTGTTAAAGTTGCACCAAAATATGCAGGCACACTTGTTGCAATATATTTTTTAGCAATAAAAACTTAAATGAAAATGAAAAACAATGTAAAAATAAAGGATTTTTGACAATCTTGTATAAAAGTAAAGTAAGTTTGTCGTTTCTGTAGCTAGGAAGACCGTACGTTAAATCAAGTAGTTCTGATTTTTGGTAGTTTTTGATAGTGATGAACATTTCAAGTTTTTGAATTCGATGATTCACATGATTGACAAATCCTCGCAGCATTATTTTTATTTTCCATCAAGGATATCATGATGTCCAGTATATATACATTAGTGGAAAATAGCAACAATAACCTCAAAGAAAATAAAATTATGTAAACTTTCTAAAAATGAGAAATATGTATGGGTATGTGGAACAGTAAAGTAGTGGATGCGAAAGGGTCAGTCGCACTTTATCGCAGATAGAATCAAGTGTTTATGAAACTACACATTCTAGAGAAAATTTACGTACATATATGAATCATGAATTTTTTTTCATGACAACATAGTTAAAAGTTTCTTTAAAGTGAGAACAGGAAATAAAAGTACAGAAATTGTCCTTTCCTGGTCTTATTTTTTGTTAAAATTTTGAACCAAATAATATTGTGAAGTGTTATAAAATAGTACATGCCTTATTCTTATAGTTCCACAATTTAAACCAAAATATACACCTCTTAGTTTAAGTTGATTCGAGTGCAAAAAAATAGTACATGCCTTATTCTTATAGTTCCACAATTTAAACCAAAATATACACCTCTTAGTTTAAGTTGATTCGAGTGCAAAAATCAAATTTTTAAATTCAATTAGAGAACTTTTCATGCTCAATATTAAAAGTTCCGTTATTTTGTCAAAATTTCTGATACACCATCTTAAAGAATGGCCTTTTTATAACAATTATAAGGAACAACGACATCATTACTTTAACATCGTACTTGCGCTTTATATTTCAAATACTAAAATTTCTAAGACTATTAAAGTCTACCAAAAATTGGTAAATGTATTTTGATATATGTAAAAAAAAAATTAAAACACAAAATTCGTTCTTTAAATGAAAAAACAACCCTTTATGAAATTGAGCTTCAAAAAAAGTAGGTATGCAGTTTATTTTCTTTTATAAAGATGCATTTTAAGATACATAATTTTTCAAAATCGGTAAAGCCATGTTTTTTTAAACAAATTTTTTTTAACTAATTTTTTGAAAAAAAAAAAGGTTTTAAAATTAATTTGGTATGCCATTTTGTGGCAATTATTAATGAACATCTAAAACCCGATTTCAAACAAATACAAAGTCTCTTTTTCGAAAAATCGATTTTTCAAAAAAAAAGTTCAAAGTCAAAGTTTTTTTAGAAATCCAAAAATTATTTTTTTTTATTTAGGTACCTACATTTATGTATATTTGAGCAGTAAAATTTTTTTGCATAAAATAATTTGTTTAAATTGAACCAACAATTTGGGAGATAGTCAGATATCAAAAAAAAAAAGGTTCTATGGGAGGTACGGGTAGTAACGATAAAAAATAAATTTGATCAATATCTAAGGAGCCGTTTTTAAAAAACTTTATTTTTGTCAAAATTCATATATGACAGGTACCGTTATTTTTGGTCCAAAAAAAATAATTCCAAAAACCCCTCTGTAAAGGATCCAAAAACAAGTAAAAAATGAATATTAAAATGAGTGTTTTTATAGGAACACACTATATTTCAAAAATTCTTTGTTCCTGACAAATCGCTGGCTGAGAATTATAGGGTTGTAGGTATGTCAACTCACCTAAGTTTTGAGAAAATCTATCTCAAAGTTTTTTAAGGCTGGTTTTTGGATAATATAGTTACATAGCAGTAAAGCATTGATGCAATCTTATAAAGAAATATAAAAAAGTCATAAAATCATGAAAAAAAAAACATCATTTTCACCATAAAAAAGGATTTTATGAGCATTTAAAAAAAATGACATAGAACCTTTTTATGAAAAAGTTTGTTATAAATTTTGAAAAAGGTTCTATGTTCAACATAGAACCTTATCGTTATTAACGGCCATATTATTCAATAGTTTAAAAAATACATCTGAATGTAAAATTGTCAAATGTCAAAAATAAATCCAAATCCAAAATAGTTATCACGATTTTAACTATGAAATTAGTTAAAAAATAGTTAAAAATTACTATTGTTTTGTCTGTGTGATTGCGAATATCATGGATTTGGATTTATTTTTGACATTTGAATTTCTTTACATCCAGACGTATTTTTTAAACTAGTGAATAATAATATTTAATTTTAATAATAATATTTAATAATAATAATATTTAATTTTATTTATTTATTTAATTTTAATTAAGTTTTGTACTAATAAGTGAAAGGACTTGTTCAATATTATTTCAAATAACAGAAAAAAAAATACCACAAATCACGTAGTTGCATTTATAGAAAACAAAAATTCCTGCTTTTGTTGAATTAGGTACATGGGAAAATGACATACATACTTAAGATAATTAGAATTTGTATTAAGTTAAGCGGATTTTTGCATACTTTTTTGCCAAATAGACAGTCGTCTTTTCTTAAAAACAATCATCTATGGTGCAAAATTTAGGTATGTCAAAAAAATTGAAAGTTTGTTTAATCTTTTAATTTCAATAAGAATGCACATAAAATTAACGAAAAATCATTTCAATCTTAGCAGGTATATTAAGAATTGAAATTCACTTTGATTTTAACAGATTTTAAAGATTCTACTTAGTTTTATTAGAAATCTTATTAATTTAAAAGGATGGGATTTTTGAGGAGTATCATCTTGATTCTTAGTGCCTTATTTGTCTATATTTAGGTATAACTTAAGTAAATTTACTTCAAGTTGAAAAAAGTTTTAATAGAAATAAACAAATATAATAATTGTAAAGATGAACAACGACGCACTTTCATTAGTAGAGTAAAATCTTGACCTTTGAAAAAAAAAAAAATCTCAATTTACCAACTAAATACAACTAAAAATTAGTTAACTTTTTTTTATTTTAGTTTTTTTTTTTAGTAGGTACTAGGTTGAAATCTGAATCTCGTTTGCAATTGCTTTATATCATAGTATTTCTTGGCATCTAAATCCGAAGGTGCCTTTTTGGTACTTTTGAGTTTTCACTTCTTTAGTTTTAATTTAAGAAAACTAAAATTTTCTTTAACTTTTGGTTTAATAAAACTTTAGGAAATTCTAAGCCTCGATTATGAAAATAAAATTTTCAAAAAATCACTTCCAATTCTTGGCACACAAGAACACATTATTCTAATTTAATTAAGATGTAAGAATATTTAGGTTAGGTAACCGGAATGAAGTATTGAAAAGGTTTAGTTTGGATATTACATATTTTGGTTTAAAGAGTACATAACGAGATAAAAAAAAATGTTTACTTTAGTTAATAAAAAGATCCTTTCCTTAAGGTTTCATGTTGAGAAATTTGTGCAAAAAAGTACTATGTAACCTAAATCAATGTATTTTTTTTTTTTTTTTTTTTTTGAAAAATCAGTAATATGGTTCTATGTTGCAATTTGATTGTTACAACAGATAGAACAACGTTCTCTGTACCTAATAAAATCTTAAGTACCAAAACAGCTAAATTTTTTACAAAAGATAGAGTTCGAAACCCAAAACAAAAAGTCTTATTTACTTTCTTACAATCAGAGTATCAAAAACTTAAATTATCAATTATTAATGAAATATTTCATTAAATTCTATCCTGTTTCCAAACTCCTTAAAATGCAATTAAATAATATCTTCCAAATCAAAATCTGTCTTATTTAAGTTTAAATAAACCAGAAATAATCTTCAACTTGCTGGCCCTCCCTTCTTCATAATATAAATCCATTTAATTTTGTTATTCCATGCAACAAGTAGTAGTAGTAATGATTAATACCTTATTTTGTTTACATTAAAAACTTCTTTATTACATAACTAAATGCTTCCACGCACACAGTTGTTAAAAAACTCAACCCCCGCATAGATTAATATAACAACTTTCTTTATATAGCAACAAACTTTTTTGGCCTAATAGCCTTGAGGCTTTGAGCACGAAAATTAAGTGCTTCCCGATAAGAATGAAGAAGAAAACTTCCTCCTCTTGGCTAAAAGTCCCTCTAAGCACTTTTGTGAGATAAATATCTGGCTGCTTATGAAACAACCTTACTCTTAAATTCAGTTATGGTGAGAGTAGGTATTTTTGAAGAAAAAAAAAACACAACCTCTTCATCAATTCCAAAGAAGATTGAAAACTTGTTTATTGTTTATTTTCGGCTAAAGAACTCAATTTGTTGTCTCCAAAAAAAATAAAAATATCTAATAAAACACAAAAAAAAAACTTTTTTATCCTTTTTTATAGAACAAAATCAATTTCTTTTTGCCATCATTTTCAAATCAAGTAATCAACGAGTTCACCCAAGTGAAAACCCCCGCGTGCCATTATTTTATGACTCTGTTTGGGGATAATTTTACTACCAAGTTTCCAAACGAAATAGATACTACACGAGTAGGATGCATAAGGGTTTAAGTAGAAAGATATATAAATACCTACCCCGGATCCGGATATATATTCCCTGTAGCTCCTCCAACTTATTTACAAGCTTAAAAACTTACACTTGATTTGTGTGTTTTTTGTGTATGTATGTGTGTGTGTTTGTTGATAAATTTCAAATTGCCCATTTATATGGAAAATAAATAAATAAACAGCAACACAACACAACAAATTTCTAAGGACTTTTACCATTTCCAGAGCTTACCCCATACTCAATGTATGCCTCCACTCTCTACCAAACAGGTGGCTTACAACATCTAAAAGTAGTTCGTGTAGGTTTTTGCACACGCCTAAATAACCTCAACTTTCCCAAATTGAAGGCAAATCGAAAAGTTTTTTACTCCAGCTTTTCACAAAAAAAAAAAAAAAACTAAATATTTTTCACCGTTTAGCCAGCTGATGGTTTAACCCTTCAAACTTGCGACTGTGCCCCAGTCTCGGTCCAGGTTTTGAATCCCGCAAAAGAGCAACTATTCTATTGTAGGTACTTGTAACCACCACCCGTGGCGCTGACTCCACCGCCGCCCCCGCTGCTGACGCCACCGCCACCTTGCGCCTAGCGAACCACAAAATATCTCACGTATGCGAAAGGACAAAGTTTTGGCATTGTTACTTTTATTGTGCATCGTTTGCTTCGCTCGCTCTCTCTAAAAACTTGCCCGGTGTATAGTGGCGCCCCCTTGTGTGTTGAAATGCTTATACACAATGGCAAAGCAGAAGTTTTTTTCCTGGAATATAGAAGGTAGTTATTCTTGTGTGTTCCTGTGGGGTGTACCCACATGCTTAGTATGTAAATTAAACAATTTATGCATTTCTCAAAGCGTGTAACACTTTTTTGCTGCGTTTTGCAGTACACACACAGACACAGAGTACAACTATAGCACACGGTTGCAAAAACTCTTTGCTAGGGTAATGGACCGTTTTGGAGTTTATAGAAAGTTTTCCCTTCATATTGTACAAGGCAGGGAAAAAGAATCCAGAAGGAAGAGGAAGGATATTTTCAATTAATTAGAGAACTTCTTAAGCCTCCTTGAAAATGGTGAGCACTCTGTTTTACACAACGGAACTGGCTGCTTGGATAGGAAAAAAAAAACAAGTTCGTTCTTCAACATGCAAATAACCAAACACAGTTTTCGAATGGGCCGAAAATTTGTTTTCCCTCTTGAAAATACACCGACAAAAAAAATTTGATAAATTAACATTTTTGAGTGACAAAAGTCGTCCAACAATTAAAATATCAAATTTGATATGATTATCATATCATTGTAACATTTTTTAATTTCACTTTGACAATTTAATATATCAATTTTGACAGTTTGAAAAATGCCATTCGGAAGATAATAAAAAAAAATATTAGTTGTCTCTTAAGAATTTTTTTTAATCTCTGCGTTTCGATTTTTAGATTTTTGAAAAACACCTACATTTTTAGAGGTATTTTTGGGTGGGTTTTTATTTTTAGCAATTTTTCGTAGCGTTCAAAAAATCCCAAACTTATAGAACAAAAATTGGTATTCTTAAATGATTTTTGACTAAATACGGGAATAACAATTTATTTTGTCCCAAGTTTTTTGACCGTTTTTTATTTTTATCTTTTTTTCTTCAACAGATGAATAAATTTATATACTGTGAATAGATAATAAACAGCACTATATTTTTGCAAAATTTAAATCAATTTCGCATTCACAATTTTTATTGAGATAACGGTAAAATAATGTTCTATTTTTCAACACGTTCTATCTTTTGATCTAGAGCATATAAAAATTTGATAGAGCATGCTGTGATATTACCTTTCATAACGGTACATTTACTACAAGCTACACAGTGATATCTAAACTTAAAAACTTCAGAAATACCTTAAAACACATGTGGAGATCTGTTGCCCATGACCAGCCACCAGTGTGGGATGTATCGCATTCTCAGTTTGAAATTTCAACATGGTTGGCTTTAAGAAATTCTTACTTTTTTCGTAGGCATCGTAGAAATATGATTAAAGCATCTTATAAAAGGTGAAATAAAAAGCTTTCAGATAATATAAAATTTATTGTAGGTTGTCATTTAAAAAAATATAATTAATGGTGTTAGAAGAGCAAAAAGATTGGTTTCTTTGCTTTTTTGATGAAAATTGATTGGGTTTAAAATATTCTAACTCTTTTTATAGATGTTGTGCAGATATGATTGATATGAATCTTTCGAGCTAACACAATAGGCTTTCGGATGGTATAAAATTTATATAAAAAAATGGATTTAATGATGTTATAAGAAAAAAAGCTTATTTTTTCACTTTTTTCATGAAAATTGATTGTTTTCAATAATTTATGTCTATACCTTTTACGCATTGTAAAAATTTAAATATAACTTTATTCTGTAGAAGAAATATTAAACATTTTAATGGTGTAAGTTTTTTAAAAAATATTAAATTGATATTGTTTTTTTTTCGGTGTAAGTTCGTGTTGAGGACTTGGCCTTTTTTTGGGGCTGAAAAACCATTGAGAATATATCCTAATCCTTGACGAAGGGTGAGCATTGTTAGTTTATATCCACCGACCTTGTCACCGCATTTCTAATATATCCATCTGTCTGGGAGTTTTCGTTTGTCTCGAACAGAGAACAGTCCCCAAGTTCTAAATGGAAACAATCCGCAATTTATTTATTTATTGTAACCTGTTTCCTGCAGAAAATCAGAGGAAGGAGGCTTATCCTTATAAACATCATTCATTCCATTTCTCCTGCTCTGGTCTAGGTCAATTTCTCTGTTACAACAAGAATCATATAAAACAAAAGCTTTTATTTTGAATGAATTTACCACCGAGACAGACAAAACCCCAGAGAGATAGAAAATGAGTCGAAATAAAAGAGAGAGAGACACGACTTATAACGGGAGTTTGTAGTTTATGCATGCAAATCGTCAAGTACGCAAAACAATCGGAAAAACAATGAAAATTAAATGCTGTAACACAAAAACACAACAAAACAAAAAAGAGCTTCTGACGGCTTCACAGGGACGATGAAAAACAAACGGAACACGGAAATACCTATAAATCGTTTTTAAAAACTTTATTTTTGTTGTTGTTGTTGTTGTTACTTATACATTTGTGTAAAAGAAGACATTGAAAACATGTTTATGTGGGTGTTTTGTTGTTGATGTTTCGTTGCACAAGCCAGAGAGAAGAGAGATTAGCATTTTGTGTGTTTAGAAGAGCTTTGCATTTCGCTTATCGAAAATAGGGATGAGAAGATGGTTGAACGAATGACAGGGATTTAGATTGCGGTAACAAACACTGAAACAATATAGACAAACATACACAACAACAACACACATATAAATATACAAATGCAAAAACTCTATGAAACTAGGATGGCTAATTAAAAGGATGAGTATCTAATCCGAAAGAATAGATAGAATAAAGAGAGAGATAGAGAGAGGAAGCTGTGTGATAGGTGAATGCGGTTGATTATATTTTTATCCTTCTGTGGCAAGAGATTTGTCATTTGACAAGGATTTTACTTGTTTTTTTTTTGTATAGAAACTTTATATTGGTTTGTTTATATGATCAAAGGATTTCAAACAGATGCGACATGTTTGGAAAAAAAAAGAAAAATTGTGATTGAAATTGAGAATTTGATTGGGAAACTTTTACAGAGAAATCGATATATTTATGAATATATTGATATATTGAATGCTTTGAGTTTGTCAAGAAATTTAAATTTTTTGAGTTAGGTCTTTTGGATCAGTTTTAGAACTTTATTCTATCCACTTTAAGAAGACACAAATGTTCATACATATGTACAATTCAAGCTAAAAAAGAAACAAATTATTGAAAAGTAAGTTTAGGTAAAGCCTGAACTACTAGAAACACGAAGTAAAATAATATACAATAAAGTTTCTATTTTTTCAAATAATTTAAATTTTTAAATGTCACATCAATTTTTTTTATTCTATTATTTTGTACTTTTGTTTACTTTTTATATTTACTTTTTTTGCTTTTGTGTTTTGATGTAGTTCTAACTACTTAATGATTGAAAGAAAAATGTTTTCAAATAATAATTAATGATAACTTGTTGGAAGACTGTAAGGAATTATGACCCTGAACTTTTGGCAGATAATTTGGTTGCAGAACTTCGGACAGCCATCAACACCGTTTAAATGAACCAAATTGCAAAAAAAAAAGTACGGCGATCGGTTTGTGTCGATTAATAATCTTGATGCATTTTTTTTTTTTTTTTCACCGATACGCATAAAATATGAGGTTTTGAAAAATGCCTTATACTTAATAAGCATAAGAGTCTCAAAAATGCTGTTTTTTCACATTTTCCCCGCTTTCACATAGGCATGAATTTGTTTTTTATTATAATTTTTATAAATATTTTCAAATTCAACTACTTAGGTTCCTACTTTTTATGAAAATCTGTTCAATATTGACTGAGAACAAAATTTTAGCGGTTTTTTTCGAAAGTTGCTTAGTGAGAGGCGATCTTTAAAATTGGTGTCACCTTCCTGGAAACCTTTTTTAAAAGAATGATAATGTCATATCTGATTTTTATCTCGAGTTCGATTTTTTTACGAACCCTAAACTTGCCAAACTTGACCCAAAAGTGGTCAAATGTGTTGATTTTTTTTGAAATAGTTGTTTAAAATTGAGTGTTGTTTACCTAAATTAAATGGTTTTAATTTTTAATACAGTAAAATAAGGAGAAAAAAGGGGTAAATCTCGGAATGCATGTTAGTAGAAATTTTTTTTGCTCAATATCTTCCTTTTGCCATTCTATAACATATCTCAAAAGTCTAGAAAAATCTCATGTCCGCTTGTCGCGATTTCAAGGTCAAATCGCGAAATTTGGTTCATCTACCATAACTTTTAAGGGTTTTTCGGCAGTAAGTTTGCAACTGTTATAATAATATGAGTTGACAGATGAAAAACAGGTATAACTTTTTCCAGAGACGTCAGATTGTCTTGATTTTAGATTTTTGGGAATCAGCATTAAAAAATACCTTGAAATCATGTATCATATGTGTATATAATACCATAGCCTATTTTTGCTAATTTTGAAAATCTCCATTTCGCGATTTGACCTTGAAATCGCGACAAGCGGACATGAGATTTTTCTAGACTTTTGAGATATGTTATAGAATGGCAAAAGGAAGATATTGAGCAAAAAAAATTTCTACTAACATTCATTCCGAGGTTAAACCCTTATTTAACTGGATTATTTATTATTTTTCTATAGTATGCCACCATTAGTTTTTCTGATTAAAATTTAAAAAAATGCTTCATTGTACAAAAATGGAGAGTATCATATTGGTGTTTGGACTTGACCAAATCTGGTCGTTTTGGAATAAGGCTTTTGTTTCACTATATTTATAGCGTAGTACTAGAATAAATTACCACTTTTAACAATGCCTCGAAATACGATCTATCAATCTGTGTGTAATGTGAGTGTGTAATTTGAATTTCAGCTTAATGGAAAGCTCAAAGCTTATCACTGTAAGACTTGGGTTATTTTTTTGCTGCCCTTACAATTTCTTCAAAATTTTTAACAGACTTTTAGCTATATTGGGTCAGGGCCTTATGTTGACTACGAAATTGTCTAAAATTTCTGATTTCCTAAGCAATATTTGACAATTTTTAAATGTTTTGGTGGTAGTTGAAAAATTAAATAAGACAACACGTAGTCTTCTGTTGCCAAGAAACTTGGTAAGTTTTATGGTTTTATATCAAGAGGATCCCCTCTTCATCATGTCTTCTAATTTTATCAAAGATGGGTAAGAATTTTTCCCATTTTTTCTTTTCACTAAATCACTTCGGTTCGTATTGGACTACCTAGTGCAAAAAAAAACCCATAGCGTTCCTAAATTCGAACTGATCTCGAAAGGGTAGTTAAATGTTTGACCAAAATTTTTCGAACAGCACTGTATATAATAACTGTTCAATATCAATATCTTTAAATCGCAAGTAAAAATTTGTTTCTGAAAAAAATGTATGATTTTTTATAGATAGGTACACCAAAAGGCTAAAATATTCACTTAAATTTTCGTTAAGACCTTCTCTTTTGTTTATTTAGTAAATAAATAAATCAAAAAAACAATTTTTTCAGTCAAAATAAATAGCCTTTAATACAATTATAGGCGGATATTTAAATGAGAAACTTAAAATGACACTTTCCAAAAATTACTTAACGAAGAATTAAAATTTCAAGTATTCTTAAGTCCACTATGGCGTATGAGTATCATTTTATCTTCGTCGATTATAATAAGAATTATACAAATTAAATTCAGAATTATCAGAAGAATTTCAAAATAAACGACTCAATTGTAAAATCATAACTGTTTATTTCATTTCATAAATCTATGTACATTATCAAAGTTGAATGATGATACAAAAAAAATGAATCAAAATGAAATGGAACATTTGATTAAAAATTCAACACAAAGCTTAGCAAACATTGAGCCTGTTATATATACTTCCGAATATTGAGATGGTCGATGGCTATATGTAGCCATGAAAAGATTCCTTAAATTATTTCTTTTACCATTCACGATGAATACGAAACACCTTCTTAGGCAAACATTAAATTTCCCATAAATATTGCTGCTTTATTCGAATATAACAAAAAAAAAAAAAACAAATCCCAAATGGTATTTAGCAGAAAGAAAAACACATAGCTGGTTAAGGGTAGCAATGATTTTTAAGGCTCAACATTTCAGGAGATTCTTATAATTTAAATTTTCAGACAATATTATGTTGATGTTGATGGTACACTTTTTAACGTAATAATCAAAAAATTCCTTGCATTAAACTGTATTCTTTCTGTTAAAGAAATGTTTTTGAAAAACGGACATAAAACAATTACATTCAATTTGAACAGTTCAAGTCCGGGCGCCAATCTATCTAATACCAACCATGTGTGTAAACCAATTTTATATGTGCTACGCGTACCATATACCTACCAATAACAATCGAAGGATATTAAAACTTTTTTATATCACATCTGATATAATAATAAGAAAATATATTTAGGGTTGTTTTATAAAATAAGTGCCAATGCATGTGTTCGATGATGAAAGATTAAAATCTTTTTGCATCAAGTTCAAAAGAATATGAAAGGATCGTTTAGTATGTGTTTATGATGCTATAAATTCCACTCTAACAAAAAAAAGGTTCTTTAATCTTTATTTGTTTCTCTTATTGAGTATGAATTTATAAAGAATATAAAACTAATAAAAAGTGAAATAAATTTTGAAAGACAAAAAAAAATGGTATTTAGGACTTATTTAAGTTTTGAATTGTTTATGAGTTTTTTTTTGGAAATTAATTTTATTTAATACATTTTTCCTTTTAAAATTAATTTGTAACACCATTTAGTGAGAATTTTGACGTTTAGTCACCATTACATAGTAAAATACTGCTGATTAAACATTTTTTCACTTTTTTACTTGTGATATAGGTACTATAGTGCAAGTTTAGGATTCGGGAAAAAAATTGAACTTGAGATAATAATTTTACATGGCATTACGACGATGAAGAATGCCAAAAAAGTGGGTCCGGCAATTCTGTCTGTCTGTCCATCTGTAAGAACCTCGAGCTGCAGCCTGCAGCCTAAACTAATGAAGCGATTTTCTTCAAACTTGCTATTTAACAGTTTTGGGTGATTCCCTTGAGGACAAATTGAATTTTTTTTTAGAACCAAAACTAACGGTACCTGTCATAAAACGGAAATAGAAAAGCTAATTTTTTTCGAAAACTTTTGAAATAAAAAAATTATTTTTGGAATCGTTATATTAACTATACCTACCATAGAACGGTTTTTTTTTTTTGGTTTCTAAATATCTCGTACAAGACTAACCCGATTTCAACAAAAAATTTTATACGAAAGCGTTTAAGTAAAAGTGAAAAAACACATTTTTAGATTTTTAAAAAATATTTCAATTTTTTTTTTTTTCCGAAAAATCAATTTTTGAAAACGGGTTGGTGAAAAATTTTGAAATTTCGTTTTTATGTGTTAATTTATTATTTCTTCAAAATGACATATCAACATTTTTTTTTTTGAAAAATTAAAAAAAATTTTTATATAAGAAAATTATTTTTTCAAAAAATAGCTTTTTATACAAGAAATTAAATGGCATACTTGGTTTTTTGTAAAAGATCATTTAAAACGGTGTTTATTTAATTATAAAAACAGATTTTTTTTAAACTACTTATGAATTTTCTTGAAAATATCAAATTTTAAATTTTCCCTAATTTTCTTGAATAAAAAGCTTTAACATTAGAGTTACAACAGCAAGTATACGTGCGACCCCAGTCGTGCATTTTATTAGTTCTGTTATACCGACTATATTCATTGTTTATCTCTTTACCGAGGTTTGAGGCATAAGGGTATTACCTACACTAAATTTTTATATTTGAATTTATGTCCCATGTGGGAAATAACACCCAAATCGAAGTTGAAACTTATATGTACCATTGAATTGAGGAATAAGCGTTAATTTAATAAATTTCCTTAAAACTAATGAATATTTGATGGGAAATAAGACTCAACATTTTTATTTTGAACTTATGTATATCTGACTAGGAGACACATTAGACCAAAATTGAATTTGAGACTTATTTTCCCGCGGCTGATTTTATTCTAATTTTTCTTTGTTTGGTAACATTCTTACTAACATATTTTACAATTTCGACCCGATGTTATTGCGCTTCATCAAAATGCAATTTTTTAGTTTTTTTTTCGTAAAGTAAAATAATGCCAAATTTTGAGTATCGACGTTATTTCGCTCAATATTATTTTACGCCACCATCGTAAGTTTGTAAATTGTTTTGGTATTCTTTATACTTATGGCAAGTTGATACTATATATTACTCAAGGTTTCATGTATAGTTTTTAGTTTTTTTGTTCCGTTAAGCATACGCCACAGTGCACCGATTTTTTTTTTTTTTTTTGCTAAAAACGATTATTGCTCAATGTTAGTTATCTAAACGTATTCATTAATGACATGAGTAATAATTTGGCACAAGAAAAGTCTTACCTTTTAAATATTAACTTTGTAAAGCTAAATTTACAGTTAATTTGAATTGTGTTTGTTTTGAGTATTAAATCTGTTGGCAGCTTCTTAGCTCCTTCTTAGCATTTATGATTCTTGATTATTCAAAAAAATGCGTCCTTGAAATGACCAACTTTATGCTATAAAATTTCAGAAAAAGTCTACAATGGAAAACATAGGCGGATCCAGGGGGGGGGAACGGGGGCACGTGCCCCCAACCCCCACCCCACCCCCCAGAACTTAAAGTTCATACTTAAAGGAAATCAAACTATAAGAGTTTTAAAAATATATGAATAATAACAGAAAGAACTTGAGTGAAACTCTTGTCTATTTCTGGCTGAAAATGCGAATTTTGTTGATTGTTGCATCCCTTTCCCATGAAAAGCTCCACCTCACAAATAAATAAACGGCTATTTGTTGGGTACACACGAATTTTTTTTTTTCGATTTAAAAAAAAGTGAATTTTCAAAGTGATTTTGGTGAAAAATTTTGATATGGACATCGAATGACATTGAATGATATAAAAAATAATTGTATATGCAACTCTATTTCATACAGAGTGGTTAAAAAATTTGAACTTTTTTCGTTGTTTTTTTTTTTTAACATTAGTGTTTTTAAAATAGCGGAACACGTCACAAAATTGCATAAACTATATATTATAGAACTGCTGGATATGTAGAACAAACTTGCATTTCAGAAGTTTGCCCAAGTTTGCACCCCGAAAATAAAGACCCCTTGAAAAAAAACTCCTCAAAAGCGACCCTTACTTATAGATTTTTATAAATATTATTTTATTGAGAAAATTTCTCCAGGGATACCTCTAAAAATATGTAAAAAAAAATAGTGTTCCAAATTTCAAAAGAATCGGTGCAGTAGTTTTGAAGTTATGAGGAGCACCGGCGTTGAAAATATTAGTTGTGGGGATAACGATTTAAAGTTTTGAACTCTGGACTAAAAGACTAAAACGTTCCTAAGGGAAGTATTAAAATACTCATAACTTGGTCAATTTGGCTCCAAGAGACCTACAATTTGAACACAACATTCTTGAGGTATAAAACAATTTAACCCCTTGTAGCCCCATATGACATTTCTGTAACAAACCGAAAAAGATTGCATAAAAGCTCTACAAACTATTTTTTTTTCTTTTGAAGCTTCTAATATTATAGTCTTTAAGTATTGCTTTATCGAAATAGTACTTCAAATTTCTAATAAATAGTTTTTTCTAATCAATAGTTTTTAATTGACAGTTAATGTTGAAAGTTGGGTTTTTTTTTTAAAATAAGCAAATTTGTGTAAAAACTACGAAATTCAGAAAAAAAAATAGTTTTTGTTAGTAAACCAAACGGGGTTTTATTTTTGGATTTTAGGAAAGTGCCTAAAAATTAATATTAGATAGTTTTTTACTTGAATTTTTGCATTTTTATATAAAAATAAATTATTTAAACTTTTTTTTTACTCCCAAAATATCGAAATAACTAAGTAAATAATGACTTTATTGAATTTAAAAAAAAAATACGTGTTTTATTAAAGATAAAGGCCAATCGATTGACTTATTAATTTTTAAATTTACGACCTTGGGTTACAAAAGGTTAATGCAAATAAAAAAAAACAAAACTGGGTTTCCCGGCAAAAAAGTATAATTCAGTTTTTTTTGTTATTCTTAGGAACTTTAATATTTATTAGAATGAAGTCTTTAGTATTTGACTAAAAACTACTAGGTCATTAACTAATGGTATAATTATGTCCATAATATTGCAAAATTTTATACAAAATCAATTAAAAAACGTAAACATTTTTTTTTTTCAAAATTTCATTTTTAAAACTTAATTTCTCAAAAATTATTTGGTGAAACAACTTAAGTCAAAAAATTAAATAAAGAATAGATTACTAACTTTAATATAGCACAGAATTGTACGTGCATTTTCTGGTTTTTTATATTTTTTTTCTTCCGGCTAATCCAGGAGTAAGAGGGTTAGCACTTAAGTGGCTTTTACTGTAACAAGAAAATGAAAATTTTTCCTTCCGAATAACTTTTTGGTCATTTGGTACCTATTTGATGTGGGAAATGTGCCTAAATATTTTTGGCCAGGTTTTAGACCACTGTGGGTCGTTAAAATTTTCTGCTTGTTAGTCAGTCGTATGGTACTTCACTTTATTTCTAACTGTTATTGCTGTTTTTTTTTTGCCAATCCGTCCCTTGTGCCCCCCCCCCCCCCCCCCCAGAAAAAAATCCTGGATCCGCCCCTGATGGAAAATAAAAAGAGGCTAATGGCAACCAAAATGGTATAATTTTTTTTATAATAAATATAAAATCAAATCAAAGAACGATTTTCAAACTCTTATTTTACTCCTTTCCTTTGTATGTTTTTCATCATACACACAGTGAACAAAAAACAAAAACAAAATCAGCTTTAAGTCAGTAAACAAAATCTACTTCTGTATAATTTTGAAGAAGAAAAAACAAACCCATTTACATAAAAGTCCCTTTAATATGCGTTGTTAGTAATTTTCCTCTTCATTTTTACATAATTTTTAGAGGACAACACCAGTCTGTGTAACTGCCATAAAATGGTATCTGCTGTTGTTAGATGTATAATTTTTTTGTGTTTGCCCCTTTTTTTAATCCCTTAACTACTTTGATATATGTTTGTATCCATGGCCTGGGTCACATTCTGTTTCAGACAGCCAAATCAATTTATCACTTGTAAATCAATAAATTTAGAAAAATGTTAATGGTTCAATGGGCTTAGTCGAGGTTAAAAAAGAAACTTAAAGCTTAAAGTAGAGCGATACAAACAACAAAATTTTATTTCAAAAATTCGTTGAAATGTATAATTATTTAACCCCCAACTGACTTGAAAACGCGGCATTAGGGTCGTGCAAGTGAATATTAATGAGATGTCTGTTTTTTGACAAGTTGATAGGATAATTTTCCTGCATATGGAAAAATTCAAAAGAAAAAATATTTCAAAGTTTGGAGGAAAAATAACTCTTTTATTTATTTAAGGATATTTCAGAGTTCTTTAAAACATTTCAGAAATCCATATTCTGAGAATTGAATAAAAGGAAAAATAGCAATTTTGTGTTTTATTTTGAGTGAATTCTTAATTGATTCTTCAGACAAACATAAAAATAACAACATCGATGAACAAAAATAACCATATTCTAGTATTATAAAAATATTTGTATTTTTTTTTTTGTTAGGACAACAGCATCATACAATGTCTAATCAATAACATAGAGATACTCAACTCATATATCTACTTCGATTCTAGAAAATCTATCCAACCATAATACCAAACACACACGTTTATTATTGTTTTCATAACACAAAAAAAAAAGGATCTTCTTGCATAGAAAAATACTCAAATTTCCGTTTTTTGTTCGCATCTGCTTTTGGTTACGTTTGGTTATGTATATTATTTCTTTTGAGTATGTTTTTATTTGTTTTCATTCTTTTGGAGTTGAGGCAAAAGAGAGAGTTAAAAGTTCTTCACAAAAGCATAATAAAATAAAAATAAAATAGAAAAAAAAATAAACAAACAAGAAACAAAATAACTTTATAACTAACAAAACTTTATTTCTTTTTTCTTTCGTTTAACAACTCTCCATTCTCTCTCCTCTCTTTGCCACAAAGTAACATTGGGTGTGTTTTATTGGAAATGAATATATCCAGATTCCAGACATGCAAGGAGCAGAAAAATCTCTTATGAACAAAATTTATAGTGTATCGTTTTTATTTATTTATTTTTCATTTTTTAAAAAATTTTTTGAATCAATCGATTTGATTTTTCTATCTCTCTGTTGTAACGAAACTTTCCAATGTGCGATTAATGCTAATTTGAAATTATATCTTGTGTTAAAATCCACCTAAAAAATAACTGTGAAAAGAAAAAAATGTTTACCTAGTTGATTACTTTTGAAAATAAATAAGATAGTTTCTTCTGTAACGGGTTGGACAAAAAATATCAATGTGTGATGTGGCTACAGAATCTTTGAGAATCTTTTTCAATTTTTTCCTTCAAATCTTTTGACTTAGTACCAGAGATCAGAAATAAATCTCAACCTTGTGAAAGGTTCCTTAATAACCCTTATTTGTCGCCATTTTCAATAAAGGTCATAAAATAAGATTTATTTTTAAAAAAGAAAAATTTCGGTTAAGGTCTGAGAGAATCCTTTATTTTGTATTTTTTTATGTTTCGGTCAACCAGTGCGATTTATCGCTGAGAGAAAAAAATGAATCTCATCTGCAAATGTATCAATTCCTAGAGACAAGGGAGCGGTGCCATATGAAAGCTTATATTCTTAGCTACCCGATAGTGGTATAATCCGGTTTTTCGATTTTGTTCAAAATTCAGAGAAAATTGGCGTTTATATGTTGGGGTAAAATTTTTTTTCGAAAAATCCCCTAATCATAAGAACGCTCCTGGAAGCTAAACCGCTTGAGATAAAATTTTGGGAGTGGTGCCAAATGATAGCTTGTGTCATGGGCCTACGCTTTGCACATTTTCAGATTTTTAAAAAATCTCCTTCCATGTTAGTCCGCCACATTTTCCCTAAATGTTGTACCTAGTTTTTTTGATTTTTTTAATTCTCCCGGTTTGAGAACACGTGCACCTACATGGACGGGAGTGGTACCCAAATGTAGGTTAGAGTCCTTTTCAGCATCAAAAAATTTTTTTCATTTTTTTTCAAAATTCTGAGATATGGCCGTTTGGAAGCTGAACGCTTTGACCTAGATATTAGAACATCGGTCCCCTGAAATATTCGAAATTCCATTGGTTGTGCTTGTCGTCCCAGCGACTCAAATCACAGTTCAAAACACATTTTTGTCTTTAGATTTTACTTTAAACGAAAAGAGATATAATCTTGGGTCTAAAGAACTTTGAGAGTCTATTTAGTTCATACATTATTTAATACATAAACTTAGAAAAAACATCCTTTTCATATTTATTTTTGCAATATAAAGACATTCTTGACATATTCGACATTTTACTTTGAATTGTCCATTTTTGATTTATTTTCAGCTAAAACGGTTAAAGGTTGACCTTTTCCATTTATTTTTTTTGTAAAAATCTCAACATTTAGACACTAGGACCGATTTTTTAGTTAAAAGTCAATTTCAATAATTTTATAACATTGCAATTTTGCACTCAAATATTAGCAACAGAAAATCAAAAATGATTTCAGACAACCATAAAAGGTTAAATTTTTTTAATCTATTTTATTAAAATCATATTTTCTATTAAAATTTGGAACTTTTTATTTAAATGCATTAATTATTCTAACGTTTTTGGATTGAGAAAAGTAGCATAAAAAGCATAAGAAGATCTTCGTTCACTGTCCCAAACAAACTGCTACATATACAAGCAAAAAACTAAGTATCCTCAAATTTAAAGAATGGAACCTTTATTTCTAATCTAGTAAAAAAATCTCAAAACACACGGAACCATATTTAAAGCAGACCAGGGTATAATTTCATTTAATTTTATTAATCTTTATTACTGAGAGAGAGAGACGTGAGCTATAAAAAGAAGTACCTACGTATGAGTGGTCTCCAAAGTTTTTAACTATAAAAATGGTAGTGATAAAGTTTGTTAACAAATAAAATTCCCTAGTACCTGTCTACCATAAAAATAAATTTACCCTTAAAAACATACCCAGTTTTTCCCTAAAAAACGTGATCTTATTTAAAAACTCATCAAAATATTTCAAACTCATACATTCTATATGTAAGACTATCTGAATAAAATACCTACACATAAATATTATCACTCTTCATCTTTAAAAAACTAAATAAAATGTCAGTCCATTAGAAAACTTTAACTTTTATCCTTCACATTCTATATGACGGTTCTTAACCTCAATTAATACAAAAAATCATATTAAAATTATAACTCATATATAAATGACTATAATAAAAGTTACATAAAAAAAAAAACAAAAACTTCCCAAATATATAAAGTCAAAACTAAAAGCGATTACCTTAAGGCTTCTGCTAATTAGGAACTTTTCCCAACCGCACCCTTTTAGAAAAGTTTTTAGCTAGAAAACTTATTCCGTGCAAGGTTAATTACCTGTTTTCACTAGTTGCTTAAAATTCAACCCCTAACATTTCTCCATCCCGACAGAATCACCAAAAAAAAAAAAACACCATCAAAGATACTCCTCGTATAAATGCGAATATCATAAATCATAAGCTCTTTGTTTGTTGTTGTTGTTGGAAAATGGGAAATTCCTTATATTTCCTTACTAAGAAATGATTCATCCCCATAAAGTTGAGTATCTTTCTTTCTTCCTTCAAGGTAGGAAATTTCATTAACTTATTAAAGAAAAGGAAACAAACACAGAACACGAACTTGGAACGAACCGAACCCAGCACAGCAACCATCAGGAATGTCCTTTTTTGTATACCTACATCTCATAAAAAAAAAATATGTCTCTTATATGTTGATGATTTAATGTGCTCTTCCGTCAGGGCCCAACCCTGCTGCTTTAGCTTTCTGCAGCTTAGTTCCGATGGATCCACACACGTGTGTTGGTTTTACTTACAAACATGCAAATTCACCGTAAAAGCTGATATCCTTTTAAAGTACCGAAATATTGAAAATATCCCAGGTATACCTTGGTCGCGATGGTGATAAAGGAAAGATATATCCTCTGACACGCCCGAGGACGACGATGGGACAACTTTCAACTTTGTTATGGAATTTGTTTACCCCTTATACTCGACCCGGCCCCGGACATAATTCCCCACACTTTGGGAGGTCTTTAAGGAAACAACATTTTTGCTGGTAAATAAAAAAAAGGGACACTCAGATGTGTTTACGTGTGTATAAGTCCACTTTGATTAAGTTGTGACACGCAAGAAATTAGCCACCTATATGGCATGCCATAGTGACTGAAGGAAAGAGGAGACAACTTTGACATCCTCATAACCACACGACATATCCGCAGGGAAGTTGATGGGTGTGTGTGTATGTGTAAAACGTTGCTACGTGCACGCCAAATGTTTTGCTCAAATTACACACGACAAAATATCCTTGGAGCGTTTTTGTGGGATGTTTTTTTGTGTTGAACAAAAAGAAGGGTGTTGTCACAATGACACACTGTCATCGTTGTCACCGTGTCGTCCTTTTCATTGTGGTTTTGAGGCACAGGAAAAAAAAATAGGGTAGGTGGGGGCACATGATAAGAAATCTTTTTGTTTTATGTGGGTATGAAATGGAAGTGGTTGCGTTATGGACATTTTCAGTTCAGCAGCCAGCAGGGACACACTGCTGTGTTACATTGTAATGGAGGTCACGGATCTATCCGGGAGTCTTTTATTTTTTTTTTTTCCTTCCCCCATGCCTATAACACGGTTTTCTTGTTGTTTTCTCCAAACGACCGATGTGTGATGCGGATAAGGTTGTTGAGAGTCTTTTGGGGTCACAACAACAACCAACGGCAACCGCCACACTAACTTGAAGGAGTCTTTGATTTCTATTAAATGTCCTGTCATACACGCATCATTACCGTTAAACAAAATGACGGCGCACCCATAAATGGTAAATGGTATTTAAATTTGTAGGCTCGGCTCTTCTACCGACGACCATCACGCATATAACATAATAAAAAGCAACAATTCCAATGCGGACCATTTCTGGTTAAGGATTCTTATATAGCTTGGTCGTGGGTGCATAAGCAATTTTTAAGATGACTTTTTCCCAGAAACAGAAACACTCCCTAGTGATAAAGTATAAGGACCCCCCCTAACCAGAGGCCCTTCTGGCGGTGACAAGCCGCAGGTGCGGATACACGATGAGGGTGGAGAATTAATATTTTTTTATTGCATATTCGTGTTGTAAAATCTTGTGAGTTTTTCTTTTTATTTTCTTCTTTCCTCCTTTAGGGTTTGGGAAAGTTCTAATTTTGTCAGAGTGTTAATATAGAGGGTGTATGATTTAAGTTATTTTTTTTTTTTTTTACTTTTTTGATATTTTTCTTTTCAATTCTGTCAGATGTCAACGTTTTTTTTTTAATATTTTTGTATTTTGTTAAGAAAGATTGAGAGCCTTTTTTTGGCAACCATAGCTTTTTGGGTTGTGTGGATTTTCGGTTTTTTTTTTTTATAAATCTTGAATAGAGATTTCTTTTGGGGGTGTAATGCGGAACTAATTCTTAAGTTGTGGTAGGTGGGTAAGTGTAATTTTAAAAGGAACCTTATATATAGATTCTTTGAAGTATTAAAAAGTAAATGGTATGGTTTGATTAATCTTGTGGGGGCAAAAATTTGTCATAAACGTGACACCTGTTATTAGAGAAAATTGTATTTTCTATGTTAGGGGATTCATTAAAAGGTATGGCAATTTGAAATTCTGATTTTTTATATCTGTTGTAGAAACACGTGACTTTTTTGTTTTTTTTTTTCAAGTTTTTTAAATTTAGACACATTAAAACAAAACAAATACCGAAAATAATAATTGTGTAAGTTTAAATACAAATTTTAAACGTCCCTTACTTTGGTGGACACTTTGTGGCAGAATCAACTGAAATTTATTTCAATAAATGTAGCTTATTGAATGCTAATTTGTTGCAAAAAATTTGAAATTTCCTGGAATGATCAAAAACAATAGGTTTTGTAGCCTTTTAATTACTTTTGAATTCCACAAAATTTGTTTTCATAACCTCAACAGTTTTTTTGTTGTTCAAAATTTTAAAAATATTCAAGGTTTTGTTTCAAAAGTGAGTTCAAAACAAAGCTTTCAAAAAAATGCGAAATTGAAATTTGAAATAACTTAGACTCAGATGAAACGCGAAATTGTTGCTCGATTAGTTTTCTTGTTATTCAAGATTCCGCTAAATTAAGATTCAAACATTATGTATACCTAGGTCAACATTTTCAAAAAAGTGGCATTTAAAATTTTTTTCTTTTCTTGAAATTGTAGTTTTGCAAAACAATATTTGTTGTGAAAAAAATTAATGTTTTAGCTCCTCTCAGTAATTTTCTATTTCAATTTTAAGTTTAATTTTAATTTAAAAAACTGAGAAAAAAAAATTCAAAAATATCACATTTTTTTGAAAAATAATTCATTTAACATTGAAAAAACAAAAAAGCGCCTTCAAATTAGTACAAATTCATTAGCAATAAAATAAGTACCTGAACTACACTGTGATAATTTATGTTTGTCTTTTTAATTTGTTGTTTGTTAATTTAATGTTAATTTATTAAATAGTTTAAATATTTTTCTTCCTTTTTTCATAAAAAAAAAAAAAAACAATGTAAAATACAACAAAAACATTTCATAAAAACCCCTGAAGAAGTTGTGAGTAGCGGCGAAACGTTGGGTAAACAGTGTTTTGCCGGTTTTTTACATCGAGTTTTTACAGGGTTTTTTACATGTAAAAAAACTCAATATAAAAAACTCACTGATGTAAAAAATGGTAAAAATTAAATTTCTTTAGAAAACCAAAACAAAACGTTCTTTTTATGATTTTTTCAACTTTGGAGGAAGAGAAATACACTACAATTTTTGTACGATGGTTACTGATTTAATTTCCATAAATTTTGGGCTATTTGGGTTGATGAAACGGGCAAGTTTAATAACCTTAAAAGCTAATTTGGAAAGCTTACCGCGTTTTATTTCAGTCGTGGTTCCAAAAACATCACATTTTTCAATAAGTCCACTTTTTTGCTTAATATTATGACATTCTTCAATGCCCTCTCCTGACAAGTTTCTTAGAAGAAAGTTAAAGTTGTTTGATAATTTGTTAGAATTTTGCTGCAGAAAAATTGGTACAAATAATATAAAGAGAGAGCATAATCCATTTTCTGAAAGGTTTGCAAAAAATTTTGCATTGGATTTGAGGAGTTATAGTTTGTGAAACTGGAACTTTACAGCATGTTTTACTAGAGCTCAAATGATAAGAAAATTTCTTTCAAATGAGATAATTTCCGAAATTATCTCATTTGGGCTCTAGAAAAAACAGACCATTAATGACTTTGGAAATATTTTAATTATGATTTATAAACGTATATTAGAATTCAATGCCGCAAAATGAATACGAAATATTAATTAGGTACTTTGAATCGCAAGCTGTCAAAATGAATGCGTTTTTTTAAGTTTTGTTTTTACCATTTTTAACCGTTTTATGACATTTTTTACGTTTTTTACATTTTTTACGCATTATTTACCATTTTTTACGGTTTTTTACACAAAAAATGTAAAAAAAATCGCCCATCAGTGGGTAAAAGATAAAATATAAAGTTTTTTGATTTGCATTTAAAATCAATTGACCAAAATAGTCTGCATTACCAAATATAAATCTACAAAAAGTACAAATTCAGGTTTTTTGTTTTTAGTTTTTCTATTAGAAAAAAATTTTCTAATCGCAATTTTGTTGATAAGCATACCTAAGTTCTTTTTCAGGTAACGGTAATCCAGAAATTATACCCAAGAAATTTTATTTCTATTTTAAAATTGCCTATGTTGTCGTTTAATTTTTTTGAATACGTTTACGTTTTTTCGTCAGCTTTTTGTATTAATTTCATTTTTACCAAGATAAAATTATAGTTTAGGTGCGTAGAAATAAGTTTTAAATAACCGCGTTACTTTCTTACGGAATGAAGAGGCAAAAAAAATTAAATATTTCTTAAACAGCCATGTTCATGAACAGCAATTTTGAATTCATTTTTAAAACTAATGTGTTTAAACCATAATAATTCCAACACATCTTTTTTTAAAAGTACTGGAAGTTTTTAATACCCATTATAAATAAATATATGTAGCTGAATTTGAAATTTCTGTTTGCAGATGCACTTTATTTATAATTTTTTTACATTTACCAAGTTATGCAGCATTTATACACAGGTTCTTATTTTAATAAGTTGGATTGGTTCACTGTGACGTATGTGTAAAATTTTTTTTTTTTCAAAAATATTTCCATATCATTTTTAACTTTTAATATCTTTTCTCTTGGTCTTTTTACTAAACCATCACATATTCATATTAATGGTTTTGAAAGCAATGAGTTGCTTGTATGTAAGAACTATAATTTGAACAACATCTAAGTACTATGAATTGAATAGAAAGTAAATTCTACAAATAAAAAGAGTATCTGCAGATAACTTAAACTTTTTATTCAATTGTTATTTGAAGCTATTTTCCAAACCCGTGCTTCCTAATAATATTCTTTCACCTTTCATTAAAAAAAAAAAACTATTGAAATGGATCTATTTTAAAGTGGTTAACCCAATTTTAATCTCAAAAATTATTTATTTTTAATCAACATTGAATTAAGCTCCTAAATATCATTTATTTACTACTACAAATTTTGAAAACAATGTTCTGTTTCCTAATAAAGTACATCATTAACAAAAAAAATTGTATGAAACAACGAAATTAATTTCAAACAAAATATAAAAAAAAAAATGTAACTTCGTTAAAAATACCATGATTACAAATACGTGACAAAAGCTTTTAATTACCGACTTTTCAAATTAAATTAAAAAAATATAATTAAAAACAAAAACACAAACCAACAAAATAATATTTTTTATTTCATTCTTGTTGTTTATTGATTTACTCGCATATTATTTTTATTAAAAAAAAAAAAAAATTCACAAAAAAAAAAAACTTAAACAATTTTCAAATAAACACAAACCACATAATTTGTTATAATCACGTTGTCATCCTTATGAAAAAAAAAACCACCCAACCAATAAAAAGATTTAACAAAAAAAAAAAGAATAATCATCAAATTAAATATTCCATAACGACCCTATATCAGCATTATTAAAAAAATAAAAAAAAAAACAACACAAAAAACGTTGGAATAAAATTTAAATCAGAAATAAAATCAACCCAATAAAATTTGTTTAACAAAGTCCAAAGTATCCTTATTGCTGTTTTGCGTCAACCCTCTTATCACGCATATAGTATACCTACCTACCTACCAACCTACCCCTTGAACTTCGAACCCAAACAATATAAACCTCGGGCAAGGATTTAACCTTTTTTTTTGTGTGTTATTTCTTCTACTTCTTTTTCTTTTTCTTCTTGTGTTTTCCTTATTCAACATCAGGCTATTGACATAATTATTGTTTAGGCCTTTCTATATGGACAGATATAAGCAACAAACAACATACGTAACCTGCCTCATGTTAACCCTCAGCATTCCTTTCCAACCCTCTCTCTATGAAAACTGAGAGTTGTTCACTCTTTTACCTTGTCTTGTGCCTTTTGCCCCCGTTCTCAACTCAACTCAACTACCCCCATGGGAGAAATAATGTTCTTTCAGTTGCCTTCATATTCTTTGCGTCTTATTTTCGTTTTGTTTTGTGAAAAATTGCCAACGCTTTGCGTAACGCATACAAATTCATCTGTCCTGTCACTCCCAACTTCCAATTTCAACCCGTAGACATTGTTTTGTTCAACTTTATTTTTTTTTTTTCCTTCATGTGTACGAGAAAAATACATATACAGGGTGCGAACAAATCTTATTCCCCAATTTTGGGGAGTGAAGAGTGATTTGCAGTAGATATTTTGAAGAAGAAAAAAAGTTCAAAAAGTATTTTGTTAATAATAAATTATTTAAGAAGATACAAGTTTTTCATGGCCCAGCTCATGAGAGATATAACTCAAACTGTTTTAAACAGTTACATAAGTCTTGCCCCCTTGTCTTTTTAGGTAGCTTTAAATGGTGTGAAGCTGTTTCTAATCATCCAAAAGGGTATTTTTTAAACTAATTTCTTTCAAAACTTTTTTTGTCATAGGTAAGTTATCAGGCCTTAGACTTCTAACCCACCTAAATAATAACAGATCAAGATCCAATAGTTTTTAAAGTTTCCGTATGTGTTTTTAAGATTGAGATTAAGGAGAGACAAAAATCCAAAACATTATTTTAAAGACCTTGTAAATATTTTAAGATTTGTGACCTACATTAAGAGCTCAGGAAACAATTTGTGTACAAATTACTTACCAAAGGGTTTCAAAAGTGGTTTATGAACTGCTTGAACTTTTCACTTATGACCTTGCCCAATGAAGAAAGAAGAATAATCCTATAATAAAACAAAAATAACTAGAGGTAAGAAGTCTCATTACAGCAGAAGTATGCTTTAAGTGTGACCACTTCACTAATAACATAGGTTCTCAGACCTGATAATTATAAATACATTGCGGGTGTAACGAGATGACGAAGAACTAAGGTCTAGTGACTTTTGTAGAACTCTCAACCGTTCCTGGTGTACGTGTAATTTATTGGCAAGAATGGAGGGGAATTTCTTAACATTTTATGACATTTTTACTCAGGGGAAATTCCTCACAAAAGGCAGTGCCACTGAAAAAAGTCAAAGCTGCTAAAATGAATATAGTATAAATGGTTAAATTTCACTATTTTTAGCACAAATCTTGTTTAATTTCTATAAATGCGTTCTTTTTTTTCTATAACTTTTAATACATTTAGTGATTTTTCCCAATATCAGGCAAATATCTTAATCTGTTTTGGCTCTATGATTTCTGGCATTAGTTGCAACGTGCCTAAGCAACGATTTGTTTATCTGGAAATCGCAAAGAAGTCTTCAACAAGTCAACAATGTCAATAGTTCGTAGAATGTTCCTTTACGGTAGAAATCTTTCTGTTTTTGGCATCGACTACTTATGACTATTTCTTTCCCATTCCATAAACTTGCCACCCAAAAACAATTATTGCACTTTCTGAAGGCATAAATGAATTTAGTCCCAGATGAGAACAACTTCACAAATGCAGAAATTTATCTCACATACATATTTGAGGTTCCATCTCATCTTTATGAGTTCCTTAAATGAACGAACGATCTCAACAAACAAAAAAAAACCTTAAACCTTTCAAACTAAAAAGCTAACTTGGCCCATGAACAGAAGAATAGGTCATGTCAACTTATAAGTAGTGACGGGAACTATCGAATAAAAACTATCAAACTATCGATAGTTGTAAATTATTCATTCATTCGATAGTTTGAAATCATTCATTCATTCATTTAGTTACTATTTTCATTCGAATAGTTTTTTCATTCGATAGTTTTTTATTCGATAGTTTTTTCATTCAAATAGTTTTTTTATACGATACTTTAGTCATTCGAATAGTTTTTTATAGGATAGTGTTTTCATTCAAATATGTAGTTTTCTTAAACGATAGTTTTTTCATTCGAATAGTTTTTTTATACGATATAGTCCGGGCGGCCACTGCAGAAACGCTCAACTCATCGAGCTAAAGAAAATTTCAAATGGGAAGTGAAAGAGGGCTATTAGTAGTTACGAAAACCACAGGTCTTCCCGTTCGCATCCTGGCACGATTGGCGTGGTAAAGTGCATCGTGCATCTCATAGAGTTAAAAGACAATATTGGTGTCAAATTAAAGGTGCTATTGTCAGCTATCAAAATTCAGAGGTCTTCCGGGCGAAAGTCTGGCAGTTTTGTCATGCAGCCCGTTTTAAGGTTAGAAGCGATAAAAGTGAGTTTTTTCATAAAGTCTTGTTTTTTGGTATTTTGGTGGATGAGTTAAGGAGTTTTTTCACTATAAAATAAAAATAAGAGTTATTAGCATTTAAATATAAAACGATGTTTTGGAAAAAGCTTGATAGTTTATTAGCAATGACCCAAAGTATATGCAAAACTACGAATAATTCACGAAAAAGTCTCAAATAATACGCTGCGCCCCTTACAACTTACCGAATTAAAAGGCGAATTTAATTTCAAATTAAAGCTAATAATGTCTTTTTTTGAAAACCAGAGGTCTTCCAAGCCACATCTTGTCATTTCACCCCCCAGCCTGCTTGAACGTTTTAAGTGAAAATCGCTCCTAACCTTAAAACAAGCTGCGTGACGTAACTTGAAATTTTTGGCTTGGAAGACCTCTGGTTTTCAAAAAAAGACATTATAAGCTTTAATTTGAAATTAAAGTCGCCTTTTAATTCGATAAGCTGTAAGGGGCGCAGCGTATTATTTGAGACTTTTTCGTGAATTATTCGTAGTTTTGCATATACTTTGGGTCATTGTTAATAAACTATCAAGCTTTTTTCAAAACATCGTTTTATATTTAAATGCTAATAACTCTTATTTTTATTTTATAGTGAAAAAACTCCTTAACTCATCCACCAAAATACCAAAAAACAAGACTTTATGAAAAAACTCACTTTTATCGCTTCTAACCTTAAAACGGGCTGCATGACAAAACTGCCAGACTTTCGCCCGGAAGACCTCTGAATTTTGATAGCTTACAATAGCACCTTTAATTTGACACCAATATTGTCTTTTAACTCTATGAGATGCACGATGCACTTTACCACGCCAATCGTGCCAGGATGCGAACGGGAAGACCTGTGGTTTTCGTAACTACTAATAGCCCTCTTTCACTTCCCATTTGAAATTTTCTTTAGCTCGATGAGTTGAGCGTTTCTGCAGTGGCCGCCCGCTCTAATAGTTTTCTCATTCAAATAGTTTTCTTAAACGATAGTTTTTTTATTCGAATAGTTTTTTTATACGATAGTTTTTTATACGATAGTTTTTTCATTCAAATAGTTTTCTTAAACGACAGTTTTTTCATTCGAATATTTTTCTTAAACGATAGTTTTTTCATTCGAATAGTTTTCTTAAACAATAGTTGTTTTTTTTTCATTCAAATAGTTTTTTTATACGATAGTTTTCTCATTCGAATAGTTTTCTTGAACGATAGTTTCTTAATTCAAATAGTTTTTTTTATACGATAGATTTTATTCAATAGTTTTTATCCGATAGTTTATTCGATAGTTTTTATTCGAATGAATAGTTGAATGAATGAATGAACTATTCGATAGTTCAAATCATTCAGTTACTAACTATCGATAGTTCAAATCATTCGATAGTTCCCATCACTACTTATCAGTATGTATTCCTTGCAAATCAACGGCTGAGTCCAACTTATCAATAGGTGTAACTATAAAATTCAAAGAACATTTCAAATTAACAAATTGCACAAGGCTCTAAGGCGAAGAATACAAATTTTCACTCGTTGGTGATTTTTAGGTGCTCATCCAAATATTCCAAAATTTGCCTTACTAGTTGATACTATTGTATTTATACTTGTGTAGAAACCAGGGATGGAAAATTTCATTTGTTAAATTGTACTGAAAATTTAATTTGGATTATACTGAAATGGATACAATTGTATTGAAATATATTTTTCACACGAGAAATTAATGTAAAATTTAATCAAAATGTTTTATTTGCAAAAACTATAAAATTTTGCGTAGATATACATTTCACTATTTTCTGCGTAAAAGAGTAATTTTTATTTAATTGCGGTATGAATATATATTGAAAAAAGTTCATATTCACAAAAGACTACAAGTATTAAAAAATTTAAAAAAAAATGCAAAATCGTGGGGACCAAAAGTATTTGGCTCAGTTTTGAACTTAAAATTAGTTTTACAAACTTAAATATTCGATAAATACCAAAACTCTATGAAAAGACATAAAGAATAACGTGTTTTCTGAAAATCTGAAACTAAATTAAAACTTAAACAAGAATATCTTTCGTTTTAAATACTTTCGATTTACTCTTCTTTTTTTTAAATTAGATTGCAAAAGAATTTTTAAGACACAGATTAAAAAATTGTATCGAATTTAGACAAATTGTACTTTTGTACTCGAGCAAACCCATTTGTATCGAATTCGATACAATTGTATTGACTTTTCCATACCTGGTAGAAACTCTAAATCTTCTTTCTCTCTTAAACATTCCCAGACTTATTATGTGAAAATTTGTTGTCCAGTACCAGATAGCATGTCCTAATGCTTTTAAATGAGTGATGCAAGAAAAATTTATGTGACAATTTTTGTAAAATAAGGTCAGCTACGAATTTGTAGAACAGAAATCCTTTGCCAAGTACTGAAAAAATTTATACTACTAGAAGGAAGAATGAATGTTGTCCACGTTTGATTGGTGGTAACGCTTTGCTTAGAATAAGTTTGAACAAATTTTTTGCTCTTTTCATTTCTGTAAAAAGAAATTTTCAATCGGTCAAGTCAAAGATCCTGAAATTCATTGTTTTAAGGTTTTAAAATAAAAACTGTTATCAAACCTCCAGAAATTCAATGTAAAGTTGTCAAGATTAAAAAAAATTAATCATTTTTCTGCATCTTCTGCATCGGTTGGCCAGAGAGTGAAGGTACGTAGGCAACAAATATTCAGCTTAAAATTTTAGGTTTGATTTCTTAAAGTGATTATCAAAAAAGACCTGCGTCTCTTTTGTTGGTCTCTACCTTCTCAAGCAGTAACTAAAGAGCGTTCAATTGTTAAAATAAAATGTTAAACATTTTAAGGTGAATGTATAATATTTACAAACGTGTTGTCCCACAATCACCGTCTCAAAAATCAAAACTATGAGTTCCTAAGTGAAAAAAAATCAATTGGTAACTATCCCGTTTTCGCTTCTATTTCGGGTTTTATATTTTTTTGGTGTTGTTTTTTTTTTTTTCTATTTTCCCAAATTTAGGGCCGGTTTGTTGACACTCGATTATCTTTTAATCAAGGATTTTTGTATGGAATAATCCTTGATTAAAAGATAATCGACTGTGAACAAACCGGCACTTAGACTGATTGTAAAAATTTAATTTTTTTTGAGTTTAACTTAATCTGTTCTTTTTTTTTTTTGTTCCAAAAATTGAAATATTCCTGATTTGTAAAACAAGTTATGGAATTTTAAGAAAAATAAATTTGTCCTTAATAATTAAAAGAAATATTTTTAGCAGTCTCTTTCGACTCAGTTTTTATAAACTTAGGTAAATACCCATCGAAGTTATATATAGGCTTAAGGATGGAAAACCCTCTGGACTACAGCTTTTTCAATATTTTTTTGACATTATGAAATGTTGATATAAATTTTTTTAAGTAAAAAAAATAACAAAATGGCTGCTCTGCAGCCCTTCAAAGTTGACGCCTCAAGTTTGAGCCATGCAATGCCCAGGCCCAGGAAATTATTTATAATCAAAAGAGAGTTTTTCTTTCCATTAAAATATGTTAGTACGCATTGCATGAACCGAAATTTAGTAAAAACAAGTGAAAAGTAAAAATTTATAGACAAGATAAAAGAAAAACAAACACCATCATGTTGTTTTATAAACAAATTATTAAAATTAATATTCATTGTTTTTATCATTAAGGTTCATGCAATGACCTATAAGTTAACGATTAATATGCTTTTTATTTCAAGTCGATAGCTTTGTTAGTTTTCGAGTTAGTTTGCTTCTGTAAAGCTTTATATAAGCACAATTGTTAGTTGGGTTTGAAGATTCGTATTATGGCTAAGACCATTGAACAAAGCTTTTAATTTAAATTAAAAAATGAGATTTGACGTCACCGCTGAAATCTGTTTATTAAAATCTATAGAACATTAAAATACGAGTTTTGAATTCGAAGAATATTATATTAAATTTTCATGAAAAAATATTAAAAATTGGAAAAAATATAGAATTGCTATGACCCTCATATTTTTGTCTTATTTGACTGCATCTACTAATGACCTGGCAACCGAAAATAGGGTCCCAAATCCTAAGTTGCTAAAATTACGTCAATTGCCAAAAAAATGTGTTTGTACTTCACTGTTTGTTTTTTTGTGTCACATCTTGCTCTTCAGCCTTAATGTATGACAAAGTTCTATGTTTATTATGTCATCGCTTAATTTTGACTTAAGTAGCTAGATGGATTTAGAGAAATCAAGTTCTTTGCTTTAGTCCAAAAGGTTGTGAGCTAAGTTCATAAAGGTAGGTAATAGAGATTGCAAAGCTTTATAACAATACAACTTTTAAGGCTTTCGCAATTTCTTACAGACATAATTTTAAGATATTTTCGGATTAGCCACGTTTTTAATAAAGAAAGTTCCTACTTTTGTACTTACCCCGAACGTTTCGCATCAAGTTTCATATTGAGCGTGGTCTGGTCACCGGGAAACTGCCGCAAAATGTTATTGCTTAGATCGGCTACGCAATTTGTATTTGTACGTAGGCTGTTCTAACTCAAGTTGTTGGTGTTCTTCTTGAGGTGAAGGCTGTTGGGAGCAAACAATGCTTACTAGGGCTGTAAAAGTAACGACAAAATGAGTACCCGCATGTATACGTTACTTTTGATACTAGTACCCGCATCAATAATATCGTTACTCGTTACTTTCGTATGTTTCGCATTTTTCGCATATTTCGTATGTTTCGGGTGTTTCGCATGTTTCGTTACTTTCGTTACTTTCGCATGCTTCGTGTGTTTCGTACATTTCGTATATTTCATGTCTTTGATACGTTTGGTATGTTTGGTATTTTAAGTATGTTTCGTACATTGGTATAAGGGTGTAAAAATTTTTTTTTTGAAAAAAACCAAAAACAATTTCTATAATCTAAGCTACATTTTAAGGTCATAAACATTAAAATTAGTTGCGGCATTCTCATGTAATAAGAGTTTAAAGGTAGCTATATTGAATTTTTTTCGTTTTTTTTTTAATCAAACGTGGAAACTTTTTTGATTTTTTTCCAAATTTTTAGACAAAACTTGGGTAATTTTTTGTTTATATTCTTTCAGTAATCTTATCACAATTCTTTAGAGACCTTTATTTCAAAAGTGCAACGCGCAGATCTCGAAATATTAACACTTCAATACAACCATGTCGAACAATTTTTCATTTATTTTTTCTATTGAGAGTGATTTTCAAACCTCTTTTTCTCTGCTTTTTTTTTGTGTTGAAAATTTTGCACCGAAAATAAACTAATTTTTTGAAAAACCAAAAAACTTTTGTACATTCTTAAGCTAAATATCAACTATTAACACAAAGGCCATAAACAGATTGGTTGGGTCGTGGTGATGAAGTGATGATACCGATATCGAACCGATACGAGATGCGATAAATGCTGTTCAATTCAGAATGTTCTACCGGGGGGAACCGCGAACGAATACGTAAAAAGCGTAGTCAGTTTTAGGGAAAATTGCGGAACGCAAATTATCCTCATTCCCGAACACGCCCATGTTTCGTTTCCTCCCGGTCCAAACTTAAAAATTGTCATTGCAGCCAACCTAAAATAAAAAACCATTCAATCATTTCATTCAGTCAAATTCATTCCATATTCTCATTCAAAGTTGTCGTCACTCATGTCAGACACCACCTCACCACACACAAGCAAGAAAGTAGTAGGTACCTACTTGAAATCAAAAGAAAAAAAAACAAAAACTTAAAACCAAAATTGTAATTATTTGTTTGAAATGAAAGAATAAAATAAATTAAACAAATCAAACAAAGGAAAAGAAAAATTCTTTTTATGAATTACAAAAGGAGAAAACAGAATACAAGTACGGCTACGCCCCAACAGATGCAGTGTACCATTTTGTTTTTGGTATTCTAATTGGAATGTGTCTACACTACACTCAAACACACTTTCACATATCTCACTCCCACATGTCCATAAAAAACAGGTACGAAAGAGAAAGAAACAGAATTCTTATTTACCCCTTTTGATATACATAAACAAAAACAGAACAACAAAATCGTAAAATACATAAATGATGATACCGAACCGATACGAGATGCGAAATAATGCGCACACGACAAATGCAGTGTACCATTTTGTTTTCGTTTCGCATTTCGTATATCCAATCCAAATTGGTATTGGAATTGGAGTATCGTCGTTACTCGTATGTTCCGTATTTTTCGTATGTTTCGCACGTTTCGCACGTTTCGTATGTTTCGCATGTTTCGTTACTTGTTCAGTACTAGTAACGAAACATACGAGTAACGAAATTATTTGGGCAGTAACGTTTCGTTACTCGTTACTGAAGTGAATACCCGCATTTAAGTAACGAATACATACGGTTTCCTACGGCTCTAATGCTTACTACATCAGGGGGTGTTTTCACTTCAACTTGGGATGACCGTGATGTGTTGATGATGGTATCCTATGACCGGTGAAAGCTTGAAACTATCGTCACGATTGAATTTGTTGTGACGTTTTATCTCAATCGAAATTTATCTAAATCCAAAAATATCTTAAAATTATGTTTATCTAGGTATAACAATATTACAACAATATTATTTTCGCTACTTATGTGTTAACTGATGAAAATTAGAAACAAAACAGCAACAACACTAGAGGAGCGTGTCAACAGTATGGCAGTATTAGAAATGGTTACATTATGCCCAAAATACGCATTAACACACCAAGCCTCAGGGTTAGTTGAGAGTAAAGTCAACCGATGAGCAGTGGCGTACGTTGAGTCGCCGTGGCCCCGGGGCAATACTACATTTTGGGGCCCCTTTGATATTTGGGTGCCCCTTAGATACAAAAAAAAGTACGTATTCACCATAAATTTTTTTTGTGTGGATTATTTATTTTTAGGTTTATTTTAATGTTTAATATGCACTTTGCTATATTTACTTAAAATTAATTTTGGGGCCCCCAAAAATTAGATATTTAGAGGTCATTAAAATAATTTTTTTTTAGCTTAAAATTGATAGTTCTTGGGGTCTCTGTTCTGAAGTAAAATGTACTCCTTTGATTTTCCATCATCGAACATAGTTTATTTCTTTTGGGGAACCTGAAAAATTATTTTTTGGGCCTCAAAATTAAATAAAATAATTTTTTTGGAGCCAAGAATTAATAGGTGTTGGGGCCTCTGTTCTGAAGTAATATTCGGAATGCCACCAATAACGTAATGTTTTGTTTTGGGCCCTGATGTATTTATGTTGAATTGATATTTAATTTTCCATTTGATTGTTTTGAACCACTGAAGTAATAGCTTTTGAGGATCCTCAAATAATATTTGTCATGCCATCAGAAAATTTGATGAATATTTTTGGGTTCCTTAAAAAATAGATTTTGAGGCCCCCAAATTAATATTTGATTGCCTCTCAACTAAAGGGGTTCCTGAAAAATTATTTTTTGGGATCCTTCAAATAATATTTTTAGAGCCCCGAAGTCATTTTTTTTTGGGGCTCTTAAGTAATATTTAGTAATCCATCAATAAATATAATTTAATTCAAAAAACATTTTTTTTAAATTAATTTTTTTTTGACGCCCTGAAGTAAACGCTTTTGGGGGCCCTGGACTGAAGTTGTTTGCTTTTTTGGGCCCCATAATGTATTGACTTGAAGTAATATTTGGTATGAGATTAACAAAACTTTTTTTGCTTTTTTTGTATTATTTGTGGTTGCAAGGATTTTTCAAGAAATATTTTTGGGGGCCTTAAGATAAAATTATAATTTTTCTTTTAAAAAAGCAATTTATTTTTTTGGGACCCCTGGGGTAAATTTTTTTAAATCAATATATATTGATTTAAAAACAATAACATAATGTGTCTCCCTTGTATCCGAAATGATTCAAATACATTTTAATTTACTTCGTAACTCAATTTATGCTAACAGTTTCCTTCTCTACATTGTCTCCAGTGGGGGCCCTGGGGACGGTCGGGGGCCCCGGGGCGCCGCCCCGCTTGCCCCAAGGGAGTGTACGCCCCTGCCGATGAGTGTATCACTATTCCCAAGTGTAAATGACACGATAATTACCCAAAATTATATTCCTATTTTGAATCTCCTTCAAATTTTTTGTCAACCCCCAGTTCCAATTTTTCAGCACCCTGTGGATAAGGAATATCAGAACTGTGGTTGGGTTTTTTTTTTTTTGTTGTGAAAAACACCTTAATCCTGATTTTTTTTTTCATCTCTTCCAATAAAATCAAGCAAACCAAACTGTCGAACGAGCCATTACCACCTATGTAGTATACCCGATTTTACCTTCCCAGCCCCAGCGACAACGATTCGAACGACACGACAAAATCGAACGTAAGGATCCAATTTTTAGGATGACACTTTTTTTTGTTTGTTCCTCTTGGGGTTCCCATGTTGGGGGGTTCTTTTGTGTGTAAGTTCATATCGTCTGGCTCTGTTCTTGTCGATATGGAAACAATTCAGCATTGGTTGGTTGTTCGAAGGTACAACGCAGAATTTTCCTTTCCTTTTTATTTTTGTTTTTTTGTTTTGTTCCTGGCTGTTGTCCCACAATATCCCATCGAATAGAAAGCAATAAAATAAATTCTTGCAAAACGATCGGAGCAATCAGCTTATTTTTTGGAGCAAGCAACAAACAAGGACCCTGTGTTTTTTAGGGTAGCTGAGGTGTACAACACTTGGTAATAGTGTAAGGATATTCGATATATGTGTGTGTATGTGTATACGCAAATGAGGTGCTATAAACGGAAAACGATTACAATTTATTTTCATTGCCATAGCTATATTGAGTTAGATGGGCAGCAGCGAATTTTCAGGACACAGATTTTATTTTTTTTTAAGAATTTTGCTCACGTAAGTGAAGCTAGTGACGAAAGATTTTTGCAAAAAAAAAAAAAAAAACTTTCAAAAAGGGTTTTTTTTTCTTCAGGTTTAGGGTTTTGGTTTTCCTCTTCTGCATGTGCTGCGGCATTTTTCTTATTTGGCATTAATATATTTATGTCTCCTTTTAGACAGTGGTGCAAGCCACTGCCACAACGGTAGTGGTATTGGGACTGGTGTGGCATCAGAGGAAAAGTAAAAAGATAACAGTAATATCCTTAAGAAGGATTTGAAGGACAATCGTATCTTGGGTATAAAGTGGAAGTTACTTGTGAACGTTTAGGGAATACTATAAGCTTGACACCTAGTGTCGTTAGGGAATTGGATTGAGTATGACTTTTTTTTCGTTCTTTTTCTTGTGGTTTTGAGGATGATTGTGTGTGTGTTTTTTTTTTTTATATTATCTAAGCCTAATAAGAATATCATTTCGTTAGGAAATTGAAAAAAAAAAGTAGCTAAACGCTTTTGAAGTGGTAAATGGCAATAAAAAAAAAGGTTTTTTTTCGGAGGTAGGTATAAACATTTTAAATGAAGAAAAAAATGTCTTTAATAAAGATAATCATTTTTTTTCCACTTTTACAGTTCCATTATTTCAAAAGAAGGGGTAGATTATAAGATAATATTTAGACTTTAGAGAGCAAAAAAATATAATGCCTATACTTACCGACCACAAAAAAAAGTCATGTAAATCTTCTTGTTGACATTTAATTAAGGATGAAAGTTTATTTTCTTTTATATTTTTTGGGGTTATCGCTTTAATTTTTATTGCTTTAATTCTTGTTCTTTTTTTTTTGTTTTATTTCTCCAGTGATAAAGTGGTTATAGGTTTATCCCACTTCTGATTGTTTTTTTTTTTTTTAATAGTTAATCGAATTAAATGTCCAATAAGTATTTTTTTAAGATAGATGCTTGCAGTCAATAAGAATACTTGAACGGTTTAGAAAAATATCGTACCTATATAACGTAAATTGTATGTTCAAAATTGATGGGGTTAAAGAATGGATTGATTTTTTAAAGGACTAGGAGTGGAAATGGAAAGTCCTGGTGGAATCCAGCAAAATTTTCACAACAAATATTTGAATTTAGAACAACTAAAATTAAGGAGGAAGTTGATGGCTGGTAAAACTTAAATGAAAATTTTGGCAAATCCTAAGGTTATGACACTTAAAGGTTTCTTATGATGGTTAATCCGATGCAATAAAGTTTGACAATCCAGATAAAGCTAATGGTTTTTAATCACAAGAAGATAAGATATTTTTACTTCCCAATAAAAAAAAACACATCCATTGCTAACTTTTTCTGGGAAACTCAAAGTCTTTAATTTGGGAGACGGACAGAATCCCGAAATCCAAAATCCAGAAAGACCAAAATCCAGAAAACCCTGAATCCCGAAAACCCCAAATCCCGAAAACCCAAAATCCCGAAAACCCAAGATCCCGAAAACCCAAAATCCCGAAAACCCAGAATCCCGAAAACCCAAAATCCCGAAAACCCAGAATCCCGAAAAACCAAAATCCCGAAAACCCAAAATCCAGAAAGGCCAAAATCCCGAAAAAAAACAGAAAAAATAAAAAACTCTTCAAAACTGTGTTTCACTGAAATTTTAACTTAAACATAAAATTAAAACCAATTAAAAACAATTATTATAAGTTAAATATTAAAACTCATAATTCTTTTGATTTTAGTTCAACGATTTTCCAACTTAACTCAATCATTACAAAACACTGCTGAAATCACAATACCTAAGAACTTGAAATCCTGTAAAAAGAGATATTAACGGAATCATAAATTTATATTGTTTTTTACGTAATAACACCTTAATTTCACACTTAGTATTGTTTTGGAAACCGAAATCCCGAAAAATTATATAAAATGAAAAATTTGCGCAAATTTTTCATTTTATATAATTTTTCGGGATTTCGGGATCCCATTCGGGATTTTGGGTTTTCGGGATTCTGGGTTTTCGGGATTCTGGGTTTTCGGGATTTTGGGTTTTCGGGATTTTGGGTTTTCGGGATTCTGGGTTTTCGGGATTTTGGGTTTTCGGGATTTTGGGGTTTCGGGATTTGGGGTTTTCGGGATTTTGGGTTTTCGGGATTTCGGTTTTCGGGATTTTGTCCCCAATCCCTTTAATTTGCTTGCCAAATTGAACAGTCATTTGAAATTATATGGCCTACCTACCTACCTTGATTTTCAAAAAGTTTCAAGAAATGTTTTAGCTAGCAGTTGTATTAAAAAAAAAAAAAACCAGAATGTTATAAAATGCACGACTGGGAAGCAAGTTCTTGCTCTTATGGTAAAAGTAGTTCTTATTTTAAAGCTTTTTATGAAAAAAAAAAATCAGCAGGGAAAATTATAGTTTGATTTTATAAAAGCATTTTTTATATAATGTAAAAGATACATAAAATCTGTTTTTTATATATTGATGAAACAACGTTTGTAAAAACACAAAACGAAGTATGCTATCATATTTCTTGCATGAAAAGAAATTTTTGGAAAAAAAAAATTGAAAACCGTTCTAACGGTTTTTAAAAAAAATTATTTACTGTAGGTATATAAAAACTTACAACACGAAATTTCGAAATATTTTTTCAAAAATTTATTTTTCAAAAAAAAATTTGAAATACCTACATATGTATTTCTTAAAAATCCAAAAATTTGTGTTTTCTGAAATTTTTCCAAAGTTTAAATACATACGACGTTTACTTAAACGCTTTTGCATAAAAAATTTCGTCGGGTTAGTCATATACAAGATACTCAGAGACCAAATAAATGGTTTTATGACAGGTACCGTTAATAACGGTGCAAACATTTTTTTTTTATTTCTAAAGTTGAATCTTATTATTACATTACACACAAAAATTTACTTTTCTATTTTCATTATGTGGAAGTTACCGTTAGTGTTAGTCATAAAAAATTTAAATTTCTCCTCTAGGGAATCACCCAAAACTTTTAATTACGAAGTTTGAATAAGATCGCATAACTAGTTTAAATTTAGCTCGAGGTATAAACAGACAGAAAGAATTGCTAGATCCACTGTCAGTCTGTCTGTCTGTACACGAAGCTACACCCTAAACGGATAGACAGATTAATGTCAAACTTGATGGTAGGTATGTAGCGTTATTTGGCGACTATCTAAATTGATTTTTGAAAATAATTTTAGGGCCAAAAATAACCGGTACTTGTCATAACCGATTTTAGTTAAATTGTAATTTCTCAAAAAAGCCTCCAACGATTTTGTTGTAAGTTTTAACACAAGGTCTATCTTTTAATGATTTTTTTTTTTTTGAAAATCATTATTAACGGTAACTGCCATAGAACAGTTTTTTTTTTTTTTTTTTCTTAAATCCGGTTTTCTCCGAAACTACTTATTCGATTTCAACGATATTTTTTGTAAGAACGTAATTACTTAATTTTTATAAATATAAGCCAGAAATGATATTTTTAAAATATTAGTTTTTGGATTCAAAAAAAATTTAAAAATTTTTTTCGAAAATTCAAATTTTCAAAAACCATTTGTATTCTTTTTGAAATTTTGGTTTTAGATGTTGATTTGTAATTTATTTAAAATGTCATCCAATTTTTTTTTTTTCAAAAAATGATTTAAAAAAAAAAATAGTTTTTTAAAAAAACCGCTCTAAGGATTTTGAAATATTTTTTCTAAAAATACCTCTTAATAAAAGAAATGAAATTGCATACTTGTATTGGAGTTCAATTTGATTTTAGAAGTGTTTTTTTTTTTTTTAAGTTTTTTTTTTTCAAATAAATTTTTTAAGTTTTTAAACAAATAAATATCTAAATTTTAGCAACTTAAACCCTAAAATCAAAATCTTGCGACCCAGTTGGGGATTTTATTTTAATATGTGAAAGAACAAAAGTCTGTTAAAATTGACGACACTATAATTATTGTAATGTTAAGAATAACTTTGTATGATTTGAACATAAAATACATACGTTAAAAATTTATAAAATACCTCAGTACTGATATTTACTGAAAAATCGATAAAAAAAAAATTTTTATTAGTTATTTCCGTTCTCACAGTAGGTATTTTTCTGCAATATGACAATATGAGCTGATTTTTTTTCTACATTATCTTAAAGTAAAGTTTTCAAACAAAAACGAAAAATAAAAAAAAAAAAAAAACATAAAATCAATTTTACTGTAATTAGTTCTAAATATCAATCTTTTTCTTTTATTTCCAGTCACATCACCGAATGCGGCAAATCGAATACCAACAGCCTCGTCGCTAGGATTCATTTTTATGTTCTACCTTACCTGGATGGCAATGGATTGCGTTAGCAGATAGTTTGATTATATTAAAAATTATTTATGCAATTATAGATACGGTTTTTAAATAAATTATCATTATTACCTAGAAAATAGAATTTACAACCACAAAAGAAAAAAAACAAAAAATATATTAATTTTTAGAATAAATTAAAATTACAAAGCAAGCAAATTGTGAAAGATGAAATACCTACACAAACAGAAAAAAATGTCAATACATATAGTTAATATTTTTTAACTTAAGAACATTTCTTACTGTTTAAAAATTAAAATTAAAAATAAAATAAAACCAAATCAAAACAAAAATAATTATTTAAAATAAACAATAAATATAAATATATATAGGTATTTTACCAGAAGACAAACTTGTTAATGTTTTATAGTTTTTTTTTTTTGGGTTTGTTAATTTTGATGAACAAGAAAATTAAATACACATAAATGCTTTTTTTTATGTAATTATAAAAAAAATATGTATTTTTTATTTATATTTAAGCACGAAAAATTGCTCCCAAAATTGCTATCATCACTCAAATAAAAACAAAATCATAATATTTAATTAAAATTAAAAATCGCAAGGCATCAATTAATTATTGCAACAAAAAAAAAAAAGATGAAAATCCGTCCGACTAAATAAATCGGAATTAAAAGATTTTATTAAGATTTTATTTTGTTAAATTTACTTTTTAAACTTTATTCTATAAATTAATTAGATTTGAGTAACATTTTGTCACCAATATTTCTTAATTAAATTTAACACTAACAATCAAAAATCACATGTATATATAATATAATAATATAAATAAATATAACAATAAATTGTTTTTTAAAAAAGAAACTAAAATCAAATGGTGTAAGCAAAAACTTAAATCAATTAAGAAAGGAAAACCAAAAATAATTTAAGAAATTTGTAAATACAAAAACAAAACACACATAAATTGACACGTAAACAAATTTTCCAAAACCACTAATTATGCAGCTTAATTCAAATTTAAACAAAAAAGAAAAATGTAAAAAATAATTATTTATGCAAAAATTATTTAAAATAAAAACGCATACTTCAACTAAAATTACACTTAAAGAAATTTAATAAAATAGAATAATTATAAAAAACAAAAACACAAAAAAAAAAAATGTTTTAATTAAAATACAAAAACAAAAACGAAAAAATATTTAAAAAAAATTTAATACTAAAATACAATATATATTTTCCTGAATGTAAAAGATGAACAAAAACAAACAAAAATTATTGGAAATAATTTTTAAGGCCTCAATATAAACGGTGTAAATACATTTTAAATAATAAAAATACACATTTCAGTTTTAAATAAATGGAAGTTGTTATACTTTTTTGAAATCTTAGCGAGAAAGTCTGGTAAATTTGATAACAGCTTAAATGGGACTTAACTAGAAGTTATACACTAGAAAAATTCATTAGGTTGTGTTTGTGTTTTTTTCGACTAAGCAACCCTTACATGACAAGTTTTCGATGTGTAGAAAATATATGATGTCAGAAATTTAACTTAAAATTTTGAATATTCATGATTTTTAGAAATTTTAAATTTGAGTTGAAGAGAGGTTAATTTAGAAAAAAAGCTAAAAAAAGAGATAGGAACAAGATAGATATTAAAATCGCTAGATATTATTAATATCCGAAAATCACATTTACCAACAAAAATATAAAAACAGCTCGAGATATGAACGTCACTATAAAACTGTAAAATTCTATATTTGAAATAAAAAAAATCACCAAAAATCACTACGGTAGATATTTGAAATAATTTTTATGTTACATTAAAAAAAAATTTACTTTTTTGGCTTCTTTGTTTATTTTTGAGAAAATACATACTTTTACATTTTAACAATTAAACATTTTTTTTTCTCGTTTTGAAAGCCTCATTGAATATAGTAAAACTCCATACTTTGTTTTTACAATCTACCCACAAAATCTGGATTAGGTATGGACAGAAAATATTTTTTTAGACCCTTAATCCAGTTTTAAGCTATAGAATTTTTGCAAAGATTTTTTTCGTCCATAACCCTTTATATGTCAAGAACGTATATTTTAAATCTAATATCATGTAAGCCCTTCCTTTAATAATTTTATTAAACATGTATTTTTTTTAAATCAATATTTTTTTTTAGTCATTTATTTTGCCATTTAGAAATGAAAATAAATTGTGTAAAATTCTGTTTTCAAGTACCAAAATGATAAAATTCAAACAACAGACAATATGTATTTACTTTTACACACCTTCCAAAAGTCCAAAAAGAAAATCTTGTACGTTAAGAGAGAAAAAGTAAATTTTCTGAATTTCTTATTTTTGTACATATTTTTAAGAAAACCAAACTTTCAAAATGATCTTTCAATAAAACACTTTTAACGCAATTACTGTGAAATATTTTGTAGCATTTCGATAAAATAGTATTTAAAAAGACAAAAGAAATAGTCTTAAAGACAAGTTTAATAAGATTTTTTGATGGATCTTTTTTGGTTTGTTACAGAAATGGCACATGGTAATACATACATACATATAAAGGATTAAATATAGATTTTGGAGGTAAACTGTAAAAACAAAATACCTAGATAGTTTTACTATGTTCAGCTTTTCAAAACGTAGGTACTCGGTGGCATAGCCGTAGCTAGGATTTCATTTCGGGGGGGGGGGTTAGCTCAGATCAAACAAATTTTTTTTTTTAGAAATCACAATACTTTGTATCAACTATATGTAACTGCAGTCGATTCTAAATCCCGCTAAATCAAATAGTCATTTGAACTGTGTAGAAGCGAAAAATTTGCCAATATCCTTTTTAAGTATTTTTTAGAAGAGGAATTCGTATTTAAAAGTTTAAAAAAGCCCTGCTTACGGTAAACGAATTTAAAAATGGCCGAATATTCAGCGGCATCTCTAGTTTTGTAGGTACAAAGAGTGATAAGTTGGTTGATATAAATTGCGAGCGTTAGCGAGGAAGAAAATTTTTTTTAAGAAACAAATTTTAACCATTCTAACTAAGGCTTTATAAAAAAAATTATTTCGTACAATTTAATATATAAAACATTGAAAAATGGACTTTTTCTTGCACTGAAATTTTGTAGCAGAAAATTGACAGGTACATTCTATCTATTGAGTTCTAAATGAAATTAGCAATACTTAGAAACCAAAATTTTAAATAATCCAAGTTTTTTGACATGAGCTAATTACACTCATCAATAAGGTTTTTGTTACAGAAACCAGGGTATATTTTTCTATAGGCTTTTTGTGTGCTGAGCTCGAATCCGAAGTCAGAAAAATTCTATCACATCACGTTTTGGAGATATTCCCGTTAGAAAATCGAAAATGCCGATTTTTACCAGTTTTCGAGGAGATTTCCTAGCGTTGGTAGGTACTACAGTCTCAGAATAAATCGATACATTTATTTTCGCTTATATACTGGATTTAAGGTTAACATAGAACAAAAGTGGGTAATAAGCAACTGAAGATATCTCGGACATAGAAAAGATGTCTGAAAGATTTAAATAGATTTGAGGGTAATATTTCAAAAACGAGATGTGATCGAATAAGTCCGTCTTTGGATTCGAGTTCGGCCACCGAAACCCTTTGAAAAAGCATAGTTTAGTCTCGGCACCAAAAACCCTGCATAAGTACTTGTGGTATTTAAAGGGTTCTTAAAAGAGCATTTCAAGGTGTTAACATAGTGCTTAAGGAAATGGTCAAAGAGATAAAAACTCTTTGTAATGGACCAAACAATTTTTGTTTTCCTTTATACAAACTTCATCGACAGCTTCTGCAACGATGCAAAATTGGTAGTGATTTTAAGGGAGATTTTCATATATGTAGGTAATCAAATCACTAAAATACAAAAACAAATCATTTAGTGCTACACATATTAGACTTGTATATGTTTATAATATAGGTATCTTTTGATTTTCTGAAAAAAATTTCGGGGGGGGGTTAAACACCTACCTGCTTCACCTACTTGCTTCAATTCAAATTGTTTCCAAACCTTGCAACATTAAAAAAAAAACTAGTTAGGAAGATGACCCACGCAATGGATCCTTTGTTAAAACATTATTTAATAAGTGATAAAATTAAACAAGTTGAGTGCAAAAGTTTTTCTAACTATTTCATCAGCACACATAGGGGTATTTAGTTAATTTAGGCGGACAAAACACGAGATTTTAAACTGATCCAAACGTAAAAAATCAACATCCTACTAAAAGTAGATAACTTGCTAAGCATTTTCTTATAGTTTTAAAATTGATTATCTCTTCAGGTGAGAGTATAAAGTTTTCAGCCCAAAGATAAAAATAATTTTTTTCTAATTTAGCGACTGTGCTTAAGTAAGTACTTTTTTTTGAAATGGATGTAGGAAAAAAGTTTTTATGGAATATTGATAAGGAGACACGAAACTGTCTACTAGATGTTGTATCTAAATGTTGTAATACTTTATAAATAAAACAGTGATATGTTGAATCTTAATATAAATTAATAGTAAAAAAAACTAAATTTCTGTGTTGGTAAAGAGATAAGTTATACAATTTCACATTATTGTGTGATAAAATTTAATGTTTTCTAAAGGTTAAACTCTTATCTAATTGAATCTGTAAAAAAAATGTGCAACTAAGTGCAACTTCGACACATTTGCCCTTCTTAAAGATTTTAGGTTTTCAAAAATGGTTACCTTGTATTCAGCATCCATATTTTAAGTTTTTTTTTTAAGATTCAACTTCTTGAGTTACAGAACCTGAATCCTTATGATTTTTCCTAAATTTTAAGACATTTATCTTGGCGATACCATTAATAGAACTCCATTTATAAGCGCTTTAACAAACCATTGGGATCCATTCTTGACACTTTTTTGTTTGATCAAAAAGTGGTTTAGGAAGAAAAATGTTTTCATTGAAATCAACACTTAAAACACTTTATTCCAGTACTAAATACAAGCTTTTACCTTGTTGATGAAGATAAACCGGAAAAATAATTTTGTCCGCGTAAAATTGGCAAATACCATTATGTGCAGCAGTTGTAGCCCTTATTGAAAAAGCACAACAAGTAGATGAATAAATCAAAATCCTATAAAACAAAGCTATAGATAAATTAATTTCATTTCAACATTTTTGAACATTTCAATATTTTATATTTTACGAGTTGCAAGTACAAAATTCAATGAAATATAAAAAAGTACGTATACGCCATAGTGTACCTCTATCAAATTATCCGTGTTTCTTAAAAATTTTAAATCAAAATCAGAAAATATTATAGCCCACAGTTTTGGCAATTGAAATTAAACGTTAATATAAATATTACACATTATGTAGTGTAAAGACAAGTAATAGATTATGGCTTCAATATGATTTGATTTTTTTGCTCAAAATCAATGTGTTTACATTATGTAAAAAAAGTCATAAAACGTATAGAGATACATTTTTAAATACGATTTCGAGTTCAGAGTTCGAGTTTCAAAATTTCAGAGTAACCAAATCTTAGGTTTTGGTCAAATTTGAGTAATTTTTGATCTTCTCGTATAAATAGATTTTAATAGCTTTGAGTGAGTGAGAGAAGTCTAAAATTGTGGTTTTTTTATCATACCTTTTTTATCATAGCTTTTTGGAGTCAAAAATCTTTTGCATGGCCATTTCATGACAAAAAATCATACTCGGTACACTGAAACTTATTAGTATGGGGATTATGAAATAGTTTCCGACTTTTTTTATTCATAAAGGTGGCTCCAAAATGGCGGTCAGAATAAACGTTAAAATTGAATTTTATTTTTCAAAAAACAGTTATGCGCGACTATTCAGTCTCAAAATAATATTTAATTTAAATTTTTAATATCATGAGTTCTTTAATTAGACTAATGCATATTTACAAACCTCTGCAATGTATTGATAATATTATTCAAATAGAATGAATTGCTCTTAAAACAAAGCAAAGACCAGCTTAAAAATATATGAACTCCTAAATATTAAATGCATTTAAAAAAAAGTCAGGTCTTGGCAACGATACAACAAGTCGTTAGTCGAATCAGTCTTATTGTTGTCAGTGTGGCAAAATGAGGGTGTATGAGTTTCTAACAAATGTTTCACTTTATTGTTGAAAGTATTAGTAGGAGAGCTAGTGGCACATTTGACTAAGGTAGCTCTTGTAAGGCTGAAAATTCGTACAGTGGTAGTTTTTAGCATTCTAAGTAAGAAAATCTTGGTCTGGCAGGCCTCAGCGGTGCACATCATATATATATATGACCTTGAAAGTGTAATTTTCAACTTTTTTTGCCCAAAATTTGACTTTGAAATCGATTATTTCAAAAAGTATTGATTAAAATAACTTGATTTAAAAACTAATGTAAAGTGTAGTATTCTGTCTTTTGAAAAATGTATCACTCGTAACTGTGGGTATTGCCGTCGTTTTTAAATATTTTTTTTTTATTTTGAGTTACTTTTTTAGAAAATTGCCCCTCCCTCCTAAACGGGGGGCGATAGATGCCCCCTTCCCATAGTAAAAAATGCTTGTATTTAACTCCTCTACAAGAATCCGTTACTAATTTTCTCCGGCTTAGAAAACCATTTTTGGTTCAGATTTTTATTTTTGTATTTTTATTTTTTGGGGAAATTACGATAACTAAGGCGGGGAAAATTAGTAACGGATTCTTGTAGAGGAGTTAAATACAAGCATTTTTTACTATAGGAAGGGGGGTCTATCTCCCCCCGTTTAGGAGGGAGGGGCAATTTTCTAAAAAAGTAACTCAAAATAAAAAAAAAATTATTTAAAAACGACGGCAACACCCACAGTTATGAGTGATACATTTTTCAAAAGGCAGAATATTACACCTTATATTAGTTTTTAAATCAAGATATTTTAATCAATACTTTTTGAAATAATCGATTTCAAAGTCAAATTTTGGGCAAAAAAAGTTGAAAATTACACTTTCAAGGTCATATATATATATGATGTGCACCGCTGAGGCCTGCCAGACCAAGATTTTCTTACTTAGAATGCTAAAAACTACCACTGTACGAATTTTCAGCCTTACAAGAGCTACCTTAGTCAAATGTGCCACTAGCTCTTGGACTATATGCATCATGATGGTGGCGGCGGCTTGGTCTTCACTAACTGTTCCTCTCCAAAAGCAGAATGACAATTTGCAGTTTTTTTTTCCTTCCCGGAATCTATCCGGAGATACAATTTTTCTTTCTTTTTGGCTGATGATGCTCTGTAGTGAGTGTGTTTTAGGTATATTGTACGCTGCAAAGGCAGTCAAAGTCCTGCGTTGCAGATTATATTGCAGCAGGATTAATTGAGTCTCTTCTCTTCTTCGTCCTGCAGTGTCTCCGCATTATTACAGTGCATGTCAACTCAATTCAACTGACTATGAGTAGGATACAGTACAGACTGCATGCTATTAAAATACAATTAAAATATAGAAAAAAAAAAGAATGGGAGAAAAAAAAAGGACTCATGACTTAGATTTGTGCCTCGGTAGACAGTATATTTGCAGAAGGAGCAAAACTATACTCCTAGATAGGATGAGATATATAGAAGGACTTGGATATAACGACAAGCTTAGAAATTGCATACAACAAGAAGCAGCAGCTTTGTCGTAGGGGTTGACAGCAATGATGATGATGATGATGACGATGGTGATTTGCTTAACTGTTTGTTGCTTTCCAAAGAAATGAGGCAGGATTAATGTAAGAAGATTTTATAATGTGGTTAAAAGAGACAAGTTTTCTGTGTCTTCTGGGTTTGTATATAGAGTAGAATACTGTGTGCGCCATGCCGCCACCGTTTAGAAAATGGTAAACAGAAATTTAATTATAAAGGATTTCATGCGAAGTAAATTGCTAAGCGTTTTTCTGAATGACATGCGAAGTAAGCACTCAGAAGTTGTAATAAAATGAAAATAGAATGATTGTTTAAAATATTAAAAAGCTTGTCTGTTTTTTTTTCTTCTTCTTTCTAAACAAACATTAATCGTACTTTGGGAATCTGAATGAGCTTATACGAATTAGCATTTCAATTTTATCTACAATGGTAGCCCTGGTTTAAGAGAGCTTATGAATATTGTGAAATAAAGCTTGAAGAGCTGTCTCGAGGAGATGTTTCTTGTTCAAAATGAATATTGCTAATATTTTTGAAGTTCATATACCTTCTCCAACTAACGAAATTTCATTCAGTTTTGAAAATTCGAGTAAATTATCATTTGCAGATTGAGTGAAGTGTGACTCAATGGAGCGCGGAATGATTATTTAGAATATTGGAGGTGTTCCTCAAATGAGTGTCCTAGGGACTAATTTTTTTTTATTTTTTTTTTTTCAAATAAAAAGAATATTCTAGTGTAATAACTCCGATTTTAAATGATATCGTAATTTGGTATCCGTTACCCAAATAATTTGTGTTAAAAGAACAGGAAACTGTAAAATGCAAAAAAACAGGGAATTTTATAGAAGGAGTACAAACATGTAGTATAATTAATTACCTTTAAAATAATTTTGCAAATTAAAGCTGATCCCTTGTCCATTATGGAAAGTATGTAAGCCAAAGGCAGGATATTGAAAAGAACACTTGTCCAGCAAAAGACGGTCAGCCTTAGCTGAATACATTGAAATGGCCACAAAATATCATCGCAGCTATCAGAATATCCTGTTTGCAAAACTGCAAATACATAGCTGATTTGTCCAAAGAAACGGCATACATAAATGAAAAAGCGATCTGAAGGCCTAGGCATTTACCAATGTTTTTAATAAGTTTTCCAACTGACAGATTATGCCAAATAAAAAACAACAACAACAAAAATGCGCAGCGCAAGTTCCCCCCAAAATAAGTTCAAAAGTTATGACAGTAAAGTGTAAAGGACATTTTCATCCAAACTTTTTTAACTGAAATGGCAGTGTAATTTATATATTTTGTGTCAAATCTAAAGAAAGGCAAAGGAAAACGGTTTTTCTCTCTCAACATTATATTATAAAAGTTGAGGTCTAAAGGCTGTGTGTATATGACGTTCATTAAGAACTTATTTTAGGTTAAGTCCTGTGCCTTCTAACCCGGCTCCCACGCCCAGGTGAAGATATCATTGTGATAATAATTGAAAGCAGTTCATTCAACAAAGTGCTTTTTTGACGCTCGTGTTGATTCTATGAATATAAGGTCGGTGCAGCAAAAAGTACCTACCCCATTTTATTTTTGTTGTTGTTGATTGTTTGTGTTCATCACGCCATCTTTACAATCTTCTTTTTTCTGTGTTATTATTTTCATATCCTTTCATTCTTTGGCAGTAAAATAAATTTGTCTTCGTGACCGTTGAGCGGAAGTACAGTGTTGAGCTTTCGTTATAAGAAATACAAAAAAAAGGTTTTGAATTGTCTGTTAATGAGGCTGCTGCTGCAATATATTTTTTTTTTTTGTTGCCTAGTCTCGTGTAAAAAAGAGTTTATATATTATTTTTTTTTCGTCATCTTCTTCATAATTTTGTTTGCTAGCTTAAAGGAAATTCCAAGGACAATGTAGCAGACAAAAAGGTGTAAATAAGAGATTTTGCATATTTATTATGAGAAAAAATAATTGTTTTAAGTCTTAAAAGAGGATTTTTTATATTTTTTACATTTTTTTTTTTTGTTGGGAAAGAACCCACGTAAGACTTTGACAGGAATGAAGAAAGGTACTTTTGTTTAAAAAACGGTGATGGTCTGCCTTAAGCAGTTTTATATTTTGTTTTATTTATTTTTTTTTATTGCTTTTGTGTTTTTTCAAGCTAACAACAAGATGTTCGTGGTTTTAATTAGAAGTAACAAGTGGAAGACGATTATAGTGAATATGATAAAGAAGAAAAAGTCATCGCACTACTCTTCTGAAAGTTGTTCTCATTTTTGTTTTGTTAATTTTTTCTGCGGTTTTTTGTGGTGTATTTTTAAAAATTAAGTTTTTTTTAACCAGGTAGGTGAAAGGTAACGCATGTATTTTATACTTTGATGTAAGATTTCATTAAAATCGGTTTATTCACAGCAATAGTGATCAAAGCTAATTGTTTTACAAATGAGGGGCAAGTGGAAGATATTCACAATGTTTGCAATCTGTAGATAGTGTTTTTTTTTTAATCTAAATCTAAAATGTATAACGCTGAAATTCTAACGTTCGCCAAAGATTGCCTTATGTGTCAAGTTTCCATCCAGAACTAAGAAATGTACTACGCCAGTTTGGTCTTGAAATAAACTTCATCAGTTTGAAACCATTGAGTTTCAGACTTTTTTATTAGGTAATTTTTCCATATTATTTAAGTTTTTTTATTCTGAAAGGGTACAAAATATGGAAAAATTACCTAATAAAAAAGTCGGATTTCTTAAGAAAATACATTTTATCTCGGTTATTTATGGAATATTCTCAACAATGTTATACCATTTTGAAAAGAGAATTGAACACACCAACTTATAAGGTAGATAACTTACCGAAACATCGTAGTGAATTTTTTTTACACTACGGTTTATTGAATTAGAGTCATGTAAAATTTTGTTGTACTTAGTTGGGCAAAAAAGTAAAATTGGCTTTAAAACTGATGCAGCTGAGTTAAATTTTTTAAATGCATTTATTAGCAGGGTTCTTCAAGGTTCCGTAACAAAAGAAAAAACTGAGAAAAATTAAGATTTGTAGTCACGGCACATGAAAAACCGTCACAGGGTGACCATTTTTTCGACTTTTTTTCAAATGCCCATAACTCACAAAATATATGGTTGCGATTTTTTTTTTATTATTTTTCTGATAACTGTCACCACCTACCCTATCTGCCGTTTTCGTTTCGACGTTAACTTTTGGGACACCCTGTATAGTACCTATATCGCAAGTAAAAATGGTTCTCAAGATTTTGAATTGTAGCCTGATTATAACACAAAAAAAAGATGACGACATCAAAATGTGTACATCAACCATGTCCAACTTGCGGCTAGCGGGTTACTATTCTTCTTATTATTATAAATCTGTTTTATAAAAATTCTAGTTTTACTTTTTTTTTGCGGCCCATACAAATTTTGATTTCGCTGTTTTGAATTTGACATGACTGGTGTTCATCAAAGCTATAGATAAATTCACACTTTAACACATCAAGTGTTGCAAATACAAAAAATCCAAAAAAAGTGTTATCAAAAGATAGAATTAAAAAAGTACGTATACGCCCTAGTGCACTACTATTTCACATCTGATTTCACAAAAGGTATGTTTTAAAACTAAAATATTTCCTAGTCGGTTGCCTGTGCGAACAATAGGAGTCCAACCCGACTAAACTATCGGCCGATAGAAAGTCTGTAGTGTGCGGGGCTCTAAATCAAATCAATCGTGCAAATATCGTTTTGTAAATTTCAGTCAAACGTGAATGGAAATCCGCTTACACAGAGTAAAGGCAAAGGAAAGAGATTATGGTTCCAATATTTTAAAATTTGTTTGATGAAAAGTTGAGATTATTGATATTCTGTAAACGCCAATAGTTCAAAGTAACTAAAACTTAATTTTGGTTTAAATGTGAGTTATTTTGTTTGTATTCATATAAATAGATCCTAGATGTGCAGATTTTCGCAAACTCTAAGTTTGGATACGAGAACGCATTAATTTTTACTGCTCAACGAATTGGAAATCTTTGTAGAGTTCAAAATGCATTGTAGGGCATAGGGCCACACTTCGGCCCTATAGCTACCATAATTGGACCCATAGTTTGGACTCACTCCAGTTTTCATTAAGACTTTATATTCTTTTGAAATATCTACTTTTGTTAAATCAGACTTTCACATTCCTAATAGACGAACTATACTACCATAATACCAATTGCAACATTTGGAAGAAATAAGAATAATCCCTTTTTATATTTGAATAACGCTTGTTTTTGTTTTTGTTTATTTTTTTTATATAGAGCTTTTGCAAGCTTAGAAAAGCTGCAAAAAAAAGTATAAATCTTAATTTTTTAAAGCTTTTAACTTTCATCATTCTGATTTTAAGTGTACTTTAAGCTTTGAAAGCTTTGAAAAGTATTTTGTACTAAATTCATCATGCATTAATCTAAGTTTTTTAAATCCTTACCGTTACCGTTTAAACGAGTCAACTAGTTTTCATAGATTAGGTTGTTTAATATCGAAAACCGTTGACATATGCATGTACATATTTATAGTATGTCAATGTCAAAAACTTAGAGTGTTAAATTTTGCGTATTAAGGCTTGGCCACACCGAAGGGTAATTGTATGAAAAATATTCCACACCTAAACGTTGTTGTTCCAGTTTGGAATTTTTTTCATAAAAAACAAAAAACACTTTTTTAATGTTTTCTTACTTAACACGTAAGTTCCTTTATATTATGTTCTGAGCATTTATACATAGATATAAGCATATGAAAGAGATAATAAGAGCCTTTATATTTAAACTTGATGGACGAGATATGCAACTTAAATTAGATGAAATATAGACTTGCAAAGTCTTCTGTTTTTTTTGTCTTTTTAACAATTTTTCTTTAAAGTAAACTTAAAAAGCCTGTCAACCTAAAAGCTTAAACGAAGCTTTACCGAAGCTCTACCGAGGCTATGAAATTTTACAAATAGCTTCCTAAGAGCTTATATAGCTCGTTATAAAAAGTCTTATCGAAATTATAGAAACAAAAATTTAACAAAAAAATTCTTTTTTAATTGGATTGGATTTTATCTTTCAATATGAAATTGTAACATTTATTTTCAAAACATGATTAGTCCTTGATTTTTAACTTTTCAATAGCAAACAAAAGTGTCCTTTTTTCTTTTGTTATTGTTGTGCAATGTATATTCTGTAGAACTTTTTCCTATCTCTATCTATTATCACTAGAGAACAAATTAAAAAACAATTTTGAAAAAAATTTATTTACAAAGGAGAATGGGCAGTTTTGTATGGAACTTGGACGTTCCGCGGCCAAGAACGATTTTGTTATTTTTTGATGTAGTTAAGTCTTACATATACATTGTGCAGAATTTTTATCCTTCTAACGTTCTTCACAAACCGATAAAATGCATTTTTGCATTTAAAAGTTAATGCAAATTGTCTCAATGTTTAAATTTGAACGTGTATTTTAAGTGCAAGATATGATAATCTGTCATTTTCCCTGAGCCTAAAGACCTTTACCTTGGATATCCAACCAATAGAACCCAAAATATTGGCTTTTTAAAACATCAATTTCGAGTCTATTTTAAGGCTTTTTTCCTCAATTTTTTATTTGTTTTTTCATTTTTAAAACTCAAAAACAAAATCTTGAAGTGGTTGGTTTAAAAAGCTTATATTTTGAGTTCCATTGGTCGGATATTCAAGATTGAGGTTTTAAATCATAGAAAAAATGACATAAAATCATATTTCATAATTTAATTAAAATAGTAATTCAATTTGCCCTTCGCATATTGCTCGATGCATTAACAACACTAATATTGCAATATCTTCCATTCCAAATGCAATACAACAAAACGGCCATAGTAAAAAAATTTCCTACGTTATAGTTCTTTCATTTGATACCAATTTCATTACTGGCCGTCCAATATGCCCATTCTCCTTTCAGCTGAGTTTTGGGCAGATTTAGCTAGAAAACCACATATTATTTCTGTTGATCTGTCACAATTTAGCGTACTAAAAATAAGTCAAGAAAAATGGAGAAAAAAATCAATTGCGGTTTGCGTACTAGACCTTACCGAAAATTTTTTTACAATAGGTACCTCTAAAAGCTGTTTACCAAGTCTTTTCGAACATAAAACTTTCTTTAACTTCTGTAAGTTCACTAATCGAAGCGTATCCGAAAAACAAGCGTTCCCAACTAACACCTTCAGTAAATTGAAATCCTTAAGGCAATAACTTTTTTAGAGCTTAATTCAGAATTAATTTGCTTTTAGAAGTTCGAACTCGTTTAACAACTTCTAATAAGTTGTTCAAATACTGTTAAAAAAAAACTTAACTGAAGAATAACCTGTTCCTTTGGAGATGGTAGTTTGCTCATGAGTAGATAACCTAGTAGGTACATTTATTACTAGAACTACTCATGCTTTTTTGCCGAGAAGATATGGGAATTGCATTGGTTAGTTGAAAGTGCTTTCCATTGAAAATCGCAAGTAAACTACAAGAAGTACTTTGCCATTGCCACCTCCCAAAAAGGCACATCAGGGCTGTGTGGAAGAAATAAAGGATTCAAGTGAAAAACTTGTCTCACAAAATTATTTTGCTGTCTTTCAAAATGACATTTAGCCCCCTTTCCATTGGAAGCGGTAGTTTACTCATGAGTAGATCTAGTACTAGTACTTTGTATATAAAATCTATAGTACTATCATGAAAAAAAACAGCGCCACCAAAATAGTAAGCTAGCGAACGAACTAAAAGATATGTCAAATTTCAAACAGAAATGTATATCTCATCTCCCTACTCCCATTATTAATTCGATCTAAGCGCCCTCGCGACCACTCAGGTAACGAACAAACTAAAAAATTGCACTTCATGATAGTACTATAGATTTTATATACAAAGTACTAGTACTATAGTTAACACGTAATCGAGGAGACAGGAATTTGTAGTTGTTGTCAGTGATACCTTAAGAATAAGAAGTATACAGGGGCCCAATCCCGCAAGATTGAGTTTTTATGTGTACACGAAAGAAAGTTAAAATTTCCTTGCGAACAAGGCAGAGAAAAACTCAATACAAATCGTATCTACTCGGGAAGAAGAGCATATGAGTAGATGATAGGTACACGGAGAAAAATGAATCTAGTATTTTATACTCCATATGACTAGTAAGGTAATTAAAGTAAAAAGCCCTAGATTTTAAGTAAAATTTACCTTACGTATTGAACATTTCTTGGATCCGTAAAGTAATTTTTACAAGAAAGTTATGGTGAACAAATTATAGTAGTATATACCTTACGAGTAGCAATATTTTCTTTACGTAGAGTCAAATATACCTTCAACCAAAAAAGTGTATGAATCTTTTCACTTTAAGATTCTAGTAAAACATATTTTACAAATTTAACTATTCTATGAATAAGTTTTACCTTACACTAAAGTAATAATAATACTGAATTCTACACGGAGAAAAATGAATCTAGTATTTTTCACTCCAAATGACTAGTAAGATAATTAAAGTAAAAAGCCTAAGATTTTTAATAAAATTTATCTTACGTATTGAATTTTTACTGGCTCCGTAAAGTAATTTTTACAAGTAAATTATAGTGAGCAAAATATAGTAGTACAAACTTTACCTGTAGCAATATTTTCTTTATGTAAAGTAAAATTTATTTTCAACTAAGAAATTGTATCACTTTTTTTACTTTAAAATTCTAGTTAAAAGTATTTAAGTGATTTCTGGGTAGATTTTGCAAGTTTTACCTTACAGTACAGTGCCCTAGATAAAAAAAACTCATACTGTCATACAGTGCGCCATTTTGCAATCCCTTTATTTTTGTATCATAGTTGAGTGCGGAATAATTGAAAAAAGTAAGTTCAAATGTCGTTTTCAATTTGTGTTTATAATTTGTAATTGTGTGAAATTTTTTTAATAGTTAAACCATTAACAAAAACAAACTATAATTATTTTCTTTGAAGCCTCCAATGGAAATGATTCTTTGCATGTCGACGAGTCTGAACATGAAATGTTTAATAGAGGAGCACTATTTCATGTACAAGAGGATTTATCCCCGGTTTGTTCACACTTGATTATCTTGTAATCAAGGATTTTTGTATGGAATAATCCTTGATCAAAAAATAATCGAGTGTGAACAAACCGGCCCTTAATCTTTGATTTTCTGGACACGAAGTCTTACACCAGAATTTTAAATCATGATGCGTTTTTTTTTTCTTTTGGAAATATAGTTTTTTTATCAGGACTTACTTTGTGTCTTATTTTGAGCATCGTTTTTTCCGCAATTGCAGCTGGCATATTCTTAACAAATTAAGGTAAAATTGATCTTATTGGGGAGTCATCCCTATATTAACTTTACATTATAGTTAAATGTACCAGAAATAAGGTGGTACATACCTTATTTTTTCTCCGTGTAGGAAATTTCCCCAATAGAGATCAGTACCCTCGATACATAGAAAAAACTGTTAAAGCTATCATTGAAAAGTGCGCCATTTTTTCTCCATTTGTGTTTGATTTTGATTTTTTGTCAAAACTTTTAGGTGACGAGTGCGGGATAATTATATTAATTCATAAAGAATTCGCAAACAATTAGATCAAATAAAGTCAATTTAATTTTTATTGATGATATTTGCCTAAATAAAATTGTATGCATTTATCTTACAAAAATTAATTAAAATAAAAAGAGGTGATTTTTGTAATTATTGAAAAACATAACAGGGTCATACGTTACTTACTTCTAAATAGCTTTGAGGATTAAGTACGTGTTACTTAGTTATGCTTTTCAATAATTACAAAAATCAACTTTTTTATTTTAGTTTTTGTAAGATAAATGCATACAATTTTATTTAGAAAATGTCATCAATAAAAATGAAATTGACTTTACTTGATCCAATCTGTAACTAAATTATATACCTTCCATAGAGAAGTTCAATTTACTTTAAAAATCAGTATTTTTAGCCTTATAGTAAGGTTAAATATGTACTATATATGTAACTTTCTAGTAATTTCTATTAGAAATTCATACAAAAAAAGGCTTTACTGTAAAGTTAATCATAAGCTATAAATTTACTAGAAAAGTAAGGTAAATTCCATTTTATTGGGGAGTCATCCCTATTTAAACTTTACATTAAAGTTAAATATACCAGAAATAAGGTGGTTCATACCTTATTTTTTCTCCGTGTAGTATTGATTAACCAAAACATCTACTTTTAGCCCTACTGTGCATTTGAGGATCCAAAACATCTACTAATAGTAGATGTTTTGGTTAATCTAGTACTAACCCCGTTCTATTGGAGGTGGTAGTCTACTAATAGTAGATGTTAGCCCTGTTTCATTGGGAGGTGGCAAAGTACTACTAGTAGTTTACCAGCGATTTTCAATGGAACGCACTTTCAACGAATTCAATACAAATCGTATCTACTCGGGAAGAAGAGCATGAGTAGATAGATGATAGTATTAGATTAACCAAAACATCTACTAGTAGTAAACTACCACCTTCAATGGAACGGGGCTGTTTTGGTAAATCTAGTACTTTCATCTACTCATGCTCTTCTTGCCGAGTTGATACGATTTGTATTGAATTTCCCTACTAACAATTTTGCTTCTATAATGCTTTACAGAAGCAACAATTGCATCTGTAAAGCTTTAAGGCTTGGCCACACCGGAGGGTATGCGGTAGAGGTACGGGTAGCGGTAACGATATTTGTATGAAAAAAATTCCACATCTGAACGTTGATATGTCAGTTTGGAATTTTTTTCATACAAGTACCGTTACCTCTACCCGTACCGCTACCGCATACCCTCCGGTGTGGCCAAGCCTTTATAGAACCAAAATTGTTTGTCGGGTTGTGTAACTAAAACTACTTTGAAAAATTCCTCATTTTTTTTCTTCAAACATCCTTTCCAGTACTTCTTATTGAAGTAGATCTATACTTCTTAAAAAAAAAAATAAAATCTTCTTACTTACAAAAATATCGAAACTTCATTTAAAAATCTCTATTCGAATGAATCTACTTCAAATTAACAAAATATATATATGACAAATCTACTTCTTTTGTCAGAAAACCAGATGTTTGACAAAAAATTGTTGTGGAAATATATTTATACCGAAAATATGGAGTTTGAAAGAATTCAAATATTTGGGTTTAAGGGTGTGTGCGAAGTGCGTTAAAATGTTGGTTAAAATTTGAAGTTTATTTAAATTTTGACACTAGTGTGGTGAATTAAATGGTTTAAAGTTTGACATTAGTAGTTGAAATTTGACGTTTCTCAAGATAGAAAAATCAAGATAGATTTGAAATTTTTTTTGTTATAATGCGTTGAAATTTTAAGACATGTAAAAGTATTAATGCAAAGTATTTACTTCCTCAAATTATTTTTCATCTTGAAGAATTGAAAAGTGAAAATGTACGAATTGGTTAATTGTTTTTTATTTTTTATATTTCTATTTTGTTGGCAGCTGGTGAACTATGAATTAGTGTTCGAAAACTGAATTAAAAAAGTGAATTTATCAATAAAAATAAAATAAAAGTATGAAATTGAGAATTTCTTACATTTTCATACTAGAATATTTAACTTTATATATTTTCAGCTGAGTTTTGTTACAAAAAAAAATAATTAATTGAATATAAGAAAAATCATTTTTGAGGGTAATTTATGTTGAGGGAATTTTAATCAATGTAGTTCCAAAAAAAAGTTAATTGTTAAATGTTTAACAGATCTTAAACCAATTCGCACAGCAAAAAAATAAACTTGATCACTTTTTTAACCAAATAATGTCAAAATTTAATCGTGGTAGAAAATTAAACCAACATTTAAACCAAATTCGCACATACCCTAAGAAATCTACTTTGATTTTTCTCAACCTACTTCCATTTTTTCTTCGAATTTAATTGTATTTTTCGTCTGCAATTGGCAACCCTACTAACAATTTTGCTTCTATAATGCTTTACAGAAGCAACAATTGCATCTGTAAAGCTTAATAGAACCAAAATTGTTGTACTAGATTTCTACTCATGAGTAGTTTACCACCTCCACCAATAACACGGCTAATATATAAAGGGTCCAGGGGAAAACAGCACAAGTCCATTCCAATTCATTTTAAAATTTTGTTCTCCATACAACTTAGTACCACAAGTTCACAATTTACTTATTTTTTCAACAAGGCTTAAATTTGTTTTATAAAAGTAAGGATGCCATCAGATAGTGCTCAGTAAATATACTACAAGACCTCATCATTAGTTTATTTTTGACAAAAAGTGGACATGTGCCGATTTTACCCTGGACCCTTCATATATGTGGTGATGACCGTATAATACTATATATGTACGTGTATAAACCCCAATACAAAAAATTTATATTTATTCTCCAGAAAAGAATTAACTATGTATATAATTTTTGAAAAACAAATAATCTCGATTCTCCAAAGGAAAATACCATCAAATCAATCATCTATTACATTATATCTTTTAAAAAAGTTTACTACAATTATTTTTATACATTTTGGCATCACTTTTCGTTCAATCTGTAATATCCAAAATGGCTACTCAACGAAAAAAAATATAAGTTCAAATTTTTGACAGCTGTATGTGTAGTTACTTCAAAAAAAAAAACCCTAGATGAAAAAATTTCAATAAGAAAAAGAATTTTCGCTACAAGTTTCTTCGTTTTTCATTTTTCTATTTTATTTTTCTAAAAAAAAATTGGGAAAAAATAAAAACATTTTTCTTCTCATAATCGGTAAATAATTAATAAATAAGTGAAATTCTTTGAAAATCTAGGTGAATTGAAAATGTTAAAATTAACTTCAAAATAGGACGACAGCAGCTGGCTCTGTGAAAGAAAAATATAATACAAAAAAAAAAAAAAAAAATCAACAAAAAAAAGAAGTAATAAAAAGAACTGCTTTTTAGTGCTTCGCATTCGCCAACTCTTCTTAACCACCGACGAATTCTCAAATTTCTTGTCAGGTAAGTTTTGTTGCTAAAAGATTTCATTTTTTTTTTATTTGGAACAAACCAAAAAAACTCTCCTCAACGTCAACATAAAATAAATCCAATTTATCTCCAAAAAAAAAGAAAAGAAAGGAAGGAAATTGAACAAATTCTATTTATATACCCTCTCAATGCCATCCCATCAACAAAATAGGAAGATTCGCAAAATTCTAGAAATTCTCTTTGATTTTTTGTTTTTTTTTGTATTTTTTTCTGAAATTCCTTTGAAAACTGGGATTCTTCTTCATCTCCTCTAAGATTGCCCTATTCCCTTGGGAATTTGTGTTAATTTTTACAAAGAACTTGGCCAAATGCATTCATTCTTCACTCCAAGGCTTTTACCTTGAGATTCCTTTTCTAATCACTTTGCTCTTGCACAAATTTGCAAATAAGTTGAGTTAGAGTAGAGTGACTCATTTTGTTGTGTGTTTTGTTGTGTTATTATTAAATCGCTCGCGCTCGCACACACTTCCTCTTGTTTTGCTCCTCGCAGTTCTAATCGCCCGCTGCCACTCGGTTCTAAGCATTCTAAAAAAAATGGGGGGTTCTTGTTTTGGTCATGTTGACGTCGTCGTCAGTTTGTCCGTCTGTCGCATTGTTTTTCAAAACAGCGCGCTGCATAAATAATGAGTTAGTTAGATTCTATTGGCAATGCGATAGTCGGTGGACTGAGCATGTTTTTGTTTTCATATTTGTCGCGAAGTCGGCGCACGTTTTTTTTATATTTTCATTTTTTTTCTTCTTCGGGGTTTGTTATATTCAGGGCCGATTTTAGGGTGGGGGCAACTGGGGCCATCGCCTAGAGTGCAAGCATTTAGGGGCGCCGAATTCGGTTCCTATATTTACGATATTCTATTTGCAATGCCTTTGGTTAAAAATTTCCGCAACTCTTTTGTAGATGAACCTTTTGATGTTGATGAAGATTATTTTAAATGTCTTCATACATATGCCTGAACAAGTTGTAACAATATTGTGCAGCATGACACAGTTTTAGATCTTCTTTCATCGCTAAAAGATGATTTTATTCATCTGGCCCAGGTGGCATTCCCCCAATTCTTTTAACAAAATGTAGGAATACATAAGTTCAGGTCCTTCTTTTTGTTCGGGCTGTCCATCAAATCAAGGAAATTTACTTGTCTATGGAAAAAATCAGAAAAAAACGTTGGTAATTTCAAAAATTTTATACTTTGTCTCAAGAATAGATGTACTTAAAAATTCCCAACAACATCGTATTGTAACGATGAATAACTGAACTACTTTTAAGATACATGTCTGAACACACTACCTACTACTGCAAAGGTAGACATCTAAAATCGAATTACATATGAGGCAGTGTTGCCAATAGTGCATTTATCTGCATTTTGTAGATTTTCAACCTATTCCCAGACTTTTAAGAACCATAACCATAAATCTGCAACTGAAACTTAACGTTTCCAAAAAATCTAATAAAATGGTAATTAAAGTAAGGCCTAGGATGAATTAAGACATCATTTATTTTGACAAAACTATCAATTTTTTCTATTATTTAACTATAGTTTTCAAATCAGCTGGAGTTTTTTCATAACGTTGTACAATTTTCTTTCTTGTTTTTACATGTCATTTTCTCAAATGCAAATTGCAACAAAAATTCAGTACGATTTTAGTTTTATAGAGTAAAATGTATAACAATGCAACTATTAAGAAAATTTAACAATTTGAGCGAGGAAAAATATTCTCGTTATTAATTTTGCTGACACCTGTTCGCAAACTTTCAAATTGAGTGTCCCAAATTTAAAAAAAGTCTGCATTGCAGATTTTTTTTCGTCGCTTCAGCATATTTTTCAAAACATTTTCATGGCAACACTGATATGAGGACTGTTCGCCAAGATCGAAGAGCGGACCCATACAAGTGGTGGTCAACACATACTACAAAATTTCCAATTTTGAAAACATTCGCTAAAGTCTACCTTTCCTCTCCTGGGACAAGTCTTTACAGTAAAAGACTATTTTTCGAAGCAGGAATAGTCTACGAAGATAAACGTAATTGTTTACTACACAACAAATGCGGAACAAATAGTTTTCATTCACCACAACTTGCCTTTAGTAGATTATAAGTACTAAAATTACAATTTTTTAATAAAACACACATTTTGGTACCTATAATAATTTATGTCTTTTTTCTTCTCCATTTGGTATTCGGTATTCGGCCGAATAGTTTAACTATTCCGCCGAATACCAGAAAAATAGGCCGAATACCGAATAGTGGCCGAATAGTTCGCGGCATCTCTAGAAAAAATCATTTCTTACTCCAATTTAAAAAAAAAAAGTGATAAGACATTGATAACCAACTATAGAACTATTTCAAAACTATCTTGCATTCGGCCATTCCATTTGCATTTTTATGACATTTTCACGCTTATTATCCAGCTTATCTTGTTGAAAAAGCAATCTTTTTTCTTTAAACTTGGTAGGTCTTAAAGGCGCATAATAAAATTGAAATTCTAGAAGTTATAAAAAAAAACTAATTCAAAATAGCTAAATTATTAACAGACAAAGGTGGTAACGGAGAAGATTTGTACCCGTTAAGGCTTTATCTGTGAATAATTTGGCTATGTTAAATTAGTTTTTCGTGAAACTTCTAAAAAATCAACTTTATCATGAGCACTTAAGACCTACCAAGTTTCAAGAAAAATGATAGCTTCTTCAATTAGATAAACTAGAAACAAGGTCAATATGTCTTCTCCGTTACTTTGGAATGGCCGCATTCCAAAGGTCTTTAAACAAATTGTTTGTGAGAGCAATGCTTTTTCAGTAAAAATCTTATCTTTTTTACTTTTTCTAGGAAACGAATCCCGAGTATTTTTGATTGTTGCATGTTGCAACAGCAACTTTGTCGGGTTGACCGTTTCTGGAACTTGAGTGTTCATTTAAGAATTAAGAATTCACTGAGCACATCAATTATATTATAAATAAAGCTCAGTTTTATAAACAATGATCAAATATTTCACCATTAACTTCTTAATGGACACATTGATGCTCCAATCGTGTTAGCCTGTATGGGGATAAATTATAGCGCAGGGTCTAACCCCCTTCAAAGATTTTAACTTTTACACGTTGACTTTATATCGACTTTAACATAAGTAAGGTGGGATTGAAAACAAGTAAAATGGGATGTAAAACAAGTTTTTGGAGTGCGCCAGTATCGTGATTGTTTTTCGATGTGTTTAGTAATTTTATAATATAATATACTATGTTTATCCTAAACTTACAATTTCCGTTGCACGAGTTTCCATAAGATTGCATGAGTTTTCAAGACTTTGAAGCCGTTTTTCTCAAAACTACAATTTTGCAGATTCGTGGTTTTGCCTTTGTGCCCACGATATATTTTTTTGTGCATGTGTTATTTACTAACCACTAACACATGCGCTTATGATGAGCTTATAATTGTACATAGATCGTAGCTTGCCTTAAGTTCACTACATCGGAAAATTATGAAGTGTAAAAAAAAATACTTTATATGAAGAACGAAGGCATTCCAATTGTTAGTCTATTTATTTTGCCTTTCACAAAGGCGCCCCTATTTTGTACTCTTATTCTTTTGAAAGGCGCCCCTAATCTACATTCAATCTATTTTACTTTTGCAAAGGCACCATTAGCCCTACACTTGTTAAAAGACGATGGCGCCTCCAATCTTCGGTTGATATTTTGGCAAAAGATGAACCTTTTTTTGGACCTACTCTTTTATAAGGACGAAGGTTACTTATTTTTTTTTTTTTTTCTATTTATCTGACTTCTAAAAAAGTGTCTCTGTTTTACGCTCTTATCTTTTTGAAGAACGGAAGCACTTGCTCTTTTTATGTTAACTTTAACAAAGGCGTCCTAATTTTAAGCCTCTTCCATATTTGAGAAAGAGGCGCCCAATTTTCCCTTTTTTTACTCCCTACTTCTTTTGAAGGATATTAGCGCCACTAATATTTCCTTCAATTTATTTAGCTTTATCTTCCCGTTTACCAAAATAAGTTTTCTATGTTGGTATAAGACAGAGTGTCCCGTAATAAGATAAGGAAAATTTAAGGGGTAGTTTTTGGGTATTTTTTAAGAAAGAAAAAATATTTCACACTTACGCTCTATCTAAAGAGTTGATACAACTTAGCGATGACGTAATTTGGTGTAACTTAACTCATGTTTATAATAACACTGGTCGGCAAAAATAAATAAAATTCAGGAGCAAGAACTTTGTAAGGTGATTCTAATTGACTTTAGTGTGCTGAATTCAAAACTGTTTACAGTTTTGTTCTATCACGTCTAGTTTTTGAGCTATACTCATCCATATTTTCACTAAAAAGTCTCAAAAACTAATTTTGAATGAAGTTCTTTTTGATGTTTAATAAAAAAAAAATACATTTTTCCTTAATTTTTTGCTTTTTAAAATCCAAATCAGAAGTAGCAAATTGGAATTTGGATAAAAAAAAGCATTTATTATGAAATGCACTATGATTTTGAGGTATCATAATATTTCTTTTTCCAATATCTTTGAGAAAAAAATCCTTTAGAAAAGTAGGGTTTGGTTCTAGCTCTTTTTTCGTTGCCGACCAGTGTAATTTATCTGTTAATACTAACAATAGAAGATTGGAAAAGGTCTTAATTTTCAGGATAAATGATATTCTTTGTAACTGCGTTGGAAAAATGTTGATGTTACCGTCTTTGTCAGTGAAAAATTTTGCCTCGTTTAATTAGTTTCCCATAAAATTCCTAGGAAATCAGATTTATGATAAGCGCTTAAGAGTCACCAAGTTTCAAGAAAAAATAGTGCTTCTTCAACGAAATAAACTGGATAACATGGATATTTCTTCTCCGTTGTTTTGGAATGGCCGAAAACTAATTTGTTGTTCTGATATAAAAAAAAATTGATAGCGAACAATTTTAGGGCGCCTGTGGGGCTTAAACCGACACTGGTTATATTGGACACTTGTGAATTTTACACACACGGCATATAGTCTCGTTTACCACAGGTCGCCCGCGTAGCCGATGCACAAAATACAATTATTACGTGTGGGAGCGCGGAGGTAGTACGGAGGTTATTTGCATTTTGGTGATAGAAATCATAGCGCAAATCAAATTATATTTAAACATGAACTCTTGGTGGGCAGTTCCACAGAGCTGTTAAACACAAAAACCAAAACATTCATGTTTCCAAACAGTGAATGTGTGGTGTCGCTGCGAAATTGGCTTAAATTTTTATCCAATTCCCTGTGTGCCTGGGCAACAAAAAAAAATCAAAACAAAATTCAAAGCAACAAGCGCATAGCAAAAAGGGCAGAGGTAAAGTAGTAAAGAAATTGTTTTTAATTGGAATTTTCAAGTTGTTGCGGATTTTTTTTTTTTTTTTTGTCAACGTTTTGTAGCAGGAGCTTTTATGGTCAATAAACCTGCTGCTGCCTAATGCACATTTTATAGAAATTATTGAAGCTTTTTTAAGAAGTGAATGATTTTGGAATCTTTGTTGAGAAACGAAGTGAGTTGGCTCAATAATCTCAATATTGACAATGAAGATATAAATAGTCTGTCGTTCTTACTTAAGGTGAAACCAGTAAAGTTTGCTTTCTCAAACTGCTACAATTCATTGTGGATGTGAGCCTCAACCAACAAGTTTCTTCAGCCAACTTTATTATTAGCAAGATGCTTCCAGTTTCGTTAGCAAATAGGACCGAAAATAGCCCAAAAAACTTTTCTTTCGATACAATCTAAAGCGTTTTTACCCGCCTTCGTCAAAGTCCATGCTTCTGCACCATATAACTACGGTGACCATCCGTCCCAGTTTACCCGGGACTGTCCCGTATTTCAACAGCTTGTCCCGAGTTTTTATTTAAGAAACCCGGGACGTATAAGTGTCCCGTATTTTGGAATTTGTCCCGTGATTGTCCCGTATTTGTACATTTTCTGATTTTTTTTACCGACTTCCAAAAAGGAGGAGGTATTCAATTCGTCTGTATTTTTTTTTTAATTTATTTTTTTATGTTTTTTAACTCATAACTTTGGACGGAGTGAACCAATTTTGATAATTCTTTTTGTATTGGAAAGCTGGTGCTTGCAGTGTGGTCCAGTTCTGGCATAGATTCTACTATGAGAAACCATAAAACCAGTGGCGTAGCTAGCCCTTTGGGGGCCCTGTATCCAAATTTTTTTGGGGCCCTCTCCATCTCCTAGACTTGGACACAGCCTTAAGATTTAACAACATTGGCTCAAAAAGGGAAAATTTTCAAACGCATTTTTGTATAGTTTTCCGGGCTGTTTTGCAGAAATTTTTACCCAGACCCAAATGGTTTAAGAATCCATGTGGGTCTAGATTTTTAAGCATGATTATTTTTCTACAAAATCGGGAATGTAAGCGATTCATCTCTCTCTAAGTAACTTCAAAATCAGCAAATAGAATTTTAGAATTTTGCGGTTTTTCGTATTTTGAAAGCTTACTTTTATTTATAAAACCTTTCATATTTCAAAAAGAGTTGAGCTACCTACAAAATGTGGATTTGCACTGTGAAAGCTATAATTAACAACAAAAAAATTAAAAAAAAATTTTTTTTTAATTTTCCACTGGCCGAGCAAACTGGAAGTGCATTTTTTAAACTTAAAATTGAAATATGAAAATCTACAAAATTGATTTTTGGACAAGAAATTAGGAATTAACTAGCTTCAATATCCGAGATTAGTTTTTCTTTGATCCACTCACAAAGGATCCACCAAATTAAGGGACGTAATAATTAAGCAAGTTCTTTTATGGAATAATTCTAAGTACACTTATAAAGCAACTTGTTCCTCGTAGAAACAACTGGAGAGTATATTTATTCTACTTTTCTACCAGTTTTGTTGATCCTTGTTTTATTACATCATTTGAAAACGGAAACAGTTTAATTTAACTCATCGAAATATCCCAGGTGGCAATTGTAAACGTTGACTTCAAAGCACGATACCGGATTTGAAATTCTTACTTAATTACTTCTGCCAACTCATCAAAAAAGCGTTTCGTTATTTTCCTGCTTTTATTTTTGAAAACCTTGAAACAGTGCTAATGTTTCGGATTAGCACCACCGATTTCAGAAGATAAAAGTTGCTGAACCACGGATTAAATATTTGTACAACTGGCCCTAAGTGTCTAAGTCATTTTGTTGAAGGACTTTGGAAATAGGATCTATATTTTCAAACACAAAAATCGATACTAACATATTTACATTCGTTTCGTTGATCTAGATAAAAAGGAAAAAAAAAACTATCCCAAAAGCACATGTACAATAAATAGTTATCATTTTAAAAAAATGTTTAATACTCAATTTTTTGGGGGCCCCTACATTTCGGGGGTCCTGTTACATGGATACAGCTGATACAGCATAAAACCTAGTTTCGATCCATGGAAGTCGGTTTTGTTTTTTTTTTTGACAAAAATGATTATTTATTCAAAATTTTAAAATCTTTGTACGGAAAACAAGAAAAAACAGTATTTGGTTGATTTAAATTAAAAGTTTTTCTAATAAGTCTCCAAAGTCAAAAATCTCTTTTAGAGTAAGAAAAATTACTTGGACAGTTAAATGTCAGTGAAAAACGATTGAAAACTCTCCAAATATATCGAAAAACTGAATTTTCGTATTTCGTCGTGCTGGTTTATATGAAAATTTTGGTTTCACTTCAAGACTAGGCTTTAGTTTTAAAAATTTTTTGTCATTTTTTTAGTTCCAGCTTGTATTTGTCGAGTTGAAAAGCTATATCAGGAAAACCTTTTTTTATTGAAAAAATATTCTTTTAGAAGTTATTAACAGTAGGTACATATTATAAATCCGCTTTCTTGATTTCGTAAACGGATTAAATGATTTCAATGAAAATGCTCCCATCAAATCGTTTAAGAAATCATCATATCAAAATAAGGAAATTATGAAAACTCATTTTAAAAAAATAAAATTTTTATTTTTTTTTTGTGAAAAATCAATATTTTCAAAACGATCCAACGAATTTTTTTTTCTGTCCCGGGTTTCGCTTCTAGAAATATGGTCACCGTACATATAACAGGACTGTTATGGTAAGAGTCTTGTAAATAAGGTTTGGCTGTTCGAAAGTTTATCCTGGGAAACTGCTCATTTAAAAGCCAGTCACATTTGAAGAATTTTGTCGTCATTCTTATGTTAGTAAACTGGGGTGCGCGAATTGCATGGCCGTTTTTCCTTTTTGGAAAGTAGCTGCTCTCATTTTCATGTTGACTTTGCAGTTCCTGTTTTTTTTGCAACTTTTTTAGTCCACTTCGAGCCGTGCTTTTTTATTTCTGTTATCAGTGAAGCAATTTAACTAAGATTTTATAGCTTCAACTTCATTGCCATGTTTCTTTGTCGCGTTGTGGTAGTTTCCTTTAGAAGTTCCCAGCCGAAGCTTTGCTTTCAGTTGGCAAGTTCTTTGCAGATATTCCTACATACTTTGTACTCTGCACTCTTCGTTTTGAAGTCTGTTGATGGTTTCGCACAGATAAATTACTCATAAATGAAATAAATGATTCCATCGATAGCCTCTCTTTGTTTGTTTTTCACTTTCGTTTCCATACAAAAGTTCCGTGAGAAAAAAACGGTGTTGTTAAGCGATCGCTTGCCCCAGTATCAACAAGTGTAAGTCGATCTGAGTTTCATTTCCTCCACTGCTAAAAATGTTAAGGTGTGGTAAAAGTTACCATAAGCCCCTTCACCACATCGAGGCTGACCCCCATAGAGGGACAAATGTTAAATTTCGTAAATTATCCTTTTCGAAATTCGCAATGTAGTAATCTTTTGATGAATATTAAATATTTACTTTTGCAATCATAAACTGAAATCTTAATTTATTATTATATCTCTTATTATTATTGCCGTCAGATTAAATTGATTGCGGAAACGATATACATTGATGTATACAAAATGTAGAATACGAATCTTTTAAAAAACAGACAAATTAAAAAAATACGATGTTTTGTCTGTGCGAATAGACTAGACTACGCATGATTTGGTTTACCACAATCATAAAAATTTACAAAAAATAATTAGTAAGTAAATAGAACCGCGAGACTTCTCATAATGTTTTTTTTTTTTTTTGTTTTAATGGTTCTAGCAAATTGTGTACTATTGACGCATGTGAGTTTTTTTATATTTCCCAAACAAAATAAATTAATTGAATTTTATTTATGTTCTTCATCTAAATTTATGGGAATGGTTTTCTGTTTATTATATTCTTTATCGGGAAAGTCCTGAATAATTTTTCATAGATTCTATTTATAACAAACTTTTATTAACTTAAATATAAAATCGTATTTCCTTTCTGAGCTGTCCTTTTTAGAATGGATTAGATTATGACTAAATGCCAACACTAATTTAATCGATTTTACTGACTTATGCTAGAAAATCAAATTATAGACCAATTTTGAGATAACGAACAAAATTAACACACTTTTTCCAATTCAGGACAAATTAAAAAAAAAAAAAAAACATAAATGCAACAATTAAGGCTCCCATTAACAAACAACAAAAAAAAAATAATAATAAAGAAGAAAATGCTTCACCCACAAAATGAAAGTTTTCTTGACACCAATCATCTTATTCTTTTTCTTTTTTTTTTGTTCATAATAAAATGGAACAATTTTCCTTTAGACTAACGAACAATGCTTCTTTTGCTTCTTGTTATTTAATTCAATATAAGAGAATTCAATAAAAATTGAGGTTGTTATGTATCTATACATCTACGTCTCGCACATACACTCCGCGTCAATTTTACAAGTACACTCTTAATTTAATGACTTGTAAAAGCAAAAGTAACTTTTAATTGATGATTAATAAAAATAAATCATAAGCAATTAGGTATATGCCAATTTACCAAAGAACAATTTGAACAAGTGTCAGCAAGTACTTTCAAAGTATTACTACGGGTGAAATACTAGTGACCTAAATTATTGTTTCTGGAATGTTTGAGTGTATTTCTGCTCATGGAAAACAAACACTGAGCACTGATCGTTTAAAAACTCGGTTTAGAATTCGGTTCATATAAAATGTACCACGACCTGAAGCGAGCGGTTGGGCAAATTAAATAAGTAATGTTACATTTGGGATTGAAACCAAGAATAAAAAAAAAACACAAAAATATCTTGTTTGAAGGAGAATAATACAGGGTGTCCCAAAAGTAATGGATCAAACGAAATATGCAGATAGGCCAACTTTAGGGCTCTCAGAATTTGGTAATTTGTTCATCCCAAATCCTTACGGTTTTCAATTTAATGCAGTTTTTGTGAATTATCGAAAAATCTCGACTTTGCAACAGTATTTTGCTTCCTCCGCTCATAATTGATTTTTGTTTTTTACAATTCTTTCACTAAAACATTGCCTAATAATAAGAAATAATTATTTAATCAAAATATTTTTTATTTCATACGCCATTTTGCTGCAAATTATGTAACAGTTCCATGTTTTATAAAAACTCAATTTCTTACTTTTATTTGAGAGGAACATCCCGAAAAAAAATTGTATGGTGTGATACTGGTTTATTATTTTAAAAACTTGCCGTGTTATTGCACTTTTCAAAAATGTATAAAAATTTCCAAAGTTCAAATTAGAACGAAAGATATTACAATTTTAATGCAAAAAAACAGGGGTTTTCCGAGCAAAATAACAAACAAAAATCGAGGCTTTTATTCAAAAAGAAATAAACAAACAACAGTCGAGGAAATGTGTTTATTTTTCTTTGTTATTTTTCTCTGAAAAGGCCTGTTTTGTTGCATTAAAATTGTAATATCTTTTGTTCTAACTTCAAGTTTGGAAACTTTTATACATTTTTGAAAAGTGCAATAACACGGCAAGTTTTTAAAATAATTAACCTGTGTCACACCATACAAATTTTTTGCAGTGTGTTGCTCTGAAAAAAAATTAAGTAATTGAGTTTTTATAAAACATGGAACTGTTAATTAATTTGCAGCAAAATGGCGTATGAAATAAAAAATATTTTGATTAAATAATTATTTATTCTTATTAACCAATGTTTTAGTGAAAGAATTGTAAAAAACAAAAATCAATTATGACCGGAGGAAGCAAAATACTGTTGCAAAGCCGAGATTTTTCGATAATTCACAAAAACTGCATTAAATTGAAAACCGTAAGGATTTGGGATGAACAAGTTACTAAATTCTGAGAGCCCTAAAGTTGGCCTATCTGCATATTTCGTTTGATCCATTACTTTTGGGACACCCTGTATTTATGGGAATAATTGGAAAGAATTTAAAACAAAATCGAGGGTAACCTAATGAAACTTGGTAATAACGTTACATTTAGAAAAGGAACCAAGAATTGATTGAATAGGAATAGTTTACATATACTGTGAGAAAAACTGTTTTTTCCAAGAAAACTGAAACACAGAGGTGGCGGAAGGAATGTCCCGAGAAAGACCGACGGGTTGATTAATTTGATGTTCAAAAATGTTATAGATGAAGTTATCTGTAGGGGTATGGAAGCAAAATACATTTTTTGCTTGATTATATAAGATGTTCTAATGGTGTTGAACAAATGTCATTCGTTTTATTATTGAATAAAAAACAAATTTATATGATTTTGCAATACATCAACCTAGAAAATAGAGAAATTTTTCATAGAATTTCTTGTTGGAGCTAGGTCTTAAGCTGAATATTTTCGACCCCCCTATAACTTCTATACCAAATATGCCAGAAATTTTAATCTCGCTCCATTTGTTGAACTAGTCAAAAACAAGCTCCTCATAAGATTTCAGCTATTTAGGATGAGTAGTTTCTGACAGATCATCAAAATTATGGAGAACTTCCAGCTATCGCATAAACTTAAAATTTTCCAAGTTGATGAGGCTTGTGGTGTATACAAAGGAAAAAATCGAAAATTTGAGAATTTCAATTCAGGGGGCGTGGTAACCGCCCATTTTCGCCGAATTTTCATCAATTATTATAGAGCACTTCTGATTATCGTAGAATCTTGAAACTTGGTAGAAGGATAGAGCTGGTAGTTTATACAAAGGAAACAAATTAAAATCTGACAATTTTAGCCAGGGGGCGTGGCAACCGCCCATTTTCGCTGAATTTTCATCAAATATTATAGAGCACTTCTGATTATCGTAGAAAATTGAAACTTGGTAGAATGATAGAGCTGGTAGTTTATAAAATCTGAGAATTTCAGACAGGGGGCATGGTAACATCCCATTTTCGTTAAAATTTCATCAAAAATAGAGAAAAAAAAATTCTACCGCAATATTTTGCAAAAAGTAGTGAAATCACAACAAAAACATTACTGTTAAAAAAGAGCCAAGTTCTCCTATGTTGAAATTACTTACTTACTTAGGGTGACCAGCGCCGTAAGGCAGCTACAATCCGCTGTGGATTTGGGCCTCAACCAACAAGCTTCGCCAGCCAGCTCTATCTTAGCTCGCTGCTTCCAATTTCGAAATTATGCTGGCAAAAAAGGTCTGAGATATAAAAGTGTACCCAGTTCTAAAGTTTAAAGTTTGGTTTTAAATTTGTATCATATATTAATTGCTTACTTGGCAATTTTTGAAATTATAACTTTAAAAATCGGTAATTAATAGAAAAATTGTCAAGAGAACAATCAAAATTTTATTGATACGAATTTGAACCCAAACTTTAGAATTTGGTACACTTTTACATCTCAGTACTTTTTGTGCCAGCATAATTTCAACATAAAAGAACTTGGCTCTTTTTTTAACAGTAATGTTTTTGTTGTGATAAAAACTTAACAGATACAAGCCGAGTCCAGGCAGTGAAGGACAGACTACAATTTGATGTTTTAGTAGAATATATTATTGAAAGCTTGAAAAAATGCACAAAAGAACCAGATAAGTTAAGTATTTGTAACTTGATTTTAAATGAAGAAAAAGTAATAAAGTGAAATTTTACTTTGAATATTGGTTTTTACTGGTTTAATTTTAATTTTACGTCAAGGCTCCGTCAGGATTTGAAAAGTTTAAGACTTGGTGTCCTCAATAATTAATAAATACAAAAAAAGTTTCCTTAGCGTTCTGTAATATAGTAAAGTAAAGATGAATACCTATAGACACTTGTTATCCAGTTTATCTCGTTGAAGAAATAATCTATTTTCTTTAAACTTGATGACAAATGGTGAGTCTTGAAAACACAACATAAAGTTGATGTCCTAGAAGTTTCACGAGAAAATAATTAGCCAAATTATTATTCAGAGATAACGACGGTAACGAAGAAGATGGTACGTGTCTTTTTTGATTCAGTCTGAAATCCTGGTCTGATTAAATTCACAACTTGAAGTATTTCACCAGAACATTCTTCCAATAAATTGTCATATTTCTTTGCCTGACGCTTTCGAGTTAAATATTTTTCTTTGTTTTGCCAAACCAAACTCAAAATCAGTTTGATAAAGTCATCACTCATCACTAAATGTTAAATTCAAGGTTTTCTTTTGCTATCCTAATTGGAGTTCTGGTGTTAATTTGATCTTTAAGAGATTTCCAATTTTTGTGAGCGGCATGAATTGATTACACTCAACTATGATTTTGGGTAATTCGACTTGTGTGTTGTTGCTCAAGTACAAAAATAGTAAAAACTGAATTTTGACTGAATTTTTTTCAGTTAAAACATTTGCAACCTTGATAAAAATGTAATTCTTGACGGATAAAAAAATAAATTTAAGGAATTGTTTGTATGAGGGAACTGCCTATTGCCTTTGAAACCCTTCCAATTCCATAATATGCCAAACTTAATTTTAAATTGATACATATGTAGTACTCGGAGTGTTCAGTCCCTGCTGTTCATTGATAGAAGTTTGGATGTGGGTTGGGAATGGAAGTTAGTGCTTGAAGGATACATAACTTTGTATCAGCAATGAAAAGAACTTTTTCCTTGTCGTCTATTGAAATTATTATTGTCGTCCAGCGGCGTTTCCAAAGCATCTTAAATCTTGATGTCTTTCGTTGCTTGGTGTCCTTTTACCTCATTTGCTTGGATATTTAATGATGTTGCCTACTAACTTCTTTGATGAAAGAAGTAGGTTCTTTGACCAAGCAATATTATATAATCGTTTTTCATTAGGTTACTTATTCAATTGCTATTTCACGGGGCGTTTGAATGCTTTTAAAGATCTATGCGTGATTGCCTTTTCTTAGTTAAACGGGTGTCCTAAAGCAGTCAAGTTCCGATTTGGATGTCTTGATTCAAATAATAAATTGTCTTCTAACCAAGAGTCGTTCTAAAACTTGAGTCATAATTGTGCATTAAAATTAGAAGAACAAAAAAAAAACAGCAGAAAAAAACTAGTTTAAAGTGCAAATGCTGAATAAATTAGCTTTTGAATAAACGTGCCTGATATTTCTCTTTGTATCTTTTTTATAAATTATGATTTCTCAGAAGCTATAAACAATTTTTAAAATAATTTTCTTGTATAACATTGAATCATCCTTATTCTCACATTGCAAAAAATGTAAAATTAAATAAAAGTAACAAAAAAAAAAAAATACCATAAAAACAACCTATTCCATAACGCTTAATATTATGCAAAGTTATCTCATACAAGTTAAACAATTTTTTTTTGTATCAAAATGGATGACAAGCGAACATGACTTGACTTAGATCATAACTTGCCTCCAATGAATGAACAAAAACCTAAATAGAAGCCTGACCTTACTACTAATTTGCACCTTAAAAGAAATATCAGAGAACCAAAACAATAACAAACAGCAAAGCTATAAAATGCAAACGACCAGCGTGAGTGTTTTTTTAAAAATTTGCAATGCACGTCTTTATGTCTTTTAACATTGAAAACCTAAACGAACTTGCTCAAAGTTATCATACAAACTTAAAGAAATACAACAACAAAATTAAGGCATTTCTGCTTTTGGTTGCTATTTCTCTCGCTGGCTGCTGCTCTAAAGCGTTCATAGCCCCGATTTGAATAAATTGTTTTATGTCATAGTGATGGCGAAGTTTAAAAAAAGAAGACATATTAAAAAGCTATAAATTATTTAAAAAATATGTGGAGCACACTATGTTAAATAGATAAGTATGTAGTTGAAATCAAATAAATATGTATATTAAGGTGATCCTTATATTGCTTTTTGCCGAAATTCCACGGTGGATGCACATCGATTTGTTCTAAATAGCGAACAAAAAAATTTTATTTCAACTGCTTTGCCTCCCGGTACAAACCAAAAAAACCCATATAAAATGAAATTAAAAAAAAAATGCATTTGTAATTAAAAAAAATATTTGCAACTGAAAAAAATTTGTATAAAAAATAAAATTTTTATTGCAACTGAAACCTATGTAGGTATTTATTGCAACTTAAAATATAATGCAAATAAAATATTTTGCATTAAAAAAAAAAAATGATTGCAAGTAAAAAATTTTCTGCATTGAAAATAAATAATTAATGCAAAATGTGTGCATTAAATATTTAATGCACACATTTTGCATTGAATTTTTTTTTCAATGCAAAAAATTTTTAATTTGCAATACCATTTTTTTCAAGCAAAATATTTTTATTTGCAATAAAAATTTTATTTTCAATGCAAATATTTTTCAGTTGTAACAGCATTTTATTTTTCAATGCAAAATTTTGTTTGCAATAAATATTTTTTTTTAATTCAAATAGTTTCTGGAAAATTTTTTTAATGCATATTTTTTTTTTTAATTTATAATGGAAAACAAATGCATTAAAAAAATGATTTTTACCCCCCTGATTAAATGTAAACATACTAATATATGTACGTCTCTTATGGCTATAACTATAGGAATTTCATTCATTGGACTTTTAAATTTTAGACTTGGTCCGTCGAATATAAATTTTGAGGGTAAGTGATAGAAAGGAATGATTTAAATTTTAAAGATCTTCCTTGCCTTGATACTTAAAAAGCTATAAAAAAGCAATACAAATGTGAGTTTTTGGGTCATATTGCATTGTAATTTTAACTTTTAAGCCGTGTACAAATTGGGTTGAATATTCAAAGGTATCAAAGGTTAAATTTTTGACATTATTGAGGTGAAAAAATAACTTTTCAGCTCTGGGATCAGGTACAATTTTTATATTGAGAGAACAAATTTTTAACAGGAGATTTGTGAGTTTTTTTAAATGATTGGTCAAAACTGAAAATAAATAAATAAAATTGTGAAAGCAATACAACATTATGAGTTGTTATTTGTTGGGCCTGTGGTACCCCATGGTTTGATGGTTAGTGCGATATGGACTATGGCACCAGAGGTCTTAATTCGATTCCCAGCATGCAATTTCTAAAATAAAATCGTTTTTTTTTTCAGGGTACTCCCTCTGGCGAGGAATTTACAAAACCTCCAAGATTATCATTGCCATGAAAATTGCATTTTTGCCTAGTCGTTCGGATTCGGCGGTAATTTGTAGGTCCCTTCATTCTTGCAAATTCATAGTGTGTCGCATTAATAACATGCGTTAGCAGAAGTGCTACAGACACCTCATCCAATAAGGTTTTTGGACGTCATTGCATCTCAATTAAAAAAAAGCAGGTGAAAGTAAAGGTATAACTACAATGGCCACTTTTTTCAAAAAGTGGGAAATTTACAAGAGTAAAAACTTTTTCTTTCCAGTACCATTTATTCTTGGAAAAAAGTACAAAAATTGTTTTTTCAACTTTTCGGTCCAAAAACTGTCACAAAATGAGTTTGAAAATTTTTACTTTTTGATTTTTCACAAAAAAATGGCCCTTGTAGTTATACCTTAAATCACAACAGCCTTTACAGTAATAACAATAGACGTCATTTCCCACCTTATAACCTCACCCAAAAGCGTATTTCGTTCCCAAAAATATTTAAGTTATGTGAGAATTAACTTCACAAGCAAAAATTGAATGTATTTCCCACAACAGGTGAAGTTATTTCCATTGCGCCGGTAATTCCCGTGGATTTAACTCTTTGCACTACCTAAATCCTATAGTAAGTCCCCCTCCACATCACTTTTTATTAATTTCTAAGTTACCTCAAGTACTAAACAAGATTTCTCTTCCTTTAGAAATGCGGCCTTATTTCTATCTCTAATGAGAGCTTATTATTGCAATCAAAATAAGGCGTTCTTTCACGTCACTGTTTGCTCGAACTATAACGAAATTGGAGTTATGGAAATATGAGTTATTGTTTTTTTTATTATATATGTTACTTTATTCATTAAAATGAATTAGTTTTGATGTATGTATTCCATTCCAAACTCAAATCGCAACTTTTGATGTTTAGTTGACGCTTCCTCCTGCTGACGACAATAGTGTTGATTAGCTTACAGCATGTTTACGAAAATGGCAAGTTGTTTTAAAGACAGATAACTAGTAAAGTTAACATGAATCACTATTAGTCTTCTATTATTTCAATGTTTGATTTGATTACACTATTGAGTAATTACTCCATAAAATAAAATTTTTTGATGGTGACTCAAAATAACTTTGATGTATTTTCTCAGGATTAAAACGTTTCTTTAAATAGGGAAAAATTTAAGAAATATTCAATGAATCTATTCCTGTTTTTTTTTTCAAAATAACTATAACAACGACCATATCATACCCTAAATTTTACAAAAAAAAAAAACTTACAAAAACAATTCAACGTCCAACAGTTGACATATCCAAAAATAAGCAGTTGTATTGCTCATACATCGTATTCAAGCTATCTAAACAAAAACTTTCACTTTCAATACAATCGACGACGACGACGATACATTTTCCGCAAAATGTAAAGTCCAATTTGTATCTCAAATGTGCCCCGTTCGTTCCAGCTTAGACCAGCTTGTGCTTTGATGTCAAGCTTCTTGCCCACAGTCAATAAAAAATTGTTGACACTTTGTCTATGAATTGGCGGCGGCAGCAACTCTATATATGAGTGAGTTTTTGGCGGTGGTAGTGGCACCGGGTGTTGTACACTGTACACATTGATTTGCATATGATTTGTTGTTCGGCAATCATAAGGGCACTTACGATCATTTTAAAAATGCAAGTTTTTTAATATAGTTCAAGAATTAACGTTGTGTTTTAAATTGTGAGAAACTTAACAACTTTAAAACAAGATGATGCCCACTTTAAATCCCACCACCTTAAAAAAAAAAAAAAGGATTTCCGCTTAAAATAAGTGGAATCCGCTTAAATTCTGTTAATTTAAAGTGAACCTAATTTAATTTTTTTCATCTTAAAAACCAACCAAAAATTTTAAAATCAGGTATCGAAGGTGCTTATTTTTTTTTTTAAATAAAATGTGTCCACATAAAAATAAGAAGATTTTCCGTTTAAATTAAGTGGATTTCTTTTAAATTTGTGCATTCAAGAAATTAAGATGATTTGTCCGCTTAATTTAAGATGGAAGTCATCTTGGCAAAAACCCATGCAGAATTCCGCTTAATTTAATACGGAATCCGCTTGTTTTTAGGTGGTCTTTTTTCTTCGTGAATAATTCACGTATTTTACAATTAGAATAGGCTTGCAAATTTACCTTTCGTACTATGACTTTTTTTATTTTATTTAAGTTTTCAATTTTTTTAAGTGTTACCTAACAGCTAATTGCATGACAACAATGTTATACACAGTGGACTTTCTATATTCAATGTGGTTGATGGTTGATCGTTCAGAGAGACTCTGAGGCGGCCGTGTCGTACATGTTTAAAATTATTTATGGACCATTCATTGAACACATTATGGTTGGGCGCAGAGAGTAAAGTTTTTTTTTTAACGTTTATTTAATCAGCGGAAAATTGAGGAAAAGTAGTTTGTGAAAAAGATTGACTGAATTATTTTTTTATTTATGTATTTTCATCACGCAAAGATGAATATTTTACCTCTCAAAAAAATAAAAAAAAAACAAAAAAGTTGCATTTCACTGATTTGTCAAAAACAAGTCAAGTGTAAATAATGCAAATTTAATTTTTAAACAATTATTTTGATCTGACAGAATTGTAGATAAATTTAAAAGTTAACAAAAAGCTTGTTACATTTTTATTTAATTTTATTGCAAATGAATGTCAGTAAACCAGTTGAAGACTTCTTTTAATTGTTTTTTTTTTTTTTTTTTTTTTGTTAAATTTTTAATGATGATAGTCTTTATTATAAATGATCGAGATTTTATGCCACAGGTTGAATTTTAACAAAAAATTATTTAACTCGAATATCATTTTGGGTCTTGTATTTTCTTCTGACATTTTTCGTTCACCCAATTTATATACATATAATGAACAGGTTTAACTTGAATGGCATTCAAAATATTTAACAAATATAAAAGAAGATCACAAAGTCATATTGCAAGTTTTTTTTTATAGCAAAATGCAAGATTGAGTTCATAATGATGCAGTAGGTATGGTATACATATTTATTTTTAAGGTCCTTGGCATTGACACATATTTAGACCTTTGACTGGTTTCCATATGAAATTTTTCTGTATATAACTTTTTTAATGCATAATTTCAAAACGTTATCATAAATGAACTTAATTTAATGCTGTTATTAAAATTCTCAAAAAAAAAAAAAATAATACCTAATAATAATTAAATCTTGGTTGGATGTGAAATATCCTCAAAAAATGTCTAAACTAAAAAAAAAGTTCTTATCTGACATCTTTTGAGAATATCTCAAAAACCTGACGTGATACGGCAAAATAAACTTCGGATTCGGATTTAGCAACCCAAAAACTATATGAAAAACCTAGTCGCAACCCCAGATAAGAAATTTTGTTTTTTTGGTTTTGACATTTTTTTGAAGATATCTCAGAAACCTGACGTGATAGAGCAAAATTGACTTCAAATCTAGATTCAGCGATCCAAAAACTATATGATTAACATATTCGCACATCCAGATCAGAGAAAAAATTTTTTTGTTTTCGTGACATTTTTTGAGGTTATCTCGAAAACCTGACGTGATGGGGCAAGACGGACTCCAGGTTCGGCTTCAGCGACCCATATGAAAAACCTAGTCGCAACCCCAGGTCAGAACTTTTATTTTTTTTGTGTGGCTGTGTAATTTGCAATATACGATAGAGAGTAATTTGACTGAAGATTTTTTGGACACATCCTTCCTTCATTTCAAATCAATACTTTTTTAATCATAATTATTTCAGCAGCAAAATAATAAACTAAGTAGTATACATATTGAAATACAAATTTTTTAATATATGAACAGAATTTATTTTTAATTTGACCAATTTTTGAGAAAAAATTGACAAATATTTTTTCACTCACACATCTTTATGAAAATCGAAAAAAATACTATTTTATGGAATGATTTTGCGCCAAAGATTAATATTTTAAATTATAAAAAAACTAGAACCCAACACTGGCCAGCAAAATATACTTTTCTGAAAGTTTTATTGGTAAATTTTATAATGATAATATTTTTAAAAACTTTTAATATAGGTACCTAACTTTAGTAGTAGTTTGAAGATTCATAAAAAGTTAATATTTGACAAACATGTTTCAATTTTAAAATTAAAGATGTTTCATGTATGTTTTTCAACGTAGAATCCAATATACTAATTTTACATTTTAAGGCAACGTTTTCATTCAGTGTATATGAAACTTCCAAATTTGTAAACACTAAAAAAAATTAACGAGTAAAAATTTTTTATTTTTGAAAAAATCAATCTGCCTGGAATTTTAATTTTTATAGCAATACAAAAAAAAAATTCATTAAAAAATCTTGATTTCAAATAAAATTATTTATTATGCATTAATGAAAAATGTTATTGCAGATAAAAATTGAAAATAAAAATTTGCAATAAAAATTTTAATTTGAATGCAATTTTTTATAACATTTTTTTAACCCAAAATATGTGTATTTGCAATTAAAAATGGATTTGTAATACAAATTATTTTTATTTGCAATACAATTTTTCTTAGTGGAATTTTTTTCTTTCATATCCATTTTTTTTAAATTAATATTTTTACAACCCTGATTCCAGTGCAAAAAGTACTCTTTTTTTAAGTGATAAAATTTTGTAATATTTATTCTGAATATTGACTGTTAGTAAACGTTGTTTAGGTCTCAAAAAATTACACAGGTCTACAAGGTTTTTGGTGCCGAGACTATGATATACTTTTCTATAGGTTTTCGGTGTGCTGAATTCGAATCTGAAGTCAGAAATATCCTATCAGCTCCCGTTTTTGAAATATTACCGTTAGAAGATGTAAAAAAACTACTTTTGAGGTTATGTTTTATGTGAAGACATTTTTTTTTAAATATAAATTATAACGGTTTCTATAAGAACTATATTCCTTCTTTTAAGATCTTTTTAAATCTTTTCGATATCTTTTTTATTGTTCGAGATATCGTCAGTTTTTTGCCTTATTGTAATGCATAAAACAGATATCACGTTTTCATCTTCTTCTTGATAAAAACACACTTACTTCATTTTAAGATATCTCCGGCAGTAAAAAAGATATTGCAAAGATTTAAACAGGTCTTGAAAGAAGGAAAATAGTTCTTATAGAAACCGTTATGATTTATATTTAAAAAAAAATTCTTCAAATTAAGGCATAACATCAAAAGTGAAAAAAAAACGTTTTTTTGCATTTTCTAACGGTAATATTTCCAAAACGGGAGCTGATAGGATGTTTTTGACTTCAGATTCGAGTTCAACACACCCAAAACTTCAGAAAAGTATATTTTGGTTCATGTGGGGAAGATCTTGGTAACTCCAAAATAAGTCAAAAAACGATTTTTTCGAACTTTCTAACGGTAATATTTCAAAAACGGGAGCTGATAGGATATTTCTGACTTCAGATTCGAGTTCAGCACATAAAAAACTTGTAGAAAAGTATATCATAGTCTCGGCACAAAAAAAAATTAAATTTTGTAGACCAGTGTTATCTATATTTTTATTTTAAACAGTAGATCGAGCGCATTTAAAACCTTTCCCAATTTAAATTGTAGATTATTTCAATATCCAAAAATCATATTGCAGCTTATGTATATCTCGCCTGAATTTCATTTTAACTATGTATGTAGTTGTTTTTGACTTTAATATTAATTTATACCTATTTATGTTTAATTTTAAAAACCAAACAATTGAATTATTTCAACCAAACCACCCTGTTTTTTTTTAAATTAAAAAAAAAAAAAAAAAAAACATGAACGATATAATTTTAATTTAAAAAGTAAATCAAAGACAAGCTTCCGCATTGATTTTTATTTACCATTGATTGACGTCTTTAATTACGTGCAATAAATAAAATGCGTTTTAATAAAAAAAAATATATACCTATAAAAACAGCGCGGAATAAGGAATAAAAGATCTTTTTTTTATATAAAAAAAAACTTTCTCTCCATTATTTTACAATAAAAAAAAATGTTAAATTGTTGAAAGGCCAAGCATTCGAGTAAACATTACAAAAAAAAAAAAAAACTCATTTCTTTGCACTTTTGTTCGGAGATCGTTGCAAATCTGCATTTAAACAATATGCACTGAGTAGATACATTAATCTTGTGTGCCAAAGTATAATAATAGTAAATTAATCACATAGGTATAGCAGCAGTTGATTGTTAACTGAAAAGAAGTAAAATTGAATAAATTAAAAAATCGCATGATGTTTAAGTATCTAACAAAAAAATAAATAAATCTCGCTAAACGTTACAACACTTTAGCGTGAAAACCTGGTCTTTCCATATGACTGCCCAACCAATCTTATATTTATGAAGTTGATGAAAAAGTTCGATGATGCTGGTGATTTATCACCAACTGACCGATCTCATCACAAACAATATGGGAACTCAGCCTACTTACACGGCACATTGAACTGCCCAGAGCTACATATATGTTGTAAAGGTAAGCAAAATACATTGGGAGAAGAAAATCAAAAATTAAAAAAAAAACACTTGTGGGTATGCTACAGTTTGTTGGGGTACAAATTGTGTTGTGCCCTATTTTTTTAAATAAAAATGTTAAATCGCTCAATTAGGATACAAATTTTAAGATTCGAAAATAAAAAAATATATTACTGTAATATGTATAATTTTCTTTTTATAAAATTAAGATTTTTGTTTTATTTACATATAATTAAGAAAAGACAGTAAACGGACTTCAAGCAAGAAATGTATCAAATTAAAACTAATGGAAATTAAATCTTGGCCAATGTCAAAATTTATTCTAAAATGGGGAAAATGAAAATCCCGGTGCCAAATCGCAAACGCCACTCTTAAGATACCTAAACGTTAAAATTAAAACAAAAAATAACGAGAAAAACTGCGAAAGAAGTAGCGTTTTGAAAACCTTAAAGGCAGTTACTTACGATAACTACAAGAAGAAAGAAAACAGAAAACTAAAATAATGAAAATAAATTCATAATTTGTGTTTATGTTTTGTGGACTTTATGAATAAAATTCAATTCTAAAAGTTTTTATGACAGGTCATAAAAACTTTTTAAATTGCACGTTAACTACGTTCAAATAAATCCAAGCCAAGGCGTTGATGTAAAACAGTGGTCAAAAATACATATCTAGGAGGACAAATAGGTGGCCACAATAAATATACCGCAAGCTGGAAAATAATTTTTTTTGTGTTTTGTATTTTTAATTGTTTGATTTTTCAAAAAGCCAGTACAACTTTTTTTTATTAAAATTTATGTAAAAAAAAAAAAAAAAAAAATGAATGCAATTAAAAAATTTTAATCCAAGAAATATAAAACAAGCATTGTAGATTCAAGTTTTCAAAACTTACCTTCAATTTTTTGTGCAATCATTGGTTGCTAAGATATCGAAGATTACAAAAAACATATCTCTGTGAGAACTTGTCGAATATAGGTTTACAAGTGACCAATAGAACGAAATAATGAACAATTAAAATCTCGCAACTTTTCTTTACGCGGTATTCAGTGGCGTATTGAGGGGGGGGGGGGAGCTCAGGGGGCTCAAGCCCCCCCCCCCCCCAAGCCACCAAAATCATGTTACTATTTAGCTGATTTCATCATAATCTACATGATTAACTGAAACTTCTTGGTAAATCTTAGAGATTTAGAGGTAGCTCAAATGATCGAGCCCCCTCCAAATTCTAAAATGGTTGTTAGTGTTTGTTTGAGTAAGTGCCTTAGTTGACGTTGAGGTTTGGGATTTTCAGGATTTTAGTCCAATTCAGAATTCTTCAAATATTCACGTACAATAATCACGTCGTATTTTATTGTCTTGAGTATATTACTTTTTTTCAAAAATAATATTTTTCTCAAAGATATTGGAATCGGAAATACAATTTTTTTATATTTCAATATCTTAGTGGTCAACATAACTAATGGTTTATTTAAGCAAATTCCAGTTTGTGCTTCTGATTTGTATTAAAAAAGGAACATATTATTAAAAAATATATATTTCGGATTAAACATCAAAAGAATTTCATTGAAAACTAGTTTTTGAGACTTTAACGTTCTGCATTTCACTTTTTGAACATTCACTTGCGTTGCCGATAGTGAACTTAGGTGTTCTACATTTTTTCGCTCATTTCGATTTTCTGATCGAATTCAATTCGCTTTGTTTCTGCTCGTGAACTTTGTATCTTTTTCAATGAATCTCCAATTTTTGGACAAAATATTATCAAAACTTATATTTTTATTGTTTTGTATAATGTTTATTTGTTGTTAATTTAATACAAAATACATAAAACACATGAGGCATGAAATATCATGCCTCTGTGTTTGCAACCTCATTCGCTTTACACTTTATCTAATTCATTTTTCTTTGAAAATTTGCAATAATATCGCCCATATTCTGCATTTCACTTACCTACATATTTCATATGTCTCGCAAAATGTGACTTCTTATTTTTTCTTTTAAACTCTGCTTTTTTCCAATAAAGTTGCCAATAAAATTGCATCCATGTTCAAAGTAGCAGTAATTTAACTTTAGAAACAAAATAAAAATGGATGATCCTTCAGTTTTGACAGTTCGAAGCATTTTCGAAGTTTTCGAAATTGATCGAAGATCAATTTCACGTGAAATTGAAAAGTGATGCCAGTTCACTTTCGGTCGAATTGTGGAAATATGGGCATTTATACCGAAAAAAGTGATGAGTTTAGCTCAAAAACTAGACGTGATAGGAATAAATCTGTAAACAGTTTTGAATTCAGCACATGAAAAAGTTCGAACGAAAAAGTGTTTTTTTTTTTTTTTAAGATTACTAAACACCTTGCTGTTTGTGTAAAATATTTGGGATACAAGAACTTGAAAAAATAGCTACTTTGAATGTGAAAGGAAACAGTAGTACGAAGTTGTCGGGAGCAGTAAAATGCTACTATACGACTTTCAGTACCGCAGCACAGCGCTTTTCTCTCGATCAAAGATGAATAAAAAAAGGGACAAATTTGTAGTACCTACATTTACCTTATCAAAAATTTTTGAAAAATTTTTCAGCCCCCCCCCCAAATTTTTTTCTGGATACGCCACTGGCGGTATTCATTAAGAGTTCGCGATTACATTACTTTGAGTTTTTATACCAGCTGAAAAATATAAAAGTAGAAACTCAATGCCTGTTTTCCAACTTAAGTATGATCACTTTTAATAAAGATGAATAAGTTTTGAAAAATCGATAAAAAATTCACTTGTCTGTCTTTCAATTTGTTCACATAATAGACAGAGATAGACTTCTGGAAAAAAATTACTTTTACCTGTAACAACGGTAGTAATGTTAAAACGAACATTTTTGAAAGGTTATTATTTTTTTTAATCAGTTTATGTACACTAAAGTACCTGCCCAAGAGAGAGTTACAATATTTAAGTTATAATGATGTTATTATACTCGAGAATAGGTACTATATTTGAGAATCATAAAAATATGCAACATTTCGTTTCTTCTAAAAATGTCACACGCGTAACTCAACTAAACTGGTTATTGAAAATGAATCATGTATCATTTCAAATAATTAAACAATTTTCAATTGAGTACACTGCGCTTTCATTAATATGTCACACCCGTAATTTTTTCATAATTACGGGTGTGACTTTTTACGAAAAAATTATTTTTTTTAAATGATTTTTAATTTTGTTTAAACAAAATCTACATATCTGCTTTATGACGTAAAAATCTTTTCCAAGTTGTCATCTTGTAGTATTAGGGGTTACCAATAATCAAATTTAAAGCTCACTTAAATTAGTAACAGAATTCTACACATTTCCCCCAAAAAAAAAACAATTTAATAGTCAGGTTAAAGGCTTAAGGCGAATGACAGAGTGAAAAAAACGCCTTCGGTGACGATAGTCAATGCGTTGCCGAAAAATGTTGACCGTTCAATTCTCGTTTCAAGAAAGTTCGTTTAAAATACGTTCTAAATTCAATTTTCTCATCAACAATTGACCCTTAGACACTTAAAGAACTGTATTCAATATGAAAAACAATTTTACCATATAAAAGAATGTACTGGCGTCCATCGTCCTTAACGATGCATTTTTTCAAAAAAAGTTAACATATATTTTTTTTTGTAAATACAATAACATATCTTAAAACAAAATTTCATAAATATTCTTTTACCCATTTTTGAAAACTCCAAAAATTTTGGTTTTAAAAAATTATGATTTTGTATTGAAAATTTCATCGGAATCAAACCAGTCATTTAAGAATACCTAAGTCAAATGTGAAAAAATGGTTATGGTACAGCTAAACGTGATCTATTTAAAAAGAAACGCAACTAAAAAAAAAAGCAATATATTTTCCAAAACTGGCGTAATGACAGGTGTCCTTAAGAAGAGTCTCCTAAAAATACCACACATCAAAGGAGATGGCACATTTTTCTATGGAGCTTGGGCCCAGTGTGTTCACTAACGAAATTGGTATCAAATGAAAGGTGACGGTAAGCACATTACGTGGTAAAATATTTTCAAATTCGTTAGTGGGGTTTTGGAGATATTTGAGTTTGAAGTTTCGGATTTCACAATCAAGATTTCAGCTAATTTTTCGAACAATTAATCGTAAAATACGTAATAATGGGTGTACAGAAATAATATTGGTATCAAATGAAAGGTATTTCTCTTGTCTATAAATCTGTATCAAAAGTTTTTTTCTTTATTAAAAAAAAATAATACATATTAGGTATTTACTTCTCAAAAGGTGAATTTTTTAAGCGAGGCATTTGGCACATCGAAATATCAAAATATTCAGTGGTGACATGCACTTTTTTTTGCAATTTTTCGATAGCTTAATGTGTTACCTTTAATTCTATATATAAAATAGTTCTTTAAAACATACAAAAACCTTATAATAAGCAAAATACACAAAAACGCGCTGAAATATGCCTATTAAATAATAAGAATAGAAACTATAGTTCAGTCAATTTGGAAAAATCTGGAAAAGGCTATGACGTCAGCTAAGTTTGAATGCAGTATTGAAGAGGGGTTTATCCCAAGTACAAATCTCAGATTGCGTATTGTTTGGTCTTGTGGGGCGAATGCCATTTTGAAAAACGCATATGTCTCAATATCTCGAGAACGACTGGTCGGACAGAAAACTAGAAAAGACTTTTTAGATTGGAAATTAGTTAATCTTTCTTTTTCTAGTACATCATTTTTCTCTAGGAGTTATAATTTCAGAGTTACACTACCGAAAATTGTGTGTTTTTTGATATTTTAAATATTTTAAACAACCCTTAGAGTTAAGTGCGGAATTACTGAGAATGAGATACTTTGCGGTTCTGTTACTCTGAAAGTATAACTCCTAGAGAAAAATGATGTAGTAGAAAAAGAAAGATTAACTAATTTACAATCTAAAAAGTCCTTTCTACGCATTCAACGATTCATTGTTCGAAAAAATAGCTGAAATCTTGATTTTGAAATCCGAAACTTCAAACTCAAATATCTCCAAAACCCCACTAACGAATTTAAAAATATTTTACCCACGTAATGTGCTTACCGTCACCTTTCATTTGATACCCATTTCGTTAGTGAACACACTGGGCCCAAAAATGTGCCATCTCCTTTAAAGTGAAGTAATTTTAAGTATTAGTTGCTGATACAGACCGACAAAAACCTCAGTTAGTAATATATTTTGTGACCTTTCCAAAAGTCAATTGACCTCAAAAACTAACGACTGCATCCATTTTTTGTTTTGCAAATCAAGAATCACCATTCTCTCTTAAATCTCATTACAATTACTAATTTGCTTAATAGTTTTTCTTATTTCCCCAAAATACCAAACACCAATAATTTACCCTATACATTTGGAATGTGGTACACACAAGAAAAAATAAAAGCAAAATTGTTGTTTATTCGCCGATATGGTGTTTATTTGGAACTCTCAGTTTTATTCAAAACGTTGTCTGAATGCGGTGCGGTCGGTGTTGTATATCGTCCGTCGTGTGCTCTATCGCTTCTGTCACTCATATAGATTTGCCAAGAGGAAAATATTATACCTACTACCCGAACCATCACTTTGGGGGCTCTATGAAGTTCGACCTTTAATACAGATAACAAAAATAACATCTATGAACGTCGTCGGACAATTCGTATCTCTCGAAAGCAAACAAAATCAAAACAAACAAACAACTTGACGTGTTATACGGACGAAATAGAGTCGCATTTGAATGAATGAGTGTTACATAGGAATGAAAACCGAAAATCAACTCTCATGTCCGTTGTGCGTTCTCCATCAAAAGATTGTTGTTAAAGTGGTCCAGTCATGTGTCTCTTCTTAATTAATTGAAAAGACATTCTGTTTTTTTTTGTTAGTAATAATAAAAATAAGTCATACGAATGTCACAATTACGCATACAAAATTATAGTTCGTTACGTCTAAAAAGTGCGTAAGATTTTGACAAAAATCAATTTAGTGCAATAATATTACGTATACGCCACAGTGTCCAATCGTTTTGTCACTATTAACCACCACCATTTCACACATTTTTGCCTTAATCAAAAGCCAGTTACAGGTTGGTGAGACGTGTAAATGACGCGCATCATTTCAATCCATATTCACCTCAATCGGTCGTTAACATCGTAACGTGTAACGAGTTTTCAAAAAAAAAAAAAAAGAAAAAAACATGTTCAACACAGTTTACACTAAAAATGAAAATGAAAGTGAAATTTAATTTGCCCTCTACTACTACCCCCCTCCGAGTGCGTGGCTCTTACTCATAGCAGCCAGCAAGCAGCTGTGTGAGCGATGGTGATATGATTAATTAATGATAATAATCGTAATCAGCTTTTTATCGCGCAACAACCAACGGTGTTTGCCTTTGCAGTGAGTTGACGGTGACGGGATTACAGGGTAGATAATTTTTTTTTGTTTATTCAATGACCAAATAGTTAATAATAAAAAAATAAATAATAATGCATCGACGTTTGTTGGTGGGCGATAAATGGATAGGTGATGTTGTGAGATGCGATTATGATATTCACTGCCAGTTTTTTTTTTTTTTTTTAATTTCTTGTAAGATAATTTAATTTCTTTATAAATAGAACGATTTCCGTCTCACTTAACTTTGTGTTAATTGTTTTTTTTTTGTTTGTTTTTTTTAATTGTAATTTTATTTCTAATTTATTTGAGAAGAGAATACATCACAATCTCTAACAAAACTAACAAGAGTTTAATGAGCCATAAAAGTCAATTATGTATTTTTGTGATGACAAGTTAATGGCTTTATTACAATGCATTATTATACCTACTCTTGGGCATAGTTTTTATTGGAAAATAATTTGTACAAAATAGAAAAAGTCTGAGAGGTAATGTTACAAATTGTAATACGCGGCGTAATTTCAACTGAGATCGGACCCGGCATGCATGCAAATTCTTCAATGACGATAATAGAGAGAGATCTTATCTCTTTTAAGACTATTTTTATAACTCTTACTATCGCGCGAAAAAATAAATTAGTCTCACATAAAAAAACAAAAAAAAAACAAAAAACATTACCAAGGCCAATTTGATTGGGAAGCATTTGCATAGACTCTCATAAAACAACAATTAAAAAACACCAAATAAAAATAATTAAGAAAAAAAAGCAAACATTGAAATTACCTTCAGTTTTGTCGTGGTTTTGTTTAGTGTGTTTTATTATAGACTCGATTAAAAAAATTAGTCTATAAATTTAAGATTTTATGTGAAAACAAAATTTGAAAGTGAAAAAAATACATTAGGGTGGTCTTTATTAAAATAGGAAACATATTTATAATCTACGAATTTCAAGTCTGTAATATTGTAAGAATGTATTAAATCCATTTGACAAATCTGAATAGCTTCTTTATGCAGGTATTTTTTTTTTCTTTTTTTTTCATAAGTTCGATCTTTAAAGGAAATGAAAATCGTACTAGATATTACGGTTTAAAAATGTTGGATTTACTCTGTTCTTAAATATTATCTTTTGAAGTTTCAATAAAAAAAAGTTGATTTAAAAAAAAAGTGTTTTGAGTTTCTTTCCCATTTTTCATTAATCAACCAATGTTTTAAAAAAGATATTCAAATTTTAAATTTTATTTAAATCCAAAAAATTTTATTTGAATGCTTAATCATAAAAAAATGTATTTGAAACCTAATAGTCATTTGGAAGAAAATGAAAAGTGTGTATAGCTCAAAGTTGTGAGAAAAAAAAAATGTTTGAAAAATTTCTTGATTTACATCGTTCTTCAAAGTTATGGAATTTTTAACCCCTTGTAAATCTGAGAACGAAAAGGATTTGCAGCACTGGCAAGCCAATTTTTTTTGTCCAAGGAACTTATTTAAAAATTTTAAAATAAATTTGTCCCGCAATTCTGGCTGTCTGTGGATTGACATAGGTACTTTAATTCTCGACAGAATTTAGAAAAAAAATTTAACTCAAAGTATTATTTTAACTAGGGCAAGTTAAGGATTCAGAAAAAATCGAACCCGAGATGACAATCAGACATGATATTACAATGATGGAGAATGCCAAAAAAGGTGGCTCCAGCAATTCTGTCTGTTTGTTTGTCTGTAAGTACCTCGAGTTACAGCCTAAACTACTCGAGCGATTTTCTTTAAACTTGGTAGTTTTAGGTGATTCCCTAGAGGACAAATTGAATTTTTTTTTAAGCCCAAAACTAACAGTACCTGCCATTTAACGGAAATAGAAAAATTAATTTTTTTTTCAAAAACGTCTCTAACGTCATTTATTAAAATTTTTGTGTGTAGTGTAATGCATCAGAGCCAACTTTTGAAGGTGCAGGGTCATAAGTCCACGGGCCAAAAGTCCATAATGGACTACTGACTCACTTGGGTGGGTTATAGGTCCACAAATCAATTATGGACTTACAACCCACCCAAGGGTGTCAGAAGCCCACAAAAAAGTGAGCCAGAACTCCATAATGTCGAAAAAGATGTGAAAGGTGCTTAAGGAATATTAATTTGTAAAGAATGTTTAAACGTTAATTTTTTTTCAACAATATTTGTAAATTGATTTTTTAGTTTTTTTTTTTATAACTTTTTGAAAATTTTATGTTTTTTTTTTTCTTAACTGACTCGAGTTTTGTTTGTAAAGCTTATTGAAGAAATTTTCGAAAATTCGCACAAAGCAAAGAAGAACAAAATTTTGTTCAAAAGACGACTAGTTTGGAGTCTCATAGTGATAATCGCCACTTATTTGGGGAACTATCTTGCAAACAAAGCGGCCTAATTAATTATCACATGGAGGTTAAAAACAAATAAATCCCAATTAATTGGCGGAAGGCGAAGCGGAAAAAAATTTGCTTACATGAGAATCTATTCAAATTGCACAAATTCGCGCGAATTTTTATTTTCACACCTCAAAATTGATTCTCTCGTGGGCAAAATTTTTTTCCGCTTCGCTTTTGGCTTGTGCAATTTAAATAGATTCTCATGTAAGCAAATTTTTTTCCGCTTCGCGTTTACCGAGTTATAACATAAACATCTTTGGTATGCGGTATTATCATAAAATTGCCAAAACGGGATTTTACATTTACAAGTTTTCAATGTTTATTCAAATGTTTTAAAAAGCTTTTGAATAATTGTATATTTATAAATGTTGAAAATTGAAGTAAAACCAATTTTTGAAAGTTGGTCTTATTTCACTTGGACTAATTTCATGACACCAATTGAACATTTAATGAAGAAACTTTCGAAAATTGACGATTGTTCCAGTTTTGAATACTTATTAAATTAATTTTCTAAAATTCACTCGAATTTAAAAGATATTTGATCACTTTTTTTATAAATGTTTTGGAGAGATATTGGGAAAAAAATTAGAATATGAGAACTCAGCCGCAAAATGAATTTTTGCTTTCCTAATTGGTTATAAATTTTTAATCGATGGGCCAAAAGTCCACAGGAATTTTGTGTGAACTTTTGACCCACTTGGTTGGGTTGTAAGTCCATAATTGATTTATGGAGCTATGACCCACACAAGTGAGCCAATAGTCCATTATGGACTTTTGGCCCGTGGACTTTTGACCCTGCACCACTTTTGAAATAAAAAAAATATTTCTTGTACCGTTATTAATGGTTGCCATAGAACGGTTTTTTTTTATTTATGAGTTTTTTGTACACGACATAATCGATTTCAACCAAAATTTTTTATACAGAGACGTTTAAATAATCGTTATATAAAAAACTTACAAGATTTTTTTTTAAATGCCAATTTTTTAAAAACAGGTTGATGAATTTTTTCGAAATTTCGTTTTTTTTTTATAACGAATAATATTTTCTTACAAAACGGTTTTTATTTTTTTTTACATTTCTTTTGAAATTCTTAATCAAATTTAAAATTTTTTCTGTAAAAAGTTTTAACATTAGAAATACTTTTACCATAAGAAAAAGTACTTGCATTTTATTTATTTTGTATCTTTTTTCCTCGTTGCAAATTATGTAAATCCATTACATCTTGTTTACAGAAAAAGGTAACGACTAATCGGTTAAAAGAGGATAATAGTCGAAATATCGAACAATTCTTTTAATTTTACATCGCTTTAATTTTAGTGTTAAATTTTCATTATCTTACACTGGAGAAGGCCAGACCCAATGCATGATAGAAAACATGCCATATGCTAACACGGGTATAATGACTGACATTCTGTTGTTTTCTTTATAACATGAATGATAACAAATCTATTCACTCAGGTATTTATAAAAAAAAATGCAGCGATTGCATCTGGTTTAAAATGTTGTGACGCTCTATCAGTATATTTTTTTTATTTTCAATGTCAATATAAAATGCTGACCGCTGAACTGTTACAACACTGAGCGGTGTAACTTTGATATTGAAAAAAAGCGAGGTTTTAAATCAGTATCTGTGTGAGTAAATGACTGCTTGTTTACGAATTAAGTTAAAGAAACATATTTACTTGAGACCGGTGCCTACGAACTTAAGCTTGAGAAATGTATTTATATTTTAAAATACTTTCTATCTATCTTTCTATGAATTTATCTCAGAGACTCATAAATCAAACATAAGTTCTTTTCATATTTATGCAGATAGGTGCAAATAAGACTAAACTGGTATTTATATTCGTTAACTGAACGATTGTAATAAAATGATTTGCAATTATTAATAACTTTGTAGAACTCGTTTTTGAAATCTAAAAGCACGATGTAATCAATTGTTCAATATAAAAAGAAATACACGAGTTAATACACTCCAAAGCAAAGGTCAAGGTTGATATTGCAAAAGCATTGAATTAATGGCAAGATTAGAAATACACTTGAAATTGTTTTAATTTTTACTCCTCAAAATCAATAATATCCAAGTAACGGGTTGGTGTCTCTGATCAAGTTTTTGGGCAGATATAAATCTCCCATTTCAACGACTCACGGTTGTCAAAAAAAAAGGACAAGTCGTGGCAATAATACAAAATCGGATGTTCTATCTTGACTGTTTTTTTGTATTTCTAATAGAAATATAAACAGAGCTTCAAAAACAGCAGACAAAATTATTTTTTGATAGCTAGTTTAATTTTTAGAGCTTTACAAAATTGGTAAATTTTTGTTTTTTTTTTTAGAGAAAAAAAAAAACAAAATTCTTTATTTTCTTTTTTTTGCGATTTAATATTTACCTAATATTTTTTCAATATTTGCTGGTTGTTTTGCTTTTAATTAAATTTAAAAAATAATAATAATCAAAAAAGAAGCAGCAGTTATCATCTATTAATATCCCCATTGAAATACAAAAAACGGACATTGAAATACAAAAAATATTTGCATTCCTTTAAGTTTTTTGGTAAGTCAAAAATTTTCTTACCCATAAACTTACCAAAAAACTTAAAGGAATGCAAATATTTTTTGCAATTTGCCATGAAATCCAAACGAACATAAGATTTTTTTGCATAGAGAATATTCACCAAACATGTTGAATTCATGTTAAAAAAGGGTATTTTTGATTTTCTAACGGTAAAATCTCAAAAACGTGATGTGATAGAATTTTTCTGACTTCGGATTCGTGTTCAGCATACGAAAAACCATTAGAAAAGTATACTCTGACTTCTATAAAAAAAAACTTTTCGATTAACGAAATCGAATTGGGCAGAAAAAATGAATGGATTTAGATTTGAATATCTGAAGATATAAAAATGATGGCAATTTGATTTAAACGCCGTTAAAAAGAGGCTTATTTCTTCTAAAAATAGAGTCATTATTTGAGTTTCTACTGTTATTATTAACAGAGTTACTAACAAAAACGTGAGTGAAAGTACGTAAAAGTACGTTTTTTCATAACTAATTAAGCTCCTAAAAAACGAATAGCTCGATAGAAATTTTAAAAAAAGCTTTTTTCTTACTATTTAGACCCCAAGAAACATTTCTACTTCGAGTAATGTCGCGTTCAAACGACCCGTGCACTGTTGTGATCAGGTGGTCATAGTTTTTGTTTTTAACAAAATTTGCAAAATTATATAAAATTGTTTTTTCTGTCAATTTCTTTTTCCACAAAAATCTTTTTTCGGTCAATGATTACGAAACACCCTGTGAAACAATTTTCTTGAAATTCCAAGGAAGTTTCCTTCAAATAAAAAAAAACTGCACCGTTATCTTAATGCGCTCAAAAGTTGTGATTTTTGTAACGAAAAGAGTCATTTGTTTGTTTTAATGACCCGGTTTTCTTCCACTAAATAGTTAAAACAATGTGGACAAATTAGGTTATTCTCTTCTACTGCCCTGATTAGACTTTGCATTTTTTTCACAGTTTATTAATAAATCTCTGCTGATTTACTTATATGCTGCTTGAAATCTGCAAAAAGTTGAACTCTAAAATGCTAAATTCTTTAAATTCCTTATCTCTGATCATTAAATTAATGATTATCCTGCTCCATTGACGCAAATTGTTGCTGTTTTTTTGCTTCAACGTATTTTTTTGACGTTTGTAGAAAAGAATTCAATAGCGTCAAATACGACTACTTTGTGTGTCTAATTAACTGGCACATAAAAATTAAACCTACCAACTGAATATGTCAACTTACTTTATGTTTGTATGATAATATGTTACCCTACAATAAAATCTTTCGATAGAACTTTTCCGCATAGTTCACACTTTTTTTAAACTAATTAATGATCATCACGTTTATCGATCAATCAATAAAAAAAAAAAACATATAACACGCGGTTTTGAGTATGCGCTGTAATAAGCACGTATACTAACAATCCAGTTTGAGTTTTTCCCCCTCACTCAATTATAATTATAATTAGAGAGAAATTTTTTTTTAACTAATGTAATTTTAAATTCATCTCAAGTGAAAAATATGAATACAAATTGCTATATCGCGTATACCTAGCTACTTTAAAATTCCACAACTTCTGTATTGACATGCAAAAAAAAACCACAATGAGAAGCTTAATTAATAAATTACTTAATTGCTAACAATATTGTATACATTTGCAAGCAAAAATATAGTTAATGAATCTACAATTTGTATTCTATTGTGCAGGTAAAATAAATTAAATTAAGATGCACTAATAAGTCTCAGGTACTTGTTCGTTTAGTTAAGGCATTCAAAAACTGAAACAATTTATATCCGCAATCAAAATGATATGATCGTCTGTCAAATTTAATTTGCATAATCGGTATCAGTTAGTGAAATAATCGATATTAATTTCAAAAGTAATAGAATGTTTTGTTTAAAATTGGCGAAAAACTGCCGCAAACAGATTTCCTAGGGGGCATTTTTCGGTCACAGAAGGTGTTAGAGTATTCCCACTCTAACTGATTTCACTGATTTAATTTTACTAAAGATGCTTCCGTAGTGAACACCATATTGTAAAAAATCATTTTTTTAATGCATCTGTTTTTTATTACAGATTTTGCAAATACAAAATTTTGCAACTCAAAAATATTTGCATTAAAAAAAAAAATATTTATTGCAAATAAAAAAAAATTGCATTAAAAACAAATGTTATTGCAACTGAAAAATATTTGCTTTAAAAATAAAATTTTTATTGCAAATAACAATAAAAAAAAATTATATGCAAATAAAAAAATGCATTAAATATTTTTTTTTTTTACTATTCGTCGAATTTACAATTTTGACTATTTTTGGCTTTACATTTTTTAATTTTTTTTTCATTGCAATAAAAATTGTTTTTTCAATGCAAATATTTTTTAGTTGCAATACAAATTTTTTTATGTAATTTTTTTTTATTTGCAATAAATATTTTTGACGGGTCAAAATCCTGATTTTCAAAATTCTGCTTATTTCACGAAAATTCTGTCTTTCAAAATTCTGCCAGCATATACATATTTAAGCAAAACGATTCTGCTAATTTCATATTAGCATATGCGTTTTCTTAACAAAAATACCTACACGTCATTAAAGTATTTCAAGATTTAACTTCGCTAATATTTTTCCAAATCCATAGACTGACTTTCTTGCAACACGCATCTATATACCGTTAAAACTATTTACAAACGATTTTCCTTAAGTTAGTAAATTTTTAATTATTTTGCTAAGATATTTAACATAGAAACCTTTCATTAATATTTTTAAATTTATTGATTCATAAAAAAAAATTAATATTAAAAATAATGACAAAGTAGTACCTAATCAATTAAGCATACAATTTTGCGAGAAGATGATTTTACTTATGTAATTCTGCAAAAAAATTAAAAAAGGTTTTGGAAAATTTTTAAAAAGTGCGCGCTTTTAACATTTTCCAAACCATTTATTTGCTGGCTTTTACTTGATGGAATTTCTTTATATTAGAGCAAATCATTTTTTTTTTTATTTTTAAATTCCACTTTGTTGTTTTTATTTATAATTTAAGCGTGACAGATGCTGTTCCATTATACAGTACAGTCTTCAGACTGAGTGTCTGTCTAAGTAGCATGGCCCAGTCTCTAGATAACTTGTTGCTCAACGAATTTGAAAGCCTCCTACCTCGCAGCACTAAAACATAGGGAGAGCAGTCCATTACCAAGAGGTAAGAGATCAAGTCTTTGATCTTTCTTGATTCTGAGATTTTGTATATGTCACTGAAATTTTTTGTTGTTAAGGTCGAAAACCTTTAGATTTGGTTTCTAAATATGTACAACTCAATAATGTTTAAAACAAATTTCTGGGATTAAAAACCTTACTTAAATCCCCTTTTTATTTGTTTAATTTCATCAATATAAATCAGTGCTGATAGAGGAGTAACTAAAGATCAAAAATTGGCAATATTAGGGAACCCGGCCGAACAGCTTAGATTTAGATGATCTTTTTTTTCAAACGTCGGTAATTAAAAATGCTTTAAAGTCTATAGATTAAAAATTGCCGGTGTTGCCGTTTTGATTTTTTAAATTTAATTGAAGATTTTTGGGAACAAAAAAATTTTTCTTAAATTTCATAAATTAATTGATGCCAAAAGATTGTCTAGAAAATTCAAGAAAAAAAAATATATGGGAGTGAGGGACAATCTTCCATCGTTCAAGCGATAGATGCAATTTTCTTATTAATTGACTTCAAACACAAAAAAAAAAATATTTTAACACAACGGCAACACCTACAATATTCAAATATACATTTTTTAAAAGCTAGAAGCTTAGTCATATATGTAAAATTAAAATTAAGTTAATTGAATGGACGGCTTTTGAAAGAGTGGTAACTCAGATTTTTGAAAAAAAAAATTATTGAAAAAATTTTAACATGTCGTTTTTTAAACTTGGTCGTAATATAAAATGCATTTATTTTCAAATTTTTTTGGCCGCATTTATTATGATTTCAAATTATAAAAGGAAATGTCAATATGTATTACGGTTTATGAAAAAAATTAAAAAGTATTTCATTTTCGAAGAACTTTTTTTAATAAAAGTTTTGAAAAAAAAATGTAACTTATTTTTTTTTTAAAGTTCAACATCTAAACATAAAATTATTTTTTATTCATTTAATAACCCTTACTGTTGAAAGTTAAATAGCTAAAATTTAAAGTTCCTAATTACCACAGTCTTTGAGAAAATTAATTATTTCAATGCAAAAATGCAGTTTTAATAAAAAAAAAAACCATTGAAATTTAAGTAATTTTTCATTTTTTTTTTTTCAAAAGTGTGATATATTTTACCTTTCTTGCTTCGAAATTTAACTGATAATATTTATGGCCAAAAATTTTTTTAAAATAAATTCATATTTTATTAGAAAAAGTTTGGAAAAAAGTCATTTTAAATTTTTCTAATAACATTTTTTTTTTAATTCTGAGTTTGAGGACCATTTTTTCAAAAAGTCTTGATTAAATTTAGTGGATTTAAATTTAAGAGATAAGAATGAGCTTCTGGCTTTTTAAAAATGTATTTTAAAATATTGTAGGTGTTGCCGTTGTTTTCAAAATATTTTTTTTGTGTTTGAGGTCAGAATGTTAGAAAATTGCATTTATCGGTTAAACGATGGAAGATTGTCCCTTACTGCCTTTTATATATTTTCCTTAAATTACCTAGAGAATCTTTTGCTATCATTTGTTTTATGAAATTTAAGCAAAAAAAATGGTTTTGTTAAAAAAAAAATTTAATTTTAATTTTAAAAAAACAATACGGCAACACCGGCAATTTTTAATCTATAGACTTTAAAGTATTTTTAATTACCTACGTTTGAAAAAAAATCGTCAAAATCGGAGCTGTTCGGCCGGGTTCCCTAATAATTTGCTTTAGTTACTCTACTATGATTTGAATCTAAAATTCTATAATTACTTTGTAACTAGAAAAAGATGAAACAATAAAAAGCGATTTCTTTGAATTGTCCTCGCCCTCTGATTCTGCTAGTTTGTTTGAAGGTGGTTTTGTATTCATATAATTTAAAAATTTAAAGCTGCGTACTTGAAAGGATATTGCACCGAATTGAATACAGATACAGATACTTACAAAAAACTTTTATTTTTATAATTTTTTTTTTTTTTTTTTGTATTGTTTTGTTTTGTGCGCGTGTTGTTGATGTTTCTTTTTACCTGGTAATTGCAATTCAAATAAATTCAGAAATAACTTGTTTTATTTGAATCGTATAATTTACTCAATTAATTGATTGATAAAGAAAAAGATGTATATTGAAAAAGAAGTAAAAAATTGAAAGCAATGGCATTTCAATACGACAAGCTATTTAACATTTTGTGCATACAAATCATCATTCACGATTTTGATTGTGAAATGTGACGTACCTAACTTAACAGTAGATTGCTGGAAATAACTTGTAATAACAACAAATTTTTAGTTAGAATTTAGATAGAACTTCTTGAATTGTATATATTGAGACTAGTTGAAGGAGGTTTGAGTTTGAAATCGAATTATTGTTTCCTAGGTTTAAGGGGATGCTTTTATTTGTGGCGTGTTTGTTTAATCAAAAAGTGATTAGAGCTATTAGATAGATAAATATTTTTTTTATATTAAATGTACAGAAAAAACAGATTCTTTCCACCTGTATTCTGTATTCTTCTGTACTTTTAAATTGTCTACAGTTTCGTCCTTTGTTTGAACAAGATAAAAGTGCACTTTAACAGTGATATTATAGTCTAAGAGCCAGCGACCTAAAGTTTGCAGGTAATTACTTAGTATTCAGTCATATGAAATATGTTTAAGGACATCCCCAGGCATGTTACTGCAAAAAAAAGTCTAGTCAGCCGTGGCAAAAACGGTCTGCCAAGCACTTGAATGTGAAAAAAATTTTAAATTAAGAACTCGACCTTAAATCAAAAAAAAAAAAAATATTTAAAGAGAACGGCAACACTTACAAAACTAAACGATACCTTTTTTTAAAGGTAAAAAGTTATTTTACTTTCTGGTTTTTAAATAAATGTTTTTTGATGAATAGTTTTTGAAACAAAAAATTTCAAACACAAAATTTTGAAAAAAAAATTAAAAAAAGTTCAAACTGTTTTTATTCCAAAAAATCTACACAATTAAGTTATAATTTTTTTTCCAATTCTTATTTCACTTATATATTTTGAGTCAAACACCGAAAAATAGAAGTCAAAATCTGTTTTACTTTTTGAGAAAACTGAAAATTCAGAAAAATTCCCTGAGAATACTGATCCCGAACAAAAAAACACAGTTTTCCATATTTTTAGTTTTTTCACTTCTTTACTTCCTTTCTGAAAGACATAATTAATAGCCGTAATTTTGGCGTTGGTGAAAAAATAGAAGGTTTGGTAATTTTCAGTTTTCTCAAAAAGTAAAAGAGATTTTGACTTTTAGTTTTCGGTGTTTGACTCAAAATATATAAGAAAAATTAAAATAAAAAAAAAATTATACTTTATTGGGTAGATTTTTTGAAAAAAAAAACTGTTTGAACTTTTTTTGAATTTTTTTTTCAAAATTTTGTGTTTGAAATTTTTTGTTTCAAAAACTATTCATCAAAAAACATTTATATAAAAACCATAAAGTAGTATAACTCTTTACCTTTAAAAAAAGGTATCGTTTAGTTTTGTAAGTGTTGCCGTTCTCTTTAAATTTTTTTTTTTTTTTTGATTTAAGGTCGAGTTCTTAATTTAAAATTTTTTTCACATTCAAATGCTTGGCAGACCGTTTTTGCCACGGCTGACTAGACTTTTTTTTGCAGTAACATGCCTGGGGATGTCCTTAAACATATTTCATATGGCTGAATACTAAGCAATTACCTGCAAACTTTAGGTCGCTGGCTCTCGGTCTATTACCACGCCAGTCTTTTCAGGATCCGGAAGTGAAGAACTTACTGGTAATCATCTTTTACACCAAAAGTAAAATTTTCTTTACCTCGATGAGGTAAGTGTACCTCGAGAAAGATAAGCTAAACGTTTTTGCAGCAACCGTTTTGAAATTGTAATAAAAATTTTTTTAAAAAATCCTCTTTTGGCAGCATAGGACAGTCATACTCGTAACTCATACATATATAACTTTTTTTTTAATAGATATTTTTACCTTTATGTTTTACGGTCAAATTAAAGATATTTTTATTCGCTTTGATACCTTTCGAGCATGATTATGCTCATCATCAGGCCTTAAATAAAATTACAAACATAAATTAGAAAAATCACCAATTAGAGTGATGTCACTAAGAAACTTACAGAAACGTAAAAGAAACACAATAAATAAAATTATTTTTAACCTTTTATAACATTTTAAAATTTTAAACAAAACTGTAAGATGTTAAAGAAAAAATAACAATATTAACAATAAAGAAAATGCTCCAAAATATATTTAAAAAAAAACGCAGCACCGATAGTAATGAGACCTACCTGGCTTGAAAGGGCATCAATAGATAACAAATATCAAATTGTTTTTTTTTTTTTTTCAAAAAACCATCCCTGGCAAAGTGTTTTTTTTTTTAAGCCAAAACTTTTTCAGCGAAGTCAGATTATATTGGTTTAAATTTCATGAGATGCAGCATCAAAAGTACCCAAAACTGCATTGTTGAGTCACTTCATTTGGAGCTAGCCCTCCAGGGTCTACAAGAATTTCACATCTTATGCATCGAAATCAAAGACCCATCCGAGATACCAGTCATTTGGTGTTATCATCATGTTCATTTTTACCAAAAAAAAAAAAGTAACAAGGTCATGAGGTTATGGCACATTATCTTAGGGTATTTTTCTATGCTGCATCTCGTGGAAATTTACTTATAATTTAAAAGTCGTGAAACATTATTTGTATCAAAAACTAGTCCATAAGGTCCGAAGACTGAAAACGTTTAGTATTTTTCGAAATTTAATTTATATTATTTGTTCAAAAACCTTGGATGTTCGTTAGGCCATAAGCATACAAAACTCTGTCAAAAATCAGGACCACGATATTTAACGCATGATCTTCCTCTTAATACTTATAATATACCTATATAAAAAATATAAAAAGTTAAATGTTAATTAAATCGAAAGCAATTTTTTTAGAAAGGTATACAGGGTTCCTCGTAAGTAAATAAGGAAAATTTTAGGGGTGATTCTTGTATATTCTAAAAAAAAAAAAAATTGTGCTACAGTAAGGCTTGGCCACCAACTTAAAAAACAAATCTTCAGAAAATGTGTATTACATCTCCATATTTTGAATTCCACATGAATTGTGGTATCAAATTGCCATTTTCCAGTTCTCTCTGAAACTTTATCTGATCTACTATTAGATCTTGGTAGAATATCACATACTATCAAACAGGGGCGTATACAGGTTTTCTTCTTGGGGGGGGGGGGGGGGGGGGGTCATGCCAAAATTTTGTTTACAAAAGTTAGGCATAAACTTGAAAATGTGCTATTTAAATTAAAAATATTAAAATTTGTTTGTTTTGCATTTCGAATCGAACAGTTCCGAAGAGTTCTAAGAATAACCAAACAAAAACGTTGTGTGATTCGTTTGCTTTTATTTGTTTAGCCTTAAATCTTCACCAATTAAGACCATCCTGTCCTTAAAATACAGTGTAATGTACAAGTACTTCGACAGAATAATTTGCCTTTAAACAACTCTGCATTGTTTTCCGATAGTCCAGAATTATTTTACAAGTTTAAATAAAATCTTTTTAGTTTAATAACACTGACAACTTTCCAATTAATTGTCTTCCTAACCTCAGGCAAACGAATCGCAAGGTTTTGCAAAAAAAAAATTGCATTTGAAAATACATTTTTTTTTTTAAATTTTGTTTTTTTTTTTCTTTTAAGACGATACAGGATTCAAGTACCTCTGTCAAAATAGTAAGGACAAAAAAATATTTTTGGCGTAACAGAAAATATTAAACAAAATTATGCTATACTCTGTCCGATAAAAATTGGCAGTACAGGGAAGGTAGGGCATTTGCATCTCACTTTGCTTCACGCCTTCTGGATATGTCTATCACATAAAAAAGGTCACTTAGCGATGCCGTATTATCAAAAAAAAATGTTTCGAAAAGGTACCATTTTGTCAGTAAAATTTCACAAAAACGAAAAAAAAAATAAATTTTTCGTTTAACACCAAAATAACAAATAAAAAATTCACTCATTTAAGACGCAGGCCGACCCCACGCATGGGTACAAAATTTTGCCTGTTGAAATCTTAAAATGCATGTTAAAATGTTGACATTAACTGTTTTCCTACATACACAAAATAAAAATCAAATAGCCACCAACACCACGACAACACATATGCTTTTTTTCGTTCAAAAAGCTTGAAAAAAGCATTAATCCTGAAAGCTCTTTCAGAAAAATAATAGAAAAAGGAGTAGTTTATGAAGGAAGTTTACCAATGGTAACTCTTATGTATTGTAAATACTTTTAATAAACAGCTTTTATGATTGAGTTTCATTCTGCCACAGATTGTGAGGCAGATCGGTCATAGGAGGGTGTACTTCGCTTAATAAAGAAATAACAACAACAATGCCATGGCACGTCTTTGGTGTTCTTGTGTGTTTCAGGGGCATATTTTTCGTAAATTGCTTTTTAGCAATCGTTAGGTCCCATTGTTTTTGAAAAAGCTCTCCCATAAGGCCTGTACTGCCAATATTTATCGGACAGAGTATAGTTTAGATATTTTTTCGAAATTTCAAACGGCATTACTAATTAAAGAAATGCTTTAGATCACTTACGAAGGATTTCATAATATTCGGCTCTGATTTAATCAGCTTTCAGGTGTTTATCAGCGGTTTAAAATATAAAACATATTCAGTTATATTTATTAGTTTTTCTTAAATCGATTTTCGAGATTATTTTAAGTGACCTAAGCTTGCTTAAATATTTAATTTGCCTTTAGAAGAGGTTGCCTATATTCTTATCTATTCTCGGTTTAGTCAAAATTAAAAAAATTATTTTAATTTTAAATCCATACAAAGCTCTACAGCACAGCTTAACTTGTAGCCTATCAATGCCTTATATTATCGAACGAATTAAAATAATCCTAATCCAGCATAGCGTTCGCTAAAAATATGACCACATCCCCAGATATGGCAAAAATATTCGGTTGAATACCAACAAATTTTTTGACTTTTCATTTTCGTTCTTGTTCTAAAACTTCGACATTTTGAAAATCATCTTACTCAAAAGAATTTAGTAGAACACAACCATTTCTTGTTTAAGTTTTGAGTTCTTGGGGGGGGTCATGACCCCGTGACCCCCCCCCCTGTATACGCCGTTGCTATCAAAGAATCTGAATTTCGTCCTCCCTTTCATAGAACGCAACGTACGCCTTTACATAAAAAATCTGTAAGTATATTGCTTTAAAAGGCAAATTTAATGATAACCTCATAACTTGCGGAAGCGTCCAGCCTTTTTACTGCCATATCTTATCAGCTTTTTACAAGCGGCTTAAAACACTACTCCTTCAAGGACTCAATAATAACCTCAATCTTGAATAGGGTCAGTGCAGTGCCTCGCCTATATACATTTTTGCATGCAATTTTTAACAGAAAAAAAAAAAAACATTTCTGACACACCAGCGCGTATAGCAATAACCATTATAATGAAATAAAAGTGCCACACACACAATACCCTTCCCTCAAATATAAAAACAAAATTGCATTTTTATTTGTTAACTCTCGTGCACTGATTTGGTTTATTTTTCTCCATATTTTTTTTTAAATGGTTTTTCAGTGTGCTCAAGGGCATTTTACAATATTTACGACCATTACCATTACCAGTCATAAATTCAGTATGAGTCTCATCAAATCGAAATTATTTTTTAACAAGAAAAAAAGGTTTTTTAAAGCCTATTGTATGATGCGCCTTTTGCCTTTTTACAATACTGGCTCGTTACTCTGTGTGCAAAATATTTATAAGACAGTTTTACTGTATATTCATTTACTTTACCCTACTGCCGACTACTGTGCCTACTCTCGGTCTCCTCTGACAAATGTTATTTTTATTCGTCGTCGACGTTCATATTTTTCTCCGAAACCTCTTTGCCCTGTCTTACAAAAATATGAACGTTTTTCATTTATAAGGCCTTTTTAAAAAATAATAATATTTTTTCTGTTCTAAAAATAGTCACCTAACGAGTAACGAGTAGGTGTCTTGGTCGTCGTCGTCGTTTTTTAATTTTAGCGAAAAGTAAAGAGAAGGGGTTTCAGAGCTCTGACATAGTCCGTAAATCTAAGTAAATCATCACAACCAAGTACAATATGGAAGATGGAGATTTGAGATGGAGGCCAGGCCGACGACGAAGACGACTACGACGCTTTTATGGCTCATTTCCATAATAATTTGTATAGACTTGCAAGCTTTTAAAGTAGGTATAAAAAAATACTAATTGCATAATATTAAACAAAAAACACTTGAGACTCACGAACGATGATGAACGAAAAGAACGACAAACAGCTATCGGTCAGTGTGAAGGTAAATATTTTGTTATTGGGTGTTAATGGGTTTTTATTGACTGACAGCTTAGAGAAGTTTAAAACCTATATAGACAACACCGAACGTGCTATTATAGGCTTTTAAACTTGTAGCTTAACTTATTTGTATTTGATTTGTTTAGATTTTCTCAAAGGTATATTAAGTTTTTATGACAGTTTTTTTTAATAGCTTTAAAGTTTTACAACCATATAAGTGGTTTAATTGAAATGATGTCACCTTTTTTCCAACTTTTAACTGATTTTTTTTTTTTTTTTTTTTTTTGCGAAAAATTCCCATCATTATGTCACGAACTTTATGTCATTCCAATCAGAAATTGATATACAAAAAAAAAAACATGGTTTAATGGGCCGATTGCAAGATTGAGTGGGATTTATATCTGCATTTAAAAACTTACATAAGTACCATGAGTCAAGTTGGTTAAATTAATTTAAAAAAATAAATTGCTATTCGCAGACGAACTTTATGACATAAACTTTATGTCTTTTTAAATAAAAATAAATGTCCATGTGATTCAGACACAAGTTATCCTTTAGACGGTATCTTTGAGCCTTTGAAGAAGGTATTTATTTGGAATCTTTTGTTTTTTTTTTTTTTTTTTTTAAGAATAGGAAGCCAAGTGGCAAGTACGAAATGAGAAAAGTTCGCAAATTGAGCGAATAAAGACGACTCGCCGTAAAATAGACATAATTTTAATTTTTTGTTTCAAAAGCCGTAATTTTTCAGTAAGTGAATATATATATTTTTTTTTTAAAGAAGGTGAAATTTGATAAATTGGTATACATAGGGTGTTTCTGAGTCTTGTAGTGACTGAAGATTTTTTGATCAAGTGATTTTTTTTCACATGATAGTTTTTATATCGTCGCGAATGAAACTTGAATTTGGCACCGTTGACCATCAAAACCAAAACAAAAATTGTTTTTGAGGTTAAGAATGCGAGAACATTTTGTTCGTTGGAAATGTGGATTGTGTGGAAGGTGAATTGAGTCTGACAGTTTGTACCAACTAGAATTCTTTTCGCGAAGAATAAATTTGTTTTCTCAAATTTATTAACATTTTATATTGATGAAAAGTGAATAAATATAATATAAACTATCTTTCTATTGATTTGTTGAGAATTTGTGAGGAAATAAGACTTGAAACGTGTCTAAAATCACTTCTTTTCATTCATTCGTCATTCGTTGGTCGTGCTCAAGTGAATAGTGCTTTAATATAAATCAGAAATAAAATTTAATAAAAATTTTTTTCTGTGGTTTTTGAAAAAAGCTGTAAAAAAATGTGAATTAAGAGTTTTCAAAATTCAAGCGAGTTTTGAAAATTTAAGATCGTGCGACACTGTCGTGGGTTCTATTTTGACACAGTTTTTTGTTTGACAAAGTCAAAAAACTTAATTACAACAATTACACAGCCGAAATTACATTATATGTGTTCTTAGTCGCTGTAAATGAATCCGGAGTCCATTTTACCCCATATCGTCAGGTTTTCTAGGTAACATCGAAGTATTCAGAGACACCCAGTAACATAATCCCCTTTTTTCGATAACCACGTAACTACTATTCCTTAAAATATTTTGTTTGCTGCTGAAAAATTTTCAAAAAAAATAAAAGGGTTTTTTCAAAAATAACTCAATTGATTTCATTAAAAGTCAATTCGACTTCTGATTGCTTATTCCATCGTCTTGATGGTTTCAAGAAAAAAAGAATATTCTTATTTAAGAAGTGAAAATATACCTTGCAGATACGTAGTTATCACAGAAAAAGGACGAAATGGACTTCGGAGTCGGTTTCAGCGACTCAAAAAATGATTAAAAAAAAAATGACCGAATTAACGATTACACTGGCCAACAATTTTCAACTTTTTAAAATTTTCCAGAGAGATTTATATCAACTTTTATAGATTTGGGTTCAGTAAGCTCAAAAATAATATTGCTTTCTTGCAGCTCTAGTTTTTGAAATATTTAATTTTTCACATTTGGGGAAATATTCATATATGTACTAATTTTTAAGTTTTTATTATTTTGAGGGTTTATTAAAGTTTTCCAGAAAAAATTATATTAAACTCAATGTATTTGGGGTCAATGTATTCTAGGAGCTCTATTTTTTTAAATATTTTAGTTTTCCACATTTTGGTGGTAATTTCGTACTTATTTTAAAGTTATGCTTATTTTAACTGTTTGTTAACATTTTCCAGAAATTTCCTTATCGAACCTAATGCATTTGGGTTCACTAAGCCTAAAAATGGTAAAAATGGTTGCTTTCTAGGAGCTCTATTTTTTTAGATATATTAATTTTTCACATTATTGGGGTAATTTCATACTATTTTTTTAGATTTCATTATTACAAGCGTTTTAAAATTTTTGTTGGAAAAATTTGTTTCGAATATAATGTATTTCGGTTCAGTAAGTAAAATAAAAATACAAAAAAAAAATTTGTTTAATAAAAACAAATTTAACAAAAAATAAAATGCACGACTGAGGTCGCACGTACTTGCTCTTGCAGTTCAAAGCACTTTTATGTTAGTCTACTTGTAGATTTTAAAAGCTGGCTCTTAATTTAAAAAAAAAAATATATTGGGGAAGAGCCGACGCACTGTTGTCCAAAATGACTTATCTCGTTGCAAAAATCATAACTTTTGAACGGATTGAGGTAGCGGTACAGTTTTTTTTTTAATTTGAAGGAAATTTCCAGGGCTGTTACACCAATGAATTTCAAGAAAATTGTTTTACAGGGTGTTTAGGAATCATCGGCCGAGAACCGATTTTCTTAAAAAAAAAATATTTAAATTAAAATTTGTATGCCATTTTGTAGAAATCACTAATTTACATCTAAAAAAAGTTCAGATTACACTTTTCCATGATATTACGATTATAGAGAATGCCAAAAAAGTTGGTCCCGGAAGTCCGTCTGTCTGTCTCTCTGTATAAGGATCTACAGCCTAAACGGATGGACCGATTGACTTCAAATTTGGTATGTAGCATTTTTTGGAGACCTTCCAGAGGGGTTTTTGGAATTAATTTTTTTGGGCCAAAAATAACGGTACTTGTCATACACCAATTTCAGTAAAGCTGTAATTGCTCAAAAACGGCTCCAACGATTTTATTTAAAAAATTCAAATGTAAGTTTGAAAACAAGGTCTATCTTCTAATGAAAAAAATTTTTTTGGAAAATCATTATTAACGGTACCTGTCATAGAACGGTTTTTTTTTTAAATCCGATATTCTCCGAAACGGCTTATTCGATTTCAACGAAACTTTTTTTGAAGAAGCACTTATATAACTCAAATATAGGCCAAAAATAAAATTTCAAAAAAAATAATTTTTGGATTTTTAAAAAAAATTTGAAATTTTTTTTTGAAAAATAAAATTTTCGAAAACGGGACATTGTATTTTTTTGAAATTTTGTTTTTAGATGTGGATTAGTGATTTCTACAAAATGGCATACCAATTTTAATTTAAACATTTTTTTTAAAGAAAATCTGTTCCTTCTGCCTTCATTTTTTTTTTTTCAAAGTACAAAATCTCGGCAGTGCGCAAGCATGCGCAGCTAAATATTTTTATTTTGGATCAACAATTGATTGGTACACATACCCTATTCGGCTTAATGCATGGAACCGAATGGATTTTTTACGGTACCTGCCATAATCCGATATTCTCCGAAACGGCTTATTCGATTTCAATGAAACTTTTTGTGAAGAAGCACTTATATAACTCAAATATAAGCCAAAAATAAAATTTAAAAAAAAATAAATTTTGGATTTTTAAAAAAATTTTGAAATTTTTTTTTGAAAAATAAAATTTTCGATAACGGGACATTGTATTTTTTTGAAATTTTGTTTTTAAATGTGGATTAGTGATTTCTACAAAATGGCATACCAATTTTAATATAAACTTTTTTTTTAAAGAAAATCTGTTTTTGGCTGATGATTCCGAAACACCCTGCGAAATAATTTTATTGAAATTCATTGGTATAACAGCCCTAGAAATGTCCTTCAAATAAAAAAAAATTGTACCGCTAACTCAATCCGTTCAAAAGTTATGATTTTTGCAACGAGATAAGTCATTTTGGACAACCGTGCGACGTCTAGGGCATGAAAAAAATTTTTTTTTTGTTTGACTTTTTTGAGAAAAAATAAAAATGCAGTTTTATTTCCACTGCTTTAAATATTACGTTTACAAAGTTTAATAAAAATCGTTAGAGCCGTTTTCGAGAAATTCGCAATATCGTATTTTTTTGTATGGGAGGTATACGTTCTAAACGACATATAAAAAAACAAAAAAAACCAACTTTCAGAATTCCATAAAAATCATCTGTATCAAATTTGAAGAAAATCCGTCCACCCGTTTAGGCTGTGGAAATGTGTACAGATAGACGCACAACCGCATAGACGTACAGACGCACGGACAGAATTGCGAGACCCACTTTTTTGGAATTCTCCATCATCGTAATGTTGGTTTTGATTAAAACCTCAAATTTTTTTTTCGACACGAAACCAATACTTGCCCTATAGTATAGAGCAAGTAAAGATTGTATTAATTTCTATGAATTTTCATGTATGAATAATTTAAAAACTTGAGCTGCTAGAAAAAAACTAATGTCATTTTTGGAATCAGCACCCTCAACTTAGTAAGAAATGATAAACAACGGTCTTGAACATTTTTGTGTGTTGGGCAATGTTATATTTTGACCTAAGAAGATTTTTTTGTGCAGTTTACATATATTTTAAATATTTTTTTTGTTTAATAATATTTTTCAAACACCTTGCAAAATAAAATTTTAATGTTATTACAACAACTATTGTTCGGCACATAAAAACCAATTTGCAAAAAATATTCATTGATCTATTTTCAAAAAATTGATTTGTCCGAAAAAAAATTAAATATTTTCAAAAATTCCAAAAATGAATTTTCTGAAAAGTTTTCAATAGTTGAATAAAAAGCCAAATTCGGTTATAAGCTATTCTGGTGCAGGGTATTAGTTTAGGTGTTGCGAAACACAATGTTCAGAATGGGAATCTGCTCATATTTTCCGGCTGCCTCATTTGAAGAAATTCCTGCTCCTGTTGCTATTTTTTATTAAGTGAATTTCTTTTCCAAATATGAGATACCTACAAGTTTTTTAACTAAGTTTCATTTTAGGATCGTTTCAAAAACAAAATAATGTGTTTTTAACCCTCTAATATATCATTACCAAAAGTTAACATATGCACTAACTCTTTTTATTTTATATATTCACTAAATTAATGTTTTTTTTTTTTATTTCAGATTTGATACAACAAATGCAACACAACTTGTGTTAAAAAATATTCGCTGTCGTCCAAATGATTAAATTTTAACTTAAGTATTTCGCGTCTTAAGTGAATGATGTTTAAAATCCAAGTCTTCTAAGATTGTTTAGACAAAATAACTTATCAAATCCTTAACCTATTTATATTTATTTTTTTTTATTTGAAATTTAATGCAATTTTGTAAACAACTCTTTGAGTCTCAGTTATATATTAAAAAAAAAAATATTAACGAATTCCACTCAATATGCAAATAAAAAATAAATTGATACTTTTGTGCTGCTTAATTTAACGTGTTAGTGATAAAAAATATAAATCATAATAATAGACAATACAAATACGTAAAAAAATTAATATAAATAAAAATAGCTTTTAAATTATTGATTAAAAAAATTATTGCAAAATGAGTCGCAGTAGCAGAAGGAACACATTCACCAGACCAGGATTCTCACTTAGACGCTTGTTATTGCAAGGAGCACGAGCAGCTCGTGGTAGTCCACGACTTGGTCAAAGATCATGCGATGTTGAACGTGGTCTTTCCAAGTCAGAGAAGAAATCTGTTGAAGGTGCATTCGGAATGAACGAGAATAAGGTAAATTTTGAAGAGTTTTAAGTCATATACAGGGTGTCTGGTCCCCTGTTCTGTAACTTTATAAACGCTTTTCAACGTCTCTAAAATCCATTTTCTTCCATAAATAAAGCAAAATTTCTTTCAAATTCAGAATTTTTGAATTGAGAAAGTATGATTTAAAAAATAATGTCTTTTATTTTGATGAGATAAAATGGATCTTAAAGTCATTCAAAGACTTTATCGTCAATGATAAAAGTTACAGAACATGGGCACTGGTAAATAATGAATAAAATCCTTAAATGGCTGATAGCTACAATTATGAATGTTCTTAAAAAAATTATATCCCAATCAGTTTATAAAATATTAGCTTTTTGGGTTGGGGTCAAAATTCTGCCGGGGTCAAAACTCTTTTGTCAAAATTCTGCTTTCAAAATTCTGATTTTATTTGAAAGAAAGTCAGTCTATGCATTTTAAAAAAATATTTGCGACACTTAAACTAAAAAATTTAGGAAAGTACCAACGTTGAATTACATTAATGAGGTGTATTTTTCTTTAGTCAGCGCATATGCTATAAAAAAAAATTTAACTTTACTACTTTCCTAACTGTTTCTTGTGTAACTGTCGCAAATACTTTTTAAAGTGCATATACTGTCTTTCTTATAATTCACATCTATAAACCGTTGAAAACTATTAGAAACTAAAAAGAAAGAAATTATTTAACATTAAAAACCTTTTTTTTAATATTTTTAAATTTATTGATTTATCAAACAAAAAATTAACATAAACAAAATTGACAAAGTAAGTAGGTAATCAAATAAGCAGCGAGGAGATGATTTTACAAAATTCTGCAAAAACTTAAAAAATGGTTTGGAAAACGTTTGAAAGCGCGCGCTTAAGCAGAATTTTAAAAAGCAGAATTTTGACCCCGGCAGAATTTTGACCCAATCCTACTATCGCACCTTTAAAAAATAATAAAAGTCTGTTTTCCAATGTAGACTGTAAACATATAGTTTTTGAAAAAATTTAAACATAAATTAAAAAATAATGTAAAAGCTTTTTAAAAAAATGTCTAAAGAGATTTCAAAATTACAATAGTTTTTATCGTATTGAAATTCTTCAGGCTTACAACTTTTATCTCAAAATATTAATTTTATTGACAGATATAAAGATTCATATAAACAATATAGAGAAAATTATCTTTAGGCATGATTGAAAAAAAATATTGCGGCAACATTACACATTGAAAGAAATTCTGTTAAAAAAAGTATTTGAAAAATCCGTATACAAAAAATGCATTTAAATTTTTTCTTTACCCAATTGCAATCCATAGCTAAAAAAAATTAAAAAAAAAAAATAAATAACAAACAAACTTAAGTCTGCCCATAGGACCAAGAAGTCATAAGGTCTTACTTTCACTCAAATCCTGCGAAACAGTTTTGAAAATAGTATCTACGTTTTGCCAAAATTTCAAAGTGAGCTGCCATTTTCGCATTTCTCTCTTAGAAACAAAAACTTATGACAAAGCTTCTAAGAGATACAAAATATATCTTTTGCAACCAAAACCAAGTTGCGAGCAATGGTACAATCATGAACCCATCTTTAAAGTTCCATTTGTATAAAAACTCAAGAATCAAGATTTCAGCAAAAATTGCTTTGCAACTGAATTTTGGTCTCATAAGATTTATGTTGTTCTCTTTAAGCTTTGCTACTACACTTTTGTGTAGTTTTTATTAAAATGGTCGAAAAATTGCAGTTATAATAAAAGTCAAACTATTCACAATTGAACAGGCAAAATTACCCACAAACTTGGTAATCTTTGTTTTTTTGGGTGTATCTATCTGAAATTTTTCAAAAAACACCAGCTTTCAGTTGGCCTCAGAAATGGAAAAATACAAAACCGGGAGGTTTGCTGCCAATTTTTGAGGTCAAACTGACGAACGCCAAAAGCGGATCACAAGTGTGAAGCAGACCCGTGAGAGAGTTATGATTCCCTCGACTCGACATCATAACAGCTCCGAGAAAAGTAAAAATAAGAAGGATGTTCATTCAGGTTTAAATATAAACATCCTGCAAAAAAATTAAACTACCGACTTTGAGGCATGATTTTCTCTACAAAATCGACAAGATTCCAATATTGTTGGATGAATTTTTTGAAACCTTAAAAAAAGTGCTATTAGTACTCATGTTCATGCCTTCGAAATTATACTTCAATAACAATTGACTTGTGAGAAAGCTTAAAAAAAAATAAGAAAATGCTTTTCTGGGACAGCACATTAATGAACTGGTAACAATTCACATAAAATAACGCGATGCTAATTCTTAAAAATAAATTACCTTCGATGTCAAAAAATCTCAATATAAATCGTCAAAATGTTCAGTCGGAAAAATCAATTTTACTCTTACCGCGTCATAAAAGTACATCTTCAAAAGCTGTTTTAACTTTTTTAAGTAATTTTATTATGCGTTTTCGAAAAATTAATTTTTAAATTTTGATGTAAACCGGAAAAATTGGTCACAGTTCCGGCAACATTATATCAAATGAAATAAGTTTTTTTATGATTTTCAACTAGATTAACTTACTAGCTACCTAACTTCATGTTTTGCAAATAGATCCAAGCCATTTCCCACAAATAAATGTATCTTAACCTTTCAATCTACAAATTGACATGTTTTGCGTTCCAATTTTATAAACAATTAATTCTCTACGCTCTGTATGTATTTTTCCTTTTATATTGCCAACACAAAATTAAACAAGAATATCTCGAAATATAAAATAAAATTTGCAAATAGATTTTTATTAACATAATTAATTATATTACTCTGATTCATATCTTTTTATCATTTGCATAATTTGAAGTTGAAGTAGATCTACAAGTACCAATAAAAAAAAATATATACATATATTTAAATAAATAAATTGCCATTTCATATTCTAATTTTAGCTTTACCTTATCTCTAAATGATAACAAAAAAAAATAAACAATCAACTAAAATACAGACAAAAAAAAACAATAAAAACAAAAAAAAAAAAACTTTTGCAATCTTAACTTGATATCCATATTATTTACCTCCACACTGAAACAGATTTCATTTTTGTTTGCCATATCTAATTTATATTGATGTCATTTATTTAGCATTTTTAATAATAACAAGAACAAGAACAATCAAAACAATTATTATTATTATTAATCTGAATCAATTGATAAATCAAAATAGAAAAATAGGGCAATAATGACGACAGTCTTTGCCTTTTTTTGTGTTACAATTTACAATAATAATCAATTAAACTGACAGATTCATCTCTCTAAATGCCCCTTTTCATAAATTAGATTAATTTAATTACATTTAATAGCTCTCTCTCTCTAAACTCTTAACACAGAGTATCATTTAATTTAAGTTCTTTCTCTGTTATTGTTGTTGTCAGCAATTTTACATGAATAACAAACCAAAATCACTTATCTTCTTTCAGAGCATTCATGGAGGAGATAACACATCGCAGCAATCGTCAACACCACCACCGTACAACAGTGCTTCCAATTTACAAGGATCCTCCTCGTCATCATCATCATCAACACAACAAAATGCAACAATCATCTCACCATTTAAAGTCGACAATGGCAAACATTATTGTCCCATTTGTTATATTACAGAAACTTTGGCCAATCCATTTTATAGCTTGGACACTTGTAAGCATACTGTTTGTCGTGTATGCCTCGAGAGGTATTTAAAAAATGAAATCAACGAATCAAGGACTGATATAGGTTAGTCTTCTTAACACATTGTTAATTGAAATTCATTAAAAATGTCTTTTACTTTTGATTATAGCTTGCCCTCAATGTTCAGAAGCAATGCATCCAAGTAATATTGAAGTCTTACTCAAAGATCATCCAGAATTCATAAATAAATATGAAGATTTTATGGTTAGAAGATTTCTATTAGCAGATCCAGATTCAAGATGGTGTCCAGCACCAGATTGCAGGTAAGTTTCAGACTTTCAAAAAGCTTTTATATCAATAATACTGGTTTACAGCCCACTATTTTTTTCTTACGTATCTACTTTGACATCAGGGACTTGGAAATCACTTTGAAAAAATTACGATAGATACGTTTTCGAGATATAATTTTTCAAAGTTTTTTGTCGTTATTCTTCCCAGCATACATAGTATTCGAGCTATATCTGAATAAATAAGCAAGAAACACTACAATAACTTTTCTTTTCACTCCAGATGTTTAACCCTTTCGGTACCAGCGTTACTCTCATGTAACATATCTTTAAAAATTCGTAAAAAATATTCTATTAAATATTTTTTTAGGTTTCGATAGCTTAATTGAAAGATAATAATGCCTATATACTGGATTAGTACAAAAAGCATGCCAAATATCATATTTTTAATTTTTTTTTTATTTTTGATCATAATTTTGAAAAAAAAAAAAATAAAAAAAATGTTAATCCAGAAAGTGTTTTGTGTTTTGGCTTAGAAGAAGTAGCATACATTATTGTTCTATAAAAAGTTATTTCCTGAGTTGTCCGACTTTTTGTGGTGGTCATAGGCAGTTTATGTTACTTACATGTAACATGAGAATAACACATTAGTTTTGCTATTTATTATTTTGGAACATAACTTTTTGCTATTCACATTTCTTATTTGTGATGTTCTTGACACGATAAAACATTTTTGAAAAAAAAATTTTTAATATTGATTTTCATAGCTTGGGTTCGAAAGGGTTAAGTGCAATATATCATAACATTTAAAAAAATTTGGCAAACAAAATTTCTTACTGAAAGAAAAAATCAAAATCTTTCGAGCTCTTATAGTTTTTAATTTTGAATAGGAAAGATAACAAAATTATTTTCTTTAAAATCTATGGATAAGTTATAGTCCAGTAAATAAAGGAGTTTTACCCTACAAAAGGTCCGGTAGTTCTAAATTTTTGATATGTTGTTAGGTATGGTTGGTAGATAGAAAAACCAAATTTCCACAACCACGCCCCCTCCGCCCCCTTCAGCATCACCGAAAAACCATAGAAATCTGGCACTTTTTTCACTTTTATGCCCATAACTTTTTTCTGGTGCATTTTATTGAGAAAAAGTTGTTGGAAGACTTGTAGAAAACATAATTTCCTACGAAAATGACCTTGGTAGTATTTTTATACAACCAAAAACAACGAAGTTATGAAGCGTCCAAAAACGTGTAAAATTTCGGATTTTGCAATATTTTCAGTTTCTTGTCACGTAACAGAGCTATAACTCTTTAACAATTCACTTTTACGCAAAAGTCTTCATAAGCAATCTTATAGACAATTTAATTACCTAAAATAAAATGTAAACCACTTTGATTTTGTGAATCAAAAAACCGAGTAAGGGCTAAAATAGTAAAAAAGTGTTTTTGATAGTTTTCGACACTTTTTGAATTGTCCATTAAATGAAGGATTTGTATCCCACAAGAGGTCGGGTGGTTCTTATTCTATATTTAATCAGGTTTTAATGGTAGATTGAAAAGAAAAAATAATAGCCACGCCCCCTCCATCCCCTTAACCATACTCCAAAAACCAATTCTGCATTTTTTCATTTTTATGAAGTTTCATACAAGAGTTGATGAATATATACAATAGGGTGGTCCTTAGGAACCCCTAGAAGGGTTCCAAATCGGGAAAAAAAAGCCTAATTTTTTCAAATTTTTATTCCTAACCCTTCCTGACCATATTTCAATTAGAAGTTTATATAAAAAATCCGCCATTTACCCAACTCTGGACACAGAATATCGCCCCCGCTATAGTAACTTCTTATCAAAATAGGGCCAGGAAGGGTCAAAGATAAAAATTTGAAAAAAATAGGGTTCCTGATAGGGGACGTCGTCGCACTCAATTTTCGAAAAAGAGTAAAATAAGGACCATCCTAATATACAACTATCAATCGATAGAGTTGATACAAATTAAATTTTAATATCTTATTACTAAATTAAAAAAAGTTTTAAAAGCAGAGAATGGTCCTAGTCGTTATAAAGAAATCTAATTACCAAATTCCAGTTGACCAGTTTTCCTAAAAATCCCAGTGGTTTAAAAATCCCAAATTTCAGTATTTATCAACAATCGATTGACAGTTGTAAATCACAATACGGGTGATTATAAAATTGATAATAGAACAGTCAAATCCTGTTTGCCTAAGAAGTATGGAGAAGGTTAAAAGGTTGAGAGTAGTCAAAGCAGCTGCAGGCACAGTTTTGGAAGTCATTCGGTCTAAAGTTTACAATACAGATGAGTACCCACCCGTCCTCTATTTTTTGAAATGAAGAATAAGAGTGGCCCTTTGGATAAATGGAAAAGGAAATGTTTGGCCTTATCCCATGCTGTTATAGCTGCTGCTCGTCCCCGATCCTTCGAACAGAAATAAGTGTATATGTATAGGAAGGTCCTAAGCTTCTCATTGATATGATTACATCCCTTGGCTTTTCATCAAGTCACCACGAGGTGCAGCTACTTGAAGTTTCTACTATCATGCAACCACAACCACCCCTGATTCAACTCGAACGTACGGATGCTTTCTTCCAGTTGCGCCAGAATTAGTATCTATACCATAGAGCTTCAAAGATTTTTGAGGAAGACATCGACTTACTTTACCTAGGGCCGATAACGTGTACCTTCGAAAACCTGGGAGGATCAATTTATCTGCTGAATTCTCATTTTTCACATTCAATTCTATGGAGAACGTCTTACTCATTCATGCCATAAGTGAATGTGACACCACCTCAAACATCTTTGTTTTCGGAAAAAAACAAATTTTGCAAAATGTTTCAAAAACCCCTCCGCACTTGAAGCTGCAGAGAAGTTAAGGACCCAAATGCCAGAGTTCAGATATATGGGAGGCGGAAGAACATATCTTGTTGGCTTTATATGGAGAGGACAGTGGTCAATCTCTAAGCTCTCTTCGATATTTCAAATTTATGAGCAGTTCAACAAAACTTAATTTGTGCAAACTACCGCCTACAAAAGATGCAGCACACTTTCATTTCCTCCGGACTTATCACCGGATCATGGCGTGGATGGGTATTGAGAAAAATCTTCTGGAATGGGGCTGGACGAGAGGATGCCACGTATTGCAGTCCATTAAAACTGTACAAGATCCTGCTCCCCAAAAATTGATGAAAGCTGTGTCATGCAAATACCTATGTGCCTAGATGCATGGGAGCTGGCAGATGCAGGAAAGAGGGACTTAAATGTTCACATTCTGTAAGTTTTGCTGTGGACAATCCTGTCAAAATCGTCCACATGAATTTTTTATGAAGACGACGACGAAGAAGATCAGATATCATCGATCAATTTGAAGAAAAATTCAATGAAGCCAAATTTTCTCATAATTCACCATCTTCAACTCCACCTATATTTTCCCACCTGCTACCCCTGCCCCTCATACCCCAATTCTTTTACCTTTGTCCACTAATAGCCCACCGCTTTATAAGCGCATGAGATATTAAACTAGGTTATTAAGAAATATGACTTTTATTAAATAAAATTACTTACTATTACCTGGTTGTATTCATGAAAATGAATTCCCTACAAAAGGATTTTTGGCTAAAAATTAAAAATTAGGAAGTTATAGCGCTGTAAACAGGTAAGAAACTGAAAATAAAGAAAATCGGAAACTGTAACTTTTTTGAAAAATTCTTAGTTTGGTGGATATTGGATGTGCAAGTTGTAGAAAATTTTGTGTTCTACAATTTTGCACATTAATTTTTCACATTTAAATGACCAGAAGGAAGCTATGGGTATAAAACTGAAAAAAATGCAGAATTGGTTTTTGGAGTATGGTTAAGGGGGTGGAGGGGGCGTGGCTATTAATTATTTTTTTTTCAATCTACCATTAAAACCTGATTAAATATAGAATAAGAACCACCCGACCTCTTGTGGGATACAAATCCTTCATTAAATGGATAATTCAAAAAGTGTCGAAAACTATCAAAAACACTTTTTTACTATTTTAGCCCTTACTCGGTTATTTGATTCACAAAATCAAAGTGGTTTACATTTTATTTTAGGTAATTAAATTGTCTATAAGATTGCTTATGAAGACTTTTGCGTAAAAGTGAATTGTTAAAGAGTTATAGCACTGTTAAGTGACAAGAAACTGAAAATATTGCAAAATCCGAAATTTTACATGTTTTTGGACGCTTCATAACTTCGTGGTTTTTGGTTGTATAAAAATACTACCAAGGTCATTTTCGTAGGAAATTATGTTTTCTACAAGTCTTCCAACAACTTTTTTTCAATAAAATGCACCAGAAGAAAGTTATGGGCATAAAAGTGAAAAAAGTGCCAGATTTCTATGGTTTTTCGGTGATGCTGAAGGGGGCGGAGGGGGCGTGGTTGTGGAAATTTGGTTTTTCTATCTACTAACCATACCTAACAACATATCAAAAATTTAGAACTACCGGACCTTTTGTAGGGTAAACCCCTTTTTTTAAGCTTCATTTATTGGACTATTATAAAGATATGACCATTTTTGTAACGATCAATAGTATCGACTCTTTTTGATTTTTTGTCTATAACTTGAAAATCAAGCCGAATTTGAAAATTTGTATGACGTAATTTTTACTTGCTCAATCGGGTTGGTTTCGACTCAAAACAAAAAAAAAAAATTCGAGGTTTTAATCAAAACTAACATCACAATGATAGAAAAGCCCAAAAAAGTGGGTTTCGTCATGACTTCCGTCAGTCGGTGCGTCCATCTGTACAAGTAGCTACTGCCTAAACGGGTGAACGGATTGGTATAAATGTTATTTCGTAATTTCCAGGGTTGTTTTTTTTTTTATTGTTTTTTTAATATCTCGCTTAGAACGTATAGCTCCCATACAAAATTTTCGAGTTGTTGCAATTTTCTCGAAATCGGTTTTAACGACTTTGATTAAATTTATATAGAGGTAGCTCTTATAATCTACAAGTAGACTAACATAAAAGTGCTTTGCACTGCAAGAGCAAGTACGTGCGATCCCAGTCGTGCATTTTATTTGTAGATAACACCGACATCCGACACACAAAAAAATAATGGTATATACTCTAGACTAGACCTACCTACCGATATGTATTTAGACCCGCTGAATCCGAATTTCAAGTCCGTTTGGCCCGGTCACCCTACAGTTTTGAGCTGTGACTGAAGTTTTCTTGCAATTTGTTTGTCTTTCTTGGGTTTTTTTTTTGCATTTTTGTAAAAAATGGAGGGTGACCGGGCAAAAGGGACTTGAAATTCTGATTCAGCGGGTACAAATACATGCCGGTAGATAGGTCTGGTTCAAAGTACATGTCCCTTTTTTTGTGTGCCGGTGTAGTTAAATTTTTTATCAATATGTATCATCTTAAAAAATTTTAAAATTAAAACATGTTAAAAAACTGTTCAAAAAAATTGTTCAAAAAAGAGAGAAAAACGTGATTTTTGATGCTTTTACTGAATGGTCTATTTTTATCCTTAAGCATTTTTACACGATTAAAAATTTCGGTGTTGATTCTACGAAAATTTGGGTTACATGTGAGGCGACACCAAAGTTTTATTTAAATTTATGTCCATTTTTAAGTTTAATACAAAGTTTATTAAAATTAGTTTATTTTTGTATTCAAAATTAAGGATATATTCCTTAATTTAAGGTTTCAGTTTATTATAATGATATTTCTTTCTTTTTCTTCTTTATTATTTTATACCTACCTCGCTAGGACCGAATAATGGTGGTATTATTATCTCTTTTATTTTTTCAAAAACTATGTGAAATCTTTTTGCCGATCAAATTTTGTCAGTAATTTATATATATTTTACTTTGAAAAAAAAAAAACACAAAGCGCCTTCAAAATAGTACAAATTCAGATTTTTTATCAGAAAAAAAGTTACCAAATGCATTTTTCTAAACCAAAATAGTTTTATATATGTAGGTAGGTATATAATAAAATCACTACTAAAATTTTTGTTTTGAAAAAGGCCTAATTCCAAAGGTTCTATTAAAAACTACGACAGAATTTTTAACCGTGTAGATATTGAGCATGTAACGGAAAAAAGAAAATACTTTATTTTTTTACTTTGAAAAATCATATCTCGAAAATCTAGCCATAAACATTTTTTTAGATAAGATTTTCGGGTTTTATGGGCTCAAATCTATACGTAAAGTATAACGGACCAAGTGCCGTCCAAAAAATTTTTATTTTTTTGTAAACTAATGTAATTATTTCAAATATATTCCAACAGCTACGCAGTTATAGCTTCTGGTTGTGCATCATGCCCTCGTATACGTTGCAAACGTCCTGGTTGTGGTGTTAATTTTTGTTACCATTGCAAAGCCGAATGGCATCCAGATCAGACTTGTGATGCAGCACGAGCTTCACGACAAAGTCCAACTCGTGCACCATCCGGTAGCATTAGTCAGGACTCACAGCATAGAGATGATATTAAGCCATGTCCACGATGTCAAGTTCTTATTGTTAAAATGGATGATGGATCGTGCAATCATATGGTGTGTTCAGTTTGTGGATCAGAGTTTTGTTGGCTGTGTATGAAAGAAGTCAGTGATCTTCATTATTTGAGGTTAGTTTTTTTAAATGGTTTTAAATGGAACCCCAACGAATACATTTTTTTTCTGTTTACAGTCCATCAGGTTGTACATTTTGGGGTAAGAAACCTTGGTCAAGAAAGAAGAAACTTTTATGGCAGCTTGGTACGTTAGTTGGCGCTCCAGTTGGAATAGCTCTTGTTGCTGGAATTGCTGTTCCAGCAATGATTATTGGTAATAAAAATCATATAAATTTGTTAATTTAAATATTTAATTGTAATCTATGTTTTTAAATAGGAATACCTGTTTGGGTTGGAAAGAAACTTCATGCGAGGTATAAGACTGCTACAAAACACAAAAGAAATTGCTCAGTACTGATTGGTGTGGCAGCATCGGTGAGTACAAAATAGTATTTTATTCCTGTTCCTTTGTGTTTTTGAAATCTTGAACGAAAAAGTTTTCGAAAATAGTTTTGTTGTTTTCGATTAACAATACAACTTTGAAATCTAATTTGATTAAATTTGCAACACCTGACTTTTTTCTGGATTAATTTTAGTTCTAAGCTCCAGAATGTCGTGGAACAAAAATTAAAAATACGATGTGTTCCTTATAATATTTTCTATCGTTTTGGTGTATCTTTGTTTTATTTAAATAAGTAAATACAAGATGCTAGTCACTTAAAGTCAAATTTTAGTTCTTAAAAATTCTTTTTCGTTATTATTTCAAAAAAAAGCTTATATGTAATTGTAATCAACTAGAAAAACCCTCGCCCGCTTCGCAGAGCGTTTTTCTGAACAAAAAAAATTGTATTGAAATGTAAAAATGACTTTTTTTTATATAAACCTTCCCCCTAACAAACACAAAGCGCATGCAAAAAGAATAAAGTTTGTTATGAGCGTACAAACGTACATTTAGATTTAGTTTATTTGTATAAAATAATTTCTGAATTTCTAAAATCACTTTTATTTCAATACTTAAAAGAACTTTTCTCAAACACGTTTGCTTAAAACAAACAAATAAAGTTCGGGCCTTTATTTGATAGGCAAATTAACTTGTTGTGCAATATTCCAATCGGATCTGGCATAAAAAACTTTTGCCCGTGGCATTATTGTTTTCACTCCAGTTTCTTTGATTTATTCAGCTTAGAGCAGGCTGTATACTATAAACAGAGGGCTCATCATGAGTGCCTGTGTTGATGGATAGTGGAAAAAAAAAGAATGCAATACTTTCCACATGCACACTACACAATTAATATTAACTAAAAACAAATATACTAAGGTAAACAAACATATAAAATAGATAAAAACAATTTAAAATATTGACTGACGGTTAAGAGGCTCATTTATACCATAATTTGTTCTATGAAAATCAATATCTAAGAGTTTAAATTTTCGTAGGTGTTAAGATGCTTGCAGATAGTTAAAGCCAAGGCAATGTTATATGTCAGGAGCGTTTATCTAGTCATTAATTAGTTGATAAAAGAAATTTATATCATTAACACGAATTTGTAGCAAAGTTTGGTAGCAAGTTGTAAGGATCTGTCCAAGGAAAAACATTAAGGCAAAGCAAATTAAATTATGTTAGATTGACTCGATATAAATAATCTCATAAAATGGGCGCCATACTTGATAAGCGTACTCGAGTTGGAGTCGAATGAAGCAGTTCTTTAAAGAAAAAGATAATGGGTAGTCAAGCGTTTTACAATTTCGAACATTGAGCTCGCTTTGTTATTATGAGGTTAATGTGTTGGGTGAATTCTAAGTTTGAAATGAATTGGGCACCCATGTTCTTAAAACTAAATAACTGACGAAGCTTGTGCTGCGATGTTAGGATTCTACAACATTTTTTAATGTCTATAAAATCCATTTCATGATGATAATATGATAATTTTCGTAAGATAAAAATTACTTTACGCTTAAGGGGGGAAATCCCTCTGGAATTTTTTATTTTTGCATTATTTTTTTTTTGCGTAATAAATTTATTTATCAACCGAAGAAACTATTTTCAGTGGTCTTAGCCTTAAATGAAGCCTCAAAATTGCCTAGATAGTCCCGAAACCAATGCGCTCCGAACCTACCTAGTACGAAAACGAAAACTTTAAACGCATTTTTTTCGAAACTAGTTTTTTTCCGCGCCGTGCAATGTAACTCAAAAACTAATGAAGCTATCGACTTGAAATTTGAAGCAAATTACTCCTTAACTTATTGGCCACAACATGAACCTAAAAGTTGAATACAATTTGTACAGTAAATATTTTTTTTAACTACTTCTTTGTAAAAAAAACATGTTTTTTTTCGTTTTTTTTAATTCTAATTTTTATTTTTCATTTAAAAAAAATAAATTTAGGTTCATGCAATGCGTACTAATATCATCTAACGGAAAAAAATTTCCTTTTTGATTTAAGATGATTTCCTGGACCTGTGCATTGCACGGCGTAAACTAGAGGCGTCAACTTTGAAAGGCTCCAGAGCCGCCATTTTGTTATTTTTTCATTTCAAAAAATTTTTTTTCAATACTTAATAATGTCAGTAATATCTTGTCTTTTTCCAAATTTCAATAAGTGCTTTCAGTTTTTCATAAAAAAATATTGAAAAAGGTGTCGTCCAGAGGGATTTCCCCCCTTAAAAAAAGATTTTCGAAAATTTTGTTGGTAATAAAAAAAAAGTATATTACAAAAAGTCGTTGGAAATGGTCTAATTTAGATAAAATGCCACATTTAGTAAAAATATAACGTATTAGTTTTCTTTCAAATATCTCAAAAACACATTTTAAACACAATTATGAAGTTTTTTTCAGTAATCTGAAGAAACACACACTTAAAAAAATTGGTTTGAAAAGGGCTAGCGATTTTTTTTAAATTTTGTTTTTTATTTGAAAGTCATTACTGCGCCATTCAATCATCCATGAATCTATCGTTTTGCTTTCAAAATAAAAGTATTTTTGAAAATTGACAGGGCTTTTTTTCTGTCACGGATGGGAGTGAAAAGGACTGATTTCGAGGATGTGTCTGCAGTACATATGAGTCATTCCAATCATTTTTCTTTTCTATATTTAAACGATTTACTTTGGAGTAAACTAAGTCATAATACTTGGCGTTATTGAAATAATTTTATCATATGATTCTATGAGAACAATAGTGGCGTAACCCACTTTTTTCAAAAATGAGTTTATCATAAAAATGGGTATCTCAATATATCTATTTTAATACAAAAAAAATATGCAGGTAGCTACACTCAAAACTAGATGGCACTCAAAAAACTGTTGTTTTAAAAAATCCTGTTTCTTAAATCTCTGATAGCTCAAAACTTAATTGTATGGCTTACGCCACTATTGTTCTCATAGCCTCATATCTCATATGTAAATGGTTTTCAGTCAAAAAATCCCATACAAAAATGAAATGAAATTAAAAATTGGCAAGTGGATTTATGTTTTTTGTAACTGTGTGTGAGTAATTTTTTCAAATAAAAAAAAAACATATTAAAAGAAAATACAAAACAAATGTTCTATGAATGGAAATATGCAAATAGGTGTAAATCTTGTAAAAAATTGAATCCTGGAAAATTTGATTTCGGTAAAAAAAAATTATCTCTTTTGGTAAATAGCATTTGAGATACACTATATTTTTTTGTGTTATCTTTCAAGAATGCGTTGTTTTAGAATTTTTTTTAATTAATTTAATTATATTAAAAAGAAAACAAATGCATTTGACTAAATGCTACCATATTCTTTGGCATTTTCAAATGAAGCAATTTATTTTTTTTATTATTCGGCTTTGTTTTGGAATTGTTTGTATTTTGTTTTCTTTAAATACATTATTACTTTTTTTGTAATTACAACATGTAATCAAAATTTTTTTTAAAATAGCAATTTTGTGCATGAGAATTTTATAATGGTGTTTTATAGTTGCTATTATTTTGGTGTGTACTATATATTTTTATAATATTTCAATTTTACATTTTAATTTGATGTTTATTTTTTGTTTTGTTTTCTTGTTTTTAACTTGATTCAATGTTTACTACATAGTTTCTCAAAATTTTTTCTTGTTGTTTTCATTTTACTTGGAAATGTGTTTTCTTATTCCAAAAATATTATTATTTAACTGATTTTTTTTTTGATTTACTTTTTTTTAAGTTTTGTTTTGTTTTTAGCAAAAAATCGTATAAACTAATTTTAAAAATTAAAAAAAAAAATGTTAACATTATATGTTTGAGTGTGTTTGTGTGTTTTTTTAGCAACTTCCAGTTCTCTTTCAATTATTATCCAAATTTGCCAAATAATATGGATTCAATACTCCATCATTATTAAAATCTTCCAATGCATCTATTAATCGTTCTTCGGCATCTTTCTTTCCCAATGCAATATCGACTGATCCTATGCATAAAAGTAATGCAAGAAGTTGAGATTTTCTAAGAAAAAAATAAGTGAAATTTATAAAAAAAAATAAAATTTGTTTAAACAAATATAAAAATGACTTTCTTACTTGTAATCAAGTCCAAGTTTTTGCCTAGAATAATCAAGATCAACTTCCAAATCAACATTAACTTTTAAAAGATTCTTCTTCAAACAGTCATAGTAGAAGTCAAGTAGACTCTCGGTGTTCTTACGTCTTACATCGGATGTTAACGAAGATATCATTAAAAGAGCTATGTCATTTGTTGCCCTGAAATATAAAATTTGGGTTTTTCAAAAAATTGCTTTTTTCAAAAAATTGCTTTTTTCAAAAATTTGGATTTCTCAAAAATTTGGATTTTTCAAAAATTTGGATTTTTCAAAAGTTTGGATTTTTCAAAAATTTGGGTTTTTCAAAAATTTGGGGTTTTCAAAAATTGGATTCAAAATGGGTGTTCCCAACTTACCGACTATATGTAACCATTTGCCAATCTAGAATCACACAATTATCTTCTTTGCTTGGATCTGGTCTATTTTTTAATAATAAATTATTTGACCAAAAGTCTGTGTGTGTTATCAAACCCATTGGCTCATCTGGTTGCAAAAGGACCTCTATGATAGATCGAGTTTTATTACGAACTTCATTCAGAGCCTTTAAGACCTCCTCTTTGCCACCGATATCCAAAAGGAATTTACTCAAGTGGGGTAATCCGTGTTCAACCAATTGTTGATAGCTATCTGAAGCCTTGTCAATTTGGAAGAGGAACTGAAAATGGTTTAAATCAATAAGTTTGATGATGGTTTTTTTTTTTTGGTTATTTTGTAACTTACTGGATATTTCTCATTCAATTGAACTTTTTCTTTAAATTTCATAGCCAACGATAATGCATGAACAGCTGAGATCGAAATTATGGCATACTTTGTTTGCTCCAGAGTTAGGCCGGATGTAAAATGTGCTGATTGATAACCCATTGGTCGCATATCTTGCAAAACCAAAATGCTCTCTGATGGTTCGGGACTTGATTCTTCTTCATTTAATCCGGTATTGTATGTGCTGTGATAGCATTTTGGCACTGCCAGTGTCATTGGCTCCGCATCGGCACGTAAATGTCGTTTTTGAAATTCCAAGAGATCTGGGAGAATCTGGGAAAGATAAAAAGTTGAGATTTGAAAATGATGTTTTTGCATGATTTGAGACTTTATAACACTCCTCACCTGAGTATAAAATTTGATTTCCCTCAAATCAAATTGTGCTTCGGTAACAAAAAATCGACTAAACGGATCATGTGGCAAAAGTTTAATAAACAATTCCAATTGATGTTTTTCATCTTGAAATTCGTATTGTATTTTAACGGCTAATACTTCACTTAGATTACTTAAGCCATTTGAACTTCCCGCTGATACAGTGTAGTCCTGATGAAGGAAAATATTGAAATTATGTCAGATTTATAAAATAAATAAAATATTTGGTATTGTGTTACCTTTAAAACAAAATCTGCATTATATTTATGATGATCTTTCAAAAAATCTTGTATCCATTCCGTATTGACTAACCAGTTTTCAGTCTCAAAAGATTCATCATCAATGTCAGACATTGTTACTTGTGTTTTTTGGCTGGATTAATATGGAATATCTTTTTTTTTCACTTTTCTGAAAGAAGAAAGAGTTTACCTTCGTTGAATAAGGGTGTGACATTTTTTTTTATTTTAAAATTTTATTCAATCGCAGTTCAATATCAGTAGAATTTTACTTAAGTAATAAGTAAAAAATAATTGAAAATTTAAAAACTTGGTTAACTTTCAATATCTAATTTGATGTGTTACGGGTGTGACCTTTGATATACATAAATCTAATTTTCGAACTTAATGCCAAAATGTACAAAACGATGAAAAATTATGAAAACGCATTTTAACTCAAAATTGTGTGACAAATTAATGTTACCAGTGTCATTTTATGATTTTTACTTCATTTTATCGAACCCAATACAACATGACATATATAAAGTCCTAAAGGAGTTGCTTCTGGCGTTTTTATATTTATTGTTTAAAAAATATATTTAAAGTTTTGATCAAAAATTTGTGAAATATTAGCTATAGTCTTTTGTGTTACTATTGTAACGGGTGTGACACAGAATTCAGCATGTGTTTTTCTTTTTAAATCATTTAAAGTTAAAAATTTCTTGCTTCCTAATAATATGTTGAAAAAAAGTAACGGGTTTGACATTAGAAAATTACACACTTTACATCTTGTTTTCCGTCAACGTGACACAAGATGGATTTAAAAATAGTTAATAAAGAGCCTTAAGTTTAAATTAGCAAAAATATTTCAAGTGAAGTACTTGGTTGGTATTTCAATAAAAAAAAATATACATATGTAAATAATAACAAAAAATACTGCATAAATTTGAATAAAAAAAACTATATTCCGACCTCTCGAATATCACTTGCACTATTGCTTTAGAAAAAATATTGTTTTTCCTTTGTTATAGATTAAAAAAATGTGAAACAAATTAGAAAATATTCATGTTATTCAGCATATAAAAATTATTACAGCTTTTCCTTGCACATTTCTGAAACAAATATATTTGTGAAAGAATTTTTTTTGTACAGGGATGCTTATGAAACATATTTAAATATTACGTATTTCTCCTTAACGAAGGGAAACATTTTTTTGTTTCTCTATTCTATTGCACACTTGCAAAAAAAAACGTAAAATTTGGAATTCAAAACTTTGTTTGCAACAGCCTGCGGTTTTGATTTTAAATCAGTCTCATGGCTGCATGCTTTTGCCCCAGGTCTCATATAATTTCCAACTTTTCAAGATCTCCATTTCAAATTTTTATTAAGTTATTGCAAACTTTGTCTTTTTTAATGGATTTTTACTGAATTTATCCATAATATTCCCTTTTTATAAAATATACGCCAGAAACTGAAAAAAAGTCCGAAAATTTAGTTAAATTTTCGCGCATTTTGCAGTTAGCACTGATCTTTCGAAGCCTCGAATCTGTGCCTACGTTCTATAACTCAGTCGAGAACTTCTCGCATCGAAAAATTTTGAAACAAAAATTCCAAACGTTTCTCTATTTGGAAAAATAGCCTGTGTCTGTATCTCGATGTGAGAAGCAACCCTGTAAGTTTTTTATTCCATTGGAATATATTGGAAACTGTCAAAAAAAGGGAAAATATTTTAACCTTTGGTCATAAAAGGTCATATGGACATAGTTTTACATTAAATATCCCAAGGCTCGGTAGTCCGAAGGAAGAGCAATCGGTCGGCGAGTGGAGGGTACCGAGTTCAAGTCACGGTTAGGACATGAAAATTTTTCTATAATATTCTTTTTTTTTATTTTGAAAATTTAAGGGACACACAAATAAATTAACGTTAACACATTTTCAGTTGTAACATCTCACATTTAATGCAAGACTATCAATTTTTTTTCAAATATCTTACTTTCTCGCATCCTTTTTGCTTGTGAGAAATTTTGGCAGTTCAATCGAGAAATTTTCTCGATTATTTTCTTACAGACACAGTTTTATTCACATTTTTCCAGTCTGTCAAGCATTTTCATTCAGAAATGTTTCAAGGCGAGAAAATTTTGTTTATAGAAACAAACGAATGTGAGAAAATTATTTTTGTGTCGATTCACATTATTTTTGTTCCGATTTGCGTGTTTCATGCGAGAAATTTCTCGATGCGAGAGTTACAGAACGTAGGCACTGGTTTGATATTAATTTTATCTATCCCAACAACGTACCAAAAAATCAGTTCGGTTCAATTGTTTGCCACCTAGGATGTCTTATATGACTGGCCTAAATTTGGTGTTATGAAAATAGCTTTTTTGATTTAATTATTTTGTGATTTAGTTTGGTTTGGTAAATCCCAAAGGAACCTTCTTAGCTGTGAAAAGGTGGGGACAATCTACGTAAAAATCCGAAAACAAAAATAGTTGAACTTTATCAGTCCGGTATTTAAAAACTTTTGCACTGTTAAAAAAGTTAAAAATTTGAAATAAAAACTCAAGTCAATTGTCAAACTAGAGGCATCCAAAATAATCATGTTTTGAGTCCAAAAAAAATTGCTTGGAAATATTCACTCTTCCTTTGCGCCACGTATTTTGGTTTGTGTGCAATTAATTTAAAAAAAAAATCTGATTCTATAAAGAAAAAAACATGTTCCAACATTTTGTATCTAATTCAAATGAAATTTCCAACTTTTTTATAAAATTTTTCATACATTTTTTAAAATTAATTATTAATTTAATTTAATTCAATAAAAATGAATAAAATATGAATTTACAAAGGAATATTATTTCATTATGTAAATCCATAGTTTTTACTTTAAGAGTAAGCTTTTACTGTAGAACGTGTATTATTTTACAAACATGTAGGAAAGTAGGTATACTTTGCTGCAGGTTTTCCATAATCCCAATGTCAAGTTTGATTGAAATCTTGAATTCCAATTGCATACAAAAGAAGTAAAACAAAAAGAAACTATAAACTTTCCAATTGCATTTCTCTATACGTCTAATGGGAATAGCCAAACAAATAAAAAAAAAATAATTGAAAAAAATCTATGGCACTTAATATTATAACCAAACCCATCACAACACTGCACCAGCAGGAACGAACAATAAAAAAAAATACTATATGAAATTAAATTGATTAAGTAGAATTGGTTCGTTGTTCTTTCTTTTATTTTTTTTTTTTTAATTATTTTGTATAAGGGAAGTCGTAGGTTAGGTACTTTATGGGCGGGGTTCAAAGTTGAACATAAACAATGAAAAAGAACATGCTTTTCAATTCTTTTTCTGACAGTTTTTTTTACTGCATTTTTACAAGCCTCCTTTAAAGTAAGATATTTTATTAATCAATAAATTCAATCTTTTTTTAAAGCAATTATTATATAAAAATAAAAATACCCAACCAAGTTCAACACTTGAAAAAAAAAAATCTTTTCTTCCCTTCGGATGTATTATTCACATTTTTTACATTCCACACAAGGTCAAGTGCATACATTTTTAATTGTTGTGTGTTTCCATTTTTGTAGTTTTTTTTTTTTCTATTTTCTCCACACACCCATTTACGATTTAAGAAAAATAAAAAAAAAATAGAAAAAAAACTATCATCGTCTTAAAAAAAAAAAAAAAAATATGTGAAAGCAATTTTTGCGTCTAGACATCGTTACCACAAAAGTGCATACAACCCGCTCCTGCCCTCCCCAATCATTCTTCCTCCCCGTCATTATGTACACCATCAGAAAGAAAGACAAACAAAAAAAAAACTATACTTTCGCGTTTTTTTGAGATACTATAGATGAGATAATTTATTAAAGGCGACCCATTCAAGCGATAGATACTTAAAAAAAATTTCTTTTACTTCACTTGTATTACCTCTTGAAGAAATTCACAAAAAAATTTGTTGGACAGAAGTTTTTTTTTCGTGACCACCCTAATAAAAATATTATTTTATTTCACTGATGAATTTTTCTTTTTTGTTTGATATTTTTAATCAATTTGATGTGAATCGAAAAAAAAAAACAAAAAAAAAATCAAATCCACTCCCTTTTTTTCACACAAAAAAAAACAAATCGGCAAGATACGACGACGACGACGACTCTCAAGCACCACCACCATCGGCAGAGTACACTCGGAATATGATGGGAGACAGACAAACTGCTGACGAGAAGCGACGACCAAACACGTTGTTGTGTTGGAAGAAGAACTTGGAATTGCTGCTACCCATTGTGAGTGGAATATGAAAATCTCCTCTGTGTCTCTCATCGGTCCTTATCAATCTCCTTTTTATACTCCAACATAGACATTTTCGTATACTCGTATTGTACACTCCAGTCCAATATATCCAAAAAGGGGAGAACACTCTTTTTTTATATTGTTTTTACGAGAAATGCACCAGACCAGAGAGCGGCTCAGTAGTAGCAGTCAGTCGCAGCAGCATAGCATTAAAAATGGAAATGCTCCAAGAGGAGTAAGTTGTAAGAGCAACGAATCATATGGGACGCATACAATACAGAGTTCCTTCTTTTTTTTATTTTTATTTTTTTTGTCTGATGACTGCGAGAACAATGTTGAGAATTATTTTACCACCCCCGAAATGGAGCATAGAAAGAACCTTGAAAACAATGTTACCAATCTTGATAAAGTATTATAGTTAGTACTTAGTATTAGGTTTTTCTTAGATTAGAATCGTGAATAATAATTCTAAGAGTTTTTGACAATTTTCTTTTAAATATTTTAATTTCACAAATGTGGAAAAACTAAATTTTTCACGAAAATATGTAGGCTTGAAAATGTTTCACCAAAAAAAAGTAATTCCAACTTTCATTACAAATATCTATTATTTTAATAAAATAAAAGTTTCACATACGCCACAGTGACCCTCGAAATTATTTAGTTTTTTTTTTTTTTTAACTTTTAGTTAGACTCAACTCAACTCAAAAATAAAAAAAAACTTCACTCACTTGTTTTATGGTTGTTAAATGGAAATTTAAAAAAAGGCTGGGAATATAAAAAAAAATTAGCTAGAGAGAAATTCGACTTTGAGGAAGTTCGACTAATGGACAGGATTTTAATTTTTAGTTGTTAGAATCAAAAACTTTGGAACGAGTTCATATATTTTACTTTTTCATATATTTTACTTTACTGCTATTCGATTCACGTGAAAGTCTAAAATAAGCGTTTAAAAGGTGTTTAAAATTAATTTTAGATAATTGTTATTTCTTTAGAGTTTTTAAAACAGACGTGAACAACACTTTGCTATTGAAAGTTAGAAGTTTTTCAAAGCCAATTTGGCATGATAAAGATTCACGTGAATCGAATAGCAGAATAGGACTGAAAAACAAATTATGTATAGTGAAATTTTTTTTCGATATTTGTATGACCTGTGTTATCAATCGTTGGTACTTGATCTAAAATATACACAATAGGGTGGGTCAAAAAAATCGAAATTCGTTTTTTCGATTTCGCACTCTGAAAAATCGATTGCTAGACACCTTGAATATACACACCAAATAGGTATGAGCTTTTTATATTAATGGGAAGGTCCTCCGCTTCGCAATTTTCCATTTTTACATCAAGCTTCTACGAAAAAAAAATCATTTTTTTATTAATTGTCTTTTTAGGAAATTTTTTTTACATATTCTTGTAGAAAATTGAACGCTCTACAAAAAAGGCCTTAAACACTTTTTTCAATTATCTAACCGTTTTGTAGATATTTGAGGTCCAAAAATCGAGAAAATCTTTAAAAATTCGTTTTTTGTTCTTAATTTTGTAACAAATTAAAAAATTATAATAATCAAACGCGCATGACATATTCTTGTAGGAAACAGATTGCTCCACAAAGAAGATCTTAATAACTTTTTTCATTTACTTTTCATTGAAACTTCATTATTTTCAAATTAACAAGATGTATTCTTGTAGGGGCTTGAACGTTCTACAAAAAAATCCTTGTCATCAAATTGATTGCTTTAACCGTTTAGAAGATATTCATATCCATTTTAGAGGTAACAATATTTGTATTAACAATTGTTTTAATAAGAAAAAGTTGCGCATACACATTAAAATGATTGCAAAAAATGCAATCTAAACCATTTTTTTAATGTAAAATATTTTGTTTGTATGTTTCATAGTCACCTATTTCGATGATTTTATTTATAAAAAAATGAACAAAAATTTTTATGAAGAATCTGATGAAACCTTCTTTTTTTAATACTCGATATTGGTAAATAAACTTAAGTTTTCGAAAAGAACCTGTTCAGTTGTTTGCGTTTTCCCCACAATTTTTTTTCGAATGCATTTACTCTGTTTTCACCTCTTATGATTCGATTTCAATTAACATAGAAGAACAGCTTTTTGAAGTAAATTCCAAGCCCTGTCTTATTTTGTCATTGAAAAAAATCTCATATCAATTAAAAATAAGTGTGGGCAACTCAAGATTTGAATGTGGCGCCCCCAAAAATCATAAAACAAAATAGTCCACTAGAACCAAAAATGTCCATTTTAAGAAAAAAAAAAGAAATTAAAAATTATTTATATAGAAATTTGAAAGACTTTTGTTTGACATCAAAAACCAAATAGCGCTTTTTATATATTTTCCTAGTACGAACAACGGCAACACTGACCTTCTGCCATTGGATAAAATAATGCTTTTTCCCATGCATGACCTCTCACATGCATGTTTCATTTAATCTTTTTCTCTCTTGTAGGATTATTCACTTCGAGCGAGCGCCCTCATCATGATTCACCCTGACCGTAGTAGATGTTAAATTGTTAGCAAACATGCTTCCCTCTGCTGCTTTACGTATTTTCATTCTGCGCTCATCTGGGTGCGTATTGAAAATTTAAATTCCGTTTCCTCGCTCCCACAATCAAGTATAAATGTATTGTGCTGGAAGAATAGCAGAGCCTTTTTTTTTCTCTCTCTCTTCTCTTACTTTAAAAAAATAATTTTTAACTCAATTAGAAGGCGCCCTCAGTTTGGTGTGAATCACTAAAGTCCAAACATTAATGCAAATCAAATTTTTGTTTAAAAATAAAAATGATAAGACTTTTAAAGATTGATCGAAAAAGAATAAAAATTGTCTTGACCAGATGCTTTAAGTTTGTCGGAATTGGGACTTGAAAATTGGTGAATCATATCCTGAGAATGAAAAAAGAGGAATGCAATCATTTTTTTTTTTTTGAACCCTCCACAGCACAGGGAAAAAAATATGATTCATTCAATTTTGTTCTTAATGAGAAATTGCAATCCTACTCTGAGTATAACATAATTTTGTTCCTTCCTTATCTCGTCATTAATTAAAGAAAACGAATAAGAAAAAAAAAAAAAAAACAACATTCATTCATTCAACCCAACCACTATAATAGGCGTGACGTTCTCCATCAGCTTCTGTAGCAAGTTTATAAGTCATTGAACCCGGCCTCGAAACGAGCCACATAAACAGTTGGTCCTCAGCTCGGCAAACAATTGAATAGTTTGTTGTAACCTGAACCACACTGAAATAGTCTGCTATACCATTGTGTTGTCCTTTACTCCAGGATGACATTTTTTTTTTTTTGTTAAGTTAATTTCTTTTATTGTTTGCCAAGCAGTTTTTTTCAATGGTGCGAAAAGCTCTTCCGTTATGATATGCATGTATTTTTACGTATCCTAGTCGTAGTTCGTAGGTATCCTTCGGCACAAAAACGTGGTCATGCTCAGTATAATCAAAAGGCATAAGGAAACACATTTGACTTCCACTATACACTATAGTTTAAAAATTATTATGTACCTATAACTTTTCTCATAATATGCTGGGTTGTATAGTAGATCCTAAGTGTGCTGATTAAGTTTATTGATTTTTTTCTTTTTTACTCCCAACGGATGTCGATGTTAAGCATATGGGCTTGACTGAAATATACTTAAGGTACGGCCGATGAAAAATTATGTGGACGATCAGGTTGTATGTTTTTGCTTTTTTTAATGTGGCTTTTAAAGCAACATTGAAGAAACGAAGGTGATTTATTTGATAAAAGAACCTATTTTATAGGTATCTACTCTTCCCCAAAGTCCTTGCAAAACTGCGAAGAAAATATGGTTTTCTGACAAGGCCAAGTGAAGTAAGGTTAGTTTGAGTATTTGCTTTTTGTCGCAGCACCTAAAAACCCTAATCCACCCCCACAAACAAAAATTACACTGTCACACAAAAAAAAAGTGTCATGTACTTGGGACCAGACCTATCTTTCTATATGTTTTTGGACCCGCTGAATCTGAAATTCCGTTTCGACCGGTTACCCTCCTGTTTTGAACAAAATACGAAAAAAAAACCCCAAAAAAAATCATAAAAATTCAAACAATATGCAGTCACAACTCCAGTTTTTAAAATTTATTTTCTTGAAACTAGGTGAGTCTTAAGGGCTCATCATTAAATTGATATTCTTCAAATTTCACGAAAAACTAATTAAACCATAACCAAATTATTCACAGCCCAAATAAGTGTAAATTAGAAGACGCCAATTTTTCTTGTTCAATATTATTCATAATTGAGAACAAACAAACTTTCATTTTTCCAAGTGTTTAATGTTGGTTTAAGAATTAAGGTACTTTTTTTTCTCCAGCGGACTGATATAGAAACGAATTAGCTTTATAAATCATTATACAAATTATCCTTGATTTGGACAGCCTATTTAAAGTGGAATCGTTGACACAAATATCCTTACTCATATTCTAAAATTCTTAATAAGTAAAACTCAACGCCGGATCCACTTTCACTAAATCCCCCATATTGATCTTTACAGGTCATTTAAATATTAAAAAGCTTTATTGAAAAAAATACTTCTGGGACTGGTTCCCAATCACAGTTGTAATTCCCCTTTGAACAAAAATTATAATCTTCCCCAAATCCACTAAACTTTCGTCCATTTAAAGTACGTTTAAAAAGTTCAAATTCTTAATATTGTCGTACAAAATAAAACATTCACCAATATTACACAATTCCAAATATTTAACTGTTATATCTATCTTTGAATATTATGTAGTTCTGATAAAAAAAAAATGTTTATAGAAAATCTGTCAACTTTTTTTAGGGATTCGTATAATGAATCTATACTATGACGAGGCCTGTGATAAGGGTGAATAAGTCATAAAATAGGACATAAAATGTTTATTTCTTGCTTAAATACCATAACTTTATGACCATCAGAAATTGAAATCATAAAAAAAAAACCGAAAAGTAAGTAATAGGTAGGAACTAAAAGTTACACTGATGCAAAATAAAAAACATGTTAATTACTTTTGAAGTGACATATACCAGAGGTTGTAGGTATGAAAGAGTACATCATATTATGGCACTTTAAATTTTTCATGGACCTTCAAATTTTAAAGTTATCGTCGAAAACCATTTTTCAATGTTTTTAGGCTTCAACAATTTTTTACTTAGTCATTCTTCGGTCAATTTGAGATGCTTTTACATTTTTCACCAAATTGTTTTTAGATTTTTTTGGATTGAATCTCCAAACTTAGCATTGCATCAACGTTTTTTTTTTAGAATTCGGAAACCTTTTTCAGCTTTATTTAAAATGTTTGAATTTTTTTTTATAAATAGTTTCGGTGTTCTATTTATGCTAATTCGAATTAGTTTTTCTTATTTAAAATCGGTTAGAAATTGATTTTTTTACTAGAGAAAGTAATTTCAATGTACCTATTGGGAGAGTAGAAGAAATGAAAAACTAACTTCTCTGTTGATACTAACGGTAGAAAAATCGTTAAGCTTTTAATTTTTAGAAGAAATGTTTTTTTTTTTTGTAACTACGTTTGAAAAATTTTTTTTGGTTGCTCAGATATAACTTTTTAAACACTATCCAGGCCCACAAAAAAAAAGTGCCAGTACATTTGAACGGGCCTCTCTATGTATTTCGACGTGCTTAATCCAAACCTGAAGACAGTTTTGTCCAAACAGCCTCAAAATTTTGAATAAATTGCAAAAATATCCAATTTTAATGCGATGTTTATGGTGTTTTGCTATTTACTGGAAATTTCTACTTTTGCTAGAAAACGCTGTGTCAAATTAATTTTTCGTTCAATAACAAGAGCCATGATGTGAATCGTGTTTGTTTGAGTATAATATAGTTTCATCATCTGCGGAGTTTACTCACACTATGTTCGAGTGTTTTTCGGCACAATGAAAAAGGAATGTTGCCTTAGCACTTTCTGGCAATTGTATTTTCTTTTGTTTGTATTTTGTATTAAACACGTGAAATTTTAGCTTTTTAGCTGAAGTGGAACTGGGCGCGCAACAAGCTCAATTTATTTTTATTTGATGAACAGCATCTAGGTTCCCATATCATACCTATGAATTATTTGTCTATCTATTTGGTGAAGTTAGTTGAGATTTACTAAAATATTTAATGATATGCCTTTCTCTTTTATAAAAAACCGTTATAGGTATGTTGTTTTTTGACGAAATTTAATTTTTTCCAAAAGTAAAAAAAAAAAAAAACACGAAATAAAAATAAAAATAAGAGTAAATCACAAAAAAAAACTTAAATCCTTTTTTTTTTTAAACCAATACTTGCCAAATAGAATAAATTATAACACAAAAAAAGAAAATATGAGCCAGAATACAGATAGATATGACATGCAAAAGAATTGTCATAAAAGAATCACTGGCACAGAAATGCGGCCTTGTGTTGGTTTTCCGCTGAATAGAATGAATAAACATGACTTCTGTTTGACTTCTTAAAGGATTGACTTTTCAGTTCAGACTTAATAATTATTATTATTATTTGTTCAATGTAATGGTTTTTTTTTTGGTTAAGTTTTGAGAATAGATAAAAAAGAATCAGAACAATGAAGTCAACCATGAGACTTTTGGGAACAATATTCTTTTGTATAATCTTTTAAGTAGGCTAAATAAGTCTATAAACTGAGTGGAAGTGGTGGCGGTGGTTCCGGCTTTGGGGAGTGTCAAAGGACTTTATTAATATTGTCCTTGCATGATAAACACAAGTTTTGTTGAAACAGAAATGTTTTTCAGACAAACTTATTGTAATTCAACTCAAAGGCATTTTTGAGGAAATGTACATTTACAACAGATTTTATTTGAAATCCTTTAAGTTTTTTTTCCTCTGGTGGTTTACATTCAAATTATGATATATTCGTCTGAAATGGGAATTGTTTATGAGTTAAACATTGTTCTATATAATTTCATGAGTACCAAGGAAATGGTAAAGACTTTTGTGAGTCGAGCATAAAATAGTTCATATGCATTGTTTAGAACGGTGATTAGAAACTTACATTAAATTCGAAGTACGCAATAAGAAGTTTAGTTGTTTTTTTTTTTAATTTTGACAGCCTACCATAAAGAATAAGAAAAGTTCAAAGTAGGTATTGTTTAAATAACACTGGGCAACAAAATTGCATTTTTTTGTTTTATGAAGTTTTTTAACTGCTTAAAAAGTAGAAAATAATCGATTATTGTGAGATTTTATAACAGAAATATCTCGAAAACGGAAGCTGATAGGAAAATTCTGATTTTCAATTCTAGTTAGGTACCTTCAAATCCCTTAGAAATTTATTGTTTGTGTTCTGAAACAAGACCACTGTAAGCTAAAGACCACTGTAGCTTAAAAAGTAGTAAAAAATTGATTATTTAGATTTTATAACGGGAATATCTTCAAAACGCAAGTTGATAGAGAAATTCTGATATGAGATTTGAGTTCAGCACATATAAGAACACAAAACTAAGACAAAACCATTGTAAGCTTAAAACCACTTAAAAATTTATCAAAAAATCTATAATTGAAACGGGAATATCTTAAAAACGCGAGTTGATAGAAAATTTTTGACTACGGATTCGAGTTCAGCACAACCAAAACCTTTATAAAAGTATTGTTTTGTTTCTGAAACAAAACCTATGTAAGCTAAAAACCACTGTAGTCTAAAAATTAGCAAAAAATTGATTATTGGGATCTTATAATGAAAATATCTCAAAAACGCGAGCTGATAGAAAAATTCTGTTTTCGTATTCGAGCTCAGTACACCCAAAACCTTTACAAAAATATTGTTTTATTCCTAAAACAAAACCACTGTTAGCAAGGGAAATGCTTAAAAATGCAAAATATCGATTATTGAGATTTTATACCGGAAATATCTTGAAACGAGTTCAGCATCCTAAAAACCTTTATTCATCAAAGTTAATAAAAAACACCCTTGTTGCCATAGTTTAACTTTAATCTCATTTCAGATTTGCAACCTTTCTTAATATTTCAGACCTTAAACTTATTTATATTAATTTTGTGTTTTTTTTTTTATCATTTCAGATCTTAGTTTCACCAGTTTTAGCTGGTCTCGCAGTCGCCATTGGTGTTCCGATTCTTTTGTTTTACGTTTACGGTGTCGTTCCAGTATCCCTTTGCCGTGCCGGTTGTGGTGTCTCCACACGAGATGGCTTCAAATTTGATTTCGATGGCGAAGAAGAAGAAATACAAGAAATCCAGATGCGCAATCAAAGTGATGGCGCTAGTGTTGATGCTGTCTCCCGAATCGGTGCTACCAGCATTGGCGAAGTTAGTTTGAGTGTAGCTAGTGGCAGTCATATTGGCGTATCAAGTCAGACAACTGCATTCGGTGTGTCACATGCTTCGAATCGAGAGTCAACAACAGCTTTAGCTGGTAGTATTACCGGACAGAGATTAGAAGTTCAAGCCGATGTTAGTTCATCGGAAACTGCTTCAGCTGTAACATGCGTTAGCGAGAAATCTGGTAATACACTTAATGATACTGCCTCGACCAAGGCTTTGGCCGGCTCGATACTTAGTTATAAACAGGTTTGTGATTCTTTTTATATGAATTTGATTGATTAATATATTTTGTGTACCTTTATTTAGCAAATGGACTCTTCAAATGTTAGTGAAGATGGCGTTTCTGAACGAGTACGTTTCGATAATACTGTTTGCTATGTGATTGATGGAAAGAGAGACTGTTCAGATGTTTGGTATACAGCACCTTTAGATCAGGTAAATTTAACCTTTTTGTATTTTAAGTAGTTTCGTCTACACTAACGAGCTTTATGTTAAGACACTAATTGCTCTCAATGCAGCTGAGATTAAATAAAGTTTATAATACCGTTAAAAAGCTTGATTCATTAGATTTAAATCGAAAGTAAAACTATCAAAATCTCTTGAAGACATTAAGAGGTAATATCCATTTTGCATTTAGTTTTTTTCATTGAGCATTCCTCCCATACTTCAACCGTTGCAGTTTATAGTTAATTAACTGACATGAAGCTAGATTTTTGGCTGTATCCCCTCGCTTAAGCTCATCCCATAAATGCTCGATAGAGCTTCTGGGTAAAAACGTTATCTACTAACAGTCTATTCACTAAGGACGGTTTGTCTTACCTGCCTGCGATTTTCTTTGACATGACCCCCAGTTAAAAAACGATCTCGGATAGAAGTCATTTATGTAGACGAATCTGTCATCAATATAAGAGGTAAACAGCGGCCGTCCAGTTCTTTGCCTTGTTGGAGTTACGGAGCCAATGCACGTTGGCTCATTCCTTCTCGTATGGTATGGCAACTTCTTTGTCGGGTTGTGGGTTCATTCGTTTTTCGAAACACATATGATTTCGCAAAATGTGTTCGAATACGCAATGTGGAATAGCTAAAATTTGAAAACGGAAGAAAATAGAATTCGAACGGAAATCAGAACAGCCGTAAATGTCTTTTTATGTTTTCACCCTCACTTAAAGTTAAAGATTTAAATGAGATCAAAAATATATTTTAGAAGAGCGTATGTTTGTTTGATGGATATTGTAAGGGAATTTCTAGTCTCTGTTTTGAATCTGTTGAATGGTCTAAAACTTACAATAAAGTCCTGATGAGGAGTGTATTCATGCTCTAAACTATTAATGTCATATAAAACATTGTTACATTTACTTTGAGCCTGTAAAAAAGTTTTTAATATAAAAACTTACATGTTTAGCAAAAAATTTGCTCCGTTCGTTCGTATTTTGTTGTTTACTACGTAAAATCTTAGTAATCAGTTCCTAATACAACAACACTGCTATTATTATATCAGCAGAAGAACGTTTTATTTTAACAATTAAAAGATGTTCAACTTTTTTTCAAAAGTATGTAGTGTTTCCAATAATTATAACATAACAATACAATTTTCCTATAGAACAAAATGTAACGCATACGCCACAGTGACTCAATTAAAACAAAATCTAAGACAAAAGAAGATAAAGAGAATTTTAGGGGTGGTTTTTCTTTGTATTTTAAGAAACAAAATTGTTCTAAACTAATGCCGTATTTGCATAGTTGATACCACTTAACGATGATTAAAAAAAAATCGCTTATCAACGCGTATGAACTTTGCAGATAGAGCCTTACTGAAGAACAATTTGTTTTTCTTAGAATACACCCAAGAATCACCCCTTATATTTTCTCTCTCAACTTACGGAAAAACAATATGAAATTAAATGAATATAAAAAGGATAACACCATGTGTGTGATGTGTGAACAAATTATGCCGCCTGTTTTTCTTTTTCCAATAGCAAATCACTAGTTTCCTCGAAAGGTTGGTTTTGTCACTAATTTCAAAAGTTCGTAATTTTGTGTTTATGTAATCTTCCTTAAAAAATAATTAAGGATCTAGGTTTTAAAGAAAAACATAAAAGTCGCACTCTTAAAACTTGTGTCCTAATTTAACCTAAACTAAATGTTTTACTTAACCATGGTTCATTGATGGAAAGTATATTTTGTATCAATTTATATTTAAATTAAGAAACTCTTCGGAATGTAACGTGAGTTCCCACGTAATTGCCCAAAATGCATAATTCGTTTCAGTAACGTTATAAATACAATGTTTAAAAATATTGTACGTTTTGTACTTGAGCAATTTCATTAAGAAATTTACCGACAAGCGTTACCACCGGCTTTCACCTGTTTTTTTTTTTTTATTTGATGTAAAACTTGAAAGTAAAAAAAGAACACGGTTGCACAGCACAAGGCTGGGTTTTTTTAAAATCTTATGTTCTGTGCATTTTGAACGGAAAAGAACCACTATTTTAAGTGTATTTGAAACATCAAATACAATGGCCTTCGAAATAAGCGGAAAACATAAAGTGATTGTTTTTAGTATCTTCATCAATTTAACTGCACTTTTTGAATGAAGACTTATAATTTGATCAATTTCACATCATTTTAATAAAAATGTAATCAACTTTTCCTTTGCTTTGGAGAAAATGGTTTTAACTAATATTTTCAACTTTAACCCAAGCCTCCGCACACTTTAAGACTTGGTGTTTTTCACAATCGCTCCAAATACAGCAAGAAGTGTTCCTAGCGCACTGTAATTTATTCTTTAGGTCCAATAATGGGGTATTTGGTTTCATGCGCTTTTGAGCTTCCCTATAGTAGGTGGTAGAAAACCGGCTTAAAAATTGGGTACTACATTACGGACCTTCCCACGGATACCCAAAGTAAATAACGCTTTTAATGCAAAGTAGCACTGTAAAAAGTGATTCGTATACTGATACTGACTAGTGTGATTTTTTTTTAAGTACACCATTTCATAAATAATCTCAACTAGTATCCTTAGAAAACCATCAACAAATTAGATATAACATTGCAGAGATAAGAGGCATCCGCATCGCATAATTTATACTTTATATTAAATGTAAAAACAAAAATACCTATTATTAACTTACAAAATAATTCTTAATTAACATCTTTTTATTTTGTAATTTCAGGATCCTGGCGCCGACAAAGCCAGCGTCGGCAGCAGTCGTTCATTTCGCAGTTCCGAACGTTCATATCGTGAAGAAATCGATCCAAATAATTCAGCATCAACTGGCAAACGTCTTGCTTTATTTAATTCACGACATGCCAAACTCAATGCAGCTACACATCGAACATTATCTCTAGATTCGAATACTGGATCAAATAATATACCCGAAAATGTAAGTCTCGAACAACAAGCCGAAGAGGAAGATAAGGCTGCTTCATCTAATCCCGATATACCAACACAACACGATCAAGCTTCAAGCACTACAACCACCATTAACACCATCACTAAATCTGGTTCTCCACCAAAATCCTCCTCCTCATCTACAACAAAGAACTCTACACGAACATCGATTTTAAGAAATTTGTTCTTTGCTCAAAAAGATAATCACAATAATGCCAACAATAATATAAATAATAATAATAATTGCAATACAAATAACAGTAGCAGCAACAACAAATCAAAAAAAGATAATTTAGATGGTGGCGAAAGTAGTGCATAGATCCGATCATCATTTATATAAATTTATTATAATTATTGTATCAAAACCTAATAAGTCGAGATATTATTCATTCTCTCTTCAGATAAAAAAAAATAGAAAAAAAAATTACATGCTTCAGTAGATGTTGTTGTCGTAATAGATAGATAGATTCAATTCAATTTTTATTATTAATTTAAAAAACAAAATAACAAAAACTATTGTGTCTAATCGTTCAGCATACTATACTCAAATTGTACTACACAAACACTTAAAAAACTATTTATCCTTATTTTTTCGTATAAATTCCTATATTGTAATTATTTTTTGTGTGTTACTTTGTTTGTGTTACCCTTTAAGTAACTTTTGATTCCTTATCCATGGCATTTTTTTTTTTAATTTTCTTTTTTTCTTAATTTTTTTTTTTGTTTCTCGCTTTAAGATATTTCTTAAAATTTTGTTTCCTGTTAAGTAAAAAAAAATTCTATGTGCCAAAACTTAAAAAAAAAAAACAAAAAAACGTTCAGTTTAATTTTTCTGCATCTCGTAGAAAAGCAAAGTTTAATATTTTTTTTGCTGTTCTTAAGACTGAATTAAAAAATTTAAAAAAAACCTTAAGGTTACCCATCAAAGTCGCCGATTAAAATTTACTCGCATAAAAAGCGACTTAAATTGATTTTGAAACAATTTTTTTTGTACACTGTACTTTTTTTAAAGTTTGTTTATTTTTGAAAAAAAAAATTATAATTTTCGAAGTAAAATATTAAAATTAAAAAATAATAATAAAAAACAAACTGTATCTTAAGATAAAATATTGTCGCTGTGTATATGTAATGTATCTATTGCATAAGTTTAAATAATAAATTAAAAAAAGATTAATAAAAAAAGATTTAATTCACACATATTATTATATTAATTACAATTATTATAATTCTAATTAATTAATTCTTCAATGGAAAAAAACCTGAATTTCAAATGTGATTTTAGTTGGAATCGAATTACAAATGTAAGAAAATTAAAAAAACAAAAAAAAATTACATAATTAAAATAAATAAGCATTGCTTAATTAGTTCTTTTGTTTTAAATAATAAGTAATGTTATGTATTAATTAGAAAACAAAGTAAAAAAACACAACCGCTTATTGAAATCACTTATATATAAATAAAACACACACATACAATACATAGCTATAGAAATAAATATTATATTAATAAAAAAAAAAAAAACAATTCAATTAAAAATTTAATAGTACATTTTTACAAAACATTCATATAAATTATGTTTTTATTTTGTTTTCTTAATTTCCCGATACAGTCTTTAACGCACAAACAATACCTAAAAAAAACAGTTTCTTTAAATTTAGTAAATAGAAAATAAAGTGTTAAAAAATTCGATATAAAGAAATGAACTTATAAGAAAGTATTAGCTCTGGAATTTACTTTTACGTTTCCCTCAAGACAAGATTTCACTATGCTCAAGTCACTGCTTGACCGAATGCTGAAGATGTTTCTCAACTTACTGGAGTTAAAAAATATCCCAACTTAAGTAACAACTATGAACTTCGCCCTAAATGGCGTTCAATAATAATTTAGATTAAAAGAAATGATTTTTTTTTAAGTTTTTCAAAGGCAATTTGACGGAATTAATCAAGTGAATCAAAAGTTTCACTTGAATCGAATAGTTAAATGGGGGTAAGATTTTGCATATACCGATTCGAAACAAAAATTGTGTACAGAAATTGTTGGAATTGTTACACAAACACATTTGGATGGTGTTAAATTTATTCTGATGGTTTAAGGATGAATTTAAGGTATCCCTTCATTTGATAACTTATCCTTTTGTCGTTCTGAACAGTTTGATTGTCTAATTTTAAATCTTTACATCGACCTTTATATTCTGAAGCTGATTCTTCGGTTCTCTTTGCTTCTAGGGGTTCACGTCTGAAGTTTCAAGACAAAAAATTTGGATAAACAATTTTCTTCCAAAAACCGGCAAATTTTATAACTAGTTTTCCAATGATGTGGAAGGGAATGGAACGAAGAGAACAGAGTTATCAAGTGAAATAGAAATTCATGTGACAACAACAAAAAATCGCCATTGGACTTTGTTAGTTCTTTGCATTTCATTCAATTCATTTCGAAGCTTTTAAAATAAAAAATTAATAATCAATAGATGACTTTAAATTCATATTTATTGAAAACACTGCAAAACTAACTTTTAAGCGTTTTGGAGGATTTCTTTAATGGAATTTTTTCTTATTTGTTGTAAACGTGTTAGAAGAAAAAGCACAGAGTTTTTCAGTGGAATGAAATCCCATGTGATAACAACAAAAAAGAAAAATCGTTATTGGAAAAATCGCCGAATAAAAACATACTATAATAACAAAGTAGATGGATCGTGTTAACAGATTGACTTTATTTATTTGCTTCACGTACTGTGTACATAATTCTCACCGAAATAATAGTAAAGTCAAAAACCCTTCTAAATGGAGATTTTCAAAAAATCAAAAATTTCGAAATTGCGATGTCGGACCGAACATGAAATTATGTAATTCGATTAAGAAAAATACAAGCCGGTTGAAAAAAATTTAACATGGGACACTAAATCCCAGAGAACTGATCAAAAAAAAAACTTCCCTCACAACCTACATTTAAATACCGGTCAAAAATATATTTAAAAAATTATTTCTTATTAATTGAATTCGAAAAATGCAGCTTTTAAAAAATTACTAATTTATTTATAAAAAAAAACTGTGAAATTTGTATATCATTACTTTTTTTTTTGTTTTGTTTTTAAAAACATTGCTTTAAGAAATCTTCTTTTGCCAATTTATTTTAAGTGTTAAATATATTTTATGGTAAACAATATTAAACAAAAAATGTATTGTTACCTATAATTTTTATATATCAGTAAAAAGTAAAATGAAAAAAAATATAAACACATAAACATATGAAAATTTATTTAATAAATAAAAAAATATAAACATATTAGCATTAATATTCTATAATAATTATAATATTACATTGTCTAAATAAGTTTATCTTCCTTTTTTGTATAAAATAAAATTCGACTGTAATAATGTTTACAAAAAAAAAATATATTGTTTTATTTAATGTGAAGATTTGAAGAACACTCGCCGCCCTGGGTGTTTTAAATTGTCTGTAGTGATCCGTTGCTGAGATATTGATAGTAAAAGTCAAAAGTATGGTGTTGGTTTGATGACTGATATTAAATTTTTGAAAAAAAAAAAATATTTGTATCTCTTTATGATCAAATATCTCTTATCTCTATCTAAAATCACTAAAAAAATCGCAACAGTTTTTGTTCCTTTTTATATTTTTGGACTATTGTAGAACAGTAAGATATTAAGCTCAGTTCTTGTCATTTTTCTGTTCGCGCAAATTATAGCTCTTAAAAAATAAAAACATATTAGAAAGGAAGAACGTATTATAATTGTGTAAGTTCAGAAAGGCTATAAAAGTTGGTCGAGTTTCGGGTCCGTGGTTAGTTGCAAAAAAAAAAAAAAAAAAAAAACTTTCCAAAATAGGCAATATTGACTAAAAATTTGTTCCTTAATGTATTCTAAAAAATCCATTTAAAATGGTAGGTAGGCATTTCGAAAAAACGAATTTTATACCAAATCATCTCACGAGATTGTAATGCCCACACCACAATCATGTGATCCCTGAAACTAATTTCGTTCAGCTTTGATGTTGATTTCATTACACCCAATATCTGAAAACTAAATGATAATGTTAACTAAATCATCATTTATAAGGAAATAAATTTTTTTAAATAAAAAAAAAAAATATATTATTATCTACAAAAAAATGTTCCACATACGCCACAGTGACCGTTTGAATTTAAGCAATAAAAATTGATACAAATGTTTATTTCCAGGTGAAACCAGGAAAATAATCAGTGAGATGCACAATATTATGACAGCTAAACGAAAACGATAGGCAAATGGCAGTCGTAAAGATTAACGAGTATCGTTAAAATAAAACGATTATTGTAATTCGTAATCTTCCCAAATAAAAAAAGTTCCCCTAGATTTCGATTGCTAACATGATAACGCCCATAACCCATGATCAGCAATTCTTTATCTTCGGCAAATGAATCGGTTAACAATTTGGTGGAATCATTACGCGTTCCAGTACCTACATATCTTGGTATGAGTCTTTCGGTAACTTTCTTGAAACGTGGTCGCTTTACCAGAAAGGATAATTGGCACAACTCCATCTACTGACATTACCAGAACCAACATTAAACGCCATCTTTGATTTATTATAAATAATGTTGTAAACAGATTTTATTACATACTCGGCCCTAGCGAGGTATCCTTCGGAGCGGAAATTTGTCCGATTTCATACGAATCGGAGAGTTTTTATCTATCGGAAGTACACCTCGAAGCGAAATTCGTATGAAATCGGAGAATTTGCCGCTCCGGCGGATACCTCGCTAGGGCCGACTCACTTCGTGGTATTCCGATTAGAAAACTACGAAGTTCTTCTCGTAATGCAGCTACATTGAAGAAAACAATGTGTTAATATAATTTTTAAAACTCCGAATCGGTCATTATAGACCCAATAACTATGATTCACCAAATTTTTCTAGCGATTCTCAAGCCATAATGTCTTAACTCTTTTAACTCAATTCTAGAGGAATATTCTTGAGGCAAAACGAACAAAAATAATCGATCCTCGAGATATTAACAGAAAAGCTATTATTCGGGGCGAAGACGAATCCAACAAAGAATAAAAGATTATGAAAATCAGTCCACTCCAGTTCTTGAATTAATATAAATGGTTAACTAACACGATTTTAAGTACATATAAAGATTTTTTGGGAGTTTTTGCGGGTATAAACCGAGTTCTAAAGATTTTTTTTTATGAGGATTGACTAAACAAAAGGCCGTATTTCTATCCAAACAAACTATTCATAAATAATTTAAAAAACAAAATGTGACAAATAATGTAATTCAGCTTGTGAAGGGTCATTAATAAGAAATAATCAGCCCTATTCTGAGTTTCACTCGAGGTTAGGCTAGGTATTCGAAAGCTCTTTTATCACTTAAATTTTGGGAATTCCAGACTAACAAAAATATTTCGTGTGATAAAAATTTCCACGTGAAACTCACGATAGGGCTGAATGCGTTTTAGCAGTTTCCATTGAAGGCAACATGTTGAATTTTTTTAATTTTTTCCAGCGGATAAAAGTGTCAAATGACAACTTAAATTTTGGTGTTATCGGCATTCATCTAGCGTCATTAAATTCGAAGTAAGCTCTAAAACTTTTTTTCTAAATCTCTCGCATTTCCATACAAAAAGTAAACGACGATTACTCAAAACTTCTTCTTCTGATTTCTTCAATTGTGCAAAGCACATTGAACTACTTACTTGGTTGAAAGTAGAAGAACAAAGCATTCATTAACTGTACACTAGGGTGGTCGTTATTTTCCAAAAATTGGAATTTCTATGCTCCCAAGGGCTTATATGGTTGGAAATAAATTTAAAAAAATATTCCCGAAGTTTCAAGTCTCTTAATTAATTTTAACCCGTGCCGAAAAGCGGTTGAAGTTTCTTATGGGAATAACATGGGGTTTTTGACCTTGTCCCATCAAATTTAAATTCCAGCCAAACTATTCGTTCTAAAAATCTGAAACCTTATAGTTGTAGCAATCATGTGAATTTTTTTCAGATTTTTAACTATTATAGTTTCGGATATTCAGCTCGGTAAAGAAAACCCTTTTTTTTTAGACTTTTTTCATTTTTTTTTTCAAAAAAAAAAAAAAAAAAAATAATAATAATAATAAATTCCTTATTCGTTTATGAGTAATTCCATGTGAAAAGAATATAGGAAAAATACCTATGTATGTCATAAAATCTTGTTGTGTCATTTTGTAACGGTTCCTTTTAATAAGTTTATTAGTATTTTACGTCATATTTTAGAAAAATGCCCCTCCCGCCTAAACGAGGGCAGATAGACCCCCTCTCCCATAGTAAAAAATTATTGTATTGAACTCCGCTACAAAATACCGTTATCAATTCTTGTCGCCTAAGTTATCTTACTCGTGCCGAACCTCATTATGGTTTTATGTAAAAATTTGAATCATCAAAATAAAAAATTGCAAAAAAACAGCTTAAAAGTGAAAAAATAATTACGAAACTATTTTTTTTGAAAAGATCATAATTTTTTACTTAAAAAAAAATAAATAAAAAAATGTGTTTTTTAGAAAAAAAATAAAATGTGTTTTTCACCTTTTTTGTAATAGATCAGCTTACAATAAACTAATTTCATTTTTAATAACGGTTTTTGAAAGGTCTAAATATCACCCTACAAATGCAAAAAAAACATTAATTCAATTATATATAAAGTCGCAAGAAATATGCAAAAAAGTAATTAAAGATCATATTTTTTTTACTCTCAAAAATTGAGTTACTTAGGGAATTAATTCATTCTACTCACTTGCTAATTTTTTTGGGGGATTATTTATATACAGAAGTTCATATTTTGAGCTAAGGAACCGTTAAAAAATGACACAACAAGATTGTATGACATAGGTATTTTTCCTATATTCTTTTCACATGGAATTACTCATAAACGAATAAGGAATTTATTATTTTTTTTTTTTTTTTTTTTTTTGAAAAAAAAATGAAGAAAGTCTGAAAAAAAATGGTTTTCTTTACCGAGCTGAATATCCGAAACTATAATAGTTAAAAATCTGAAAAAAATTCACATGATTGCTACAACTATAAGGTATAAGTCTGGGAAGTTTCAGATTTTTAGAACGAACAGTTTGGCTGGAATTTAAATTTGATGGGACAAGGTCAAAAACCCCATGTTATTCCCATAAGAAACTTCAACCGCTTTTCGGCACGGGTTAAAATTAATTTAGAGACTTGAAACTTCGGGAATATTTTTTTAATTTATTTCCAACCATATAAGCCCTTGGGAGCATAGAAATTCCAATTTTTGGAAAATAACGACCACCCTACTGTACACCAATCCGAACGTCTGCAGTCTGCTTGACAATGGCTTAACGAAACTCTATACAAACCTATGTAAACAAAACATTTAAACATTTTTAATGAAAAAGACAGATGAATTTTGTAGTTGTTTTATTTTCTACTTTTATTTAAAAAAAAAATAATATTTATAAAAAAATATTTTGGCAAAAAATGTGATTATTTTTTTTTCTAAAAAAATATATAAATTTTAATTTTTTTTTCTTATTGTGCCATCAAAAAGAAAAAAACAAAACAAAAAGTCAAATAAAAGTACACATTTTACAGCAGGGAAATACAAAGATGTACCAAATTGCATTACAAAAATCTTGTTTTCAATAAGACACGTGTAGGCACATACATATTTTTATGTTTACATAGAAGTCTACATGACACAATCGTTACACAAAACTGTCACTCTTAAACAAAATATATTTTTTTTTCTTAGATTAGATTTTTTTTAAACTTTTCGCTGTTTAAAACAGCATTTTTATCATAAACTTGGTTACATAAAAAGCTTCGTCTTGAGTTGACTTAAGGAATATTATTATTTTTTATCATCTTATTTGTAATTATCTTCATTTATAGTTTACTTAAGGAATTTTATTCATCTTATTGCATATTTATTATCAATTATTTTTAAGGTATGGACAGCAGATACCTTTAAATAATTCTATATTTTCCATATTTCGTTTGTTTATTTTGTATTATTGTTTATAGTTTTGTATGATTATTTTTGCTTTAATAACACTTTTAGACAGCAGCTGGTGGTTGGAAAATACTTTGATGTGGTTTACTGTTGACAACTTCATTAAAAACTAGCTCCTTCCATTTTTCAACTGGAAGCTCCATAACTTCAAAGCTCTGATCGTACAAAGCTGATGTCTGTTCATCTGAAGGATCAGAGTATTTTTCCATATATCTGAAAACAAAATAAGGAATAAGTAAGATTTTGTTTTATAGAGCGGGTTTAGGATGGTGCTTACTCATGAGCAAGAGCTTGCTCTGCTGTAATTCTCTTCTCTGAGTCTAGCTCCAACATCTTTTCTAATAAATCAATAGCTAATGGATTTGCTCCTCTGAAGACATCCTTGAAGCTCCTTCTTCGCATTGGCGGCAAGGATTTGATGTAGTTGCGTGCCTGTAAGTGAAAAGTTTTAGAACTGCTAAACTTAAAATATGTAATTTGACAAAGACCTAGAGCAAAATAATTCATTTTATTATTCATTCACACTTATGACAGAGAAGAATTTTTTTCATTCACACTTATCACAGAGCACCCATGAAAATTGTATACATTTTGGCAATCTTAAAAAAAGGAATTACACTTTTAGTAAAAATATACCCGTAAGGTTCAGTTTATCAGTGAGAGATCATCCTGGAGTAAGGTTAAACCCCAAGTTAACCCACCCCATAATCATATTTTTCAGTCAATTTAAATCTCGAGTAACTCTTTCGTTCTTTCTTCAACTTTGGAAACTCTTATACTTTTTTGAAACCTGCAACAACAGGCAAGTTTTTAAAATAACAAACCAGTGCCACATCATACAAATATTTTTCGGGTTGTTACTCTCAAATAAAAGTAAGAAGTTGAGTTTTTATAAAACTTGGAACTGTTAATTAATTTGAAATAAAACATATTTTGATAAATTAATTGTTCCCAAATATTACGCAATGTTTTAGTGATAAAAAAAAATAAAAATACTATTGCAATGTAGGGAATTTTCGAAAATTTAGAAAAACTGCTAGACCGGGCGGCGGCTGCAGAAACGCTCAACTCATCGAGCTAAAGAAAAATTCACTTTTGTAGTAAAAGATGACTCTGAGTAACTTCGAAAACCAGAGGTCTTCCCGTCCGCATCCTGGCAGGATTGGCGTAGCAGGGTGAAATCGGGTGCATTTTTTAGGCACCCTTCAACTCATCGAGCTAAAGAAAAAAATTGCCATGGTGGTCTTAGACTCAATTAGTGTATCAAAAAACCACAGGTCTTCCTTTCGGTAACCTGGCAGGAGTGGCGGTAGGGCGCATCAAAGTGGTCGATTTTTAGGGCCCTCCTAACTCATCGAGCTAAAAGATGAAATTGGTGTCAAATGAAAGGAAGCAATGTCTTCTTTAATAATTCAGAGGTCTTCCTGGCCAAATCTTGGCAGTTTTTTCACGCGAACAGCTTTAAGGTTGGAAACGATGAAAATGAGTTTTTTGTTAAAGTCTTGTTTTTTGGTATGTAGACCGGTGATTTAAGAAATTGTTTTGTTACCAAATCAAAGATAACAACATGAATTTACTAAATCCATAAAAAAATTAGGAATAGATTAAAAATTTCTAAAAATAGACCATTAGAATTTCAAAAAATACCTATATTTCTAAGCAATTAATCAAAAAGTATGCTCTGCATTTTTATAGTTATCGAACTTAAGTTAAAAAAAGATGCCAAATCGAAGGTTAGAATGTCTACTTTTATATTTCAGAGGTCTTCCAAGTCAAAGCTTGGAAATTTGGTCACTTAGACCATTTTAAGACCCGATACTACTAACCTGATTTGATTTTTTTTTCTGTGTTGACCGACTGTGGACCCTGGACTTGTCGAGCTAAGGGATGAAATTGGTAAAAAACGAAAGGATGGAGCTTCTTCTTATATAATTCAGAGGTCTGCCAAACCAAAAATTGGTAGTTTGACCACGCAGTCTATATTAAGGTATACTCGATTTTCTTTTTTTTTTTTGTGTTGCCCTTTTGTGCACGCGTCGAACCATCGAGATAGTTAAAAGACGAAATTGGTGCCAAACGAAAGGTAAGAATGTCCTCTTTTCTAATTCAGAGGTCTTCCAAGCCAAAACTTGGCAGTTTCGTCATACTTGCAATATTATAAGGTTGCAACATTTTTTTTTTCTCTTTTTTTTCTATGTTGACGCGGTTGGGCGCGCGTCGAATCATTTAATTAGTTAAAAGACGAAATTGGTGCCAAACAAAAGCTAAGAACGTCCTCTTTCGTGATTCAGAGGTCTTACAAGCCAAAACTTGGCAGTTTGGTCATACTTGCAATTATAAGGTTGCAACATTTTTTTTTTCTCTTTTTTTTCTATGTTGACGCGGTTGGGCGCGCGTCGAATCATTTAGTTAGTTAAAAGACGAAATTGGTGCCAAACAAAAGCTAAGAACGTCCTCTTTCGTGATTCAGAGGTCTTCCAAGCCAAAACTTGGCAGTTTCTTTACGCAGAATATTTTAAGTTGGGAACCTATTATTATCGCGATTTGGCTTGATTTTTCTGTGTTGACCGACAGGTGGACCCCATTTTATTTTCTCTTTTTACTGCCTGTGTTGAACGCTTTGGTTCGAGGGCATTAACACGAGTTAAACCAGCCATCGTAATAGAAGAAGAAGAAAATAATTGTGAGGATAGTTTATCTGATTCTTCAGAAGAATCTGATAAATTTTTGAAAATCCCTTTACAGTTTTTTAATCTATAAGAAAATATTTGTTTCCTTTAGCTCAATGGTTTCAGGGGCCCCACACCACAAGCGTTCAACACAGTCAGTAAAAGAGAAAAAAAAAATGTTGCAACCTTATAATTGCAAGTATGACCAAACTGCCAAGTTTTGGCTTGGAAGACCTCTGAATCACGAAAGAGGACGTTCTTAGCTTTTGTTTGGCACCAATTTCGTCTTTTAACTAACTAAATGATTCGACGCGCGCCCAACCGCGTCAACATAGAAAAAAAAGAGAAAAAAAAATGTTGCAACCTTATAATTGCAAGTATGACCAAACTGCCAAGTTTTCGCTTGGAAGACCTCTGAATCACGAAAGAGGACGTTCTTAGCTTTTGTTTGGCACCAATTTCGTCTTTTAACTAACTAAATGATTCGACGCGCGCCCAACCGCGTCAACATAGAAAAAAAAGAGAAAAAAAAAATGTTGCAACCTTATAATTGCAAGTATGACCAAACTGCCAAGTTTTGGCTTGGAAGACCTCTGAATCACGAAAGAGGACGTTCTTAGCTTTTGTTTGGCACCAATTTCGTCTTTTAACTAACTAAATGATTCGACGCGCGCCCAACCGCGTCAACATAGAAAAAAAAGAGAAAAAAAAAATGTTGCAACCTTATAATATTGCAAGTATGACGAAACTGCCAAGTTTTGGCTTGGAAGACCTCTGAATTAGAAAAGAGGACATTCTTACCTTTCGTTTGGCACCAATTTCGTCTTTTAACTATCTCGATGGTTCGACGCGTGCACAAAAGGGCAACACAAAAAAAGAAAGAAAATCGAGTATACCTTAATATAGACTGCGTGGTCAAACTACCAATTTTTGGTTTGGCAGACCTCTGAATTATATAAGAAGAAGCTCCATCCTTTCGTTTTTTACCAATTTCATCCCTTAGCTCGACAAGTCCAGGGTCCACAGTCGGTCAACACAGAAAAAAAAATCAAATCAGGTTAGTAGTATCGGGTCTTAAAATGGTCTAAGTGACCAAATTTCCAAGCTTTGACTTGGAAGACCTCTGAAATATAAAAGTAGACATTCTAACCTTCGATTTGGCATCTTTTTTTAACTTAAGTTCGATAACTATAAAAATGCAGAGCATACTTTTTGATTAATTGCTTAGAAATATAGGTATTTTTTGAAATTCTAATGGTCTATTTTTAGAAATTTTTAATCTATTCCTAATTTTTTTATGGATTTAGTAAATTCATGTTGTTATCTTTGATTTGGTAACAAAACAATTTCTTAAATCACCGGTCTACATACCAAAAAACAAGACTTTAACAAAAAACTCATTTTCATCGTTTCCAACCTTAAAGCTGTTCGCGTGAAAAAACTGCCAAGATTTGGCCAGGAAGACCTCTGAATTATTAAAGAAGACATTGCTTCCTTTCATTTGACACCAATTTCATCTTTTAGCTCGATGAGTTAGGAGGGCCCTAAAAATCGACCACTTTGATGCGCCCTACCGCCACTCCTGCCAGGTTACCGAAAGGAAGACCTGTGGTTTTTTGATACACTAATTGAGTCTAAGACCACCATGGCAATTTTTTTCTTTAGCTCGATGAGTTGAAGGGTGCCTAAAAAATGCACCCGATTTCACCCTGCTACGCCAATCCTGCCAGGATGCGGACGGGAAGACCTCTGGTTTTCGAAGTTACTCAGAGTCATCTTTTACTACAAAAGTGAATTTTTCTTTAGCTCGATGAGTTGAGCGTTTCTGCAGTCGCCGCCCGCTCTATGCATTTAATAAAAAAAAACGTAAGAATTTAGGATGAACAAGTTACCAAATTTGGGAGCCCTTATGTTGGCCTTTCAGCATGTTTCGTTTGAACTATGTATTATTTATTTATTTATTTATTTAGTAGCAGCGGTGGTGGTGCGATGCGTAGTGCGTCGGTCTACCAATAACTAGTTTTTGAGTTCAAGCCGCGCTCAGGCAATTTTCAAAATTAATTGAACATTAGCGACTTAGAACCACTAAGAGGAGTCTAATGATCGGGTTGGTACTCGTATAATTTTTAATTGAATTGAATTGAAAATAATCGATAATTTCATTGTTTTCAAGATATTGACGGTGTACAATAACCTGAGAGTGGACTGTATAGTTTTACTTTCAATTATTAAATTATAAATAAATAAAACAGAGTTATTTGGTTTTAGTTGGACTGCTCGTGGCACGTCCTTTTTATTGAATATCTTTTTACGACTGACATTTTTGACTGAGGAAAATGAGAGGAGGAAAAAGAAGGATGCAACACACACGATCGTTGCCTGGTGTTGTTGGTTGTTAAGGAAAAAGAGATACACACAGCTTGTTCGCTGATCGCCTGTTCCTTTGAGATGTTGTGTTTGTTGAGAGGCTTCTCCTGCACGTAGGCACGGATTATTTAACATCCTGCCCACTTTAAACCTTCGGTTTAATAATTGATGATTGTTGATCTTCGATGCGTTGGGTGGGGGCTTCTTCCGAATAGCATTTGCTCAAGGACATTGGGAAAACATTGGCCCCCCTTCGTGTGTATGCCAATGAAAAAACCAAGTCGATTCGGGTATTATGTAATGAATTTATCACAATGACTGAGGAAATCGTGGTTCCCATAGACCTCCAGACTGAAAGTCTGTTGTATGCCTTGGAGATCTGTTAGATGAGTAAAATCTGTTTTGCTGGTTTTACTGTGCAATATAGATTCTAATATTCAGGGCTTGTATTGTTTTTTCCGTGATGTCTGCTGAACAATGAACATTTTGAGTAGTTAAAATTTAAAAATTTTTTGGTGTTGAAAACTTTTGCATTTTATTTTCTGCCTTTGGTTAATGCTGGCAACTGATGAGGTGTTCCAGAGTTTGTTTGATGTTCATGCGGTTGCAACTGTTGTGGAGGCTATTGCACTACCTGTTGTGATTGTTGTTGTTGGGAGATTTGTGGATTCTGTTGTTTATGGGGCGGTGTTGTTGCTTTGTTTGCAAAGACTGATTTGTAGTCAAAACCTACTGTTGTTGAGAGTGGACAGTTTGTTGCGTACTTGTTTGCTGTTTTTGCGTTAATGGCTGTTTTGAAACTTGTAGATATTGTTTTGTTATTGTGGTTGTATTTGGAGAGTTGTTGTGTGTTGAACTTGTTGTGATTGTCCAACCTGCTGGACAACAGTATGCTCAGAGGGTTGTTGTTGAATGATAACTGATGGTTGGAGGAACGTTGGCAGTATTACAGTTTTCTGTTTATGGTTTTGTTGTATAACAGGCTGATGTTGTTGCTGCTGAATAACCGGTGTATGAGGCTGAATCACAGAGGTTTGTTGTAAAAAGGTTGTTTTTGTTGCAACAATTGTTGCTGTTGTTGTTGAAGTTCTAGTTGTAGTTATTGCTGTGTTGCAAGAGTTGCAGCAGTTGTAAACTGTTGCAAAGTAATGTTGTTTATAGCTGGCGGTTTAATCTGTTGTTCTTGATGTTGCAGTTGCCGCTCTGCTGTGACAGACCAGCTACTTGCTTTTGTTGCTAAGGACATGATTACTTGCTGGCATTGATCAATTGATCAACAGATGTCCCTGCCCACTTTGATTCTACAGAATCAAGAGAATTGATTGGTGATTGTGTTCTCAGACACTTCTCTTGTTGGAAATTCTCGGAAAGAAAAGAAAATGAACATAATATTTAGTCATGCTTCCTACTTCAAGGAATGTATATGTATGTTTTTATGTAAATGTTTGAAATATTTATGTTTTGAGTATTTAATATTTTATTTCATAATATGAACTGATGGTTCCCAATTGAACTTTGTCTCTTGAACAAACGATTCATTCTGTCTTCATGAAAGAATGTACGCTGGGATGAATTTTGCCTCAAGAACAAATGATTCACCCTGTGAACGCACACTCGAAATCGAACTGTGAAAAGGATGCCCTTCGTAGGCAATCTGCTTTCCTGGAAGAATGTGCGTTTTGTAAGAACGCACACTCAAAATAAAAGGTTTAAAAGCAATTGCTGATTGTTGACTCTTTGGCAAACTAATTTTGAAAAGGGTATTTTTTTAAACCCATTGAAAATAGAGATAAATCATATTTGAATTTAAGTCAGTAAAAAAGAATATAGATGCATACATGAAGATGTAAATGTTTTAGCGTATTTGTTCTGCATGATACTTAAAAGATTTTCTATGATATGATTTTGCTTGGTTTGCTTAAGATTATTTATTGAGCGTGTTTTATGACTCTGCTTCCAAGAATTTGATTCCTAGGTTAATTTGTGTTATTTGAAAATAACCAATTGAACAGGTTTTGCATAGGTGTGAATGAAAACTTTTGGTTTTATCAATTTATTATTTTTCAATTGCTTAACCTTTTTGTTTTTATGGATATAAAATGCGATGGATCTGATATAGCTGCCTTTTCTAGAGCAGTTTTAATGGAATATTAATTTTTTTTTATTATGTACACACGTGTTTGAGGTGTTTTGTATTGGTGAACATTTGACTGATTTTCGATTGAATTGTGCCTCTTGAATAAATGTTTCATCCTAGTTTCATGTTAGAATGCACGCCGGGATGAATTTGTCTCATGAACAAATGATTCACCCTGCGAACGCAAACTCAAAATGAAATTGTGAAAAGGACACCCTATGTAGGCGATCTGCTTTTCTGTAAGAATGAACGTTTTGTAAGAACGTACACTCAAAATTGAATTGTGAAAAGGACACCCTATGTAGGCGATCTGCTTTCCTGCAAGAATGTACGTTTTGTAGGAACGTGCACTCAAAATGGAATTGAGAAAAGGACACCCTATGTAGGCGATCTGCTTTCCTGCAAGAATGTACGCTCGGATGAACTTTGTCTCATGAACAAATGATTCATCTTGCAAACGCACACTCAAAATTGATTTGAGAAAAGGACACCCTATGTAGGCGATCTGCTTTCCTGCAAGAATGTACGCTCGGATGAACTTTGTCTCATGAACAAATGATTCATCTTGCAAACGCACACTCAAAATGGATTTGAGAAAAGGACACCCTATGTAGGCGATCTGCTTTCCTGCAAGAATGCACGTTTTGTAAGAACGTGCACTCAAAATGGAATTGAGAAAAGGACACCCTATGTAGGCGATCTGCTTTCCTGCAAGAATGTACGCTCGGATGAACTTTGTCTCATGAACAAATGATTCATCTTGCAAACGCACACTCAAAATGGATTTGAGAAAAGGACACCCTATGTAGGCGATCTGCTTTCCTGCAAGAATGTACGCTCGGATGAACTTTGTCTCATGAACAAATGATTCATCTTGCAAACGCACACTCAAAATGGATTTGAGAAAAGGACACCCTATGTAGGCGATCTGCTTTCCTGCAAGAATGCACGTTTTGTAAGAACGTGCACTCAAAATGGAATTGAGAAAAGGACACCCTATGTAGGCGATCTGCTTTCCTGCAAGAATGTACGCTCGGATGAACTTTGTCTCATGAACAAATGATTCATCTTGCAAACGCACACTCAAAATGGATTTGAGAAAAGGACACCCTATGTAGGCGATCTGCTTTCCTGCAAGAATGCACGTTTTGTAAGAACGTGCACTCAAAATTGAATTAAGAAAAGGACACCCTATGTAGGCGATCTGCTTTCCTGCAAGAATGTACGCTCGGATGAACTTTGTCTCATGAACAAATGATTCATCTTGCAAACGCACACTCAAAATGGAATTGAGAAAAGGACACCCTATGTAGGCGATCTGCTTTCCTGCAAGAATGTACGCTCGGATGAACTTTGTCTCATGAACAAATGATTCATCTTGCAAACGCACACTCAAAATGGATTTGAGAAAAGGACACCCTATGTAGGCGATCTGCTTTCCTGCAAGAATGCACGTTTTGTAAGAACGTGCACTCAAAATGGAATTAAGAAAAGGACACCCTATGTAGGCGATCTGCTTTCCTGCAAGAATGTACGCTCGGATGAACTTTGTCTCATGAACAAATGATTCATCTTGCAAACGCACACTCAAAATGGATTTGAGAAAAGGACACCCTATGTAGGCGATCTGCTTTCCTGCAAGAATGTACGCTCGGATGAACTTTGTCTCATGAACAAATGATTCATCTTGCAAACGCACACTCAAAATGGATTTGAGAAAAGGACACCCTATGTAGGCGATCTGCTTTCCTGCAAGAATGCACGTTTTGTAAGAACGTGCACTCAAAATGGAATTGAGAAAAGGACACCCTATGTAGGCGATCTGCTTTCCTGCAAGAATGTGCGCTCGGATGAACTTTGTCTCATGAACAAATGATTCATCTTGCAAACGCACACTCAAAATGGATTTGAGAAAAGGACACCCTATGTAGGCGATCTGCTTTCCTGCAAGAATGCACGTTTTGTAAGAACGTGCACTCAAAATTGAATTAAGAAAAGGACACCCTATGTAGGCGATCTGCTTTCCTGCAAGAATGTACGCTCGGATGAACTTTGTCTCATGAACAAATGATTCATCTTGCAAACGCACACTCAAAATGGAATTGAGAAAAGGACACCCTATGTAGGCGATCTGCTTTCCTGCAAGAATGTACGCTCGGATGAACTTTGTCTCATGAACAAATGATTCATCTTGCAAACGCACACTCAAAATGGATTTGAGAAAAGGACACCCTATGTAGGCGATCTGCTTTCCTGCAAGAATGTACGCTCGGATGAACTTTGTCTCATGAACAAATGATTCATCTTGCAAACGCACACTCAAAATGGAATTGAGAAAAGGACACCCTATGTAGGCGATCTGCTTTCCTGCAAGAATGTACGCTCGGATGAACTTTGTCTCATGAACAAATGATTCATCTTGCAAACGCACACTCAAAATGGATTTGAGAAAAGGACACCCTATGTAGGCGATCTGCTTTCCTGCAAGAATGCACGTTTTGTAAGAACGTGCACTCAAAATGGAATTAAGAAAAGGACACCCTATGTAGGCGATCTGCTTTCCTGCAAGAATGTACGCTCGGATGAACTTTGTCTCATGAACAAATGATTCATCTTGCAAACGCACACTCAAAATGGATTTGAGAAAAGGACACCCTATGTAGGCGATCTGCTTTCCTGCAAGAATGCACGTTTTGTAAGAACGTGCACTCAAAATGGAATTGAGAAAAGGACACCCTATGTAGGCGATCTGCTTTCCTGCAAGAATGTGCGCTCGGATGAACTTTGTCTCATGAACAAATGATTCATCTTGCAAACGCACACTCAAAATGGATTTGAGAAAAGAACAAAAGTGTAAAAGTCAAATAACATCCCTGGTGGTCAAATTAACGCATGCAATTTATCCTTAAAGAAAACAAATGAAATATATAAGTGAAATTTGAGTTTGGGTGGGAGTGAACCTTATATGCGTCTGTATTTGTTTTGTTGGTTTTTAAAATATTTTGTTGTCTCAATATAACCTGGTATATATTATTTGCATTATTTTATTGTTTATTTTGCCTCTTATTATGAACTAAAATGTGCATTAAAATTGGATTGGTTTGGCCCCTTTTTTTTTGTATTCGTTTTGTTTTGCTCTTTATATATTTCAGCTTGCTTTAATTCCTTTTTGTAATTTTATAAATAGTAGGTATATAAACGCTTACGTATTTATTGCTACAAAAGAACGAAATGAATTTGTGTATCATGCATAAAAGTTCCGATCTTAAAAGCATTACAAGTTTTTTCTTATAAAATGAAAAGCCTTATTTTTGTTTGTTTGTCAATATTTTCAATGACTCAAGAGGATTTTAAAGAAAAACTACTTAAATCAAGTTGTGACATGAATAATTTGTTTAACAACAATCCAAAGGTCTCACTCCAACCCAAACAAGTAGGTAGATAATTATCCTACCAACCACATCGAGTAAACAAAAAAAATTCAATTCAACCCTGACAGATCTAAACCTCAAACTCACCGCGCAAAAGGACATTTTTCGAGACAAAAGTAGCGCGAAAATAAAACACAAAATAATTCCTAATTTCCTCGGCGATCTAAGATTATGATTCCTGCCTGCAAAACACAAATTCCCAATCGTAACCAAAAAAAAAATAAAAAGGGTTATGAGCCAACTTTAAGTTGTGTACCTATGCGACAAAAAATGTAAATAAGTATACCTACTTTCTTGATGGTGGAAAGCAAAGTTCTTTACTACACACAAAAAGAACTATGAAAATGACCTAACGGGGTTTTCTTTCTTAACCGCTGCACGGCATACCACAACAACGATGCAAATAGATTTGATATTTTCCAAGATGAAGAGTGTGCAAACCTATCATCCATGTTTTTTTTTATTTTGAGGCAACAAGTGCACAAGCGCAGGTAGAATTTTAACTTGATGAAATTTGTCTTCACCAAAAAGAAATTTAACTTGATGAAATGCGTATTCTTTTTATTTTAGTTTCATCATAGTAGGTATATTACATACACTATATAGGTACATGTGCAAAGTAATGTGTGTTTAAATAATGTAGGTACCTACACCAATCGTTCATCATGTTTTTTTTTTATATAAAATCGGTACCTTGATATGCGTACCTAATTCTTTTTGTTATATTTATCAATGAATTATACCTAGATAGTTCCGTACCTACTTCAAAACAAATTTGCATTCCTTTTTGTACCTCTCGGCTGTCTCATGCATTTGCTCAAACATAATTAAATTTAGCATTACTTTATTTGCTGGGCATAGGGACCCAGAATCAGAATAAAAACTTGGACGTCTACCCAAAATAAAGAAAAAAGGCAATACCTACAAATATCCGAAGCTAAAACGGCGCGAGATTATAAGTATCTAATAAAAACCAACATCATCTAGACTTCAAAAAGAAATTCTAACGATCCTGCGCGCCTTCCCATGTGCTGGATGGAAGAATCACAAATCTACCTGCGGCATAAAAACAATTTTCTATCGGAACGAACAACAACAAAAAGGGTAATGTGCAGTGACACGCGACACAAATAATGTAGGTATCGCTAAATGTATGACGAAAACAAAATTCTTGCTACACACAGAAAAAAGGACTATGGAGATGACCTAACGGGGTTTTCTTTTCCCACAGCTGCAACCCACCAAGCATACAAAATATATAGAGAAAAGAATAGATCTTGAAGGCATGAATGTTGAAGTAAATATGTAGATCATTTGCGTATAGTGCAAAAAATATCAAAAAATCCACTTACATGGAAATATGTGTATACTTCGGTGGTTGATGCTTGTATTGTGTACATAATAGCCCGTGTCTCTTGTTATGTGAATTTTTTTTTTGTTTTTTTTTTTTTTTTTTTTTTTTTTATATTGAACCGCGGCGGTGTTTCCTTTTACTAATTATTTCTTTCATTATTTTTTTTTTATTGTAGGTATGCGTTAATTTCATTTCATATCAAGTACCTTAATATTTTCTATGTAAAGGTATGCAGATGTACATACGTATGCACGTCTTTATGCACCTAGGATATATTTTTACTCGTCATGATTTTTTTTTACTTCTGATGACAGGTAGGTGTATAACCAAGAGGTAGGTACCAACCTAGGTATATCTATATATCAGTGAGAATTTTGTTTGTAAGCCATGGAATTAATATCCAATAAAAACTAAAAATGATCAATGTGCCTATACCCTTGCATGCTAAAACTTAGTTAGATTATTAGGTAGACTACCCACATTTTTTTTATTTTATTGGAAATCGAATTTGGATATTCTTTTTTTTTTTAAAACATCTAATTGGGATAATTCTCCCATGTACAATAGGTATACCATTTGTTTTGTTTATTATTTGCCTGAAGAGATTTGGTTGAATGGTTCTATTTTGAAATTTTTAATATCATGAATTTGCAAAGACTGTTATGTATGTAAATTGATATTAACGACTTGATATGACACATCCTTTAGAAACGCATTTGTATGTAATGTATGTAGGTATTTTTTTTTTTTAAATTTTTTTTAATATTCCCCAATTAAAGCAAAAATAAATGTCAAATGGTGGGAGGGCGTGGAAATGTTTTTTTTTTTTTTTCTTGTTTTAAGTTAAGCTCATGATAGGTATAACATATGTATGTAGTACATATTACACATATTATGCACATATGTATTTGACAAATAAAAATATGTAAATGGTGAATTGCATTGGTACATATTACTTACTTGTATAGGTAGGTATACTTATCTTGATTAATTGTCTGTGAAATGATTTAAGGAATTGTACAATTGATTTATCCAAGATCTGCTTCTTGAATTTCCCTTTCGATTGACCTCCTTTGAAGATCCACGTGTAGCACAATCACATTTATATAAGTTTGTATGTATTGGTATTTTTGTTCTTATGTATGCTTGTTTTTAAACTCGCGAATGTTTTTTTTTTTTTTTTTTTTTTGTTATTATTCTTGTTTGTCTTTTTTCTGCACACGCGAGGACTTTTTTTTTGTTTGTTGTTGTTATTCCTTTTTGTTTCACTGCTTTTCAATTTAGCTCTTTTTTTTTTTTACACTCACTACCGTTTTCACTCTAGTGTGATTATGGTAATATTACGATATTTACTTTGCAAGACAACTTAACATAGGTAATATATACCATAAATTTGGTTCTTAGTAATATTTTAAAAAGGTGCGGAGTTCACTTTTCGGCTTCGATGGACCGTGTACAATAACCTGAGAGTGGACTGTATAGTTTTACTTTCAATTATTAAATTATAAATAAATAAAACAGAGTTATTTGGTTTTAGTTGGACTGCTCGTGGCACGTCCTTTTTATTGAATATCTTTTTACGACTGACATTTTTGACTGAGGAAAATGAGAGGAGGAAAAAGAAGGATGCAACACACACGATCGTTGCCTGGTGTTGTTGGTTGTTAAGGAAAAAGAGATACACACAGTAGGGTGGGTCAAAAAAGTCGAAATTTTTTTTTTTGATTTGGTACTCCGAAAAATCGATTGCTAGACCCCTCTAGAATATACACACCAAATATGAGCTCTTTATATTAATGGGAAGGTCCTCCGCTTTGCAATTTTCCATTTTTACATCAAGCTTCTACTAAAAAAAAATAATTTTTTTATTAATTGAGTTTTTAGCAAATTTCTTTTCATATTCTTGTAGGAAATTGAACGCTCTACAAAAAATGCCTTATACACTTTTTTCGTTTATCTAACCGTTGAATAGATATTTGAGGTCCAAAAATCGAGAAAATCTTTAAAAATTCGTTTTTTGTTCTTAATTTTGTAACAAATTGAAAAATTATAATGATCAAACGCGCAAGACATATTCTTGTTGAAAATTGATTACTCCACAAAAAAGGTCTTATTAACTTTTTTCATTAATCTAACCATTCTAAAGATATTCGAGGTCAAAGTTAAAAAAAAATATAAAAACATTTTATATTTTTAAAAAATTTCTAATTCACTGAAACTTCATTATTTTCAAATTAGCAAGATATATTCTTGTAGGGGCTTAAACGTTCTACAAAAAATTCCTTGGAATCAAATTGATTGCTTTAACCGTTTAGAAAATATTCGTATCCAAATCGCAATGCATACGGGTCATTAGAAAACTATTGAAATCATTGAGCATTGGTTTGGATATGAATATCTTCTAAACGGTTAAAGCAATCAACTTCATTCCAAGGAATTTTTTGTAGAACGTTTAAGCCCCTACAAGAATATATCTTGCTAATTTGAAAATAATGAAGTTTCAGTGAATTAGAAATTTTTTAAAAATATAAAATGTTTTTATATTTTTTTTTAACTTTGACCTCGAATATCTTTAGAATGGTTAGATTAATGAAAAAAGTTAATAAGACCTTTTTTGTGGAGCAATCAATTTTCAACAAGAATATGTCTTGCGCGTTTGATCATTATAATTTTTCAATTTGTTACAAAATTAAGAACAAAAAACGAATTTTTAAAGATTTTCTCGATTTTTGGACCTCAAATATCTATTCAACGGTTAGATAAACGAAAAAAGTGTATAAGGCATTTTTTGTAGAGCGTTCAATTTCCTACAAGAATATGAAAAGAAATTTGCTAAAAACTCAATTAATAAAAAAATTATTTTTTTTTAGTAGAAGCTTGATGTAAAAATGGAAAATTGCAAAGCGGAGGACCTTCCCATTAATATAAAGAGCTCATATTTGGTGTGTATATTCTAGAGGGGTCTAGCAATCGATTTTTCGAAGTACCAAATCAAAAAAAAAATTTTCGATTTTTTTGACCCACCCTAACACACAGCTTGTTCGCTGATCGCCTGTTCCTTTGAGATGTTGTGTTTGTTGAGAGGCTTCTCCTGCACGTAGGCACGGATTATTTAACAGACGGTTATTTTTGTATGGCTAAACATTTTTCTAAAAAATTAAAAATAAGTTTTTCGAGCACTCTTTTAATGCTTAACATATTTCGCGACCTCAGAACAACAAGGTTCTAACCGACAATTTTGAAAAAAATGAGTTATATATCAAATCTAGGTAAAATCGTGGTGCTCTTTCGATTCCCGCTATCTATTTTGCTCTATCTCTTTCCGTTTCGAAGATAAGCTGGGCTACAGAGTTCTATCTGCCCAATTTTCATTTGAGATTTAAACAATAAGGTTCTAACTTCCACTTAGAACTTTGTTTCACAAAATATCCAGAGATACAGAGTTCTATCTGCCTCTTTTTCGATTTGATTTGAGAGCAATAGAGTTCTAACTTCAAACAACGTTGCAGTTAGAACTTTGTTACATGTTTAGACGAAAAAATTGAATGCTGAGCAACTAGACTTTGTTTATTATTTTGAAATAGAATTTATTCTCAAAAATATAAATAATTGCTGTAATCCACCACTCTTAAACAAAAAGAAATAAATTATTTAAATCTTTTTATTTCAACGCATTCCAAGTCTTCAATATCGAACAACTAAGGTCACATGAACAAAAACTGTACATAGAACCTTATTGTTCTAAATTTAACTGTCTTATCGTTGAGCAACGAAGTCCTATACGGTTTTTTAAAGTCAAATTTAAGGGTTAAAAATGTGTTTTTATTAGTTTTTTAAGCTAAAATCTTGAAGATTTTCTATAAACTCATCGAATTGTAAACAAAAACTCAAACTTTTCATACACAGTGACGGTATAAAGGTGTTTGAATATTCAGAAGCGTTTTTCTCAAAACACACTTAGGTGTACTTAGAACCCTGTTGTTCTAAGGTCGCGATTTACCGAATTTTTAAGCTGTCAAAAAATTCCTATCAATTTAAGGAATTTAATTGAAAAGTTGACTGGAAAGTCAAACAAATCACTCCTCTTCATCCCCTCTTTAAGGTGTCCTTTCACAAATCTGACTCCAAATCTGGCAAATGAAAGACGACACAAGACGGTCAACGACAAAATCTACGTAAAAATGACTTCACAATCTTCCCTAAGGATGATGAAATTTTGTTGTCCGCCCGGTATATATTAAAAGCTGTTGTGAGTTTCATCTCAAGTTTCTTCATCAAAATTTAAGTTAGAAAAGAACTGTCGATTTCTTCACCTGCGAAAAAGTTCAAAATACGGGCAGTTTTCTGATTGGGAGCAACTTTTAGCCCGGAACGCACAATTAAGGGTGAATGAAATTCGATTTTCTGGGTGGAATCTAGTTCACATGAAAATGCGATTCGATTTCTTGCAAATGTCAAATGTCTGGTTAATTTCAAATATGAGATTCTATCTAACGTACTGTCTGAACGTCTAAAATCGTTCTGCAATACTCGAATCGATACGCAACATTGTACCATGAAAAGGTATAGTCTATTGTTTTTTTTTTATTTCATAGTCTATTTTTTTTTTATTTCACCCCGTTAAACTAGATTATCAGAGCACACAACGATATACTCTTATTTAATAAATAAATTACAACATGCAGTGGTCTAGTACACAGGAAATTATTTTGGTGTTAAAAATTTTAATTTTTTGTTTTTAATAAGCACAGCGCGCGAATTTTACCTACCTCTTCGCTTGTTATTTTACTCATTAGCTCTGGCTCAGGAGTACCACATAAGATAAGAATTCTTGTTAAGTGATCAAGATCTGGTAGTAGTAGTAGAGGTAAGGATGCCAAATTGTTTAACAAAAAACCCATAGAGGTTTATTCGCAATATTTTTTTTTTTTTTGAAGATATTTTTTTTCAATAAGTTTTTTGAAGATATACCGAGTAAATGTTATTTTTAAAGTTAAGGTTTTTTTCTCAATAATTGTTTTTTTTTTAATTAATACAAAATTTTGAATAAATTTTAATATGATTAAAAAAATGAAAGCACACAAATATTGTTAGCGATTTAATATCATTTGTAAATGAGAGAGAGTTAAATAAAAAATTCTTGCAACATTCAGTTTTTTATGCTCAAATTATAATAATAAAAACTTTGTCATAAGTTATTTAAATTAGAAAAAAAAAATATTTTTAAAGAAAAAAAAGTAACAAACTTACACTTTCTGATGAGATTTTCGACATAAAATCATCAGGGGGTGTTCCCAATATTTCCATTATTAAGTTCAACTGGTGTATGTCTATTATTTTATCGATGAACCAAGGTTAAGAGAGAAATCATATTTCTTGACTAAGGCTTTAAATAACATGCTTAGAGAATAATTTTGTTTTTTTTTTCATTTTTGTTTGTGCTATGATACAAGTATAAAATATTAAATATAAAAGATGGATTTATAGATAATTTTGGATAATAAGACATGCACTGTGCAGGAAAGAAAGGTACAGAAAAATGTTTGATATTTTCTAATAAGTTAATTTTTTAGGGTTGGATAGGTTTACATTTATAATAAAAAAAATTATTAAGCGGAAGTTTAGAAGCTGATATTCAATTTTCTCATTCGTCTAAACAAAAATTATGACTTAGAGTTGATTTCCTGCGAGTCTACCAAACCATTCTAATATTCGACTAGTTTTCCATTAATTAACTTGGAAATGTAAAGTTTTATCTGATAAAATACGATTTTAAGTCAAAATTAGTTTAACAAAGCAATCATTAGTTTTAGATATGCATATAACTTATTTTTTAGATATGGGAATTATATTCCAGTTGCGGACGAATATGATTTGCAAATTGTAGCTAGAACATAGCGGAAACAAAATTCTTGTACCGCCCGCCCGTCGCAGGAAACCTAAGCACTTTCCAGCATTTTTGACAATGGGGTTAAATTCTGCTTTAAGGACAACATATTGAGTTTTGAAAGCATTAAATTTTACATGGTTTCTGACTGTCCATTGTCATGATCAGAATTTAATGGGCTTATCATACGCTGCCATTAACGATTCAAATCCGAAAAACAGGGATGTGAATCTGAAAACGAATATTAAAAGCTGAGAGTTTTATCTACAGCGAACAATTTATTGGATTAGAAGTTTCAGAGGAGAGACTATTAATGAATATTTAAGAGGGTTGGAGACACAACGGAGCCTTGGGACACACTTCTAATGCAACGAAGCAGAGAGTTATCAATACCAAATGCATGGATTTTCGATAATTGAACTTGATACCAAACTTAATCAAATACCTAGTTCCTTCAAAACGATGTAACGATTTTTTTCGCTGTTTTTTAGGAAGTTTAAAAAAGGTGAATGAAAATCTTTATCATATATTATTTTGAAAGAAGAACTATTCGCGTCATTTTTTGACCCATCTGCATTTATGATAAATAGAAAAGAAGATACTTCAATGAACTCAACGAGTTGTGCAGTAACTAGGCTAGAGCATTCAAAACATTGCTCCAGTCTGGAGCTGGCTGAAGAATCTTATGAGATCTTATGAGACTTAAAGATAATTGAGTTTAAGAAAAAAAAAAACAACTAGAAAAATTCTAATTTATTCTACAATATTTGTTTTGCAATATTACAAACAATGAAAAATCTTAATAAAATTAGTGAAGAGTTAAACAAATAAATCCGAAAAATAAGAAAAATCTGCCAAAACACTTCTATGGAAATACCTATAGCAGAGTGAATTATTAAATTAAAGGGTTTGTGGTTGGTAAGGGAGTAAAACTTTTATAAGGCTTCTAAGTTCCTGCAAAATAATTCTACAATAAAATTTGCCCACTTAAATACACTAATGGATTGTGAGTAATTTTCCAATTAGAAGTTGCTTTAGACTTCAAACTTCAAAGGTGTTGATACACAGGGTTATCTACATTTTATAAAATTTTCAGACACACATGTAATCAAAGCGAAGCGAAATATACACAAAAACGAATTTACAAATAAATTGTTAAACACTTATCTAACCTAAATGTTGAAATTATTGCTTTTTTAGATATTATCTCAAATTACTGCCAAACAAAAAATTTAATAAGCTATCAAATAAAAATGACAATAATCTTTGGCCCAAATTAACATAATTATACATGAACAACAAATAAACAAGCAAACATAATTTTGCGATAAGTTAAATAAATATCGATAATTCCTGAATTATCTAGAATTTTTTTTTTTATAAACTTAATAGTTTGGCCCTATTTACTTGACGAACGAATTCATTCATTTAACAACTCTTTTTAAAGCGGGGGAAAATTTGTCTATTATAAATAAGGTAAACAAATAAATAAGCAAAACAAAAAAAAATCTAAAAAAGAAGCTTCACAGATACAACATGCTACAAAAAAAGCATTGAAATTCTAATAATTGAGCTTATTAATATTAAAGATAAATATTGTTAGTTAAACAAAGGATGGATTAATTATAATTAGTATGAGAGGTGCATGCTTAAAATTTAAAAAAAAATTACTAATAATAATAAATTGGCATTTGGTTTTTGTTTTTTCTTTTAAAAAGGATACGATCGGTTCCGGGAAATAATGTTCGCCCTGTTAGTAATTCAGCCATAATACAGCCAACAGACCAAATATCAACAGTTTGATTGTAATGCATCCAATTGAGCATAATTTCTGGGGCTCGGTACCATCTAAAAATAATAATAAAATTTTGTATAAAAAAACAAACTTAAGAAAATGAATAATACAAATTTACCTGGTAGCTACATATCCTGTCATTTCATTTTCTGTTGGTCTTGCAAGACCAAAATCTAAAATTCTTAATTCACAATCTTCATTAACACCAAGATTAGAAGGCTTAAGATCCTAGAATTATATTTAGCATTTAAATAACCCATTTTAAAAAGATCGTAGTTTTAATCTCTTACTCTATGAATAATGCCAGCACTGTGAATGTATTTGAGGCCACGCAAAATTTGATAGACCAAAAATTTAACATGATCATCTGATAGTTTTTGTGTGCGAATAATGTTGTTAAGATCTGCATCCATGAGATGTGTCACCAAGTAGACTTGTTGAAAGCTATCCAAAGAATTGTCACCAGGATGGAAAACGTCTAGCAAGCCGATAACATTTTCATGATCCATGTGTTTGAGAAGCCTCAATTCGCGGTAAGTGCGTTTGGCATGTACTGCCGACTGGAATGGCCTGGCTAATTTTTTAATGGCAACTTTCATATTACTGTCCTTAACAATTGCTTTGCTGAAAATAACAAAAAAAATATATATAATTAGATTTGATATTATCTTTCTAATACCAAATTATTAAACAAAAAAATGAAGATAGGATGGGGACATAAAAATCCCACCGTCATTTATTAGTACAAGTACCTTCTAATTAGAAAGTTCGGTGACATGAAAATATATCATACCTGTGATACAATGTTTTATTTTATCAGAGCGTGGATAAACAAACTTATCTACTTTCACTGTTTAATTTATTATTCAAGTTGAAATTTTGTCAACATAATGTCATTATTACCGCAAAAAAATATATCAAGTAGCTACTTGTGGGTGTAATGTGCATATCCAAATGCTGATATGAAAAATATTTTTACAAACGTAGAATGGAAGTCAATATGTGAATGAGTTTGGTCTGTCTTCAGATTATGATGGGTTTTATTTATGAATTTTAAATATTAAATAGAGAACTTAATCTGAGGGAATTTTTGTTTGGTTTTACAATGACTTGTGTTTGTGGAAAAATTTTATTAAAAGAAGAAAGATAAAATTTATGGTATTTTCAAAGCCGTGTAAGCAAAAACCCAATGTATCAATTTTATTATACATTTATAATTTACAATTTTTGTATGATTTACATTTCAACAACCTCATTTTTAAAAAGAACAAGGGGGGGTTCAGATTTTGGACGTGAAAGGTAAACGTTTGATATTAATATTAAAGTTAATAGAATAACTTGTCCTAACGAAAGCAATCGTCTCTCGGTTGTTTGGGCACGTGTAAAACGACTGTCATGAGTATTTTGGGAGAAAGTCTTGGCTGCCGAGTGTTTGGAAGCGGATAAAACGTCTATCATGTGTGTTTTGTAATCAGGGAAGGGAGGACGTCAGGATGCAACTAATTTTAAGTGGTTACCCTAACAATTTTCAGAAAAATGTTGCACAAGGCTCTGCCCATATCTGCTTAAAATGAAGCAATTGTAACGTCATTATAAAAACCACAAATTCAACAGTTATGAGCTTTATAATTGTATTTAGCTGAAATACGACCGAACTTCCAAATTATTATGTCGAGACATTCAAAGTGGTAAAAAAGAATACAAATAAAACAAAAGTGTTATTCTTAAACGAATAGAATTAAAATGTTTATACAATAAAGCATTTTTTTTATTTATAAGGGAAAAACAAAAGGTGGTATAATTTAACAAATTAAATAAAATGCACGACTGGGTCGCACGTACTTGCTCTTTATTGAACAATAGTTTTTATAATTAATTAAATACCATTTTAAATGCTCTTTTATACAAAAACAAATATGCGATTTGATTTCTTGTATAAAAGACAGTTATTAGAAAAAAAATTTCAAAAATCGTTAGAGCAGTTTAAAAAAAAAAAATTTATATAGGTACAAAAATTTTCCAAAATTTTTCAACAAAAAGTTGGTATGCCATTTTTAAGAAAATATTATTCAACACTTAAAAACAAAGTTTCATCATCCCGTTTTCAAAAAAATAACACCCACAAACAAAAGCTCTTCCTTTGGGATGTCTTTAATGACGTTGTGGAAGTCTAGCCAGAATGCATCTTTTTCCACCTGCTCACATCCAATTTGGGGAGCATATGCACTGACTATATTCCACACCTTTCCTTCCATCACCAGTTTAAGAGACATCAATCGGTCACTGGACTTCGAAATGGCCAAAACGCTTCCAAGAAGCTTTTCCGCAAGGATGACACCGATTCCGTTTCTACCTTGCTCTGTTCCGTAGTAGAACATCTTGTATTGTTTTGTCTTGACGTCTAAGAAACGGGCTCTGTTTCCAGTGTTTCGCCACTTGGTTTCTTGGACGCACAAGATGTCCACTCGCCTCCTCTTCATCATCTCTTCTAATTCACAACTTCGGCCGTTCATGCTACCCACGTTCCAACTCGCGACTCTCAATTTTCTTCTAACCTCGTGCATTACTTTGCTAGCCCCCGGAATCCGTATAGCTCTGACCCGATTATTTCTAATCGGTCCAGGATCAGTACCGTGTGTAGCAGCGGTACTGCCTGGCGGGGTAGTGCTGTTCGTGTTAGCAAGTACTTCCATAATGCTCGAAATTTTTCGGAAAATTTCGCGAAACGTTTTTCGCAAATTGTCGACACTGGCATGCTCCTGATTTTGTAATGTGATCGTCTTTTTGACGAAATATTTTTTAAAAATCCAAAAATATGTTTTTTGAAAATTTTATAAAATTTGTATATAACGTTTATTTTAACGTTTCTGTATAAAATCTGCTTTGTCGTTAACGAGAAATTATTCATAAATAAAAAAAAACGTTCTATGGCAGGTACTGTTAATAACGGCACAAAAAATATTTTTATTTCAAAAGAAGGCTCTTATGTGTAACACTAAAGACTAAAGACTCGTTGGAGTCTATTTTGAAATAAATTAAGTTTTCTATTTCCATGATATGACAGGTACCGTTAGTTTTGGTCCTAAAAAAAATTTTAATTTGTCCTCTAGAGAATCACCCAAAACTCTTAACTACCAAGTTTGATATGACATCGAGCATTGTAATGTCATGTAAAATTGTTATCTGAGTTCGATTTTTTTGACGAATCCTTAACTTGCCCTATAGTGCCTATATCGCAAGTAAAAATTAAAATGATTTCATTCATGTAAAAACAGACAAATGCTATCACAATAGGCCATTCTTAAGCGTTAGCGTGGTGACGACATGACTATCGTTAGCCAATTTTACCTTACCTAACCATGTACATAGTTTACTTCTAAAAATGTAATCTACTTCTTTGACGTAGATAAAATTGATTTGCCTTGAAAGTGTAGAATGAAAGCGCAAATCATAAATCTTGCATTCCTGCAAACCTTCAAAAAAGTGTGACATAATAATATAACATAGGAGCAGCTTAAACGCCAATTTTCCAACTGTGTATTAATATACAGTGACAATTGAAGCCAGCTCTCAGACGAAATGCCAAAGAAGCTTGTTAATATTTATTTCATAACTCGGTTTAACTATGAAATAGTTAAAAAATAACAGAGATTTTAAAATTGCGTCCACACTTATCAATAGCTCCCCTAAACTCCTAAAATAAGTTAGATAAATGAGTTTTTTTTTTCTAAATTAGTCATGTTGATCTCTCCGTTGCCGGTTCTAAAATCTCAAACATTTTTTTTACCCATGAAACCAATACTTACTCTGTAGAGCAAGTAAAAAACAGTAAAATAAGATAATAAAATACAAAAACAATGAATTCAATTGTCTCACAATAGCTATGTTTCGGTGGTACTCAGTATTTTGCTGGGTAAAAATTTTCTGCTGTTAACAACAATAAACGATTACTTTAATTTATTATTAACAATTTTGTATTGTTAAAGGGTCACAAATGTATAAGTTTAGAAACAAAATTTTTCTGTAAACCAACAAACAAAAAACTTTTATTTATCCTTAGTAATCATTTGTTGTTGTTTCTCATGCTAAATTTTACTGAGCTAAGTACTGAGTTACCAATAAAACACGGCTAATATACTTGTTTACAAGCCTGAGATGTGACCAAAAACTTAAACAAGATAGGAAGAGTTACGAATGTGAAGTGTGAGGAATATTTTTTGTAGATTTTTAATCTATAAGCTAAAAGTAAAAGTAGAAAAAAACATACTTAATTGATATCACCAATACTTAAGAATTTTTAGTTCTAAATTAGATAAGACAAGAGTATTTTCGGCCTTTAATATCAAGAAAAACAAAAAACAAAAAAAAAAACAATAGATATGTTTGCAACATCATTTAATACTAGGTTATAAAAACCTTGAACTTTTATTTGTTTAGAATAAAAAGTTGAACAGGATTATAAAGTACCGTTAAATAATTTGTTTAAATCATAAATTAATATTTTCCTCTTGAATTTCAAATGCTTAATAAGATTAATAAAATGTACGTGCATTGCATTGCTTTTAACTTAAATACCTTTAGGAATTTCCCAGAACTAAAAAACATGATAAAATACCCATCAACTGAACAAATTCACAATATCTTACTAATTATAAAAAAAAGCTTGTTATAGGTACATACGTAGTACAAGTTTACTTAAGTGCACCTACAATAGCAAGTTTTAAATAAGTTCACGTATAGATATGAATTGTTGGCGTACGTTGTGGTTTGAAATGCTTTCGTGACTCATGTTAAACTTAGAATGACTGATTTAAGATATCTTCCAAACAACTTTATATCGTCCAAGAATGCAAATTTCCAATAAAGTAATAATAATAATATTTGCGTCATAAAAATAAACAACAACAATAATAACAAACAAATGTTTGCATTTAAATATATCATTATTAAGGCCATCGTAATTAAAGAGAGAGACGGAAAGCCTTTATGAATTTATTCTGATACATTTGGTATGGAAATCTGAAAGTGTTATATTTATCTATGAGGAGCTTTCAAAACCGCTTCCCGATATTTTTTTGTTATTAAAGATTTTCTTCTTATCTTATCGATATCTTAGGATATTCGAATCGGAATTATAGTTGAAAACCTATTTTTTTTTTGTAAATAAAAACGTGAAGTATTTCAAAAAATCAATAGAAAAACGTCAATACTAAACAATAAATTATGGAATGTCAAATTAATAATTTTGTTATTACATTTTCATGACAAAAAGCAAGGATTACGAGTTTCTTTTTTCTTTTATTTCAACCCTCACAACAACATAATTACGTTTGTATAATACTTTCGCTGTTGTTTAACTGCCACCACAATCCACAATATTGCGTGTTGAATTCACACCCCGATTGGCAAAATTCGTCAACCAAAATCACCATCTACTCCAAACCTACAATTGTCATAACTTTTTTCTGAAGTTAGAACTTTCGCTGATTTTAAATATTGATATTCTCACCATTCGGTCACACGAAGAATACAAACAAAATCGTTACAAACTTTGACACGCAACATTTCGTGATTATTGGGTTTTTACAATGTCTGGAGTGAAGGATAAATAAAAATAAACCCTTTTATAACTTATGAAAGTTAAATAATATTTACATATTTTTTTTTTTTTTTTTCTGTGCATAAATATTCAATTTTTCAAGGGAGAAAAATTTATTAAGTACTAAACGGAGGCGCCCTTGAAGCTCAAGGAAATTAAATCATGCATAGTTATATAACGATGTAGTTTTTCGCAAAAATATACATAATGAAAAATTAAGTTGTTCAATTACAAGTACAACCAACTGTACAACTTAATCAAACATGTTCGTGGGAATAGTTACTCCAATTAAAAACACGCACCACGAAGATTGTAATTCTAGGAGATAAATTCAAATACTAAAAATTATTGATAAAAACGGAGTAGAGAAAATCTTATATATACATTAAAGTTTGGTTTTGTGTACGTGCGCTAACCGGCCAAACCAGCAGACTGATTTTCTTATTTTTTTTTAATCAAAGAGGAATAAGAGTAGAAGGTTTAAAACAAAAAAAAAATTAAAGATTTTATAGGGTACTCTCGTAGAGAGTTGATAAAAAATGTTTAGATGTTATTCGTGATCTCCGAAATCCTTTGCTTAAAGATCTAGTATCACATCAGCGTAGTTTAAGGGGATTAAATAATTGACTATCGACCTAATTTTCACTTTCGAGAAAAATGTTGGAAGAAACAAGTAATAAATTGAAAGCAACTATACTATCATCGTCTTTAAGGTCTCCTAGGATACCGCGAACAGGAAAACATGATAGTTAGTCATATACACTCCTTTTCAAAATTAACACACACCTCTTTATTTTTGTAGTTAGACCCTTATATTATTTTAAAAGCTTTCAAATTCTAATGCGCGTTTTTGTGTAGGTATGTATTTGCTTATTGTATAGCAAGTCGAAAAAATTCTAAACAGCAACAGTATTATTTTTTCAATAAAAAATGAAAATAAAATGCACGACTGGGTGGCACGAACTTGCTCTTGCAGTTCAAAGTACTTTTATGTTCGTTAACTTGTAGATTTTTAGAATGAAAAAAAAAAAAATTTTATTTGACTTTTTTGAAAAAAAAAAAAAAAATAAAAATGCAGTTTTATTGCAATCGCCTTGAATATTACGTCTGCAAAGTTTAATCAAAATCGTTTGAGCCGTTTTCGAGATATTTGGTTCAAATTGAAAAATTTGTATTTGAGGTACACTTTCTAAGCGAGATATAAAAAACAAAAAAAAAAACAACTTTCAGAATTCCATAAAAATCATCTGTACCAAATTTGAAGAAAATCCATCCACCCGTTTAGGCTGTGGAAATGTGTACAGATGGACGCACAACCGCACAGACGCACGGACGGAATTGCGAGACCCACTTTTTCGGAGTTCTCCATCATCGTAATGTTGGTTTTGATATAAACCTCAAATTTTTTATTCGACACGAAACCAATACTTGCCCTATAGAGCAAGTAAAAATTGTAATGAAGTGACAGTGCTTTCCAATAGGTCTATTCAATACATAATAATATGACAGCTTGTCTGTTCATTCCACAAATCAAGTTTTGAACGTAACGTGTTGTAAAATATTCTCCGACTCTTCTTTCGGCATCTATTGAATTTGAATCCAAATTTACATCAAAATAAACTGTAAACCAATTCTAGGGCTGATTGACACCGAATTCTGTTCTAAGATATGAGCCTTTACGCACTTAACGCAAGTCCAGAAAAAAATCATTACCTCCGTACGTGTTGTGAAGCAGATTCTATCTTAACAAAAAATGATGATCCACCTAACTACAAAAGGTTCGCGAGTTGAGCGACAGTTTTCATCAAATTTATCCCCAAATTTCAATCTTTCCCCTAAATTTAAGCTCACTCAAATAAGTTCCAAATAGGTACAACGGCAACAATGTGCTCCATTCTCGTCTATAATATTGCAATGTACATCAACAAGATCAGTAAACAAAAACAATTTTTATTACATTTTCTGTTCTAGTTTACTTCGCCAACTTTTTGAAATTTACTTTTTTTTTTTCTGCAATATTTGTTTACTCATCTTTCATCGCACGAATTCGCTTGTGAAAAAAAGCCAAAAAGATTCAAAGACGCGCGAGACCACCACCAAACCAAAGCCATTATAAATAACACGAACAAAAATACTCCCAATCAAGGTTGAAATGGAAAGGACCAACCACACTGCCCCATTCCCAACCAGGTGTATAATACGAATAGTTTGTTTACATCTTCTCAGCTGCTATGATACAAAAAAAAAAAAAACTAAATAAACTTCAGACACGAAACAGAAGTATAAAATAAATTGAATTTCCATAAGTTTTTCATATGAGTTTATGACGAATCGTAACACAAGAGTATTTTTTCGTTCGACCGACATCTATGTGTTGTGTTGAAGTGGTTGTGCTTGTTATCAGCTTATCGTATCGAACACCACCCCCTTCTCCCTTTCATTCGCACGATTACGACGTGATTTCTAAATAACCAAGCAAACTAAAGTACAAGAAAATCTATCAAGAAATCGAGCGTTATATAAGAAGGTTCAAGTTTCAAACTACCTCAGCTACGTTAACGATTATCTGAGTCAAAGCTTTCAAGGTTCTACTGAGTGAGTGTGGGAGAAGAAAGAAATGATTGAAAAAAATGATTGCAGGTGAAAAGTCATTTCTATTTTTTCATTCGTTCACACTTCAGAGCTGTGTGAACATGACAAGAAAATTGAGAAAAAAAAAATAAAACAAATCAATCGCCGCGGTGCTCAGCGCTGATTTAGGTACCTACAAGACATCGAGCCAAAGACCGACCCCCTGTCCCTGACATCGAGTTAACTCAGCGCTGCTCTGAGAAAGAGTAAAGGCTACACAAACTCACAAGGGCGTACGCAGGATTTTGATCAGGGAGGGGCTTACTCATTCGAGAACAAATGTGGCAGAGTTTTTGTATATTTTTTCTGGGTTTTCAGAAAAACTATTAACTTCTGAGTATATTAAAGTTTTATATAGAATTAATAAAAGAATAAATTTAATTTAATTGTCTCATTAGTTTTATAAGAAATGTAAAAAAAGTATTAAAAGTTTTTTTTAATATTACGGAAACGTTAATGATATTCATCTCAAATCTTTTTTATTTCTTGTATAGCAAATAATTTTAATTGTTGGAGGCGTTTAAAAAAAAAATGATTTTTTGTATATACAAATTTTCAAAAATTAACTAATTAGTTTTGAAAATATAACTTTTTTACATATTAGCTGTGTTTTATTTTTCTCGTGATCCAGATCAGATCATTGTTTTTAATAGCTTTACAACAAAAGTAGGATTTTGTTTTGTTATTGTTTCGCAAATAAATTCATGATCTGATCTGGATCACGAGGAAAATAAAACACAGCTATTAAAAAAATTTCAAGAACATTCATCAATCCGTTTTTATAACATTGATTTTTCTAAACAAAAATTAATTGAAATATTTTTAAAAGCTCTAAATTAAAATTTGGAAATTTTTTCTTAATTTTTAAATTGGTTACTTAAAAACTTGATTTAGATTCTTTCTTAAGAAAAACAAGCTTTTCTATTTTAGTCATATGACAAGTACCATTAATTTTGGTCCTAAAAATAAAACATCAACTTTCTCAGTTCAAGATAGTTACAGACAGGCTGAAAAACAAACAAACAGAGTGGCAGGCAGAATTTCGAGCTCGCTTTTTTAACGAATCCTAAACTTGCCCTATAGTTACGGTGACTATCAGTACCGGTTTTCCCAGGACTGTCCTGTATTTCTATAGCTTGACCCGGGTTTTTATTTAAGAAACATGGGACGTATAAGTGTACCGTATTTTGTTATTTGTGCCGTAACTGCACATTCCCTGATTTTGGTATTTAAAGTCATAAATACGGAAAACAACAAAAAAATTGTTTTGAAACAAAAGTAGCACCTTCAAGATGTTGTTGTTGACCTGTTTTTCAAAGATTATAATGGAATTGACGGAGCCTGACTGCAAGTATAGAAACATACGAAAAATGAAACTTAATATAATAACTAATCTAGACCAGCGTCTAAAATTTTTCTAATTACTTTCCTCCTTTGATATATCCAACGAATTGTTGGTGGGCCTAAGAGTATGGAGAAAAACCTGAAAGAGCCGAATAACAATAATCATACTCGGAGTTGAACAAAACTTGAGAATTTTTATATTAAAAATTCTCAAGTTATGTTCAACTCCGAGTGAAGAAAATGGACCTAAGTCTATTCATTGAAAATGTTGATAAGCACAATTGGGTGAAGCCTCTGAACTCGCTTGGTCTAGGTTCAATACCCAAGTGTGGCGGAAAAAGGAACAAAGTAGTCTGATGATCGGATTGGCATCCGTGAAACAGTGCTGTAACTCTATCCATAAACACTTGGTGGTAGCATCTTAAAGTTGTTGTTGTTCAAAGATTAAAAAATGTTTTTGTAATTTTTCAGATAAAAGCATTAGTTTTTAAAATTTTCGCCAAATATTTAGTTCCAACTAGTGTTTATCAGGTTGAAAAGTCATATCAGAAAAAGTTTTTTAAAATTTAAAAAAAAAATTAAAAACAATAAAATTAGGATTTTAAAATTTTAAGATGATTTAAAATAAAATGAAATTACTTATTTTCAATTTTATATTTTTTTACAAGTTACTAATAGTTTGTTTTCACTACAATCCAAATGAGATAATTTCGCAAATTAGGTTAGTTCAAATTAATTTTTTTTTTTCTATATGATTTGACACTAGTGAAAACAAGTTATAACTATTAAAGAAGGGAGCGGATCGTATTACTATATTTCAAAATTCTGTATGATCAAAATTCTGTATAATATTGTATGAAACTGTATGATCATAATTCTGTACGATCAAAATTCTGTAAATTCAGAATCCTGTAATTGAAAATACTGTATGAAACAAAAACATTCGTGGAATTTTTGAATGATCATAAGGTTTGATGAAGTTTGTGATGGATCAAAGTAATGTATAATGTTAAATTGATAAAAAAGAAGAAGATGAAAAAAAAATATAAAACTCTTGAAAAAAAAATTCTTTTTAAACTTCTGCATTTTGAAATGCATGCCGTACCAAGGCTGAAAAATCGTTTTGGTTATTTTAAAAATTGCGAACTTTTTTAACATTACCAAAACGTTTTTTTTTTTAGCCTTTTTACAGCATTTCAAAATACAAAATTATGAAAACAGAATTTTGAATTACAGAATTTTGAAATGCATAATTTTTACCAACCAGAATTTTGAAATACAGTATTTAGACTTACAGTATTTTGAACCCATTAAAAAACCATTTTCTTGATTGCAACGAAAATGTCCCAATTGTATTGTTTTATGTCGAATTCCTTAAAACAAAAAAAAAAAATCGATTTAAAATCGATCTCAATGCGTTTTACGTGTCGTCAACAATGAGCCGTATGCATAAAAGGTAGCAAATGCTTTTACTAGTAAATTTGTATAGTATTTACTACTTTCCATATGCATAAAAGACATAGTAAATGCTGGAAAGATAGTATTTACTAGAAGAATAATATTTACTAATTTTGGATGAATTTTTATAGTAAATACTTATATTGGTATGCATAAAAAACTAGTACGAACTTTTACTTTCTAGTATTTACTGAAAATTTTTCAAGTTTCGAAATACCAACTTGAACATTTACTAGTAAAAACTTTCTCATGTTAAATGACGACATCACCAGTCGCAATTTTACTTTTCAAGCAATCGGTTTGCAGAGAATTTATTTCGAGTATAAATGTGGCAGCTTTTTAAAATTTAAGATCTGAAAAAGTTTATAAAGAGCAAAGAACGCCCGCGAATAATAATTTTAAAATGCTCTACCGTTTTGAAAAAGATAACGTTGAGTGGCTAAGCGAATAATTTATGGGTAAGATATTTTATTTGCAATTAATTGAAGCTAATAAATTTATTTATCCCTTTTACAATAAAAAAATCTCAAGGTTCTCAATCTGAAAGAAGGGGAGGAGCAAAGTCCGCTGAAGAAAAGATGAGAATTTTCTTGAGATATGTTGGAGATCCATGCTTTCAAGTTGGTGTTGGGGAAGACACGGGTCTTCTGTTATTAAAATACCAGTCTTGGCTTGAAACTCAGGAATAAACAATTTAAAGGCCTTCGCCTTTGCTTTTTTTATATGAGGCTGTTGAGATTTGTTAATAGGTACGGCATACTTTTCTAGTATTTTAACAAACTCTAAGGTTGTTGAACCATCTACTTTTGCCATTTTTTTAACTTCGAAAACTCACTTTTAAACTTTTAAATTGCGTTGAAAATTAATTTTAAGTATATTCACTCGATGTTGTAGGTATATTTGATTTTTTTATTGAATAATGTTGAAAATTAAACGAAACAAAAAAGTATATAATTATGATTAAAAAAGTCAAAGTAATGCAAAGTAAAAATTAAAAAGTATATTTGAAATAGTGAAGTAAGTTATGTGTACTAAAATTAAAGTGCTTTTTTTAGCATTTGTCCAAAGTGTATATAACTCTTTAACCGCCTTAAACACCAGTTGTTATTATCAACAAATTGTAACACACAAAATTGTTTACAAAAGAAGAAAATTATAGCACCTTAAAATACAGAAAAAAAAGCAACAGCATTTATGTAGGTATCTAGTATATACTATGACTTTCAGATGAACTAGTAGTATTTATTGGGATGAATCCAGTATTTACTACTAGTTTATACTAGCTAGTAGAAACTTAGGTTTATGCATACCGAATTTAGTAAATACTGTTAGTTTCAGATTCTACTAGTAGTACTAGTTTTTACTATAAACCTTTTACTACTAGTAATTACTTTCTTTTTATGCCTATGCCTCAATGTTTCGAGCATGTTTGACAGAACAAAAAATCGATTTTAATTCGATTTAAAAAGGAAATCGACATAAGAAATCTTGATATCAAAATTAGGAAAAATAAAGAAAATTAATTTTTAAAAATTTCCTTTTTTTTTTCTGAAAAATTAATGTTTTCAAAACGACCTAGAGATATTTTGTACCGACTTCCAAAAAGGAGGACGTATTCAATTCGTCTGTATTTTTTTTTTTTTTAAATTTTTTATGTTTGTTACCTAATAACTTTGGACTGAGTGAACTAATTTTGTTTTTTTTTGATAAAAATGATTACACTGCACAACAAAATTAAAGTTTTTGTATGATGAATAAACCAAACAATACTTTTCCAAAGGTTTTTGATGTGCTGAGCTCGAATCCGAACTCAAAAATATTCTATCAGCTCCCGTTTTTAAAATATTACCGTTAGAAAATGCAAAAACAGCTGATTCTGAAGTTATGCTGCAATGTGAGGGAATTTTTTTCAACATTCTTTTTGAAGGTTTTTATAAAGAATTGCTTTTCTTCTTTAAAAATCTGTTTAAATCTTTGAGATATCTTTTTTACAATCCGAGATATGTATTTTAATTTAAAGTTACTATGCAGTTTGAAATAACGTTATTGATAAAATAAGCCAAAACACACGTACTTAAACTTAAGATATCTCGGATAACAAAACAGACATTGAAAAGATTTAAACAGATTTTCAAAGAAGGAAAACAGTTCTTATAGAAATCGTTAAAAATTGTGTTGAAATAAGGTACCTCACATCATAGCATAACCTCAAAAACAGCCAAAACAAGCTTTTTTTGCAAATTATAACGGCAATATTTCAAGAACTAAGATTGATAGAATACCAAAAACTATTGGAAAAGTATATTTCGGTTTATTCATAATAAAAATAGTCAAATTTTGTTGACCATCAGCCAAAAAACGTGTTTTTGCATTTTCTAAAATCAATATTTTAAAAACTAGAGCTGATAGAATATTTCTGAAACCGGATTCGAGTTCAGCACACCAAAAACCCTTGGAAAAGTACTGTATAGTTTATTCATCCAAAACCTTGTTGTGCAGTGTTATTTGTCAGTTAATATTTTGTTTTGGATAACATACCAAATTTTTGTTTAAAAACTTTTCCTATAAAAAGGACTCCAACGGTTTTAATTTGAATTTGTTTTATGAGAAATAAATAAATGGCGTAGGTATGTACTTTGTTTGAATGGCAAAACCATTTAAATATTATATTTTTGTCCCGGGTTCCGCTCCTAGAAATATGGTCACCATACCTATTATAGTACCAATATCACAAGTAAATCAATCGATCAAAAATTTCTAGGGGGGACAACTGCCCCTTCCTGCCCCTTGCTTGCGTACGCCCTTGCAGACACCACCGATTTGATTCTAACTAATTTATGGCCTTTTTTTGTGGGCTGCTTTCCAAAGGTGTGTGTTGTAGTAGCTTTGAATTCAAGTTATGCAAATTTAGTGTCGAAAGGCGAAGCTCGAAGAAACAAGTGAAATGAGAGAAGAAAACCTTTAAAATTAGAGAGAGGCTAATGGCTAATGATGGTCTGAGAAAGTCGACTAACGACACTCGAGGAAATGTTATTTTCACACAAATTTTTGTTCCAAGAATTTATCAATCTATTTATAAAACTTAATTTTCTTAAAATGCATGATTCTTTGCTGAAACGACAACGGAAAAAGACGAGAGGTATGCAAGGGCAGACGAGACGACGTCGAGAAAAGAGGGGACAAGAGTTCGTTAACAAGCATCGAATGAAAAGAAAAATGTCTTATTTTTTTCCTCGTTTTTTTGATTTGATTGACGCGCAGTCTATTGTTGAACGAGGGAAAAATTATTTACTAATCAAAAACTATTTTTGTTTTTAAATATCTAATTATTTTATTATTGTTGTTGTTATTTTTAGATTATTTAACTATAACTATATTTTTTCAATTCTTACCAAACTTGTCCATAGGCACCAGAACCGACTGGTTGAAGTTGTTGGTATCTTTCAGGGATTTCCCATTCTGTGCGATTAATGTCGATTTTGTAGAATGTTCCCATTTTTTTTTATTTGTATTTTTGTTGGTTAGTTTTTGTTTTAAAGTTTTTTTTTTCTTTTTTTTATATTTAATTAAACACGATTATTGTTTTTTTTTTTTATGGGAGATAAACTTTTTTATCAAGTTTTATATATTTTATAATTCTCTTCTTTTTGTAGAAAAAACACGTCCGCCCGCACAGTTTTTTGTTGGAAAACTGGCTGACAGAATTTTTTTTCGGAACATGGGAAAACTGTCAGATTTTTGACAGTTGTGCAAAATGACATTTCGAAAGGAATAGGTTTGTGTATTTGATAAATATGGAAAAACATAGAATTTCGAATATGAGATAGAGATGGGATTTTTGTTTAAAGGCTTGGCCACACCGGAGGGTACGCTGTAGCGGTACGGGTAGCGGCAACGATATTTGTATTAAAAAAAACTCCACACCCGAACGTTGATGTGTCAGTTTGGAATTTTTTCCATACAAATACCCGTACCGCGTCCTGTACCTCTACCGCGTACCCTCCGGTGTGGCCAAGCCTTAAAGTAGAACATAGAATAAAAAGAAAACCAAAGTAGAAGTGCCGAAAAAAGTAGTGAAATATGTACGTACACAGAAGAAGTACTTATTTTCCACTGAGTTTTGACGTTTTGTTTGTTTACATAAAATTATTGAAAATCAATAAATTTCAAATTGATTAAAACCAAGTTTTTTGTTTTATTTTGAGAATTAAAATGGATGACATTTTGGAAGTTTTTTCTTGAATTTTTTATTAGCTGCGTTCCTTTGGGAATATTTATCTACTGCTTAGTACTTAAAGCTGCTTTGAACTACTTTTCAACTTGAACTAAGTAGTTCAAAGTAGTTTTAAGTACTAAGCAGTAGATAAATATTCCCAAAGGAACGCAGCTATTTTGTATTTTTAATATTTTTACTTTCCTATAATAGCCCTATTCCTTTGGGAGGTGGCCAAGTACTCCTAGTAGTTTAAGTGTGCGAAGAAGTACACTGTAAGATTACTGTAAAGTATCTCATCAGTAGCTGAAAGTGGTATTCGATCCTATAAGCGTGCCACAGAATTCTTATTGGAAGCATAATATTGCTACTCAATATTCACCAAAAGGGAGGAAAAAAATAAAAATAAAATGAAAAAAAGAGAAATTATTTTGAATAAAAATTTTTATTTTAAGCCTGGTACGCTGTTCGAGCTAAATTTTAGCCGAGATGAAATTCCCATACAAGTTATCGATAATTTGTTTGGGATCCATTTTAGTTCGGCTAAAATTTTTCGAAAATTTGTATGGGAGCTAAAATTTAGCGCGAGCAGCATACCAGGCTTTAATGTTCATTTTTATAAACAAATACACATCACATTTATATTGTGCTTTTATCTGATAATCCAGCCAAACTACAACAACTCATCAATAGCTTTATAGCATATTGCAACAACTGGAATCTTGAAGTTAACCTTGCTAAATCTGAAATAGTTATTTTTCGAAATGGTGGACGTAGAGCTGCTAGTGAAAAATGGTTTTTCAATGACACCGAAATAACAGTTGCGAATCACTACAAATATCTCGGTGTTGTTTTTAATTATAACATGTCCTGGGATGAACATTTGAATAATAGGCTTTCATCATCACAAAACTCAATTAATTCTACATGGTCAAAACTTCTGCGTAATAAATATGTCCAACACTCAACAAAGTTCAAAATTTACGATGCTGCATCTAGATCTATTATGTTGTACTGTGGTCAAGTATGGGGATACCGTGAACGTAGTCAACTCGAAAAATTACAACGGTTTTTTATAAAACGATGTTTTCTTCTACCGGATAACACGCCGAACTATGCTCTTCACATCGAAACTGGTCTGCCTAAGGCTTTTCTCACAACTTTAAAACTGCACTTTTCTTATATAATACGAAGAACCATATGTCTCTGTCTAATGATAGGCTCCCTAGAATTTTATCTGAAGCAGTGATAAGAAAGAGCATCTTCTGGGCGAAAGAATGGTTAGACCTCTTTCACGAAACGTCTATAGATTTCACTTTCAACATAGATATAAATGAGTGGAATGGATTGCATAGTATTTTACTATGTAAGCTGAATGAGAAAAATTGGAGTGAGGCTACTACCAAAGCCAATTTATCCCAATTCCATGACGAGTACTGTAATTTGTTGTACACTGGAGTACCAAACTATTTCGATGATACAAACCCTCGGGATATGATCAGTCTCATCTTCAAGGCTCGCTGTGGACTTCTAAGTATCAATGGAAGGGCTTTCCAAAGAGACACCAATGGGATATGCACACTTTGTAACCTCGATGCATCTGAAAATACTTTTCATTTCATTGGAATATGCCCTATTTTCAAAGGATACAGAATTACAGACTTAAATTTCTTGGTAACTACGTGCTTTCACACTCTCAACTCCTAAACATACTATATGGAAATTGCTATGATAATCTTTATCTCTATTTAAAAACTCATTTTAAATGAATTTTCTTAAACAAACTAACTCTTAAAGCCTGGTACGCTGCTCGCGCTAAATTTTAGCTCCCATACAAATTATCGAAAATTTTTAGCCGAGATAAAATGGATCCCATACAAGTTATCGATAACTTGTATGGGAATTTTATCTCAGCTAAAATTTAGCGCGAGCAGCGTACCAGGCTTAAGCTTATATTTTTTTAATGTAACTTTTTTTACCTGACAGACAACTTAATGTTATTGTCTAAACTAATTTGTATATACCAGCTAAAGCCATGTTTTTGTTAATCACTTTTCATGAAAATAAAAATTATATCTATATCTATCTATCTATCACATCACATTTACAAGAGACAGAGCACATCATTGATCTGGTCATGGTGTCGTGCAAGGTCCACATATGTAAAAATAGCCACATCTATGCTTGAACCAAAGCTAATCCGTCAAAATCGGTGAATTAAATACCTGATCCAAGGCTGAACCACGTTTGTACAACTTGGCCCTTAAACAATTTTTTTTTCTTTAAAATTTCTAAAGCAGACGGAAAGAACGTTTTGCTTTCGAAATTAACAGGTATATTTATTAGATTTTTGTCTACTTAAACACTGCTTAACTTTTTTCAAATTGTGGGAAATATGCTTTATTTAATAAAAATTAATATGACACTATTCAAAGTTAAAGCAGTACGCTGCTGATGCGAAACGAAAAATTTTCAAGTCTCCAAAGTCGACAACGAAAATGCTGACAAAAAAATAGGTGTGTTTTTTATTACCAACGGTCTTAACTGGTTAAAAAAAACGCCTCGGGGCTTAGTGAGAAAAATTGGCAGCACTGCATATAAAACACAAAAAAAATATAAAGTTGTCATATTTTTCGCTTTTGGGGTTTCTTGTGTGTTTTTTCAAAAAAAAAAAGTTTAACTAATGGCGTTTTCGATTGGCAGTCCGGAAGCGTCCGGAATCATTCTGAAAAAATTTTATTCACACAAAACTGTCAGTTTTGTACGAATAAAACGCTTTCAGAATGATTCCGGACGCTTCCGGACTGCCAATCGAAAACGCCATAACTATTAAATAAATATTTAAAATAATAATTGTCACTCCAAACATCAGTTTTGATGTTTTTAAACAAATTCTAAACAATTTACGAAGAAGTTAATTTGGTAGCACAGATTTAAATCTGTTGAAAAAGTTATGCCCAGAGAATTCTCCGGGCTAAACAACTAAGCCCAAAACGCAGTCGGGGCTAAGGAATTTACATGTTAAATGCAACAACACTTTAGCCCCTTGGGCTTAGCTGTTAAGCCCGGAGAATTCTCTGGGCTTAACTTTTTCAACAGATTTGAATCTGTGCTACCAACTCAACTTGTTCGTAAATTGTTTAGAATTTGTTTAAAAACATCAAAACTGATGTTTGGAAGGACAATTAAGGCTTGGCCACACCGGAGGGTACGCGGTAGAGGTACAGGTAACGGTACGGGTATTTGTATGGAAAAAATTCCAAACTGACACATCAACGTTCGGGTGTATAATTTTTTTAATACAAATATCGTTGCCGCTACCCGTACCGCTACCGCGTACCCTCCGGTGTGGCCAAGCCTTTATTATTTTAAATATTTATTTAATAACAACTTTATATTTTTTTGTGTCAGCTGATTTCGGAACATTTAGTGTGCAGTGCTGCCAATTTTTCTCGCTAAGCCCCGAGGTGTTTTTTAAACCAGTTAAGCCCGGTGGTAATAAAAAACACACCTATTGAAGCATGAATGAAAACCATGATGTTTTTTTTAACAGGGTTGTTCCTCCACTGTTGCGTCTTCTTTTTTTCCATTTTTTATAATAATTGAATTCTTTGTTTTGTTCGGGTTAATTAATTTTCACAAATTATTTTACATCAAAAGAAACTAAATTACGGGGCATGAGTACCGACAAGCCGACAACCATAATAAACAGAATAAAAAAGACAAACTGTTTATCATGGGCGACGCGACGGTGAGCTGCCATCTGTCAAAAATAATTTTACTCTATTGTATTTTTATTTTGCAATAGGTCTAGGGTATAGCAAAAGTGCAAGACTGTTGTAAAATTTTAATCCGTATATTTTGTTGTTGTAGTGTTGTAAGATTTTACACTTTTGCACTTTTGCAATGATACAAGACCAGTTGCATCGGATCGTGAATACCCCTATTGGCTCAAAAAGTGAAAAAGTACAAAAGTGAAAATTTTCAAACGCATTTTTGTATAGTTTTTCGGGCTGGAAAATTAAAACAAATAATGCAGAAAAAACTTATTTTCTGGTCTAAAAAACAATTTGTATAGGTACTCTTTTTTACAAAACAATTGCGCTAGCCAGAAAAAAAATATTTTCACTTTTGTACTTTTTCAAAAAGTGGTGTAGGTATGTAGTTAAAAAATCCACAAAATAAAATCTTCATAGTAAAAAGAAATTCAATTTAAAAACATCCACCATGTAACCTCCACCTTAAATTAAATGTACGCCACCTATCGTCAAGCACATGCAATTCCGCTTGAAAAAGTGACGCCTCTTCATGTAGTGTACAAGTTTTTTTTTTCCTCCAAATTTTTTATATTCAGCACCGCCATTTTGAAAGTGTAGAAAATTTTTATTTCCAATCCAACTCGAAGAAGAAGTCTGTTGCAATTTTTTATCAAAATATTTTCCCCCAATAAATCATTATAATTCAAACAAAAAACAAGTTCAAATTCATCACCAAACAATTCTGCATGTATAAATTATTAATTTACAACCAAATACTCAAAGAAAGTGTATTAATCGTGCAAATATTAAAACGAAAATTCATCACTACTCCATTTGGGCGCCAATTATACTAGAAAAAAAAAAATTATAAAAAATTGTGTCCCAATTCAAGAGCATTAACCCTTTCTTCACAAACACAAAAAAAGTCAAAACTTGATGAACATTTTTATAAATCAAGGGTCTTCAATAAGACCCAAGCAATGCAGATAATCAGTGAGCTAAAAAATAAATTTAATTTTTTCTCATATAATTTATTTTTACAACAAAAAAACAACAAACATCACGACGACGACAATTCAATTAGAAAAAGCCAAGTCGTTGTCGCCTTCATCTTCCATCAGCCATCAAAAAAGAAGAGAAAATTTAAAAATATGTAATTTGTAAAAAAAAATATATATTTTGTTGAGAAAATAAGAGCAAAAAAAAACAATTTTTATTCGAGTTTGTTTTTATTTATTTTTAAAATATATAAATTTTAAATTATTTGTAAGAAAATTGTCGCAGTAAAGATAAGAAAAAGAAAGCACAATGTTTTATGCTCATATTGTGTTGGCTAAAAAAGGGCCGTTAGCCAGAATTTGGTTGGCGGCCCATTGGGACAAGAAACTCACGAAAGCTCATGTCTTCGAGACGAATATTGAACAGTCGGTGGATGGTATTATGCAGCCGAAAGTCAAGTTGGCGCTACGGACATCGGGTCATTTGCTGTTGGGTGTTGTGCGCATTTATTCGCGCAAAGCCAAGTACCTGCTGGCGGATTGCAATGAAGCGTTCGTCAAAATTAAGGTAATACTTTTTTATTTTTTCATTTAATATTTTAATTTTTTTAAGAAATGAGAATTTGTATGTAAATTTTAAAACCAAAACTTAAATATTAAATAAACCAAACCCCTTTTTTTAATTGTTTTTTTTGCATGACTAATAACAAGTTCTTTGCCATTCGTAAGTGTGGTTCACAACTCAAAGGAATTTCCATTTTTTAATATGTATAAAATGAATTTAAATTCCAATAGGTTACAAAAGAAACAAACAATAAAAAATATTTAAATCTAATTTGAATATTACGAGTAAAATTAAAGCCGACATTTATTTTATAAAGATTAAAGTTAGTCCAAATTCAATTTTCAATATTTCTTAAGTTTTTTCTTTCCATCTTAGGTAAACAATCTTCAAAAATTTTACCAAGGATTTAATAAGTCACGTTGATATACTCATTCTGAATCCAACTATATACGGGCTCCCTATAATGTCTCCCTATAATTTTTTTTCACTGGCTCTGAATTTCAATGAAATTCAATTTTATATTATTATTTAGAGAGCATTAGAAATGGTATCCTGAATAGGTTTACCTTTACATATCACAATAAATCATATACCCCATAGAAATAGTGATCTGCGTTTTTCCCACTTATGTCGTTATTTTCTGAGTTTTCACAACAGAAAGACATTGGCTTATATGCAAAAAGGATAAGCTCAAGTTCTATCTCACTTTTCAGTAGATTTTCTAGAGATCTATCTCAATTTTTATTGCATACGATCCAGCAACTCATCAGTCGTCACCCAGTGTTGTTGTTTGCAGGTTGCTTTTCAGCCTTTCGCGCTTAAGTGCCTTTTATATGAGCTGCGTCCTGCGTCTGCGAATAATTCTTTTGAACCTTTTTCTAAAGCAAATATCTACTTATTCCTATTATAAATTTTTTATTAAGTGAATAAGCCCTGATTTTTTAATCGTCAGTTAGACTATCAACAGAATAAATGTCAATATAAAAAAAAAACCTTTATTCCTAGGAATAAGCTCTAACTGAAGTTTATCTGACTATTGAAAAATTGAGCCTAAATGATCATATTTACATATTTAAATATAGAATAGTGCGTAAAACTAGTTAAAACTACAAAAGAAAACACATTTTAACATTGCTATGCGACAAACAACTCTGATCTGCAAAATGTCAAATGTAAATTCGCAGTCCACAAATTCAACCGCATACCACACAGATACGAACAAATAATTCGCTCGAATTTAACCCCACTTTTAATTAAGCTTAAATTTTTGTAGGTATTACAGGTCGCAGCTCTCTGCGACCACTCATATGAATGAAATGTCAAATGCAGCGACCATTACCAATTCGCAGACGCAAGTCGCATAACTGGTCACTTTCACTTGATTGGTTCTATCTATCAAGTCAAAATCTTTATGGTTCCAGTTTTAAGAATATTACATTTACCTGGTTTTTAAGGCCTGTCTATTTTTCGTTTTCATCATTGTAATATGCTAAAGACCAAATTTTTGATGTGAAAGCTCATGATTTTGTAATTGTTATTCGATCAAGGTTTCTAACTTCTGCTATCAAGCAACATCTTCATCTCAATTGCCATATACCTATGTACCTATTTTTTCTCATACGTTTTGTATATTGTCCAACACTGTTAATCGTATGTGAGTGCTAATCGAACAACTCGTGTAAAGAGTCTTATTTTGAGAAGACAAAATATTTTGATAACATATTTTGGTTTTAATTTTTTTCGATTTTCTGAGAAATGACAAAAAGTATTTTTATCCCGTTTTGAATCTTATATCTTACTTTTTTTAAGTCCAGATATAAACCCTGGTGCCTATTCATGTCAAGCTACACCAACCAATATCTAAGATCTATTGAATCTTGGGAAGTATTGTTTGTGGGCGGAATAATTCAGAAATACTAAAATTTTATCCGTGAGGTTTGATGGACGGACGTATATTAAAGTAGTCGTTGATGTAGCAGATGTACCTCGACGAGAGATACTGTAGAGGCTTTATAACTTTCTATGGGAAATTTCCACCGAATGTCAGTTATGAGCTGGTGACGAGGTAAACAAACGTTTTTTTGCAGTGAAAAATAGCTTTTTAGTTGTAATTAGCCTTCACCAGTGCAGATTGACCAATAAGAAACATGTGAAAAAGCCCCATTATCTGTACATTTTTATAATATGTACTTTTTATAAATATTTATAAGTGATTTTCGGGAACTTTCTCGCTTATTACATTCTTGCAAAAAGGTATGCTATAAGGCTTCAAACAAAGATCCTTTTTCAAAATGAGACATATTATGGTCTTAGCGATGTTGAATTCGAGAGAATGGAATATAGACTTGTGTTAGTTTTTGCATATATAAATACAAATACAAACAACATTCATACTTTTAACAGCTGATCACTGATAACAAAATTACTCAAATGCCCTCTGAATTGGACAAAAAAATTTTTCGAACAACAACAAAAAGCTATCCGGTATCTTTTTGTTAAGTTTATTAATGTACCCATTGCCTAGATTCTTTTCAATTAAGGCAGATGGTAGATCAAATTCTATCATTTAAATTATCGTAACATATAAAGCCTTTGTACGGTGTGAAAGTATTCTGGCTGAAACAAGAATACAATGAATTGACGTTACATTTAAAAATAGGGACAGATGGTAAATACTATGGTTAAATAAACAACAACTTATACACATGCACTCTTTCATCCCTTTAAATTATCCCATGTACGAAAGGTTCAAGTGATCTTTTCCAATTGGGATTATAGTTCCTAGGTACATAGATATTATTTCTTCTGGAATTTTCTATTTTTCTTAAGAACAATAACATCTACAACAGAGAAAGGAAATACTCTTTGAATTATTGTAAATTGGGAAAACATCTGAAGTTGATCCTATTGAATAACTCGAATTTATTTGCGTTAAATCTTGTACTTTGCTGCCTAAATGTCCCATAAAAAATAAAAAAAGAAACGTTGATATTGGATAATAAAGGTTGAAATACATGAAAACATTTTCTTGTTTCTTTATGTACCTATACCGTTTTATAATGTGCATTATCACTGTCATATCAATGAACTTACCTTCTCTTGGGAAAATAAAAGGGTTGTTTGAAATGAGCTAAGTTGTTATAAGTTTCCCCTTATCATTTAAGGGTTTGCGAAGAATTTTGGGAAACTTATTCTTGTTTTCCTATTTATTTTGCAATACATGAAGACATGAATACAAAAAACAGTGAATTCCTTAACGCAATATTTGGAGATATAGACGCTCCATGTCCTGGTATTCCAATTATTCAGAAAGTTTGTGTGATCGATTCCAATGTCTGGATTATGGTTGCAATATCCCCCAGAACTCTTCATAAAACCAGGAGTTTATTGTATGAAATTTTGCATTACGAACGGATTTCGTGATTGTTTTTTCGGGAATTGTAGCAAATTTCCCATACAAATGGAATTCGGGAAAATGCCGAATATTGTATTTCAATCTGAAATTTATTCAAATCAACTAAATACGTATTAGTTTGACCAAAAATCATAAAAAATGCCAAGATATCAGAAAAAACAAAGATGTGTACAAATTCTCATTTCACGTAAATAAACATAGTAAACCCTTTTTTTTGCTTCTTTCATAACTAAAAACTTTGATAATTTAGATGGCATTCCGCCCTGGTATGGTGGATTTGCCTGAAGGACATCGCGAGGCAGCTGTTAATGCAATTACCTTGCCCGAAGTGTTTCATGATTTCGATACAGCTCTGCCAGAACTTAATGACATTGATATTGAGGCCCAATTCTCGATCAACCAATCGCGAGCCGATGAGATTACCATGCGAGAAGATTACGGTAGCATGTCAATGTCTATGCATGATGATGGCTTTGGTGATATGGGTTTTGATGCTGATACTCCGGATCTTGTGCGTGATGGAATGGATCCAAATATCGATGTAAGTATTCAATCATATATGACAAAAGAGTAAAAGGAAGTTACTGGTTCCTTTCTTTTTAATAGGAGCACTTATTTGCTGAAGAACTTGGAAAAGACATTGACCAAACTAAAGAAACAATGCCTGGATCTTCGCGTGATATCGTTGACGACATTAATGACCCAAATTTGGATGGCGATGGTTTTGGCGATGAATTTGGACGTGAGTCATTTATTTGTAATATAAAAAATTATATTTTATGGTTTTTAAAAAACAAAAAAAAAGTAAAAATAGTTAAATTAAAAAAAATAGTTAAATTAAAAAAAAATAGTTAAATTAAAAAAAAAAGTTAAATTAAAAAAAAAATTAAATTAAAAAAAAAAAATAGTTAAATTAAAAAAAAAAAAAATAGTTAAATTAAAAAACAATGGTTAAATTAAAAAAAAAAATAGTTAAATTAAAAAAAAAATATTTAAATTAAAAAAAAAAATAGTTAAATTAAAAAAAAATAGTTAAATTAAAAAAAAAATAGTTTCATTAAAAAAAATAGTTAAATTAAAAAAAAAATAATAATAAAATGAAAAGAAACTCAAAAGTACAACCAAAAAACCCATTTTTACAGAACCCGCCGTTGGACTTTTCGAAGGTGATCTATTTGGAGAGCCAGCGCTACCCGCACCAGCCGAAGCCAGTGTCAATTTACCCGCCAACGAAGATAACTCTGATGATGATATGGATCATTTCGACACGGGGGCACCATCGCCGATGCCAAGTTCAGTTGGATCGCGACCGCCATCAGTGTTGGGACAAGACAATGTGAGGGCGCCATCAACGACCACACAACATCTACAACCGACATCGCCTCATCATGAGCATCAAGATGATAATGAACATCTACCCGAACCCGATCATGAATCTGAGCACCCAGAAGAGAATGGCGTTGAGCAATCAACCCTTCTGCACAACGAAGAAGAAAGTTTTGCTTTGGCACCGGTCGATGCATCAGCATATCGCGGTGTAACCAAAGCAAAAAGGAAACGAAAACTCATTGTTGATGAAGTTAAGAATATATCTGGGGAAGAGATGAAAGCTCAATTGGCGAATACATCGGACATTGTCACAACATTAGATTTGGCGCCCCCGACGAAGAGGTGGTGAATCATCTGTGAATTATTTATGGAATGAAGTTAACCTTGCTAATGTGCATCCTGTTTCTTTCTCCCCACTTTTTTTTTTTAGGTTAATGTACTGGAAGGAAACGGGTGGCGTTGAGAAGTTGTTTTCCCTGCCTTCACGTGATATTCCTGCCAGAGGTTTGTTTGCCAACTACCAGCGACACATTGTTTCACGAGTTGGAGTGTTGGAGGACTTCTCGGTTCTTGGACCAGCCGATTTGTTGGCATTAGATCAAATTCAACAGGAACATGATTCACCAACGACGGCGGCGAGTAAACGTGGACGTAAACGTAAAGGGGCCATACAAGCAGAAGTTGTTGCAGCGCCTCCCACACTTATGCCTCCACCTCCACCTGCGCCTGTTCCTGCTGCTGATGAGACATTGGCTCAAAGTAGTTTCGGTGAACCAGATTTGGTGCGAGATGCTGAACTTAATCCACGAGTGTCGGCAGTCTCGTTGGAATTCAACCAAAACGATTCGCTGATGCCTCCTCCGCCAACACCAGGTTTCGATTCACTGCGAAGTCCCAGTCATATGTTCCCAATGCCAGAGCTGAGTGGATTGGATCCAATGACGCCGTTGGGTGGTGTCCCAATGACGCCTGGCAATCTGCCACATGGCATTGTTGATATTCATGATGATTTCCATCATAGTGGTTTGACGCCTGCCGATTTACATCACGGAGGTATGACGCCGCATCATTCGAGTATGGAGAATATTGATGCTCTACCCAACCTGCCAGCCGACCAAGTTTCGTCAATATTGAACGATGCTGGTAACATGCCCGATAACATGCCAGATAATATGCCAGATAATATAACTGACAATATAGCTGACAACATGCATGACAATTTAGATTTGGGTGATTTGACGCTGGTGCCCGGAGCGAATAATAAGTCGGCGGATATTGCATCAGATTGGAATACAGATTTTGAATTTCCACAAGCTGTTGGTGCACATGTAAGTATTATTTTTTTTTTCATACATTGAATTTTCTCAATTTCATAACATTTGAAAAGTTTATGGGTTTTGTTCACTTCGGCTGTTGAATTTCTTTTAAAAAGGATAATGCATACCTCCAAAATTTATCATGCGAAAAACAGCTGTTCAAAGATCCTAAAATAAACCGTTGAGATGCTCCATTAATTTCCTGCTCACATTTTTTTTGATAGTAAAGTAAACTGCAGAAGGAATATATTGTCAAATTTAATTCTTTCCAGGATAAGGTTTTTTGACGCAAGTGCGATCAATAGTACCATGATGAATTGCAACTCATAGTTCGAATTGTAGGCCGTAGAAGTTATGTGCCAAGAGCGTCTCTTACATTAAAATCCACCCATACATAACTTAGTTTCGGTTTCAAAATATTTTTAGACAATTCTTTGGTTAGGTCTATTTAGCAGAGCTGTAAAGTACTTAAGTATTTCGGTACTTAAGTACATACTTTCAAGTACCAGTACTCGGTACTGGTACTGGTACTTAAGTCCTTGGTACTGGTACTTGAAAAATACTTCAAGTACCGGTACTTAAGTACCGACTAGGTACTTACATAAGTACCGAAGTACTTAAAACAGCATTTTCAAGTACCAGTACCTGAAGAACTTAACCAGAAATTGTGAAAGCTTTTTCGTATTTCTTATACTAATATGCTTGAGTGTACTAAATTTTATGAACTTTTGTCAATAAATGGCCTTGAAAATGATTTTTGACGACAAAAAGCACCAAAGAAATCTTGATCAATTTTTTCAATCTTCAGCGAGTTCTTGACTTTCACTGATTGTGTTAGCTTCATTTTTACTTCCTATTTGATAAAAATGATAATTTAGCAATTGGTTTATAAAAAGAACAAGACAAAGTATCGTAAATATAGGATTTTTGCCTCTTTTTTAATAAATTTCAAAACGCATGCGCGACCGGAAGTCCCTAACCAATTTTTTGTCTAATTAATATTTAGCTCAGAGAAGAGTTTTCTAAAGCTATTATATTAAAAAAATTAGATGTTGGAGTGGTAAATTTTGTTTGTAAAAATACCATTTTTAAATTTTTTTTTCAAACCGGAAGATATGAACCGATTTTGATTATTATTTGATTACGATTTGAAATTCGAAAAAAAAGTTTTTCGGCCCAAACAATTTTTATTAGCAGCGGACACCCTTCCACCGAAGCTTTCATTCTGAATAGAGCTGAATAATTTCCAGGAGGTCCGTTATAGAGACCAGGAAAATGAATCCGAAATATTTTCCAATCGATAAATTAACGGTATTTCAATCGATTTCAAACAAAAGTGTCACACTGATCATTTGGGAAATCACTGAAAGAACATGTTTTACATAAAAACATTTGACGTGTTTTTATTTTTATACATTTTTCCAAGTAAATGCTTTATTTTCCAAGTCATTCCTATTTACGTTTACTTACTTTGCTTTTAAAAAAGTATTTTCAGCTCTTTATCATTTTAATTTTCTAAAGCTGTTAGCATCTAGTAGTCTTAAGAAAAATTACTTAAGTTTCTCAATGCGACGCTTCAGAATCCTAAACTGACTAACCACCGATTTTCTGACGGCTTCCCACATCTTTTTCACTGTATTGTTACTAACGTTATAATTTCACCGGCTTATCTTTTCCCCAATATTCTCCATGTCCTTGAACATCACTTTAGAATTTGTAAGACCGAAAGTGTTCTATTTCTGAATTGCTAATGATCGCAATAGATTAGCGAAATTCGTCCACAACTTAAGAGTCCGTTGATACTTTAAAGTTTAAATAAACCGAAGGGCCTTACTCGTAATACAAATAAAAATAATAGACCCGTTTCATACCAAGTCTAAGAGTAGATTTATTTTCAAATGCTATATTATTTTACTATAAAAAAATAGATCAATCAACAAAAAAAAAAACACATCAAAATAAATTCAGTTTTTTTTTTTGCTAGCTTCAATTACAAATTTAACTAAATTTAAATATACGTCTATTATAATTTTAGCAACCTGGTGATGAGCAAATGGAAAATGAAACCGACGAACAGTTCGAGGAGCGTGTGTTGAACAAGAGAGCAGCACAAATGTTCGTCCAAGTACGCAGTCGTTTACAAAAGAATGATACTCTAATGTTATCCGATATGACACATAGAAACTCAAGAAAACAGGTAAATATTTTTGTTTTCTTCCTCTTGTTTAAGTTTATTGTAGTGGAGTAATTAAAGCTCAAAAATTGGCAATATTAGGGAACCCGGCCGAACAGCTTAGATTTTGATGATCTTTTTTTTCAAACGTCGGTAATTAAAAATACTTTAAAGTCTATAGATTAAAAATTGCCGGTGTTGCCGTTTTGATTTTTTTAATTTAATTGAAGATTTTTGTGAACAAAAACAAATTTTTTTCAAAAATTTTTCTTAAATTTCATAAATTAATTGATGCCAAAATATTGTCTAGGAAGTTCAAGGAAAAAAAATATATGGGAGTGAGGGACAATCTTCCATAGTTCAAGCGATAGATGCAATTTTCTTATTAATTGACTTCAAACACAAAAAAAAATATTTGGACACAACGGCAACACCTACAATATTCAAATATACATTTTTTAAAAGCTAGAAGCTTAGTCATATATGTAAAATTAAAATTAAGTTAATTGAATGAACTGCTTTTGAAAGAATGTTAATTGAACTCAGATTTTTGAAAAAAAAAATTATCGTTTTTTAAACTTGGTCGTAATATAAAATGCATTTATTTTCAAATTTTTTTGGCCGCATTTATTATGATTTCAAATAATAAAAGGAAATGTCAATATGTATTACGGTTTATGAAAAAAATTAAAAAGTATTTCATTTTCGAAGAACTTTTTTAATAAAAGTTTTGAAAAAAAATGTAACTTATTTTTTTTTTAAAGTTCAACATCTAAACATAAAATTATTTTTTATTCATTTAATAACCCTTACTGTTGAAAGTTAAATAGCAAAAATTTAAAGTTCCTATTTACCACAGTCTTTGAGAAAATTAATTATTTCAATGCAAAAATTCAGTTTTAATAAAAAAAAACCCATTGAAATTGAAGTAATTTTTCATTTTTTTTTTTCAAAAGTGTGATATATTTTACCTTTTTTGCTTCGAAATTCAACTGATAATATTTATGGCCAAAAATTTTTTAAATAAATTCATATTTTATTAGAAAAAGTTTGGAAAAAAGTCATTTTACATTTTTCTAATAACATTTTTTTTTTTAATTCTGAGTTTGAGGACCATTTTTTCAAAAAGTCTTGATTAAATTTAGTGGATTTAAATTTAAGAGATAAGAATGAGCTACTGGCTTTTTAAAAATGTATTTTAAAATATTGTAGGTGTTGCCGTTGTTTTCAAAATATTTTTTTTGTGTTTGAGGTCAGAATGTTAGAAAATTGCATTTATCGCTTAAACGATGGAAGATTGTCCCTTACTGCCTTTTATATATTTTCCTTAAATTACTAGAGAATCTTTTGCTATCATTTGTTTTATGAAATTTAAGCAAAAAAAATGGTTTTGTTAAAAAAAAAATTAATTTTAATTTTAAAAAACAATACGGCAACACCGGCAATTTTTAATCTATAGACTTTAAAGTATTTTTAATTACCTACGTTTGAAAAAAAAATTGTCAAAATCAGAGCTGTTCGGCCGGGTTCCCTAAAAATTTGCTTTAGTTACTCTACTATTGTATTTATTCAATAAAATATTAAATAAATAAATAATTTCTTCCTCCCTCAATTAAGGCTGCACAAAAGTTCTACTCCCTCCTGGTACTTAAGAAATTCCGTGCTTTAAGCATCACTCAATCGGAACCATATGCCGATATCTTAGTTGAAAAGGGACCCATGTTTGATAATCCAAAACTGTAAAAAAAAGCAAAACAGACACAACCATTTTTTTGTTTAATTTTTTTTAGTAAAGTAAGATTAGAATTTTAAGGTTTTAGAAAGTAGGAAAACACTTTAACTGTAAGTTGTTACCTATGATTAAAAAAAAATAACAAAAACAAAACTAACGTCACTCGAATGACACAGTGAAATTACCTGCATGATGAGATTGTACCAGTAAAAAAAAAGAAAAACAAAAAAAAATCAAATCTAGTTGCATGTAGGGGAAATTTTTGTAAATAAAATTTACACAATTTTTATGTAAATATCTTTAAAAAAAAAAAACAAAATTTTTAAACTAAAACAAAAAATAAAAATAAATACTGTAAAAAAAAGAAAATATTACTAAAAAAACAAAAAAATAATAAAATAAATCAAAAGAATATTGATAGTATTGTTGCTAAGTGATGATATCCTTTGAAAATTCAGCTTCGATTCTTAAAATTTTTAGTATTAAACAGCAAAAGAGCAGTCCAAATTTTTATGACAAAAACTCCCCAGTTTTTATTTTTTTTAAATTTATTTAATTAATTACAACAAGTTTTTTATTAATCGTTTTACAAAAATTGAGTATACTTTTGCGCATCCATATACATAGAAAATTGAAGAATAAATTGTCATGAAATTTTATGGCTCCCTAATCCAGCGTTCACCTCATGTCGAACAATTTGGCAATCGCGAATACTTATTTCGCTGGAAATGTTTATTTCTTTGAAATGGTTGAAATGATGATCCAAAGTTACTTTATGAACTTATAAGAAGAGTTTGGATATCATAATTGATTTTTTATTGTTTCAGGAAATTAAATTCCGAAGAATTTTCACAACCGCACAATAAAGCAAGAAAAGCAAAATTCGTATCGGAAAGTTGCTACGATTCGCGAAAAAATGTCGCGGAATCCGTTCGTTATGAAAAATTTAATACAAATCGTCACTACTATCAGTTTTTGTGATTGTTTTTTTTTTTTTTTTTTGGGAATAGTACAAAATTTCCGATACGAATAGAATTCGTGATAAGGCTGATTAAATTCCCTTGCACATTATAGCCATCAACTAATGAGCGAATGAACGAACAAACGAATTTTAATGTATTTCTTAAGTAATTTTTTTTAATAAAAACTGTTTAAATATAAGCAAGCTAAGAAAACCATTTGTTCGTACGAAAAAATTTAAATTCGTAACGACCAATTTGTTTATTCATATTTTTCTTATATAAGAAATTAAAATGTTTTTTTTTTTTTTAATTAAACATAAGTTAGCTTGTTTAAGAAATACATTAAATTTCACTTGTTGGTCGTTCATTCCTTGGTCGCTCTTATGTGCAAGAGTCTTAAATCCTACATCTAAAAATTACATAACTGGTGTTGAAAAAAATTGAACGCTTTGCCAATCCTTCAAGTCCAAAAATAAATCATATGCATTTTCACACGTTTGAAGGTGAGTTTGCATTGCTGTCCTAAATTTTTTAAGGACAGCAATGCAAGCTTTGGAAAATTGTCAAAACAACATCAAAACAAAAAGTTCTTAATGTTTGCCAAATAGATCAATTCGATATTGAGTATTCTGTTTTTAAGAATTTTAAGTGCTCTTGATAGTTTTAAGTGGAAAAGTTTTCACCCGAATTAGAAAAAGGATGGACGAAATAATCATTTTCTCCTAAACTGTTTTCTTCTTCGTGAATAATAAGCTGTAAACATCTTTGCATTCGCCCGAACAATAGTTCTAAATTTGTAACATAAATCGATTCTCGCATGTAATTCGCAATAGGGGTTCAATGTGATTTTTTTCGAGTGGAATCTTGCTTAAGCCGAACTCAAAATAGGACTGTCTAGTTCCGACCCAGAAAGAATTTTTCTATAGTTCCCACGAATTTTTTCTCCCTCACGCAAAAAGTATTACCAACTTACAAAAGAAAGTTAGATAGACGAGTAAATCGAGTTAGGGAGATTTTTCTTGCAAAACTTTCCAGTCAACTTTCCAATAAGATTGCCTAAAATTATTTTTCAAAATTATGTATCAAGTATTAGAAATCGCGCTATCGGATGTTATTATTAAATTTGTATGCAAGTCTTTCTTTTCAACTTTTTTTTTCGGAACCTAGGAACAAATTATTGCATTTTTTTTTCAAAATCGATGCCGATAAAAGCCGGCAGAAATACATGCTTGTTATTGGCCATCGCTTTAAATAGACCTCCTTGTAATATAAATATGAATCGGTTACGTTTCGCTCAAGAAGTCTGATCCCAGTTCTCAGTCTACTACAAATGTCGTTTGTATTAAAACGTTAATAAAACTACTCGCACTGGAAGTTGCAAAGGGTATTTATATAAAATTCAAGCTTCAAAGGTTTATGTGCTATGCTTCACCCTTCTTCGTTTTTGCCTCTAGAGAGATTCGATTTCATTTCGTTTTAATAGAAAACAACTTCGGTAATAAGAGTGAATGTTTAAGGAACACTACCCCAAATAACAAAAAAAAAAAACATTTGTAATTGCTGTGGTAATCATAATTTTAGGGCAATAAAATTTTAACAATCCTTTGGTCGAAGTTGCTAGATGATCAAAAAGAATAAAGTTATAACGATTTCTTTTTTATATAAAAAAATACAAACGGATCAGCAACATTTAAGTGACACTTCTATCAGTATTCGCATGCAAAATCAGTTTTTAGCTAACTTTGATGTGAAATAAAAAAGAAAACTAAATGAAAAAAAACACAAAAATATCTCCAATGTTTGGCCTTACCTCAAAAAAATTCAGAAAAATTAATAAAGAAAAAAAAAACCCAGAACTATCATTTTAAGGTTCAACTGTAAGGTCAAAGAGTTTGTTAATTTCTTTTTTATTTTTCAAATATGCTTTTAACACTGTCAACAATGTTTTTAAAAAACTTTCAAATTGAACATTTTTAATGCATGAAACAAAATTATTGTGTTTTTTTAACTCTCAACAAAAACGTTGCAGTAATTTTATTGAAATGACATTTAATTAGCTGTAATTGTTTTTAATTCACAAATTAATTTTGAAAAAAAAAAACTTTTAACCTTACAGTTAAACATTTTTGTGATAAAACAAATTAAACCTTCCTTGTAAAGTACGAATATTTTACTTTTTATTTTTTTTTCTTTGTTTGAATCGAATAATTTTTATTTATAAATTTAACAATGAGTTGTATGATAATTGTAACTTTTATTTAAAATTAACTTTATGGAAATGGAATTAAAATATTTTCACAAAAACAACTTTTCAATTGTAATCATGTAACGAATCTAAAAAATGTAAATCAATGCCTATTCATAATAGAAAATCAAATTAGATTTGCCCTTATGCATTGATTTGTGATTCTAATAAAAACTTTAAGGAAGTACAGGAATGTGCATGTTACTTGATAAAAGTAAAAGTTTCTTCGACTCGCCGAAAAAACCTTTGTTTTAAACAAATTAGAAGCTACTTATGTATCGCCAATACTCGATTTTATCAAGTTTCTGCTGGAGTCCCGGGATTCGGTGGCAGAGTAATACATACAATTTATTGTTTTTAGTTATTCAATTAAAAATAGGTTTTTTGAATGTGATATACACATAAAACTTTTAGAAGAAACAATACAAAATTTCGCTCCTAAGTACAAAAAAGCCAACAGATATTTTGGTTATTTTTATTGAATTTTATTTCTAAACCATAATACATTCTTAGAAAACACAAGTAAATTTTAATGGGCTTCGGTAAGGTTGACTTCTAAGAACAACGAAATCATGTCACCTAGTTCTTGCACTTGGAAGCGAAATTTTTTTCGGAAGAAGGGCTCCCATTCGAAAAGTTCTTCGATCTTTTGTCGTTTTTTCACTTGAATCTCCATCATGTCTCGTTAAGACATAAGAAAACTTGAAAAGTCAGTAAACTTTCCGAAAAAAATTTTTTAAGGAGCCCTTTTCCCAAAAACATTTCAGTGTATAATAATGATGAGGATGTTTCCCGTTTTAAATTTAATAATTTTTAATGCATCACAGATTTTATGGAACATTTTTAAATTTTTATATTCTTTTTGGACAGATGAATAAAGATATTATTATAAAAAAGAAAACAATTTCAATGGGAAATGTCCCCATTATTAGATATTAATTGTTGCCAAATTAAATTTTTATTATGTATCATGTCTTTTATATTTGAATTTTATTTTATTTTTTTCACATTTTCTACTACCTTTAAATAATTTTTTTAATACAAAAATTAACAGTAATTTTGTTGAAGCAAAAGTCAAACTCCATAACCAAAAATTATATCCACGAATTAAATTAAAAATATTTCTAAATTATTTTATATTTCTTAATTTTGTTTGATCAAAATTGATTAAAATTTGGCCTTATTACGAATTCCATTTGTATCGTAGGTTTGCTACGAGCATTTGTAAAATCTACGATACAAATGGAATTCTTGTTAAGTCGAATTAGTTGAATATTTTTCTTATTTTTTGTTCTGTCAAATGAGTATTTATTACTTTTTGTTTAATTATTTACATATTTAAGTATTAATTTAATATTTTTTTTAAAGATAAAAACGAAAAAAAAAAAAACAAAATTTATATTTGTATTAATTTCATTTATAATACTTTACAAGGTTAATTAAATTAAAATGTTTGTTACACCAAAAAAGTAAAAAAAAAAAAATTAAAACCTTTGTAAAAATGTAAATATATTTTTTGAAATATAAAAAGAAATGAAAATTTAAATAAATGTAATAATTATTATAAATGATTGTTTTATTTTTCATTTATGATATTTATACAGTACATCTGAAGATGTCTTTCTTTTTTGGGGTATAGTGTCTTAGAGGTAGGTACCTAAAGAAGTAAGAAGTGAAAAGTATGTATAGCTTCCACATTTCTCTTTTAATAAAAATAGGATGGAAATTGATTTAAAATTAAAACTGATATTCTACAATTAACTTTAATCAATATGAAAAAAAAAAACAAAATCGAAAATGATGATATTCAGTACTATTCCGAATGGAAACTCTCGGGGAAATGTGTTTGGGAGATGAATATCGTTCGTTTTGATGAACACCCGAAAAGGGAGCAAAATTTGCTTAAGCTTCTCCCGAACACATATCCCCGGGAGTTTTCATTCAGAATAGGACTTATTATTGCAATTAAATAAATTATTTTTATGACAGCAGCTCATCAAAATTTCAAAAAAGTTTGCCAAAAAAGTATATCGTTGAACTCCATTTTTGGTAGCCAGCTCATAATGAGCCTAAAACGGATCTCTGCAATTCTGAAACAAATGAAAATTATACAGGTTTATTGGGTTTTATTAATAATATTAACATTATGTTATTAATTTTGGATATGCAGTTCGAGTAGAAAGTATAAGGAGCTTTCCATTGTAATGTAGATGAAATTTTTGCATGTTTTTGGTGTATGAAATAGATTTAAGTGCCGTAAAAGTTTTTAGATCGATTTGAACATTTAGAAATAATTTAAGATCGTCCCTTCTATGTAATGAAGCGTCCACAAGTCTCAGTTTAACAAATATATAGTTACTATAAATTAGATACATATGTTTATTTTTTACTTAGACAAGTTTGGCTGGGTGAATATCATTTTGGGAGTTAAGTTCGCAAACACTTGTTAACTCTTGACAGAGTTATCTTCCTCTAAAAAAGTTTTTCATTGCAATCAATCCCATCTATTACTCTTTTTAAAGTTACCATTTTTCATAGAATGCCCCATTAATAAAATTCACTTTTGAATAGATTCGAAAGTAGAATAAAGTTACATAGTAAGACCCCTTGGTTTTTTGTTTAGTTCTACTCAAACCTGCTATGTAATAATAAATATTAAGAGTGGATAAAGATTTGAATTTATGCGCTTTCTTTTTTTTTTTTTGTTTTTTTTGCAAGTAACGACATCTAGCAATAATTTCGTGTTTATTATTTTTTCTACGTGCTGAAAAAGCTTTAAAGTATGTACTAGAAAATCAATCAAAAAATTGGTTGAACAATCCAAATCCAAGTCAGGCAGCTTAAAAATTGCAACAGCGATATTTTATTACTGACTTTAACTTCGATAATACCAAGATAAAAAAAAAATTGCTCCCGATATATGATAATAATTCCTTTCACAGTTCAAAACGTAACAGATTCGTACTACGAGCACCGTAAAAAGTATCCGAAATTTGGAGTTCATCAAATTTGGTATCACAAGCCCCAAATTAAAACTGAGTTTTATTTATTTTTATGCGAATATAAAAAAAAAGTTTTGGGAGTGAAATCATAAAAGTCTAAACTTAAGGCAAAAATGTAAGCTCAAGTAAAATACTGTGGAAAATATTTAATTTTTATTTTAAAATGAAAACAGTTTGTCCTCAATTTAAAATTCAAATACATTATATTAAATGAATATGTATCTCAAAATATTCCATTGTTTTTTTTTTTTTTTTAACTAAGCCTTTTAAAAACATTTCTTTTAAAGTACCTTATTTATTTATTATTTATTTATTGATAATATGCATGAGTAATGAAACTATTTAAAAAAAAAATAATTGAATTTACAAACTGTAACGAGATATTAAAATTGTGGTTGAATTGGTTAAATTTTGATGTACATTGGCGGATTCCGAAAACCTAGCGGAACTCAACGTTTGGAACTTTCCTACGATAGAATCTTTGTAATTGAATAATATAAATAAAATTTCGCAAGTTTACTAGGTTAAATTTCACAGCGTTTAAAAATATTGCAAAAACTGCTATATAAAATTAATTTGTTAACAGTTTTATTGTTATTGTTTTTTTTTTGATAATTTTTAATCACTGAATTTTTAACCTCATGCATATTTATACTAAAGATCTGTTAGATGTCGTTATTTGACGGAAATCAAAAAGTCTTGGGATTTTGTTGGATTGTTTGATATTTATTTATAAGGATTATTAAAAATAAGCTGTAAAAAATATTTATTCATTGAAATTTTATTACTTAGTTAGTTATAATGGCTAAGCTAATTATACCTTATAATTATTATAGAAATTTTGGTATTCGTTTATTTTTTGAAACTTATTAGCATTTGTTAATGCACTTCAAACTAATTTATTTATTTGATACACAATTTTAACCCCAAACAAATGCTAAAGATTGTGTAAAACACGAAGGAGCGTTGGAATGAATACATAGAATTAAAAAAAAATATAGATTCCATAGTACGTACATTAGGGTGCTTCTTAAAAATCAATTTTCGAAAATTTTAATGGGAAACCCTTTCATTTTGTTCTTCATGCCTTAAATATAAATTGGATAAAATTTGGCCCAGTTTAAACACGTTTTAGGGGTCGCTACCACAATTCAAAGTTTTGAAAACACAGCGAATTTTATTTTTTTTCTCAGAAAATTTTAAAATTTGTAATCAGAAGCTGTTTTGATAGAAATTTTGATAAAAATACAGCGGAATAAAAATGACGTTTAACTTTGAATATTTTTGAGTTTGGCTTTTTTTTTTGTTATTCTGTAGGATAGCTAACTATTCTACAGAATTGAAAACAAATTTTGTTGAAATTGATCTTTTTTTTTTTTTACTTAAATCTTTAGTGAATGGTAGCGACCCCTAAATTTTAATATTAAATTTGGGAAAAAATACCATATACTATTCTTATATGGTAGAACGTAACGCAGGGGTGTCCCATTAAAAAATCGAAAATAAATTTGTTTCGACCACGACCATATAAGAAGCACCCTAACGTACATAAAGTAAATTTGAATAAAAACTATAGTTAAACTCGGTACAGTCGTTTTCGAACCGTTTTATAAATCCCTCACTTTAGTTTTTTTTTTTAAGAAGCTTGAGTGGATAAAATACATATTAAAAATTTGAAAAGTTTTCAAAAAATATACATATTTTTGTATTTTAATAAAAATAATTTTTTTTTTGAAAAATCAGTTTTTTTTGAAAACGTGGAATTTTCTTGAAATTTCATATAACTTTTTAAATAATTTTTTTTTAATACATAGATCCAATTCCATTATCGCGGGTGCAACATTTATAATCATTCGAAGTTTTTTCCATCGCGGGTGCAATAAAATTGGCCCTACCTTTTTGGATCTAAGTACAAAAACATAAAAGTCTGTTTATTTTCAAACACTTTTGATCTTTTACTTACATACATATATGGAATGACGTTAAATCAATAATCTTAAAACATAAAAAATGAATAACAAAAAGAATGCAATGAAAAACATACAAAGAGGAATTTTTTTTTTACTTGTTATTATTACAAAAAAATAACAAATATTGAAATTTAGAAATTATGCCGAAGATCGTCTATAGCGGAATGGCCCATTTACAACTTTTTCAAGAAAAGATCATAGGATTTCTTGTTGCTACCATACCATACTTTATTTGGAGGTCAAAAGTTTTTTAAAAGATATTTTCACAATTTTTCAAATTGAATTTTATAAGTTTTAAAATAAGTCTTATTATTCTTAGTAGGTGACTTTGTACCTACCAATTTTTTTTTTAATTTCCTTTTTTCTACAAAACAATTAATTGTTATTGTTACTAAAAAAAAAAGCAACGTACTACACAGGACACAGACTACGTTATTTAACAAGTTAATCAAAATTTTTTAACTTAGGTAATTTTGTGGGAGGTGATATTTAAAATATTATTTTCATAACAAAAAATTTGTAGTACAAATCTAAATGGAATAAATTGTTTAATTAATTTGTTCTCATTGTTTTTTAAACGCTCTGATTTGATCTAGTTCTTTGTCTATTCATTGATTTCATTTTAAACGTGAAGTATCAGCTATTTAAAACTTTTGTTTAGCTATTCTAATCGAACAAAGTAATATTCTTCTGGAAGAGTAAGAGTTTCTTTATAAATAATTATGGTTATGGTTTAAACCTGTGGTTATGGTTATGGTTTAAACCTGAAAGAACAATCTGGTTTAATTGGCTTAAAATTGTCATCATGAATTATAGATGTTTTTTATTTTTACACAATCGTTGAACAAATTAAAGTTATTTTTAATTTACAATTATATGAAATTGATAGATATCTTGTACTTAACTTTTACATCGTAGTGCATAAAGATTTTTAAATACATAAATCATATGCTTGACTTGTTGCATAGTAAATATGATTGTAAGAAATTTACCAATTGGGACTTGACTACTTTGAAGGAACACTTAAATCAATGACCACTGTCAATGTCGAAACATTTTAATATGTGTACATACAAATATGTTTTATCATTCGTTCAATGCATACAATTAAAATTTATTACCAATATTTCGAGTCAGTGCCCTTAGCTTTAAGATCGTAGCTTTTTGGTCATAATTTTCGTCCCTGTAGATAAAGAGTTTATATTCTTGCGAACAAAATATGAGCCAAATGTTCGCTGCTGGTAGTTGCCACAAGCCATACAGCGGCTGTTACAATCGATTTATTGTTTTATCAATAAATCGTTTTATCGATTGTCCTAGGGTTAAGACACCTTTAGATTGTGAGTATCTTATACTAACAAGCCAGTAGTGCGCAGTGGTTTCGTTTACCTGTATGTGATGATCGGTCAAAATTAAAAATTACATTTTTAATGACAAATAAAAAAAAAAAAAAATATATGTAAACACAGTTGTGATTGTTTTTTCTTAATTATTTAAAAAAAAAAAATTAGTAAAACAATTCTAACAGTATGTTTGTTAGAAGTGAAGAACAAGAGTAGATCATACTAAACACGCTTTTTATTTCCCTAGCTGAGCCAATCACCATTAATACTGTTAAAAAAAAACTCTTCTCTTCAATCTTCTTAAGAAAAAATAGCATACAAAAATAAATCTTTTGAAGTGAAAAATTGCAATGATATCCAAGTTAAACACTTCCATAAACATCTTAAAAGTTTCCTTTCCGTTTCAATTCTGATTTTTTAAGGGAATAAAAACATATTTCTTTGTTCAATACGTACGATTTTTTTTTAACATTAGCTCTAAATGTGATAATTTTACCTAAATAAATACGTAAGCAATGCTGTTTAAAAATTAATTTACTCAAACATTTTTTGGATTTGGACTTCGATAATTTGAATTGAACTACCACTATCAAAAAAAAAAAAAAAAAAAAATAGATCGACGTATGAAGCAAAATTATTTGTTCGGTTGCAATAAGTTTTAACCCTTTGTTCCCGGAGTAACTTTTTTTTTATTTTTTTCACGAAAAAATTACAAAAATCTTGAAAAAAAGTTTTGATATTTTCTAATCACACACCAAAACGAAAAAAAAATTATTGTACTAGTTATAACATTGTATAAGGAATATTTTGAGCTGAGAGTACAGTAGAAGTCCATTGTTAGTAAAATAAACTAAAAGATAAAAATGCACGTAAAACCCAATGTGTTTTACCAAAAAGTCTAATATGTAGATTGGAAAAGCAAATTTTCTGATTAAAAACATGTTTACATATTGAATAGATTGAAGAACCATTATAATCATTCTCTTTCAGTGTTACCGTTAGTTAATTTTGTAGCTGTAAGCTGAAGGCTACTTGAAAAATTGAGAAAACCTTCACAAATCCTACATTTTTTTTAACTAAATATTAACTTTTATACAGATATTAAATTTTTTGTTGGTCGTAGTACTCATAATGCAATAGCACATGCACTAATTTTCAAACTTTAATTACACGGTGTAACACTCAAAATATACGCGGGCGGAGACCTATCAGGTTTTGTAGAGCTAGTCGCACTGAATACGAAACGGTATTTGAAAATCCCCTAACACCCCCAAAATCTGGAGTTACGGGCAAAAAACGGTTTTTTGGACCTTCACCCATTGAAAAAATTCTAGCTTCGACATTTTTTTACCCATTTTCGATTTTTTTACAGTTTCTGATAGAAGATAAATATACCTTTTTAACAATGTATAAAACATGTAACTCGGTTAAACCACTTAGAATTTATAAGATGTCAAAGTTCAAAAATTCAATTTTTTTTGTCATTTGCCCAACTTCGGCATCAATTTAAAGTATATGTTTTCAAAACAACATGCTATTTAAAAAATATATTCTAAAACTATATCTATTTCCCAACTAATCGAGGTATTTTTTATGAAAACCACATCAAAATTGGCTTAGAAAAAAAAAATTTTTCGATTTCAACCCAGATAAAGAAATTCGAACTTTAAGGTATAGAACAAAAATGTTGTTTCGGCACGTAGTAGGATAACTTGTGCGCCTGGATTTGATAACGGGTTTTTGTAGAGGAGCTCAATACAAACATTTTTTTCTTTGGGAGGGGGGTCTATCTCTTCCCGTTTAGGTGGGAGGGGCATTTTTCTAAAAAAAAATTATCAAAATAAAAAAAAATTATTAAAAAACAACGGCAACACTTACAGTAATAAATGATACCATTTCCAAAAGGCAAAATTGTGCATTTGATTCTAATTTTTAAATTAATATAATATTACCAATAGTTTTTGAAATAATCGATTTCAAAGTTAAAAATAGGGGAAAAAAATTTTTTTAAAACTCATTTTATACTATTTTTGTCCAGACTGTGAATTTTAGTAAAAAAATTACTCACACAGAAAACTGCCTCAATTGATTCCTTATCGAACCGTGAAAACTATATGTTTCTATGTCTTCTAGTTTTTGAGAAAATTGAATAATAAAAACAAATAAAAACAAAAAATATTTTGAAAAAAGAAAAATATGATAAAATAATTTTTCAATTTTCCCAAAAACTAGAAGACATGGAAACATATAGTTTTCATGGTTCGATAAGGAATCAATTGAGGCAGTTTTCTGTGTGAGTAATTTTTTTACTAAAATTCACAGTCTGGACAAAAATAGTATAAAATGAGTTTTAAAAATTTTTTTTCCCCTATTTTTAACTTTGAAATCGATTATTTCAAAAACTATTGGTAATATTATATTAATTTAAAAATTAGAATCAAATGCACAATTTTGCCTTTTGGAAATGGTATCATTTATTACTGTAAGTGTTGCCGTTTTTTTTTTATAATTTTTTTTTATTTTGATAATTTTTTTTTAGAAAAATGCCCCTCCCACCTAAACGGGGGGAGATAGACCCCCCTCCCAAAGAAAAAAATTGTTTGTATTGAGCTCCTCTACAAAAACCTTTCATCAAATCCTGGCGCCCAACTTATCCTACTACGTGCCGAAACAACATTTTTGTTCTATACCTAAAAGTTCGAATTTCTGTATCTGGGTTGAAATCGAAAAATTTTTTTTTCTAAGCCAATTTTGAAGTGATTTTCATAAAAAATACCTCGATCAATTGGGAAATAGATATAGTCTTAGAATATATTTTTTAAATAGCATGTTGTTTTGAAAACATATACTTTAAATTGATGCCGAAGTTGGGCAAATGACAAAAAAAATTGAATTTTTGAACTTTGACATCTTATAAATTCTAAGTGGTTTAACCGAGTTACATGTTTTATACATTGTTAAAAAGGTATATTTATCTTCTATCAGAAACTGTAAAAAAATCGAAAATGGGTAAAAAATTGTCGAAGCTAGAATTTTTTCAATGGGTGAAGGTCCAAAAAACCGTTTTTTGCCCGTAACTCCAGATTTTGGGGGTGTTAGGGGATTTTCAAATACCGTTTCGTATTCAGTGCGACTAGCTCTACAAAACCTGATAGGTCTCCGCCCGCGTATATTTTAAAACCTCATTTTTGTAACACCGTGTTATTGCAACAAAAAATAACTAATGGGTGGTTTCATGCTGAAACCACTAGGAAGCAAAAACTCTTACATGAAAAAAAATTATTGCAAATATTCTGTAAAATATTCCCACTTATTCCATAAAACTGCCAATAAATCTTATGTTGTATTGAAGTCTTAGACTCGTTATTACATTTACATGCATAGCTAAATATTAAAAATAATAAATTGAACAGATACGTTAAGTCACAAATTGAAAGATTTACGGGTCACTGTGGCGTATGCGTATTTTTTTGTTTATGTAAGAGAACTTAAACAGGATGGGCATATTAATTTTAATAAAATATTTAAAAAAAAATTCATAAAAATACGTTCGAAGACTTATACCAAATATCATTTAATTTAGCGGAAAAATGGAATTATTAGTGAAAAAATAATAAGTAGGTATAGAACTTCTAAACGAAGACTTCAAAATGGGAACATTTTTTTAAACGATTTCTTCTATAAAGAAATTTATGCGCATTTTTACAAAAAAAATATTCTTTTTCAAATAAATTTTAAAATAAAGTTGGAATATGATTTTCACCACTAAATTAAAAACAACAATTCAACAACACTATTTGCAAAAATTTGATTTTTCCAAAAAGAAGAAAAAGTTTTTAAGCTTAAACTCCCAAATGTTTTGCAGGATAACATTCAATTTTTCTGTATTAAAATTTGAAGCCAGTTTTTTAACCCTTGACAACGGTATGAGTCGATTCTTTGTAAGCGGCAAAGTTTGTGAACAAATAAAATCAAAGTAAATATTGGTTGGATTTGAACCCAGAACCACTGGCAAGATAGTCCATCGTATACTTATTATACCAACTAATGGTGCATAGTAGGTATTGATCATTGCGCCGGTTTGGAAAGCTACTTAAGGTGGGAAAATCCATCTGGAATTTTTTTGCATTTTTTGTTTGCTTAAAAAATAATTTACTATCTGAAAAAACTATTTTCAGCCTTATATTAAGTCTCAAAAGTACCTAGATGCTATAGTCCCCAAACATTCTAAAAATGAAAACTTAAAGCGCATTTTTCCGCGTCGTGCAACGTAACTCAAAAAGTTATGAAGCTATCGACTTTAAATTTGCAAATAGCTCGTTACATCATTAGCCATTGCATATAAATATAATTTTTACAATAAATATTGTTTTTAACAATGTATTTTTTGTTTTTTCGGCTTCTACATTTTTGATTACAGATAATTTCCTGGACCTGGGCATTGTATGGCGAAAATTTCAGGCGTCAAATTTGAAGGGCAAGTTGTATCAATACTTCATAATGTCAATATTATCATATACGTTTTTAAATGCTTTTAGTTTTGCATACAAAATTATTGAAAAAATCATTCGTCCAGAGAGATTTATTATCTTTAGGAGGAGTACAGAAGTTAGGATACAGTGATTTAGGAAATACGATATTAATAGTGAAATAGATATCTAATATTCGTGTAAATATTTCTCAAAACCTAAAAAAAAAGTAATTTTCGTGAAAAACAATTAAGTAGGAATTTTCAGAAAAGTTATTTTTGGTAATTTTTGTAAATGTTATATATTTTTATTGCTTACTATTATTTTTTTTAAATAGTTGAAAGAAACTAATATACGTATATGTTTGTATATCACAGTGCTAAAAACTAACTTGTTTTCAAATACATATAAATCCCATAGCACAATATTCTTATAAGTCACCAACATGCAACATGCCACGCTTTACGATGTGATAATCATATCAACACATTTATTATTAATATTATAAAAAATACCCCAGTCCAGACCCGGATAATAACCACCAATTATACGATCATCGTATAAGTATGTTCCCCTTCTGCGCCTGCTTCCGCATGCAAATTTGTCAATTTTCGCACTTCCATCCCCCTTGAAATAGCAGCACACTCAATGTAAAAAAAAACAAATGAATGATAAAAAAAGCAAAACAAAATATAAATCCAAAACACAAAAATCAAAACAGAAGATCAAAACCAAACAAAAGGTATAAAGAATGATCACCAAAAAAAAAAAAAAACAAAGTAGAAAAAAAAAAAAAAAACAAATCCTATATCCCCCACTCAGGCTGGATGGAAGGAATCATATAGAAGAAAAGCTCCGGCGAAAAAAAAAAACTAGGATCTAGCCAACGCAACGCAACGATTCAAGCGCCGCTTTTCACTTGTGCCCGGCGCATCATAGCAAAACCAAAAAAAAAAAAAAAAATACACACACACGGATTATACGACAAGTCTATTTTATAGGTAAAAGGTATAAAGCGGGAACTTGGAGGGGGCCTAGATTGATGGCCCACACGACACAAAACACACAGCGGCGCAGCACAGAGCCCCACACCGGTACCGACTTTTCAAATTGGTTTTCGGCAAAACTTTCAGTCCGCGATTAGGTGCGACACAAAACGGTTGCCAACAAAATAGCCTCCTCCATCATCATTCAGTGGCTTATAGAGCTACTTGCTAGCAAATAATAAAAAAAAAATCCAAACAATTGTTCCTCATTGCATTTGTACCTAACAAAACCGACCGCTATACATTTAATATCATTTTATATCATCTCCTCTTCTCCATCACCGAGAGAAGATAGGTAATTCTATCTGGTTGTTCAAAATAAAGTATCTAAATCTAAATTGAAAACGACACTGAGAGAGAGAGAGGCCAAATAATTTCACTCTGCCGTAGTCCACGGGGAATCTCAGTAATTTTCATTTCGGTTTTAATGTGAAACGGATGTAAGAATTCGAAATTTTTATCGAAAAAATTCAAATTTCGATTTTGGTATCGATAACGAACAATAAACGCTTTTACCTTACCGTCAAACGAAAACCTGTCCATATGGAAAAGTGATCAAGTCTGTGTGTGGAAAACTATCTCTACCTAATCCCAGGGAAAATAACAAGAAAATTTATATATGTCTAATCTCTGATCGGAATTTCCATTCGAGCGCGCGAGAACGAACTTAAATTCGGATGCTCATTTGCATGCGACCCAAACTATAACCAATCTAATCTTTCAAATTGAATTAATTTTCTCGACAATCGAATTAGAAAAGATTGAGTTATAGCTAATTATTGCATCCGAGTGGGTGTTTTATTTATTTTCTCGATAAAAAAGTACGAAAAGGAAGAACTTTTATCGTTTTGTCGTTTGAATAAGAATTCAATTGCATTATCTAACAAATTGTGTGTGTGATCGAAATCGAATAAAACAGATACATTTTGTTCGAATTTGAGTTTGATCAGAAAAATTAGAATAACTCGAAGGAGTATTTAACGGTAAGTACCTAATTTGTTTTGTGTATGTTTTCTGTGAGATTTCCTTTTCCTTTCAAGCTAGGTTTTTTTTTGCGGTTAAGTGGTTCCACCAGCAACCACTCGCTGCGAATAGTGCGAACAATTGGCTTCGAGCTCAAAATAGAGATTAATTTAAGAATCAAACAATTTTATTGTGAATGGGATTTTTTTTTTTTTATTTTTGTATTTTTTTGTAGGGGGACCCTATTGTTATGGAAAAAAATCGTGGGGAGAATGTATAAGAGGTAGGTTATTTATATAGTAGGTAGGTTTTGACAAGTTGTCAGTCATGTCATGTTGACAAATAAGCAAATTTAGGAAAGTTTTGAATTTACAACATTATTTGTGTGTTTGTTTTTCTTTTTAATGCTAACCGATATTTTTTTAGTGTTTTTTTTTTCCTGTTTGGAGGAATATATTGCGTCAAGTTTTAAGGGCTTGAGATTTTTTAGAAAATAAAACTCTTATTCCAAAGAACTTTAAGTCTTAAACGTTGGTTTGGCGAATTTGATTAAAAGTTAAAATAAGGAATAATGTCACTTTATCCTTAACTTTGTGACTTAGAAAATTTTGAATTTAAAGAGGATTGTGAAAAATTGTAGAACTTATTAACTACAAAAGTAAATTATTTTTAAAAATCAAAAATATTGGTGAGAAGGAAAATTTGTAATAAGTATTCGTGTTAAAAAACCTAAAAGTTTTTTAAAAATATACATATGTAGCTAGTTTTATTGCAGACAATTTTTAAATTATTACTATATAGTCCAAACCATAGATACGTGTATATTGGTTTTTGATCATATATATTTAACTTTTGATAATTTCAAATTGGGCTTAATTCTTCCCTTTGCAATTTTTTTGAGTCAAGAAGAATCTGTTTTTATGGAAGGTTAGAAAGATTGAATTTTTAAACTAGATTTGTATATACATATTTTATCATTGGTGTGACTTTCTACGGTCAATTAAATTAAAGTTAAAAATACTTTGCCAAGAGAAATTATGTTTGCTTTATTTTAGACATACCTAATCTTTAATTTTAAAATAGTTTTTTTTTTCAAAAAATCCAACCAAATGTTTAAACCTAGACCAATTCTGACATTCGAATTTTCTTATGCTTTGAAAAAATATTGCAAAAAGTCTTCAACATCTACTTAAGTTATTATGACAAAAAGGTTGAAAATGTGTTTTTTTTTTCGGCTATTCTCTTTTGTTTATTCTTAGCAATCATTTTGTGATGTTTACCGTGTACAATTGTACTGAGGTATATACTGAGTTACCAATAAAACACGACTAAAGTGTTATGCTGCGTGCCGTTGAAATATTTTTTTTTTACAAGACGCGTTCAGAGATTCTACATTTTGTTACATATTTTTTATAATTTTTTTTTTAACTATTTATATAAATTTCGTAGAAGTTCATACTAAAAAAAAATGATTTTCGAACACCAATCAACACCTTAATGAAAAAAAAAAAAAAAACAAATTTTAAGGTTAGAAACTTTGAGTTATCATTAAACATTCGATTTTTGTTAACACATAAAAAATGATTTAAAAACGTTCTCAATGCTAAATTGAACTCAGTGCCGTGTTTTGCAAAAATTGATTTACTTTTGGTTAATATCGTATATTTCATCAAAAGATAAGCCAATTTTATTATAAAACTAAGTTTTGAAAAAAAAAATTTGTAATTTAAAAGAATTTTATTTTAATTCTTCGATTTTTTTTTCTTCTAAAAACTTAACAAATACAAACAAAGGAAAAAATAATGAAAATTATTTTAATTTTATTTAAGATACATATATAACTTTCAACTACAAGAGCAAGTAAGTCCGACGCAGTCGTACAAAATAGACTCCTATTTACTTGTAGATATATTTTTTATCTACAAGATCACATCTAAATAACTAACTAAATAAATAAACTATGAATTACTGCTGAATTTTAGAAAAACACGGGAAAAATTGATTCATATAAAAGAGCATACATTTTCAAAATACTATATCCTATCAGCATATGTTTTTTTTACTGTAGAGTCATACCTCTGTATTTTGCCTTTTAATTATATTTAAATATCACCTAAAAACTAACGATACCATAAATGTTAATTTTATAACATAAACAAATAAATATTTACAAACTTTTTTTTGCGAAGCAAATTTAATGCTTTTATTAAAACTTTTTTAACAAAGTTCTAAATATATTTGAATGACTTGAATGAACATTTTTAGGCATAATAATATCTAATAACAAGGCTTAAGATTTTTAGAGAAAGTTACGATCATGATACCATGAGTGTATTTAATTTTTTACGACTATTGAATTTTCATTCCTTTTTTAGTCCAGTAATTTTAGGTTTTATCTGCGGAAAAATTCCTACTGGGCTGAATTTTGGTATACAGCTTAATGACGGCTTTGTTATGAAGATGTGAAAAATCGACATTGATATCGTGTCCGCGTTAAGAGTTATAGGGGTCAAAAGGTCACAAAAACTGGTTTTTCACGATTTTCAGCAAAACGGTAAGTCTTATCAAAAAATTTTCAATGCAAGAATTGTAGACCAGATTATTATATATAAAAAGTGTCATGACACTTTTTTTCCTAAGACCCACCGTTTCTTAGGTATAACGATTCAAAAAGTTGAAGTTTAGTTGTAATCGTCATAATCCTATTCCTGAAAAAAAAAACTCCTAACTGAAAAATTCCTGAAATTTCATTATTTTTTTAGCTTGAATTTCGTTCCTCAACTGTTAAGAATATGGGGAAACCAAAAAAAAATGGAAATTTTCGCCATTTTTCCGATTGGGGCCCTTCTCCCGAAACCATTTCCCTGGGAATTTTTGTTTAGAATATGTCTGAAAATATACAGGGTGTGCAATAGAGAATGGACAACCCTAAAACGGCTGATAGCTACACTTATGATTGTTCTAAAAACAGATAGAAAAAAGTTCTATCGCAACCAGTTCATAAAATATGGACTTTTTTTTCGTTCAGTGTATTTTAAATTTTATCATCTTATGTTTTCGTTCACTACAACCACGAATGAATGAATTTTATTTATTTCTTTTTTTTATAATTTTCTACAATAATTGGATGAGTACATAAACACTTTAAAAATTTCATAGCTATTGCACATTTTCGTAAAAAAAATTTTGAAATCTGTTTTTTGATGAAAAATGTAAAAAAAGTATTTTATGAAAAATTTTAAACACCTGTGGTATAAAATAAATCTATAGAAACCTAGGTGGCCAACTTTCTTAAAAATATTCTGGTATAAGGAGAATATTTTTAAGAAAGATGGCCACCTAGGTTTCTATAGATTTATTTTATACCACAGGTGTTTAAAATTTTTCATAAAATACTTTTTTTACATTTTTCATCAAAAAACAGATTTCAAAATTTTTTTTACGAAAATGTGCAATAGCTATGAAATTTTTAAAGTGTTTATGTACTCATCCAATTATTGTAGAAAATTATAAAAAAAAGAAATAAATAAAATTCATTCATTCGTGGTTGTAGTGAACGAAAACATAAGATGATAAAATTTAAAATACACTGAACGAAAAAAAGTCCATATTTTATGAACTGGTTGCGATAGAACTTTTTTCTATCTGTTTTTAGAACAATCATAAGTGTAGCTATCAGCCGTTTTAGGGTTGTCCATTCTCTATTGCACACCCTGTATATTTTCAGACATATTCTAAACAAAAATTCCCAGGGAAATGGTTTCGGGAGAAGGGCCCCAATCGGAAAAATGGCGAAAATTTCCATTTTTTTTTGGTTTCCCCATATTCTTAACAGTTGAGGAACGAAATTCAAGCTAAAAAAATAATGAAATTTCAGGAATTTTTCAGTTAGGAGTTTTTTTTTCAGGAATAGGATTATGACGATTACAACTAAACTTCAACTTTTTGAATCGTTATACCTAAGAAACGGTGGTTCTTAGGAAAAAAAGTGTCATGACACTTTTTATATATAATAATCTGGTCTACAATTCTTGCATTGAAAATTTTTTGATAAGACTTACCGTTTTGCTGAAAATCGTGAAAAACCAGTTTTTGTGACCTTTTGACCCCTATAACTCTTAACGCGGACACGATATCAATGTCGATTTTTCACATCTTCATAACAAAGCCGTCATTAAGCTGTATACCAAAATTCAGCCCAGTAGGAATTTTTCCGCAGATTGGGCTTAAAAATGACTAAAATGACTGGGCTATTTAGCTAAGTTCGCAAAATCTGTTTAACACGAACATAAATCTCTTAGGTTTGACATAAAAGATTAGAATCTTTTGTTCACACAAATAATGTCTCCGATTACGATGTAAATAACTTAATTATTGCTGTTTTTATTTTGCGGTGCACTTGATATTTGACAAATAACTTTTCAAATTGCTAAGTGGAAACATTTATCACAAAAACCAGTTACATTTAGTAGGTTTTTTTAAATTCACATTCGTATCCTTTTTTTTCAAATTTAACTATGCAAATTAAAGCCGTATTTATTAGATTTGCTTAGATTGGTTCTCAAAGGTTGTTTAGTTAAGCTTGCTTAAATATTTAATTCGCCTTTAAGCGACGTTGCTTAAATTTTTATTTATAATCGAATTTCCACAGATGATTAACTAATCGATAGTTGTGAAAAAAAAATGAAGGGGAATTGACTAATCTAGTACAAAATACTATTACATTTATGAAACATCAAGTGGTTTTTGACAGCTTGAGGGTATGTAAACAAAAATTCTTAACCTTGACTGCAAAAAAAAAAAAAAAACACATTAGGTCGTTGCCGATAATTTTGCTTTCGTCGGGTTCCTTAATAAAATGCACAGAGCAAAGTCAGAGAGCATTGATTTTTTTTATTTGTATTAACCATTTTAATTTTGTTTTTAACATTCTTTAATTTTAATTTTAAATTCAAACTCCTTTTAGGGAATAATTTCATTCGCCTTCAACGCACACCCTAGATAAATTATTACCATGGTACTGAGCTCACGATCTTAGTAATAATTCATATCTGGTCAAATCAATCTTAAAATGGCTCTAAGCAAGCTCTAAACGCGGTGAATGACGTTTAAGTTAAGCAATCGTTAAGCAACGTTGTCAAATGTGTAAATTTTTTATAAATACACATTTTGTACTTAAAAGCTATTTAAAGTTTGTTTAACGTTAAACAACATTTAAGATTCTTTTATAAATATGACTGTAAAGCTTTTCAATTTTACATTTCAAGAACAGTTAAGTAAGACTTAATGTAATTTACCCACTTCTAATTAAAGTTTTGAATATTTTTTTTTTTTAAATATTTTATTATGTTTTAAATAAATGAACCCACCACCACCCTCAACCCACGTTGTTATAGTTATAGCTTGATAGTTATAAGCGATAAGGGAACTTAAATTATGTTAATTTGTTAAATATTGATTGTAGTAAAAAATCAAGTCATTGTATTAAACACATAAGGCAGCGCCTTAAGTACCACTTAAAACAACAAAATTGCTAAAGAAATTAAATAAACAAATGTACTGTCTAATGTTTCATTCTCATTAATTGTAACTGATTCTTTTGGATGACAAATATTTGAATTTAAAATCTCCATCAAACTATTATTTTATATTTTTTTTGTTTGTTTATACAAGCAATTAAGATATGTATTGAACGTGTGGAATGTCTTACCATTTTACAATTCATTATAAAAATGAATAATATGTGACATTATAACAACTTAAACAGATGTTTTAAACTATTCGAAACTATCCAACGTGGCTGTTTAGAGCATCTCTTAAAAAAAAAATTCGTACTAAAATTTGAATGAAAAGTAAAGAAACATCAACTTAAAGTTAAAAGCTCTAAGAGAATATAGAACTAGTTAAATAACATAAATAGAAGACATCATCTTCTGCTTTCGTGTTTTTTTTTAACTTCACCATTTCTTATTGAGCTCTAAACATAGGTTTGGTCTATGATAGCAGAAAACCACAGGATCAATTTCAATTAAACAGAAAACTAAAAAGTGAAATTTTCCAAACAAAATATCACAGCAATTCTAATTATACATACTTCAATTATTGAAGTTTTGGCTAGTTAATTGTAATCGTACCGGCCTGTAGGTTGTAAATGGCCTCAACAAAAGTTCGATTGGTTGTTTATTTTGCTTATGAGGCATTTTTTTTTTATTGACAAATAATATTAAACACTTAAATATTTTAAATAATAAATCTCAAGAGTACCTACTTGTTCGAAGAAATTTCGTTTATAAACGAATCAGATACATATCTTGCATACAAATAAGATTTCAGATAATAAAACTTTAACCTTGTTATTTTATAGTATTTTATTGGTTAACTTTTTTTGAAAGATTGTGAAAAAATGTTTATTATTTTACCTACAAAGGCATAATGGAAAGTGATGATTTTCAAGAGCAAAAGTGCAACATTTGAATTAAAATATTTTGACAAGTAGGTACACATTCTTTTTTGTGTGACTTAAAAAGAACTAATTTCTCCATCAATTTAAGTGAAGATTGAAATTCAAGTTGATATTTACTTTTTGCTCATTTTGTATAATGCTCTTATTTTCAATATGAACACTTTAGTAATGGGTCGTTGGGAATAATAATGAATATAATTGGTAAAGATACTCACGATCTTGTGGTTTAATTTTGTGATTTGTTAAAATTTATTTATAGCTCGACTTGTAGACATTGTTGAACTAAATGTATATAAAAATAAGAGCCTGTTCTTGAAAATATATTTTGATTACAAAAGAAAAATCTACAAAAAACAAATCTTTAAAATATCTGTTAAATTTCTTTTGCAGAAGATTTGATTTAATTGCATTAAAAAAATGGTTTCGATTTTTAATAAAGGTCTGTTTGTTTTGAACAAACAGTTTTTAGAAAATCATTTTAAATTCCTTGAAAATTGGAGCTGACTTAAGCTTACTACAGCTGCTTTCAAACACTCTGCTCTTCCACTGAGCAGAGAATAGTTGCGATTGCTCTTCCATATTTCCTCACTGCTTAGCCTTTAGCACTACAGAAAGCCAACCCAATTGAATTTACTGTGTTCGTTTTTTTTCTTATACAATTATGAACAAGGAGCGATCAAATGATCAGAAGAAAAAAATGTAATATGCTCTTTAAGAATTCACTGCTTTTATAAGCAAAACTACTGTTCTTTGTTACTTCAATGCTCTTCTGCAGAAAATGTTCTTGGCTCCTTAAAATTAAATTTTTCTTTTTTGGGAGCATTCTGTTCTTCATGTCTAATTAATTATCTACTAGATTAACGATGAAAAAAGCAGTGAGTTCAATTTGAAAATTAATATGTTAGTGCCAGAATCTGGTCACTTTCTTTTAATTTGTTTTGTATTCCATATTTTCAATCAAATTTCAAATCTGAAAGTAATTTGCGGCGTTTACTGCTATTTAAAGAGTGATTAAATAGCTGCTCTTTTTATCTGCTATTCACTGCTTTAACTGCTCTTTAAAAATTGATCTTTAGCATACCCCTATATTTTTGCAAAATTTTACTTTTAGTTAAAATAAAAAAACTAAATTTTTAGTTTATGATTTTATTATCCAATGTCAGGGTAGTTTTTGTTTCATTTTAACTGGCAAAAATGATAGCATGCTATAATTGTAAAAGACTTAAGATAATGACACTCAAAAATATAAGGCATTCATTTACAAACATTCATATCTTGTTCAATTTAAACGTTTATGAAAAGCATACTGCAACAAAATAATATATTTACTCTACTATTTGAGAACCTTGTTATTAACTTGCTACACACATTTTATGATTCATTATTTGTAAACCATAACCTATGTATCTTAAAAAACGAAGGGCAATGTCGGTTCAGTAAACAAATGTGTGTGTACTCCTGTTTATCGGGTTTCGATTAAATTATAGTAAGATGTAAGATATAATATGCAACCTTTAAAAAGCATTCATTGCATACATATTTTATTTGGCTATTCTATTAAAGAACTTCTAAATTCACAATTTTGTAACAGAAGTTGGATTTTCAAGTTCCAAAGAGATTCTTATACATACCTATGTTTCAGAAATACATAAACATTTAATTTCATCAGTATTTCAAACAAGGAATTTTTTAAAAGAACCTTAAGTACCTAACCTTGTCTAAGGTGTATTATGTGCAAGGCATTTCATTTCTAGCCCAAGGATTTAGAAACTTTCTATAAGATCTTTATTGAAATAACAAAATTGAAAGTTAATGCATCTCATCTAACGAAAACCTAGACAAACTGGAACTAGTCAGAAAAAACATTAAAATATAGACGGTTGCCAATGTAGTGTTTGTGTATGGAGTATCGACATTTTCCAAGTAAAATAAAACATATTACAAAATATTACTCATACGCCACAGTGACCATTTTAAAATTCAAATTTGTTAATGAGTTTTTTTTCCAGACTGAGCAAAGCCAAAAGGTGAGTTTATGTTTGAATGTTACGTATGTATGTATGTATGCATGCATGAATATGTACAGTGTACATGTTCATCTGCTCCATCATAGTTCTTCAACTATTCATTGTAATCTGACAAATGAGGTATCATTGGAATTGTCTTGCTTGTCCACTGGTTATATGCTTAATAATATCTCATTATGATTATATTGAATGTAGCGACCTCTGGCAAAAATAGCGTACTTTTTTTTAATGTACATTGTCACATTGCAGATATTTTACCACGAGAATATAAGTATGAAACAAGAAATACAGTACGTTAAAAGACCCTTAATTGGTATCACTTCTGTTTGGGGTGATCCATGTTCTTAAGATAGGTGAAAGTAATGAACCTGAGTGAACAATAGATCTGTTTGCTTCGCGTTTTTTTTTTTTTTATACATATAAACAGGTTTCTTTCCAAATGATATGTATATGTACGCCCCTGCTTGGAATAATGTTACTTACTACACAAAAAAGTCTATAAACTTACTGTGTGAATTTTCTAACTATGTTTCTTTAAGTGGCAACCATGCTTAATGACCAACCAACCAACTGACTCTTTTTTTTTTTTTGATGCCACAAAAAATGCATTCATGCATGTCGAGTTTTATTTTATCTAATTGTATTGTAAAAAGCCAATAGGTAGGTATGATGATGTTGATGATGATGATGGGTCTGGCTTTGACTATAACTTCTACATCGACTTCAACTTGGATGGCAATTGTATATGGTATAACTTTCGTTTAAGCAACTTGTTTATTATATGCAAATGTGAAATACGATCTGATGTACAATTGGAATCGTGCACCAATGATTAACATCGGGTGCGATGGTTTGGTTTAGGAATTCCTTTAACTTATGCAGAGTTATACATAAAGTCTCGAATTTCAAATTCAAACTTGCACAGCACGTACTTATAACCAACCTACATAACCACCTTTGATCTTCACTTAAAAAAGTTAGAATAAGATATTAAGTCTGTAGATTGTTATAAAGTCGGCTTTTTGTTGTAATATTCTCCATCAAGACCAATGTACTTTATGTCAAACGAATGTAAAATAATTATGAGCTTATAAAAAAAAGGGTTGTTATATTTACTTTTACAATTATAAGGTTCTTTATGGTTTTATTGTGTCTTGACATTAAAACGTATTTACACAAAAAAAAAATTAAAACGTTTTGCAATTTTTTTTAAACTTTTACAACCACTGTGTTTGCACATCGCAGAGAAGTTCAATATATTTTCCGTATAAAAAAAAAAGTCGTGATGATGTTGATTGAGGTAGAAAGATATTAAACTTGGTGACTGATATATTCTATGTGTCTAGAAGTCTAACGGCCATATTATTCACTCTGGATTTAGTTTGGATTAAAGTTAATTTTAAATACAATCCATTAAATCTGAATTTCATAAATCCAAGGATTTAATTTTTTGTTCATATTATTCACTCAGAAAAAATTATGTGATTATTCAATAAATTTTGTATAATTTGCATTTATCTTTATTTTTCCTTCACAAAATACTTTACAAAACAACTGAACACTGTAAAAATGAATTTTACATCTGGATTTATAAAGTTAAACGGACCTCCAGAGAGCAGTTTAAATTTGTTTGGATTTAACGAAAATGGATTTAAAAAATTGGATTTAAGATTGGATTTAAGTAGTGAATATTATGGAGTTGGATTTATTTTTGACATTTGACATTGTTTACATCCAGATGTATTTTTTAAACTAGTGAATAATATGGCTGTAAGTGCATCACATTTGTCGGTTAATGACACTCGGTTTAAATTTAATTTACGTTGCGTATATAATATGACAAAAATCATCATTGTAGATTAAATTTTAATTGCTGATTATCATTTTAATTTCCATTCATTATTATCATTATAAAAAAATTAAATTATAAAAAAAAATCGAGATTCAGATTGAATGTAATATACTCGTACGCTGCTGATTGATTAAAAGTTATTTTTTTTTTGTGTTTAATTGTCAATTCGAACTTTGTTTTCATTGATTATTATATTTTTGTATTCATGCAAAATTGCAAAATGGATGCTAATCGTGCAGATATTGCGCGATGCTTCAACTTCAAGTCCATTGTTCATCTGCACGAATGTCAACTATAATTACAAGTCATCATTGTAATCATAGAAGAATAAGTTACTAACTATGCTATTTTTTTTTTTTTTTTTATTTCTGTTTGTAATGACACGAAAGTTTTTTAAAAAAAATTTTTAACGTGACATAAAGGAATTTTCACAGCTGGCCGAACAAGAATTAATAGCTGACAACGTATGCAAAAGATGTTGTAGGACCTAGTAACAATTCTTTAGATAAATTTTGAGAAAAATACCAAAGATTTAGCAATTTTGTATTGTGTTTCGCAAGTTCTAAGTAGAAGGCTAGAATATCAATGTTCGTTGGGTTCAGGGTTTCATCAAGGAAGCAATAAACATGAATTTCTTGTGAGTTGTATTTTTTTATCGCTTCTATAATTTTAAATTGTTTATGATTTCTTATTCTAAAACTCAAAGAAATTCATTAAATGTTGTTGACTAGATATTGCATGATGTTTGCAGAGTTGCTCTTGTAGATCGGATAATTTAATAGTTGGAATTAGGTAAATCAAACATCTAGGAAAGTTCCGACAATCATAGGATGAATTAGTCTTTCTCATATAAAATTAATTTAAAAATCAAATAGTTCTACAGATTAAAAAAATAAAATAAAAAATTTTTTTTGTACTTTTGATGATTTTTTTTTAAATCATTGATAACAGTAGGTACCTCTATTAAAGCCTTTCTTATAAGGACTTCCTGCCAAACATTTAGATCAATTTCAATGATTCTTAAAAGCTTTCACAAAATTTAAATAGAAATCAAAACTAAATGTCTAAAAAATATTTTTTTTTTAATTCCTTAAGAACTAGTTTTTCGGAAACGGGAATGTTTTTTTTTTAGTTTTATTTTGAGGTTTCGTTAAATCTATTATATATATTAAAATTTGGTTTTGTGTACGTTCGCTAACCGGCCACACCGGCTGACTTATTTTCTTAATTTTTTTTTTAAATCAAAGAGGTATAAGAGGAGAAGGTTTAAGGCAAAAAAAATTTAAGATTTTATAGGGTAAATAGTGGTAACACGACATTGAAAAAAGAGGCTATTTTCTAAACGGTAAGTCGTAAAGAGTTGACTTTTTTTTAAATGATAGACAAACTTATTCAATAGTTAAAAAAGTCTGCAAAAAATCTCAAACTAATTCTTAAGCAAAATCTGTTGATTGTAATTTATCGTAGATTTGAATAAATAAATAAATAAATAAATAAATATAGGTTTTAGTTATGCCCATTCATGAGTATTTTGCATAGGCCACTTTTACTAAAAGTTTAAAAGTGAATATTTTTAAACTCATTTTATGAACTTTTAAGTTTTGATCCTCTTTTTCATTTGAAAATTAACTAATTACAGAGTCGAAAATTAGAAATAAATACAAGAAATTGCGGAACGAAGTCCGCCGGGTCAGCTAGTAATTTATATTAAATGGCAAGTACCAAATTTATTTTTGTTATTTATTACTTTTTTCAGAAAAGTTTATACAAAATTATGGTTTTTTTAAGAAACGATTCCAACTATGTATTTCGATTTTACTTAAGTTTTTTCTTTAATGCATCTTATTAAAAGAAACCGAATTTAGTTGAAACTCATATTCATATCACAAGTTTTTTTTCCTTCGAATGTTAATTTTTTGTTTTCTTTTTTTATTAATTTACCAAATTTGTATATAAAACGGTCTACATATTTGACCAACTTAGACTTTTAAGCAAGTTCATGCGACGATATCAAAAAAAAAAAAAAAACCAAATAAGTCATTATTAAACTTAAAACGAGACCATTTAAATGAGATAGACTAAGGTCCATTTTCTTCACTCGAAGTTGAACAAAACTTGAGAATTTTAATATTAAAAATTCTCAAGTTATGTTCAACTCCGAGTGAAGAAAATGGACCTAATACTACTTAATTAATGAACACCAGTTTATTACCTTTTTTAAAAGGCAGTTAACTACAATATTTGCATTGTTTATACCACAAACTGGGCTTATTTAGATTCATGCCCTGATAAATTTTCAATGAATTTAATTAATATCAAGTAAAATAGAGCAAAAATTGTAAATAAAAACGATATTAGTTTTCAATGAATTATTTAAAAAATTCATAAACAGTTATTTTAGGTACCTAATTTTTGTAAGATTCCATAAAGGTAATGAAGTGACTCAAGATGTAAATGTAGATCAAAAAGTTAAAAAACTGAGACAATATTAGCTCAGCATGATTTTCAAGGAATGTTGGCTTCAAAGATTGAGTGATAGCTCTTGATAAAGACGACTTATGTCTGGAACGTCCATAAGTATAGAACAGTTATTAGCTAATTACATATTTGCAATTCTAAGAACTGTCAACTATTAATCACATATAGAGTAAAGTTTTGTCGCGAGAAAATTTGAAATTGGTTGGATCAATAAATTTATTTGTTCCATGCATACAATTTCTAATTAAATGAATTTTTAACGCACTTAATCAAAATACTTTGCAGGTATGTATAAAAAAAAAACCACAACACTAGTTCATATATTCATGCAGTAAAGTATTATTATGTGACATTTTATGTTATTCATTTATTACCTATTAATTTACCTATAGGTATTGTACTGATATTATTTTCTACTGAAAACGTGATTGTTTTGCATTTTGTATTACTTAGAGTCATTTGGGGTAAGATCGCGCAGTGGGTAAGAGCGCGCACTGCTTATTTCTCGAGTTGTGTCAAAAAAAAAACTAAAACTGAAAATGAGGAAATCAGCGCTTAGTAAGACGTCAATAAGTGATAACCTTCGGGAGTGTGTGCTCAGCTCCATTTTATTTTAAAACAGGCTTGAAAAAATATGACTAAAAACAAAAAAAAAAAAGTTGTGCGGGAAAAGTGTGTGGCGTCGGCGTGGGAGCATTATATACCGAAAGTAGCATATATTTTTGAATTGTGCCTATTTATATTTGATTTAAGTCAAAAATTTGTTAGACTTTCTTATATTTTATAATAAATTTAATAAATAGAAAAAAAAGTACCTTTGTGGGTAAAATCGCGCAGTCCTTTTGTGGGTAAGAGCGCGCACTTCTTCCCATATTAAACTTTTCTTTTTTCAACAAGACAGAGAAATGTCAAACTTGAATCTTGAGAAACGAAGGCTTTTATTCCTTAATTACAAAAAAAAGGCAGTTTTCTTTTAATTTAATTAGAAATATTATTTTGTTTGTTTTATTTTGTAAATAAAGTTTAAGTTTTTGTATTTGAACTTAATTTGTTTTTTCTTTTATATTTTCATTAATTTTAGTGAAAACTTGGAAGTTTTGAAACAAAGTTTTGTTTAACTAAGTATAACATAAAGTTTTTAGAAATTTAGTTCACGTAAACTGTCAAGATTCCTATTAAAACTATGTGCGCGCTCTTACCCAAGATTTTGCGCGATCTTACCCTGACTTTGGGGTAAGAGTGCGCACATTGACTTCATTTGGTTTTTGTTTATAATCATATGAAATATTTAAACTAAAAAACTTTTTTTTTGTGTTTTCTTGTTCCCAAAATATAGGTTTATCAAACGTAAAAAACTTTATTCTGATATCTCTTATAGAATCTTCACAATTTTGCCTTAAAGTGAAAAATGCGCGCACTTACCCCAACTGACTCTATCTAATAAATCAATACCCTAAATAAATTTGTATATTTATTAATATTCTCGTTGGTGACAAGAAACACGACAAAACGAAAGCGCATTCTTTATCTAAACTTTCGTTTAGATGACTTAATTATACCTAATATTTCTATTTATGACATTGAATTTGGTATTTTAGTGCAGGTACTATTTATATATCTCTGCTGCCGGGTATTCTGCCGGGTTAAGTCAAAAAAATCGATTTTCGGATTTTTATTGGACTTTAATCAGCTTTTTTTTTCTCTTTCGTTTGGTCCTATCGCCATAGCTCGAATCATTTCTAACGGAATTAGATACGCTAATCTAATTCCGTTAGAAATGATTCGGTACAAACTGTTTAAGTCAAATTTTTTTTAAATTATGTAGTACTAAGGGCGTAAGTTCACTTAACTCCTTTGTTTTTCCATTAATTTTTAATTTTTAAATAAAAAAAATTGATCCTAAGGCGTTAAGTCAAGAGGAAGCCAGAAAACTAAAAGCCAGTTTTCTACAGAATTATATTATTTAAAAAAGAATTCTCACATTTGGTAATTAATCACATTGATATTTACCACTTTCTTTTATAAATTCAACTTTTCAATGTAAACATAGATTTTTCTTGACTTAACACCTTTGGACCAAGTTTATGTTTGAGGATTAAATGGCTCTAAAGTGTTAAGTCAACAAACATTTTTTTTCTGGTCAACAGCATATGGATATTAAAGAAGATCTTTTAGATGATGTTTCTGCATCATTACTTTTTCAAACTAATAATATTCAGATTTACAAACTTTAATTTCATTTTCTTCAAAATTACCTTTTCTGACTTAACACCTTTGTATCCGGTGCCAAAGATATATTTATTTTTATTCCACTTTTTTTCTCAAACTAATTCACGCAGAAAGACTAATTTTTTCGTAATCAATTTGACGCCTCGAGCAGTGTGTACAGTACCTTGCCATATTATTAGGCCCAAGCAAAAAAAATACAATTTTTCGGTTCAGTTTTTGTTCAGTTTTTAAAGTTTTTGTCGAAATATCTTGAATTTTTTTTGTCCCATTTACTTGCACATATCATGTAGATACGGATTGACTTGAAAAAAAGTTTAAAAATTCATACTTTTTGAAAAAAAATAACGTACAAAAGGGGATAAGCTCCAAAAAACGTACCCTATGGAATTCATGCCCGGATAATTAAAAGACCGGTCCAATACTTAATTTCTTGTACCGAGGAATAACGTGACATTCTTAACTTTATGACAATAATCGCAACTTGCATAAATATAGAAGCCCTGATCGTCTGGAAAGTAAAACATGTTCTTAGATTTGGGGTAGTTTTTTTCTTTTTTATAAGACCAGACGAGCACAGCTATTCAAAGTACATTATTCCAATAAAAAAACATCCTCTTGTCATTATTGGCTGTTGTACTATCTCGGGGAAAGGATGAGGTTCTTTTTATATTGTGGAAAACGCCATAACTCCAGACCAACACAAAAAGGAGCTTGGGAACGTTTTGATTCTACGATTTCGGAATAGGCTGGAGGCTCGAAGCTGCTATATTTATGCAAGTTGCGATTATTGTCATAAAGTTAAGAATGTCACGTTATTCCTCGGTACAAGAAATTAAGTATTGGACCGGTCTTTTAATTATCCGGGCATGAATTCCATAGGGTACGTTTTTTGGAGCTTATCCCCTTTTGTACGTTATTTTTTTTCAAAAAGTATGAATTTTTAAACTTTTTTTCAAGTCAATCCGTATCTACATGATATGTGCAAGTAAATGGGACAAAAAAAATTCAAGATATTTCGACAAAAACTTTAAAAACTGAACAAAAACTGAACCGAAAAATTGTATTTTTTTCGCTTGGGCCTAATAATATGGCAAGGTACTGTATTTTTGGCAGTTTTTCATTTTGGCAATAATTAATTTTAATAATTTTGCATACATTTGTTTAGAATTTTGTTTATTTTAAGCCATTACTTTGGCATTGCATTTCATTCACATAACGTTATTTAGTGGTAATACATTATTCGGCTGAAATTTACTACCATCCAATAGATTCCAATGCAAAACATTTTTCTTAAAGATTTCAATTTGATTTTTCAGATTTACACTCAAAAAAATATTACTGTAAAATATAAAATTATAATCTGCGACTCTATTTCTATCCATTCTCTGCAAAGAGTTGTTTTGTAATTTTCCAGTTATCACACTTCAATAAATTTAAAGCTGCCATTTAACCTATAAGATTTTTGTTCGGGATATCAAAAGAAAGCTCTGTGCAAAAAATTGGAGCATTTGACTGAAACTACTTTTTCATACAAATAGTCAGGGTCGTAGCCAGGGGGGGGGGGGGGCATTGAGGGGCAATGCCCTACCTTAAATTTTAAATGCCCTACCTTGAAAAATGCCCTACATCCAAAAATGCCCTACCATCAGAAATGCCTTACCTTTAAAAATGAACTACCTTCAAAAATACCCTAATAAAAATGCAGTATCTACCCTCAATGATCTAACTTTAAAAATTCCCTTCCTTAAAAATGCCCTACGTTAAAACATGCCCGAACTATGAAAATGTCCTTCTTACAAAAAACGCTTTAGCTTTTAAAATGCCCTAACTTCAATAAGGCTGCACTTAAGAGAATGTTCTTTCTTCAAAAACGCTCTAGCTTTAAAAATGCCCAACTTATAAAGATGCCGGTGCTTCAAAATTGATCTAGCTTTAAAAGTTCCCTGCCTCAAAAATGCACTACCTTCAAAATGTCCTATTCGTGAAAATGTTCGACCTTCAAAAATGCCCCTCTTTTAATAATGTCCTACTTATAAAAAAGGTGTTATATTTCTCCTCTATGAAATTATAATACGGCTAATAACTGAAGATATCTCAGACAATAAAAAAAAATATACACAGAGAAAAATATGACCCGCTAAAAACTAACAGATTGCCATATTGTTTTACCGTCCATACATTTCATAAGGAAATCTTATTAAAATCAACTATTAATAAGGTTTTTTTAAGGAGATTTCTTATTATTTTTATAGAGAAAATCTTATTAAAATTTGACTGAAAAGTTGCAACTTAGCACTAGAACAAAAATCGCGATCATTATTTTCATGGCAGGTTGGTTCAGGTGGTAAGGTGGGCGACTAATGATTTGAACTCTCCAGTTCGATTCCCGGACTGGTCGTCGTTTTTTTTTTTTTTTTTTCTTTTCAAAACCCTACAAGTGCAGATTTTAAAACAATAAGGAAAACCCGATTGTTTTAATAAGGTTTCCTTCTTGGATGAAAACCATAGAGAAATCTTATTGTTTTTGTTCTATTTTATGTGGTCTATTTTTAGGAAAGATTTGAACAGTTTTTGATAGAAGACATTTTTTTTAAAGAAACCGGTGCTTTAAAACATAACCTCAAAAACAGTAAAAACGCCTTTTTTGCATTATCCCAACGCAGAGTTAATATTTCAAAGAAGAAAAAAGTGACTAAATATTTCGACTTCGGATTCGAGTTCAGCACAAAAGTCTCAGATACAAAATAAAAGTTTAATGATGTTAACTTTCCCAAAAACAAATCATTGTTTTATATTGGAAAAATGCTAATTTTCAATTGATTTTTAAGGTCTAAAAATTCCACCAAGAGAAGAGTTACTATTGTCAAAAATTATTTGAGTAGACTCGAAGATAAAACCGAAAACCAAATGCAGATTTTTTTCAAGAAAAAAAAAAAAAACAATGAAACTAAATTAGGCACTGTGTAAAAAAATCAATTTTTTTCGACCTTCGTAAAGCAATTGCTAAGATCCTAGTAGTGTCAATTTTCAACTGAATTGAGTATAGAAAAAGATATTAAGGCCATTTCAGGAACATATAATACATGTGGTTTTGATAAAAAAAACCTAGACCTTTTAAGATCAAGAATTTCAAGAATACTGTTTTTAACTACATTTTTTCCACTTTTTTATCGATTTAAGTTATACAACACTATAAAAAGAAAATGTATTTTTTAATTTTTATATTATATAATTTATACACAATATAATTATTTTTAAATTCAACGAGGTACTTTTTATGAGAATAGGTTGAGAACTTAATGAGAAAAAAAAATATTAAACGATTATCTACCTGATAAGACTGTTGCCCTACCTTAAATTCAACTCTGGCTACGGGCCTGCAAATAGTTCGGGGTCCTTTTAAAACATGTATGAGTTTTTTACAGATTTCTTATATTTAATGATTTCTTTAAATATAATGGAGATTGATTAAATCTGAAAGATTTAATATAGCTTAAAAAACATTTGCTAAATTTTCAAAAATCCACAAATTTCATGTAACCTACCAACTAAAAACTCTTTGTTTAGTAACTAAGTGTCCGATTATGAAAATCGTGTACTTAAATTTTTCAAGTCAATTCTTAACTTGTTGCCTTAAATATAGAAGGAAACAGTATTTTAAAATAACTGAACTTAGGTCCATTTTCTTCACTCGGAGTTGAACATAACTTGAGAATTTTTAATATAAAAATTCTCAAGTTTTGTTCAACTCCGAGTGAAGAAAATGGACCTTAATTTTTTTTTTATCTAAGCCACAAGTAATCTTAATATCTTCCTTTTAAAAATTACGTTAATTAATTAATATTGCATCTAAATCCAGATTTGAGGGGGCAGTGAAATTTTCACATACCATTTTGTAATCAGTGTGACAATTCTTATAATCCATAACTCGTTGCATCATATTAAAAAGTATGTTTATCTTTCCTACTTACACAAATGAGCAGCTATATGATTTTGAATCAAAGGAAATACACTCTAAATACACTCATAAAAATCTTGCAAAGTTTCAACTAAATTTAACGAACTAATAACGATCAAATTTTTGAAAAAAAAAATAAAAATAAACGACAACATTTGTTGTGTTTTAAAACACCTTATAATCATTCACAATCATAACAGTGCTCATTTTTTCCACTGCTGTATAACTTTTCACAAAAAATCTTATAAAATTTCAACAAGTTTCTATTTTAAAGGAGAATTTTATGCTTACAAAATTGAAAATTTTTGGTAAAGTAGGTACCTAACTTTGTTAAATAAATAGTTGTTGGCTTATTATTCTGTATTGTTGATCCCAGGATGTTCATTTTGCTATTCGAAGTAGGTACTCGCATTTCAAAACAGCTAAAATGCCAAACCACAAGAGTTTGTGGTGGATTTAGAAAAGTCAATATTTATTTTTGTTTATAATAACTCTTGATATTATAAGTATTGTTATCATATTTTAATTTATTTTGATTTTGCTGTCTAACACTGAAGTCTCAAATAAAATTTTGTAATTCCTAAATACCTTATGTCAATAATAATCAAAATTTATAATAATTTAAAATGCTTAACAGCTGCAGTTTTATTTCCTGAAGTGGGATTTATTCTTGAAATTTCAAAATGAGGAACCAGTTTGAAGATGATAACGCGAGTTTCAAATTTTACATTTGTGGTACTTAAAAAAATCTATCTTCTTCATACGTACTCTATTCAAATATTACCACTTAAATAAACAAATAACACATCTTGTTGCGTCAATGAAGGATTCGAGGTTATTCTTAAATAATAAAAACCCCCCGGCAAAATCACAACCAATATTGTATTTATTTGTCTGCTAAAATAATTATGTGACACCGATTTATGTTAACACAATTACCGTCTTAGTCGATTCACAAAAATCATATATGCAAATCTTTTTTTTTTGTCTAACTTCTATTATATTTGTTTAAATAAATAAATTTAATATGATAATAGTGAAGAGAAATCAGAGATATTAAAAAAAGAAATAAAACATATGATAGACCACCAGTCTAGTGTGATGTTATGATGAATGATGATTGATCACTATATTAGTCAATTTTAAAAACAAATAAAAATTTCAACGAATATACTGGCGACAAAAAACAGCTTAGTTTTTTTTTTTTATATCAGGGTAAGTGTTAAGATTGTTTATCTAACACGGTGTCTTGACCCTTTTAAGATTTCACCATAAATTTTCACGAATAAATTACGTCTTGGCGAAATTTGGTAGCTTGGAAGTTAAAGGTGTTTTTTAATGGTAAAAAGTTATTGTTTGTCAAGTGAAATTAATTTCTGTAATATTTATACAGAGTATTTTGAGTAGATATTTTGAGCAACAATGATAGTCGAAATAAGCGCAAAGTTAAAGTTAATGCAAAATTTTGGACCCTACATCTTTTGTCGCCTAGTTAGCTGATGCTTATTTTGTATTATCTTGTTTGAGGAGTATTTGAAAAGAAAAAAACTATAGAAACTTACTTTATAAGTGATGAAAATAACAAAACAAAATTTAAATGTTTACTTTCCAGATTTGCATTTCCATCCAATCGGTCTAGTTGATAAGGAGTTTTAAGGCAATAACGGAAAAGTAAAACTGTTTAAAGTGAGTATTCAATTTTTTTTTTAAATAGATTTTAAGATTGAAGATTGATAAAAGTCTACTATTTAATTTTTAAAATTATTGTCGAGTCTTTTAGGAGTGTTTTATTAACTTTTCTTTGTGATAAGGACCACTTCATCTGCCTTTTTACGAATTTCATTTGAATTAGAAATTTTCTACGAATCCCAAAAAAAAGCAATCAATTTACATCAATAATTTACCTACATAAAATATCTGAAAGCCGTTTAAAAACTAATTGTTTTTTATACAATGTTCCTACCTAAATTTTTTTTTTTTACTGTTCAAAAAAATTTGGTACTTACTGCGCGTCACTTGAATAGAAACAACAATTTTTCTTGAGAAAATAGCGATTGGCGCTTTGGTGAGGTAACTTAGTAGATTTTTGGTTTTGCATTTTCAAAGAGGAACTTTTAACAAACAATGTTGTAAAAACAAAAAACCCAAAACAGAAACCGTATGGCTACTATTGCGTTTTTTCGCATTACTTCACTTGAATAGAAACAAGCTCTTAAATTAGATAAAAATTATGAAAAATCATGGAAAACACTAATTTTAGTAAAGCAATATTAAAATTTGACATTATTTGCACATTATAACCAATTATGGGCTACGAGCTACCATTAGGCACCACAGAAAATGTATAAATAGAATTTAACATTAAAAATGCACTTGTACTGTACACAATCGTGGACCTAATTGGAGAAAGTGACAAAAGTGTTATATAACTTCTTACAAATTAAGAAAATGACATTTTTTACAATTTAAGGATTGAATAAGTGAAATAAACTTTCGTTTTCATGAATGCATCTGTTTTGTTTCTATTGCGTTGTTTTTTCTGGAACTATCCTTGTGCAATCTCTAAGACGGTTGTTCTTCCACGTTCCTAAACTTCCCAAGAGCTTCTACCATTATTTCTTTGTAAAAGTTTGCATCTCTTTTCGAAGCGTGAAGCTTCAATTTTGCTATTGCACATCATAAAAACAAAGTGTATTACTATAACACATTTTAGTGCCCTTTGGTGGCGATGCGATAAAAGTTATTCTTTCATAGACCAATGAAATAGGAATAATATTAACATGGTCCATCTGAATTGGTATTTTTTTCATTTAAAAAACCACTCTTTACCTCACTTCTTTTCAGTTCGAATGCAACTATAAAATAGTTAACTTTTTTGTAATCTTAGTAGAACTTAAAATGTTGTTATTTTGCATTTTGAGGCTTTTTTAATGTTGTGCCCCTTTTATAACTTACATGATGGAACAAACCAACACATTACCATCGCACTTACACCACGTTTTTGACCGATTTTAGCGGCAAAGTGAAGGGAATTGCAGCTAGTTTTTAATTTTTTTTTTCTCTGCTCTCGATTTGGGTCTCACCTGTCTTATTTTTTTATTTAATCAAAAGTTTACGGTATTTTAAAAATATTCTCATCCAAATTTGGCAAATTTTCCAATATCTTTCGCGATTTTGCATAGTGCAAGTGCATTTCCAATGTTAGCTTCTATTTATGCATTTTCTGGTAATGGTAGCTCGTAGCCAATAATTGGTTATAATGTGCAAATAATATCAAAGTTTAATATTGCCTTACTAAAATTAGTGTTTTCCATGATTTTTCATCATTTTTATCTAAATTAAGAGCTCGTTTCTATTCAAGTGACGCAAAAAAAAAACACTGTTTTTTGTGAAGTAATGCGAAAAAACGCAATAGTAGCCATACGGTTTCTGTTTTGAGTTTTTTGTTTTTAAAAAGTTTGTTAAAAGTTCCTCTTTGAAAATGCAAAACCAAAAATCTACTAAGTTACCTCACCAAAGCGCCAATCCCTATTTTCTAAAGAAAAATTGTTGTTTCTATTCAAGTGACGCGCAGTGTATGCCAATAAAAAGGAAATTAAAATCGACATACAAAATCAAAGTTTCAAAAATATTTATTGATCTGTTTTGAAAAAAAAAAAAAATTGATTTTCAAAAAAAAAAAAAAAACAAACACATTTTATTGTTTATTCAAAAAATTATTTCTTTTCAATTTTTTCTTAATTTTCATATTAAGGTTTTGTAAATTTTGTACGTCCTACACGATAAAGTCAGAAACCCCAAAAAAGTTTCGCTAACGTTAATACAGGGCCAACAATTTATTTTTATTTTCCATACATATGTATTTATTGTTGCCCAAACACAAAAGATTTTTTTTCTTATATTTTATTTTTGAAGAGCGACACATGTAAATCCAAAATGAAGTGTCATAATCTTTGTTTTTTGATTTATCAACTTTTGACAAGAAAAATTTTTTGCTGCCAGTCAGAAATGTAATTTATTTACGTTTATTATTTTTAATTTTTTTGTTGGGTTAATTAATTTTTTTTTTTCTTATCAAAAACAAATATTCCCACAGCATTAAAAATTTCAAGACAATAATCGTCTTCTTTGACTTCCGTCAACATCTTTTTGTTTTATATGCTTTTACGAAATAATTTTTTTTAAATTTTATCAATTTATTAAGTACTTCTTGCAAATTTTCGACGCTATAACATTCAATTTCAGATACATAATATTTTTATTTGATTTCCAAAGATAATAATAAATTGTTTAATAGACTACTCAATAAAAAAAAACTTCTAACTTAATTAAAATTAAGTACAAAAGACTCAAATTGAATAAGTTATCAAAATGAATTATCTCACTGAATATTTTCAATTTGTTGCACAAAATGTTATCAATTCTGAAATCTTTTCTATAAATATTTCCTGTTAATCATAAAAAAAGATTTACAAATAAAAATTAACGATAATTTGTGTGTAATTAAATTACTACAAATTGCGTGAATTTTCGTACCTTTTAATTTCAAAAGATCTGATCACCAACTGGCACTAATTTACAATAATTAATTTAGTAGATAAATATAAGTTCCACAGTAAAAAAATTAGCAGACAGATACATTTATAAGAAATGCAAATTTGTGAGATAAGAATAATTTAATTTGATTTAATTACCAACAGCAAACATTTTGGTGATGTTGAATCTTGATGTTAAGATTTTTCGGTTTAACGACATTTTATTTATTTATTAAGTAAACTGAGAAAAAAATAAATCTAAGAATGATTATAATCATTTTTTGTACAAATATAATATTTTTTTTATTCAAACACCATATTTTTTGGTGGATGGCTGCTGGGTTAGATTAAGCCTCGTGGAGATAAACGGGTAGGCACTGGGTACATTCTGCGCTCGGAATTCCAAAAGGATCCTAAAAAAAATTCAAGAGAAGCAAAGTCACTAGACCTGAATGAGTCAAGAGCGAAAAATTTAAATGTGCTTAGACCCGAGACGACCCTACATGATAACGACAACGGTCTCCCCAGAGAACCATTCCAAAACTTAAGCGCTCAAAAATTCTGACAGTGAAACCCTTAACCCGTAATTCGTAGGTAATGGTTATCGATAGAAATGATATTAAGAAACGATCTCCTCTCCGATTGTTTGAAGGTAGACTATTGACGGTCTTTCTGACAGAAAATTGAAGACTCTATTAAGAGGGTTCTTCCAAGCGAAGACTATGTAATGAGCTCAGATTCTAAAAAAGAGCTTCTAGAAGTCCTGGGAAGTCGGAGCTTTTTCTGACTAATTTAAAGCCAAAATGCTGCAAACAATTTAATCTCCAACACTCTATCAATGCTTCAGTCTTGTTTTTGTTCGTTGATAAAGAAGAAGGGGGTAATAATAATCCCGATTTACAATCATTGTAATGGTCAATCCATTGTTGAGAGGCTTAGGGTACTTTGAAATACTTTTTGCTGTGTACATTGCCATTTCTCGGCCATGTAGTGTTTCAATTCTTTGATATTTCTTCTCTAACCGCACTACACGAATGTTGAATGCAACAAGACTTCTTAAGTTTTAAGCTTCTAATCTATGAGTGTAATTTTTTTTCCTGAATCACTTAGGTCTCTTTATCCAATCTAAAAAAAAATTAAACTTAAAATACAAAAAAAAAATTAACAAAAAATAAGAATATCGATAGAACACGCATGTACCTCCTCTACTACCTACCTACTGATACATGTTTGTGTCTCCAGACTAAAATATACTTTTTTTTATCAAAAAATCAAATGTAAGTATCTAAATCAGTTTCTATCTCTTTAACCCATTAAACTAGACATGATTTTTTTTTTTTGTATAAAATTACGTAACTTACAAACGCAATGTTAGGCATTTTGCATTTATTTTTTTTAATATCAAACAACCATGTCAGTGAACTCTACAAACATGTAATGCATAAATGGGCAACAGGTACGCACGCAACATGGTGCAGATTACATTATTTGCCTCTTTATATAAAGTAAATCCAACTTTAAGCGGTGCGACATTGAGTAGATAGAAATATTTTGTATAATTTTTGCGATAACTTAACTATGAATAGGGTTGCCAAGTATTTAATTTAAACAAATAGACCAATTTGTAAAATATGCACGAATTTAATTTTTCATGTTAACATGTTTCAATTATTTGCAAGAAGGTTAGAAAAGTTTGACTTTACAGATCTCAAAATTAAAATACATACTCTGGCAACTCTGCATAATAAACACACAATTTGGTTAGACGCACAACTATAATCATTCCTGTACAAAGTTGAAAAAGTTCAAAGACGCCAATTTTACGAGCAAAATTGTCGGATGCAAATAAAAATTGCACCAGTGGAAAATTTTTAGTTTATTAGTGTATATAATTTTTTTTTTTGTTTTAATTGAATACGACACTTTGGGTTAACATGGTTTAACTAGCAATTAATGTTGTGAATAAAATTACAAAAATTTTTGAGATTGAGATTAAGATGCAAAAAAAAAAAAAAATACAGTTTTGGTCAAAACATATCCAAACTGGTTACACATTTTTGCTTACCAAAAGTTGTTGTTGGTTTGGTTGGTTGGTCATGGCTGCAAGAATTGTAATTTGATAAATGCATGGCACGAGTAAAATGCAGTTACAGGGACAAGTTGTATCTTAATAGACATAAGTGACATGGTTAATATGAGGTTTTATCAAATTTGATCTTAACCAGCTACTGTGCTTGAATTGTCAAAGGGAGATTGACATTTAAACGAGTTAAAACAGTCTGTTATGCTCATAATTATCTATTGGTCGTGCAAAAGAAATTTTTTTTCAATAGCAATTTTTTGTGTGACCTTTGCAAGATATATAATTGCAGCTAATCATAGTTCGATTAAAAGTATCTTATTAATTAAAATATCTACTTACTTTAAAATTAGTAGAGCTGATGACTCTTGAAGATTTGAAATTCCTAATGAAAGGAGAACAATAAATTCTTTTGTGATTTAATACTTTAAAAAATGATTTTTACCAATTCCAATATCAAACAATTCTGTAAATTTATCACTTGAATTGCGTCCCGAAAGTGTTAATTCTTATCTAGTATTTTGAACTACATAATATAAATGAAACTTTTCTAAAAACGTACGATTGATTTATTTTTGACAAAATATTACTTTTCTATAATTAGAATATTGTCGGCTTAGAGTGTCAACCTGCTAACTCTATTAAAGTAAATTTTACAGGAAATAGAAAAAAACTTCTCAAAATGGTTCTTGTCAATTTAAAAGAAAAATCCAAAATACCATTTTTTGTATTGATACACCGAAAAAAAAAATTGATAATAACAGCTATCAAATTAACATTTTTCAGTGACAAAAGTCGTCCAACAATTAAAATATCAATTTTGATATTTTATCATATCATTTTCACATTTTTTAATTTCAGATGGGATAATGAAAATTTCACTTTGACAATTAAAATATCATTTTGACATTTTTTTAAGTTTAAGTGGATAGTGAAAATTTCACTTTGACAATTAAAATATCAATGTTGACTAGATTTTACGTTTTAGTTTATTATAATGAAACCTATTTCTTTCCTTTTCTTTTTTATTATTTTTATTATTAAAAGAATTTTCTTTCTTTTCTTTCAAAACATTACTTATTCTTTACAAAATAATGATCATATTATTTTTTCTATTATATATGATATAATTGTTTTGTTATTTTCTCCCAAACTATGTGAAGTAAAATCTTAGTGCCGATCAAATTTTATCAGTAAATCATACATTTTACTTCGAAAAAACACAACGCGCCTTTAAATTAGTACACTTTAAGAATTTTGTATTTAATATTTTTCAATAATTTGGAATGAGAAATTGATATGAAAAAATGATAATAAAATATCAAAAAAAATTTCCAAAATGTGACATTTAAATATCATCCTGATAATAAAAATGTTGTTTTAACATTTTAAATATCATTAAACACATTTTATAGAGCATTTTTGGCTGATATTTAAGAAATGTTAATTTGATATTTAAAAAATGTTAAATTGATATTGGTTTTTTTTTTCGGTGTACGTACTCTTCATTTCTATAAGTAAGCAGATTCAAAAAGACGTGTAGTTTCGTATCTTTTTAACATTTTTACCTAATGCAAAAAAATTTGGATTTAGATGATTTTTCAACAAAAATAAAAACGTTGTTATAAATTGTTTACCAATAGATTTTCTTGACAGAACGGGCAATTTTTTAAAAAATTAATTTAATTTAGAAAAAATTATTAAAAATCAACGGTTAGACCTACAATAACTTGGTGTATCTTTTTGTTAATCCAAAAATATCGATCATTTTCTTGTTTTATGCTGTTTTATAAAATAGTTTTTGAAAAATTTTGATAAAAAATGTCCAAACAAATTCAAACAATTTTTTTATTATTATGTGTAATTAACTCCTAATTTATTTTCCAAAATTCAATAGCGCAAAATTTTAAACGATTTAATAAAATGTTAAAGCTATTTAGTTAAAAATCAATCTACTTTTTCTTAGTAACTTACTAAAATGACAGAATTTTACTTACCTAATCGTTTAAAATTTAGCGCCAATTAGTTTAGAATTAGAAAAAAAAACTTTTTTCTAAGCAACCCTATTTTTTTTTACATGGCTGGACTTGTTGGTAAATAATTACGAAAGAACAAAAATATTCTGGGTGAAAATTGTCCTTGTGAAATTCACAATAGGGCTGATTAACACCATGAAGAGTATAAAATAATAATGTGTAGTTCAATCTAACACGACGTATAGGTGTCAAAAATGGAGTTAGCTGTTTTACTAATCAAGCAATTTGGCTAATTTATAAGTAGAATTGAACGAAAATTTTGATGTCAGACGATGCGCCTTCCTTAGACCTTTCAAAGTGCATACCTAACTAAAATTCGCCCAAAATTGGAGTTAGATATGAATAAAAAAATCAAACAATGAAATAAACAAAAACAACAAAATATCTGTTCGAGTAAATGTGTTAATTTTTGTTTGTTTTTTTGCTCTGAAAAAATTCAAATTCAAATTGTAATATCAAGTCCAACCTTGGGAACCTTGTATACCTTTTTGAAAACTGGGATAGAAGGGAAAGTTTTTTAAAATAATAAACCGGTGTTAAACAGTTTTTCATAGTGCTGCTCTGAAATAAAAGCTAATATGTAATTGAGTTTAATTGAAACTTGGAAACAATTAATTAATTTGTAGAAAAAAAGTGTACTAAAAAACAAGTTTTGGAAAATTAATTTTTCTGAGCTATTAACCAATGTATGAATGAATTAAAAAAAAAAAAAAAAAAAAATAAAGCAAGGACAGGGTAAGTTAAATACTATTTCATAGTAACAAAGGGTTTTCGAAATTTAAAAAGAAGTGCATATAATGGTAAACCGTAAGGTTCTGGGATTAACAAGGTGGATACTAAATTCTGAGAGCCTCTAAGTTGATCTTTTCGTATATTTTATTTAGAAATTTACATGTTTTGTGTGGAAATTGAATCAGTATAAAAACTTGTTCTAGTCGTTTAAAGTCAAAATTTTACGTTCTTCTATTTTTCTATATTAATTTCTTCTTTAATTTTTTTTAATAAACAATTTAAGTGATCCAAACTATTTCATATAAATTATAAAAATCGACCAGTCGTATATTTTTTTATTCGCTCATTAGTTTCAACTAAATGCTAAACTTGGAATTAAACAAGAACATATTTCTGCTTTTCATCACTATTTTTTTTTTCTAAATATAAAAATCGTTTTTAAATATATGCTTTTGATTTAAGCCAGAACAACACCAAAACAAAAAAGCAAAAAAAGTACAAAATATTAAAAACAAATTTATATTGACACGCAATTAAAAATTTAAATTATTAGAAAACTTGTAAATTTTTGTATACTTGTTTCATTTACTAATGTATTTCGACGTAGTTCAGATTTGATTATGTTTTCGACTATCTTAAATTTTGCATTATTATTGTTTTATTAAATAAAAAATAATTCTTGATGCATACACTACTTTTATCTCAAGGTCATCACATTAATAATTTAAAAATAGCAATTCATTGTTGTATTGTACTATCCAAAAATAATAAAAACAACAAAATTAAACAATATTTACCTGTCATAACCTTCCTTCAATAAATAAAAAAAAGCAAAATAATAAAATCCAAAAAAATTAATAACCAAATACTGAATGAACAATTTTTCATAAGTTATTTAATAACCAAACAAAAATTTGATGGACAGAATATTATTATTATTTTTTTTTTTTAACTATTTTGTAATTACAAATACGATAATTTAAGTTTATTGCATTTTATTTTGTTAGACAATATGAAATAAAAATTGATGTTTCCATATCCACATATGAGTTTTTTTTGTTTTGTTTTTAATGAAAAAAAAGCCACACATCGTCCAATTAAAGAAATTGGTAGTTTCAAAGTTATTATTTTTTTTTTGCTTAATACTTTTTTTCAGCATTGTGTATTGTTTAGTAACAAATTAGAAAAATTGAAAGATAACCAGTAACCACACAAATTTGTGTTTAATTATCCACAAACAGTAAAGAATTTGCAATTATCATTGAAGTTTAAATAAATTACAAAAAAATGAAAAAAAAAAAAAAAAAATGCTTAATACTTTTTAGACGTGAGAAAATGTTGTTACGCCGACAATCACGTTTGGAAAATTTTCACTTAATTAGTTTGAGGCAAAATAAATAGAACAAATTCCAAACAATTAGATAAGATTTGAAAAATTTATTGAATTGTTTGAGATAGTAACAAATAAAAAAAATTTGAGTAATATTTTTGGTTTTTAATTTGGAGAAATAGAGCAAGTTTTTAAATCCAGAATTTTGGGTTCAGGATTTTTAATTGTTTACGCAAAAAATTCTTATAAATTTTATTACAATTAAAAATTAATAATAAAATTATGTAGATAATGTGTATGTTAAAATCACAAAATTTTAAAAATATGTTCTTCATACATTACAATTAAATATATAAAATAGATTTAAGTATTTTTATAAGTATATTTAATGTACATAATGTCATAATATAAGGGATTACTGCGTTAGTATTTAACGTGTTGAATAAAATGATCAAAGAAAATAAAAATAAACTTTTTGTGTATTTTGTTAAAAACAAATTTCTTTTAATTTCTGTTTCCGAAAAAATTGAATTTGCAAAGTCATCGAAAATTATTTTCCGGTTAATTCGAACAACTGAACCGTGTTAGGTTGTCATAACATGAATTAAATTCCGAATACAAAATTCGTTTGAAAATCACAGAGGAAATTAAAATTCTACCAATAAATGTAAAACAAAGTTAAAAAAAAAAAACAATAATAAAATGGGAAGTCCGAAAAGCTAACAGGTACCTAATTGTAATAAAACAAAAAAATAAAATAAAAAAAAAACAAACAAACAAAACAAGTGAAATTCTAACCTCCAATTATCTCGCGTACAAACCATTAAATCGTACATACATCAACGATAAACCGCTGTATGTTCCCAGATACCATTATCTCAAATACAGTATTTTAACATAGAGCATATACGTCATAGCTTTACTGAGAGACATCAGAAAAAAAAAAAATTATCTTTCTAAACACTACAGTGATCGGATTGAATACCCGATTACTCAATTTCTATAGAGGTAATCTTTTTTTTTTCTTTTATTGCATAATTATTATAGAATTTGTATAAATTTTGCCGGTAACAGCGATTACTAGAATTAATGAATGAAATTATAGGGTAAACTTACCATAGAAGTTTTCTAATTTGAATCTTTAAAATATCTTAAGTTATTATTTAAGAAGGTTTTGTTTATAAATTATAAGGTCTTAAAATAATTAATTTGTAGAATAGTTAATTAAGGAATAATTTACATTACAATTTTATCAATATTGATTTATTTTCCTTCTACGAAGACTTGAATTTTTTTTTTATAAAAACGTACCAGAAGGGCTATAACCTATAAGAGATAAAGCTAAGAGACAAGGGCTCTTCCCCCAACAGTATCGAGATCTAAGCATCCAATTTGTGAACAAACTATATAATTTTTTAAAGTGAGTAGTCACCAAAGATCAACTATTTAATTATTTGTTTTTAGACAGAGCACAAGTTTAAATGGTCACTGGGGCGTATGTGGAACATTTTCTTATAGGTATTAAAAGTAATTTCATATTAAATATAAGTAGGTACTTAGTTAAATATATAATTAATATTTGTCTATCGTTGACTTAATAATGACATCATTTGACAATAATTGTTGACCATTATCTGTGATTTGAAATACATAGTTAAATAATTCATTAGCAATTGTAGATGAATGGACCAAGAAATTGAAGTCCCTTAGCAGTAGAAGTAAACTGCACTTATTTGCTCTTATGGTACAAATTTTTATATAAAATATTATAAAAATAATAACTTTTCGAATGCGGGTCAAAATTCTGGTTTTTAAAAATTCTGATTTTTTTAACGAAAATTCAATTTTTAAAAATTCAGATTTTTTCTATTTTTTATATTCTGTTTTTAAAAATTCTGCCAGCATAGGTATGTTTGAACAAACAAATTCTGCTTACTATTTGTTTTTCATAGCATAACGCGTACTAAACAAAAAGTCATCTCATCAATGTTTTTCAATTTAAGTTCTTTCCTATATTATTCCGTTGCGTTGAAAACTAAATTTACCATTTTTTTTAAATATTCATTTTTCTTTAAAATTAATAAATTTTCATAATATTTTTCGAAAATATTTAACCCTTTCTAAATATGTATTTTTAAATTAATAGGTTTATCAAAAGAAAAAAAAAATAAAATTACAAAATTGAGAAAGTAAGTAAGTACTTAATCAAGAACGCAGAAAATTTTTAAAGTATGTAGATGATTTTCAAAATTCTGCAATAAATTAAAAAGCGCGTGCTTTTGTCATTTTCTAAACCCTTTTTTATTTTATTTTTTGCAGAATTTTGTATAACAGAATTATGAAAGCAGACTTTTGAAAACCAAAATTTTGAAAATCAAAATTTTGAAAGCAGAATTTTGAAAACCAGAATTTTGAAAATAACAATTTTTCAAAGCAGAATTTTGAAAAAAGAATTTTGACCCCGGCAGAATTTTGACCCCAACACGAGTCTTCTTCTACATTTCCAAAAAGTGAACATTTGTAAGCATTATATAGAAAACTTTTAAACGACGCTCTTCCTTTTTGTGTACAAGAATATGGCAGACGTGCTGTCGCAAAAATTGAAGATGTTAAGAAACAACTCTATTCCAGGGTTGAATGAGTGCGCCGTGAATAAATGACATTTTTGAGAACTATTCAAAACACATTTCTACCCTACTCAAATTTAGAGTCCCACATTTTTTGCATTAGGATTTTTTCGTAGGATGAAAATGTCAAAATGTCTGTTTTATGAAATGATTTATTAAAATCTTCATCTAACAAAAATATGCACTTAAAGTATTAGTTTTTAAGTGCATTTTGCAGTTAGAAGGCAACATTTAAGCAATCTTGAACATTCTCCTTTAATAAATAAATACTTAGTAAAAACTCGACAATCTTTGGATAAGTAAAAAACCTATTTCAAAAATAATAAAATAAATCATAAACATTTGTAAAAGGATAGGAAGACAAGAAAAAAAAATATGATACATTACCTATCATTACGAATGACTTTTTACTAGACTACAAAACTAGTTGGCACTCAAAAAAATGTTGTTTAAAAAAAAAACCCTCTTAAATCTCTCGTAGCTAAAAACTGAATTTTATGGCCCACTATTGTTATAATAGCCTTATGGTTTTTGAAAAATCAATTTTTCGATAATGGGACCTCATTTTTTTGGAGTTTTTGGATGTTGATATTATGATAATATTAGTACTTAAAAGTGGCATAAGATTTTAGTTTTTGTTTTTTTTAAATATTTTTTTTTTTGTATTCGTAAAAATCAAGTTTTATTTTTTGTATGTGTTTATCTAACGCATGAAATTACAGTCCTAGACGGTCACATAAATACTCTTATGTTGCTACCCAATTTGTCAAAACGCGTCCTCGAAAAAAGGACATAATGTCTTATCTTCAGGTGACTTGGATACTTTTAATATACCTTCCCTTCCTGTGGCTATGAACTGTTTTTGAGTAACCTGAGCTCGAGTTGAAAAGAATATAGCACTGTCACAATTTGCATTATTTCCTTGTGTCAAGATAAAAAATAAATTTTTTTTTGAAGATTATGTAAATTTTCACCCACATCAACTTCCTATGACATCTTTATATAATCAGTTGTAGGTAAACATCTTTTTCGTGAATCTTTTTTTTTGTAGGTTGTCCTCTGTCTTTTTTTTTTTGTCGTATAAAAATAAATTGTGTGTCAAGAAAACCAATCAATCATCAACAACCAACCAACCACCAACAATAACTGACGATCCCAATAGTTTGAGTAGGTTAAATATAGGTAGCTCTAGCTCTGTACCTTTTCTTACTTAATTTCATGCTGAGCTCTCAAATTATTTAAATCATAGATTGACATGGTTTTTTTTTTCTTTGTGCAATTGACCTTGGCTTACCGGCCGGTATAATACCTAAGCATAATTCCATCAGCTAGCAGTTGTAATGTTATTATTCATTCCCTTCCTATAGATTTTCATAACAACAAAAACAAACAAAATTATACAATCGTCTGCAGTTTTAATAGTTGTCAAGGTAAAAACAAAGAATGTTTTGAATTTCATAATCTTGGGTAAGTAAGTGCAATTATTGTAGACAGATACAATAATTGTTGTATCTTTTACATTCGATAAATTCTAACCAGTAATCAATTTAAAAAAAAAAAATACATCCTTACATAATGAAATCGAGAGTATCTATTCTTCTATCAGCTGTAGTAGCTGTGGGAAAACGTGTGCACGTGTTGCACCTAATTGACGTAGATTAAACATAATACTGACTTGGTAAATGTGAAAAAAAAAAACTTTTTTAGTTTTCACGATCATAAAACATTAAATTAACACTAATGAGGTTTTGAGAAGATTGCTATATTTTTAACACGACTGTGGCAGATATATGTATGTATGGATCTATGTATATTCACAGCAGAGATGCTCTTTTGGATGACTCTTGTCAATTCCTAGCACCCATGCCCCTGAAAAAAAAAAAATCTGGGTGGCGGAGGCCATAATTGAACTAAGAACCTCTGGGTTGACAGCCCATCATTCTAAGCAATGCGCCACGGTCAATGTTGGTAAAAAAAAGTGATCTGATTAATGATAGATTAATGATAACAGTAATCAGTAATCGGTAATCAGCAGGGATAGGATCTTGTGGACCTAAAAACTTTGAAAAAGGCAAAATAAAACTCCTAAAAAGGCATAAAAAGGCATTTGTTGAGAGAAAGAATGTAATAGTCGGAGAGGCGACCGTCGAGTTACTTAGCTCATAAGGTTAGAGGTTAAAATTGGTGTCAAATGAAAGATAAGTTGATACTGAAAATAAAAAAATAGGGTTGCCACTTCAAAAATGGGAACTTCCATGTGGCAACCCTATTTGAAAGGAAAAATTGTCACATAACTAATACATTCATATCTTTGTTATTTGGCCAGATAAATTTTTTTTTTAAATGCCAAACGAAAGTCAAAATATTAAAAAAAAATAATAAAATAATATAAAGAACGTAACCCTACAAATGCGACAACCCCATTCAAATGAATACAACACTGACAAAAATCTTCTTTGAACAAAACAGTATAACTTTTTATGCACTAGAAAGCTAAACTATACGATATATTTTAGATAATACTCCCTTCTATCTAAAAAGTGTCGAGTGCCACCTCGCAAATGCAGGGAAGTACTCAGCAACCCTATCCAAATGCTAAAAAACGCAAAAATCAATTGTTTTTGGCCAAAGTGTATAATATTTGATAGAGTTAATCTCTATAAAATACATCCTGTTTAGCTTAGACTCTCTTCTATCTAAAAAATGTCGGGTGCCACCTCGAAAATGCAGACAAGTACTCGGCAACCCTATCCAAATGCTAAAAAACGCAAAAATCACTTGTTTTTTGGCCAAAGTGTATAATATTTGATAGAGTTAAAGGCTATAAAATGCATCATGTTTAGCTAAGACCCTCTTCTATCTAAAACATGTCGGGTGCCACCTCGCAAATGCAGACAAACACTCGGCAACCCTACTAAAATGCTAAAAAACGCAAAAATCACTTGTTTTTTTGGCCAAAGTGTATAATATTTGATAGAGTTAAAGGCTATAAAATGCATCATGTTTAGCTAAGACCCTCTTCTATCTAAAACATGTCGGGTGCCACCTCGCAAATGCAGACAAGTACTCGGCAACCCTACTAAAATGCTAAAAAAAAACACAAAAATTACTTGTTTTTTGGCATTTGGATAAGGTTGCCGAGTACTTGCCTGGATTTGCGAGCTGGCACCCGACACTTTTTAGATAGAAGGGAGTATTATCTAAAATATATTATATTTCTTATCATATTATATATCTTATATATCTTATCAGTAAATTTCAATTTTCTGTCATATCAAATTAAAAATTGAAAAATACAAAACGGTTGAAACGCCCAGAAAACTTTTCTTTATAATTTTGTCAAATATTTTTTTATGAAAATTTTACAAAAAAAATGTAGCATCCCAAAGTGTACTATTTTTTCTCAAGAATTAAACTAAATTTAAGTCTGTTCGTTAAAAAAATGTATAAAAATGATTATTAAAATCACATAACAATCTACTACAAATTTTATACCATTATTTCAGCTAAGAATATTAACTGCTTCCGTACGATATCAACAAAAAGAGGTGGAATCTTTTAATGCTACCAGTTTTTATTTAAAAAAAAACATCAACCTCTTGTTAATTTTTTTTATATAACAACCTATACTAAAAAAATTATTATTTGAGCTTTAATTATACGCCTCAATCATATGTAAGTGTATGACGCCGATAAAATAAGTTACAACTTTTTAAAGCCAACAATTTTTAAAGACGCACAATGCGATACAAAAAATGATATAAGTGTGGGGCAATCTTTAAATATTGATTCAAAGATTTATACATACATATTGTTAAATCGAATAATATCACTTTTCATTTTTTTTTAATTGAAGATTTAATTTTTTTTAACCTATAAAGTTTCTAGCGCAAATAGAACCAGAGTTATTAATTTTTAAAATAATCACCAAATTGTAAAATTTCCAAAAAGCAAATAAAAATTAAAAAAAAAAATTTATATTTCCTATATCCTTTTTTTTATAATAAATAATTATAATTTACCTGCCCTCACCATCCACGCAAAATAAATCCTCAATACCTTACCTTCCCTTATTAGCCACACTAAATAACTCTTTCAATACTTTACCTGCCCTACCAAAGAAAAAAAACTTGAAGCAAACTCACAACAAACCATGAAAATAAATTTCAACCAAAAATAAAATCAACATTATTTTGCCGTCGCAACAGAGATACCCAAAAGAGATGAGAAACTTCTGACGTCATACGGGTTTGCCTACAAGCTGCTTTAGACATTTTTGGATAAGTATGCGTGAAAAAATATACATTTTTGGCTAAGTATATACGTGAAAAATCGTAGATTTTTGCTTAGGTGTGCGTAAAAACACCGTGGCTACACTATGTGTGTTTTTCACATTTATTCACGAATACAAAAGAGATTACAACAACACGAAATAAACAAATGGGTTTTGGGGGGTAAAACGTACGAAAGTTTCCCATCTCCTTTGGGTATCTCTGCGTCGCAAACGAAACAAAAAAACATCCATATAATAATGTGTGTGCACGATCATACAAAAAAAGAAAACAAAAATAAAAACAGAAAACAGAAAACCACCCTCGGCTTAAAAAATTCTTAGCTACTTAAAATAATCAGCAACGCAAGGAAAATAAAATAAAGAATATCCTTACAGCACGATACTTCAATAGTAGAAAATAAAAAAGAAAACAAATACCATCACCCTTGTCGCAACGATAGTGCGCTTCATAACACAACACACAAGGACACGAGAACAAAAAAGAAAAAGAGAGAAGGCCACAGTAATTTTTTTTAAGAGATTCCAATTTTTTTAAGGAATTCCCTCGCTCTCGCAACATTTTCCTACTAGCAACATGTTGTGGTACGCCATATCACGTACCACCCGAAAAATTTGGGGTTCCGATAATTTGTATGGGATGCGACATCTTTGTATTCTATAATCTTTGATAGAAGGCAATAAATGGTAGCAATGGCAGACAAACAATTTGCATAGGTAGATCTTTTCACTCGAATTTCGTTTGTGTGGGGTAATTAGTGAATCCTTAATATAGATTTATTGAGTTAGTAATATATTGAGTAAGTTAGCTTTTTGTTTGCTAAAAAGATAAAAAACATAGAAAAAGGCAAAAAAAGGCAATAACAAGAGAAAAGGCAAAAAAGGCAATAACGAAAGAAAAGGCAAAATAAAATGCATATATTTGGCACGAAGGGGACGTGAAACGTGTTTGTTTTTAATCTATGATGTCGTACGATTGAACAAGGAAAAAAGGCAAATTCCACAACATCCTATCCCTGGTAATCAGTAACCAAATTACATTTGTTTTTTTTTTAATAATATTGTGCAGAACCATATAAAAATATGTATAAATATTAAAAAAAAAAATATTTAAAAGCACACAAAAGTAATTCATAATATTAATAAAAATTAGTACATGATATTTTAAAGGCAACAAAACTTTGAATAAAATCCACTATAAGATAAGGGCAATTTAAAGGTGTAATTTCTGGGTAAATTCTAAGAACAAAACTATTTCATAGCAATGCTCTATCTGCAAAGTGGATACCACTTAGCGATAATTTAAGAAAACACTAACTTTGGTGTACCTTCTTTCATGTTAATGATAATAATTTCTCTGTTAATAATAATGGTAGGAAATTGGTAAAGGTCTTTATTTTAAGAGGAAATATTATTCTTTGTAGGTGCGTTTACAAAATGTTAATATCTTTTTTGGTTGGTCAGATATACATTTTAAAAGGCTGTTAATTTTTTCTTGTTCATGATAATTTTTCAATTTTCTTCGACAAATGTGTGATAAACATAGTGTTTTATTAATTTATTCTTATGAGGAAAATAATAATAAACAAAAAAGTGGTTAAAAAGTTTACCATAAAACTAATACATTTTAAGATACTTGGGAAAATCTCCAACAGTTGAAATCTTCAAAATCCTATATTATTTTTTTGTTTAAGATATTAACTTTAAATGCAGTTACAACAAATATTAAGGGCCCCCTCCCGTCCATAATAAGGGTCCCGTGGCATGTGTCGATTAACAATTTATTATGGCAAATCATTTCTTTAAGCACATTATTTGCTTAAGCCGTTCTAGTACTGTAACCTTATACATCAGACTATAATACATTTATATACAATAATAACCCAATTATCGTCTAAAATATTCGGATCAGAGCAGACTGTCAAATGCAAATAAAAATAAAATAAAATAAAATAAAATGCACGACTGGGTCGAATGTACTTGATCTAAGTATTCAAATCTTTAAAAAATTTTAATACTTTTTTTATACAACTTTGGTAAATTTACATATATGAAAATAAATAAAAAAATATAAAAAAAAAAACATTAAATTTGTTTTTTAAATGAAAAAAAAACTACTCGTTTAATGAAATTGAGCTTCGAAAAAAGTATGCAGTTTTGAGAAAAATGGAAAATACTCCAAAAAAGTCATAAAAATTCAAACCAAATGCACTCACAGCTCAAAACTGGAGGGTGACCGGGCCAAACGGATTTAAAATTCGGATTCAGCGTGCCCAAAAACATATAGAAAGATAGGTCTGGTTCCTGGTACATGACACTTTTTTTTTTTGTGTGCCAGTGTAATTTTTGAAAAAAAAAAAAACTTTTTTCATGAAAAGATATTTTTTATCAAAATCTTAGGAGCCGTTTGTGAGAAAATTAAAGCGGAATTCAGAGTCGTCACTCAAGTAAAAATTTTACTCAAGTGAGCATTTGCTCTTGCGTTTGGCCAACTTCAGCTACTCGTTACCTTCAGAAAATCTAAGTGTTTCTTGAATTTTAGCTTATGAATATCAACGAAGAAATTTTGTAGTAAATGCTTGACCAATCACTCAGAAATGTCATCTTAAACTATCTTGTGCTTGAGAAAAAAATTTTTTCTTGATTGACGACTCTGAATTCCGCCCTTAGACTTTCCCAAAATTAGTATATGACAAGTAATTTTTGATGCATCCCCAAAATCGGGATTAAGGGCAAAAAATTTGTTTTTATTTTATTTTTTATTTTTTAATTTCTAATTTTTTTTTTTTTGTTATCAAAATCGATTGAAAATTGGCTGAATTGTTCAAAAATCTTTCGAAGCAATCTGGTTCAACTTTGTTTAATTAGATATACATAGGTCCATTCCAAAAGTTGTGTGTTATTTTTCTTGCGAACAACAATTTAAAGCTCCATAATTGTAATATGAAATGTTTGTACCTATACCAAACTTATGTTACGACCAATCAATCCATTTTAATTGAAAAGTTAAATATACTCAACATTTATTTATGTTCATACCATCACCGGTCACTTTGTCACAAAAAGTAGTTAACAACTATCTGTTACATACTAACCTAAATATAATTATAAAATCATCATGATTCGTGATTTATTAGATGAACACTATTTCAGTATTTATACTTTACTTCTTTAACAAATTGAATGACTAAATATTTGTTGTTGATATACATTATTATTTTTTTAGACTACTTGTACTTGCTTGTGTTCAGTAAATAATTGCTTGCCTGAACAATTATCAATTTTAGAAAAAAAAAACTAAACTAAACCAACTGTTATGAAGAGTTTGCAATTTGTATCCACAACTTGTGTTCCACAATTGAATAATTGCTTTCAATTGTATAAAAAAGCAAAAAAAAAAAAAAACAACAGTTGAACATAAAAATGACGCATTTTTCAAGGGCAAGTTCTTAGGTATTTATTATTTTTGTTTTGTTTAAGCCGCGAATTGGATTAACTAAAGAACATACAAAACATATTTGTTATTCTTAATTTTAAGGAAGTTAAATATTAATTTTATTGATTTATGAACAACAAATAAATAGAACAAATAAAGTAACACGTGAATCGTTTTCCAAATTGTCTAATGCATTAAATTGACATTAAAATAGGGTAAAAGGCTGCAAAAAATGTGTGGTTTGAATAACAAAAAATCACGTCTTAGTGTAACTTTAAAAACGTGCTGTCAGTTTTGACATTCCGTCTCCTAAAAATTATTTTCTATAAGATATCAAATAAGTTACCTCGTTTTAAAGGCAAATAAATAAGATGCAGGTCTGGTGATAAAAGTTGAAGGTATTTAATTTTGTCAGCTGCTAAAAAATAAATAATTTCATCAGCATCACAATAACAAAGACCTAATTGATAAATTGATGTCTCGGTTTATTTAAAAAAAACAATGTTAACAAATAAAGTAAATATTTATAGAAGCTGTTTTTTTAAGTTCTGAAGAAAGGTTAAACAATTAAGAACTAATTAAGCATGAAATCATACTTAAGTCGATTTTTTTTTCTTATTTATTATTTTTATGATCCTATTTCTGCAAAAATTTATTCAAAATAAAAATATTTTAAAATATTTTGACAATTTTTTATTTTCCAGATAACCATCTAAAATGGACAAAAAAACAATGGATACAAAACCATTACAATGGCAAAAGATGAATTGGAAAGAAAAACTTAGCCACATATGGAACAATATAACAGTTGAGCCAATGTTGGCTTGTTATATTATGCCAAGTGTCTTAGCTGGATTAGCAACACAAAATCTTAATTTAGAAAAAGCCTGTCGTGTTAATATGGCTTATGGTGATGAAGTTTGTGATGCACTTACACGCAGAGAAACTCAAAATTACACAATGTAAGTATATTTAACATAATTTTAATTTACTTATATAAGAACTTAGTTATTATATTTATGGATGGGTTTAACTTAAAATATGTTGTTAAAAACCATATTAAAAAAAAAAAAAATACTATAAAAACCTTTAAATCAACACAAAGATTCAAATTGGGACCAATGTTTTACTTAATTCGTATTATTTTAAGAAGTTTAAGAAAAAGTTCAAGAAATTATACATTATACAAATTTATCTACTCTACTCTGTACAACAGACCTTTCGTTAAATCTCAACCCGGTATTTCATATTTTTGGCAGACTTCACCCTAAGTTCAGAACATCCTAAGTTTTCGGACAAAAGTATGGATAGCATTATTTCCAAATCTGCATTACCAGAATCTACAGTCTTTGCCTAAGGGACCAGTTGTTGACAAAAACGATGTATCACAAATTAGTAAAATTTCTTACCATTTGAGCCTAAAACCGTCTCTAAATTGTGAATAGTTCCCAAAATATAACTTCTCATAAAATCATCACCATTTTCGAAATCGAATAATTTTTTTCAATATTCTTTCTAACACAAGTGGCCTGGGAAGGGCGAAATTTAGTCAGAAAGCGAATTTGTTGAAATCATGTCATGTTGTTTCACAAAAGTGCGTTTCACCAAATCTCAATAACCATCTATTTCATTGAAATTTTCTAATACATTTACAATACCTACAGTTAGTAACTAAATTAAAAACATTTTCGATTTATAAAAAGGTTGAAATTTTTTTGAAAATCAATTTTCTGAAAAAGTTTGCCCGCAGATAAGGCCCTGCTTTTGAAATAACAATTAAAATTTTCGAATTATTAAACTGTTTAACACTCAAAAAGTACTCGGGCGGAGATCATTTAAGTTTTATCAGACTTGTCGCCCTATAATTTTTGAAGTTATACTTCTTATGGGAGGGTGGGTATGAAAATTTACTTTTTGACAAGAATGTCAAAGGGATTATGACGCGATCACCCTGGGTAGCAGGGCTGTCGTTTCACCTTTAGAGTAGGCAGTACTTTAGTAGTTAAAAATGCAGTACGCCGCAGTACGGCAAACATAAAACACACAACACGTTGCAAGTTACATGTTTCATGTGGCAAGTTGCATGTGGCAAGTCGTATGTGGCAAGTTGCATGTGGCAAGTTGTATGTGGCAAGTTGCGTGTGGCAAGTTGCATGTGGCAAGTTGCGTGTGGCAAGTTGCATGTGGTAATTTCCATGTGGCAAGTTGCCAGGGTTGCAAAAAGCTCACATTTCAGCTCAGCTCACAGCTCAGCTCAAATTTTAGCTAGGTACCATAGCTTAGCTCATTTGAGCTGAGCTGAAAGTGAGCTGAGCTGAAAGTGAGCGCCCCAACTTCCAACGCCTATATCTCGGAATTTTGAAAAAAATGAAAAAAAAAATTTTTGATGCCAAAAGGTAGCGAGGACTCTAACCTACATTTGGGTACAACTCCCATCCCTGTAGGTGCACGCGTTCTCAAACCGGGTGAACTTAAAGGTAAAAAAAAAGTTAAGCCCGATTCTGAAAAACTAGGTATGATGTGGCGGTTTAACATGGAAGATGATTTTTTAAAAATCTGAGAATGTGCAAAGCGTAGGCCCATGACACAAGCTATCATTGGGTATCGCTCCGAAAAATTGCTCTCAAGCGGTTTAGCTTCCAGGAGCATTCAAATATTCGGGGATTTTTCGAAAAAAAATTTTACCCCAACTTTCAAACGCGATTTTCTCGGAATTTTTAAAAAAATCGAAAAACCGGATTATACCACTATCGGCTAGCTGAGAATATAAGCTTTCATATGGCACCACTCCCCTGTCTCTAGATCAAAGCGTTCCAACGCCTATATCGCGGAATTTTGAAGAAAATGAAAATAAAATTTTTTGATGCCAAAAGATAGCGGGGACTTTAACCTACATTTGGGTGCAATTCCCATCATTGTAGGTCCACGCGCTCTCAAACCGGGAGAACTTAAAAGTAAAAAAAAAATAGGCACGATTCTGAAAAAATAGGCATGATGTGGCGGTTTAACATGGAAGGCGATTTTTTAAAAATCTGACAATGTGCAAAGCGTAGGCCCATGACACAAGCTATCATTTGGCATCACTCCCAAAAATTGCTCTCAAGCGGTTTAGCTTCCAGGAGCGTTCAAATATTCGGTGATTTTTCGAAAAAAAATTTTACCCCAACTTTCAAAGGCGATTTTCTCGGAATTTTGAAAAAAAAATCGAAAAACCGGATTATACCACTATCGGGTAGCTGAGAATATAAGCTTTCATATGGCACCACTCCCCTGTCTCTAAATCAAAGCGTTCCAACGCCTATATCGCGGAATTTTGAAGAAAATGAAAAAAAATTTTTTGATGCCAAAAGGTAGCGGGGACTCTAACCTACATTTGGGTACAACTCTCATCCCTGTAGGTAAACGCGTTCTCAAACCGGGAGAACTTAAAATTAAAAAAAAATAGGCGCGATTCTGAAAAAAAAGGCATGATGTGGTGGTTTAACATGGAAGGCGATTTTTTTAAAATCTGATAATGTGCAAAGCGTAGGCCCATGACACAAGCTATCATTTAGCATCACTCCCAAAAATTGCTCTAAAGTGGTTTAGCTTCCAGGAGCGTTTAAAGATTCGGGGATTTTTCGAAAAAAAAATTTACCCCAACTTTCAAATGCGATTTTCTCGGAATTTTGAAAAAAGTCGAAAAACCGGATTGTACCGGAATTTTTATGATAAAAAAAGAAATATTTTACTAAAAACAATAGAAATATATTTACTATCAAAAACACCAAGAGAAAAGATCACGAAAAATTATATGTCTTATTTATAAAAATATCTATGTGTTAAAATAATTCCATTAATAACTAGAACCAAACATCTTAAGCTATGGTGTTATATAAAAGTTTAAAATATCTTCATATTTCATTATACTTTCCAAATAAAAATCAATGTATCCTCTCACCCATCACAGCTCAGCTCAGCTCACTTTACCTTAGCTCACCCAACAGCTCAGCTCAACCATCAGCTCAGCTCACTTTCAGCTCAGCTCACTTTCAGCTCAGCTCAAATGAGCTGATGAGCTATGGTACATATCTCAAAAGTGAGCTAGCTCAAAATTTGAGCTGAGCTGCGAGCTGAGCTCAGCTCACTTTTGAGCTTTGTAGCAACCCTGCAAGTTCCATATTGCTACTACTAGTGCTGAAGCACACACAATTCTCATAAAATTACCATATCGCACATTTTATGCGCAATCATTTACTTTCGTTAACCATATATAGTACGTTCTGAACCGCACAACATGAGTAAAGTTCACAGATTAAATTGAAAACTACATGGACGCAAGGAGGATGAAAGAATTAATTTATTGTTCACTTGATAAAAATGTAAAAAACGAAGTGCACAGAGAAAAATATGACCCGCTAAAAACTAACAGATTGCCATATTGTTTTACCGTCCATACATTTCATAAGGAAATCTTATTAAAATCAACGATTAATAAGGTTTTTTTAAGGAGATTTCTTATTATTTTTATAGAGAAAATCTTATTAAAATTTGACTGAAAAGTTGATTTTTTTTGCAAGTTAGCACTTGAATAAAAATCGCGATCAATATTTTCATGGCAGGTTGGTTCAGGTGGTAAGGTGTGCGACTAATGATTTGAAGTCTCCAGTTCAATTCCCAGCCTGGTCATCGTTTTTTTTATTTTTTTGCAGATTTTAAAACAATAAGGAAAACCCGATTGTTTTAATAAGGTTTCCTTCTTGGATGAAAACCATAGAGAAATTTTCAATTCAATTTAGTTTATTGAACTTGTTATTTACAATTGACTTAAAATTAACTTACACTCCGTTTCAACTGAATAAGCACACAAATTTTCAATGGTATTTTGTCCATTTTTTCCTAAGGTTAAGCTTTCATGTAACATTTGATGATGTTTATCGTTAGCTTGTGATGTTGAGAAACCAAATCAGAAAGAATAATTCTCAAAGTGCCGCTATTTTTTTTCGTGTTCTCTTACAAAGCGTCCCATATGGAAAAATGCAGTTTTTTTTTGCGTCAACTGAATAGACACACGGTCTTTAAAGGTCAATATCTTCGTTATTTGTGAGAGTTTTGAGGTGATTGGCATACCAAATGAAAGGTTGAAATGTTCTTATTGAGATTTTGTTATTTAATTAAAATTAAAAAAAAAAGTAGTAGATTAAAAGCTTTGAATACTGTCGACAGATCTAAAATTAATTTGTTAACGGAACAAGTACTGACCGGGTCTGCTATAGCTACCAAAATTGATCGGAGTTTTAGTGTGTTGCCTATTCGTACCTCAAAAATAAAAGTTCGTACAGGAAAAATATGAATTAAGGTAAAAAACGGCAAAAATAGCAGTTAATCGACGAGAAAGCTGGTGTTTCTGTAATTGTTTCAACACTCCGCAGAGTAATTAACAGCACGGATCATTTTAACCCATTAAAAGTCCAAAAGAAACCAACTTTAAACAAGCAACAAAAAGGTATTCGTTTAGAATTTTCTAGACTCCATATGAGCTGGAAAAATGAGTGACGCAAAGTGGTTTTTTTCATTTGAAAAAGGTCAATTTTGATGGATTCATAATTGAAGTCATCGGGGCCATCAAAATTGACCTTTTTCAAATGAAAAAAACCACTTTGCGTCACTCATTTTTCCAGCTCATATGGAGTCTAGAAAATTCTAAACGAATACCTTTTTGTTGCTTGTTTAAAGTTGGTTTCTTTTGGACTTTTAATGGGTTAAAATGATCCGTGCTGTTGATTACTCTGCGGAGTGTTGAAACAATTACAGAAACACCAGCTTTCTCGTCGATTAACTGCTATTTTTGCCGTTTTTTACCTTAATTCATATTTTTCCTGTACGAACTTTTATTTTTGAGGTACGAATAGGCAACACACTAAAACTCCGATCAATTTTGGTAGCTATAGCAGACCCGGTCAGTACTTGTTCCGTTAACAAATTAATTTTAGCTCTGTCGACAGTATTCAAAGCTTTTAATCTACTACTTTTTTTTTAATTTTAATTAAATAACAAAATCTCAATAAGAACATTTCAACCTTTCATTTGGTATGCCAATCACCTCAAAACTCTCACAAATAACGAAGATATTGACCTTTAAAGACCGTGTGTCTATTCAGTTGACGCAAAAAAAAACTGCATTTTTCCATATGGGACGCTTTGTAAGAGAACACGAAAAAAATAGCGGCACTTTGAGAATTATTCTTTCTGATTTGGTTTCTCAACATCACAAGCTAACGATAAACATCATCAAATGTTACATGAAAGCTTAATCTTAGGAAAAAATGGACAAAATACCTTTGAAAATTTGTGTGCTTATTCAGTTGAAACGGAGTGTATTTCTAAGATACATTGGTTGATATAAAATTTTGTTGGCACAGAAGGGGCCTAACCTTATACAATGACTCAGTTATAAAATATAAATAAATATTATACATGGATAAACTTAATTTAAAAAGTCTGCTGACTAGGTTGTCCTCGGGGTGTTCAGACCCGGATGTCCAGTTGTGGGGTTTATTGAGTTGGGTTGGTTTGATTGGCGTTTAGCCACTATAGTATGCCGACTGGGTGTCGGCGTAAAAGTTAACTGCTTCTTCGTTGTCCATTGAAATTATGTGCTCATCCAGTATATCCAAAGCGCAAAGGTACCTAGGTTCCGGATGTCGTTGTTGGGCTATCATTCTTATCATCAGCTGATTGGGGTGGTTGGCGATATTTCCTACAAGTATCTTCGCCGATCGCAGTAGATACTTGTCCAGTGGTATGATTTTTGCTTCCTCGTAGAGTCGCTTGTTGCTGTAGTATTTTTGTCGCTGTCGATCGAAGTAAAGTCCGGTGCACATCCTCAGTATTTTTCTCTCGAACATTTGTAGTTCCTTCATGGCTGTCTTGGAGATGGTATACCATACCGGAAAGCTGTAGGCAATGACAGGTCGCAGAAGCTGCTTGTAGATCAAGAGTTTCGTTGGTTGACTTAATCCTGTTCTTTTTTTTATCAGAGGGTGAAGGCGATGGAAGGCAAAGTTGGCTTTTTTGAGGACCAAACGGGAGTGATTGTTGAATCTGAGGAGCTCGTTAAAGTTGATTCCTAAGTACTTGGCGCTGCGTTTGGCTGGCAATCTAGTTCCATCTGGAAGTGTCAATGTGATGCTTCTGCAGCTTCCAGCCGATCGACTGCCTCTTCCTCCTGATCGTCTAAGGCACAATAGTTCCGACTTGGATGAGTTGATCCGGATACCCCATTTACTGTAGAACTCATACAGTTTCCGAATGTGAGCTTCGACTTTCCTGGCAGCTATGTTTGGCGAGATGGACTTGCAGTATGTGAGTGAATCGTCCGCGTAAAGCAGGTTCTCGCACTCACTTGCAGGCGGTTGGTCTGATGTCAGGATGCTGTATAGAAAGGGGCCAAGTTTGGATCCTTGAGCAACTCCAGCTCGAATGACTTTCATTGGTGATTTCCGATCCTCCACTTGCACAAAAAAGTTTAAGGAAGAGAGAAAAGAAAAAATAATTTTAATTAGTGCCAAAGGAAAGCTTAGTAAATGAAGTTTATGGATAAGGGCATCGATCCATACGCTGTCAAATGCTTTCTCGACATCCAGAAAGCATGCGACGGTAACTTGATTGTTGTTTAAAGCTGAGGTGATGTCTTGGTGGAACTTCATGAGCGGATGCAGTGTGGAGTGCTTCTCCCGAAAACCGAACTGCATGTCTGGGATGATGTTGTTATCGCTGCAAAACTTCTTCAGCTTCCTGAGTGTCAGCTCTTCCAAGAGCTTACTAAGATTGTTGAGAAGAGAGATTGGTCTGTAATTGGAGATGATGTTCCTAGCACCTTTCTTAGGAATCGCCACAATTCTTGCAGTTTTCCATTTCTGTGGGAAGTAGCAGTTGTTTATGCAGTTGTTGAGGATGATAGCCAAGAAGATTATCACTGTTTGCGGGAGCCTCTTTATGATGAAGTTGGAGATGCCATCCGGTCCAGCAGATTTTTTCGGTTTGGATAGGTTAATTATTTCGGCAATCTCTTCTGGGGTAGTCAGGTAACCATAGAGAAATCTTATTGTTTTTGTTCTATTTTATGTGGTCTATTTTTTCTCTGTGTGTGGATTAATTAATTTAATAATAGAAATTAAAAATATCAAATGAAATTCATTTACATACATATACTGAATGAGAAGTATAACTTCAGTCGAGTGTACATGTGTACACACACTCTTTTTTTTTTTTTTAATTTTGTCTAGTCAATTCTCAACCTCGTTGAATTTGGGAAGAAATCAATTCAAAGTGGAAAAAAATGTAGAAAAAAAAGTTTTTTTGACATTCTTCAGCTTAAGAAGTCAGGGTTTTTTACTCAAAATCTCATGATTTATACACCATTTTATTTTTAAATATGTTCTCCACGGGGAAAACATATAAATCGGTTGGAATTTGAAGATCCTAGAATGTATGCAATAGATAGTTGAAGGTCGAAAAAATATTCAGATCGGGATACATCGTGAAATAAATTTGTTTGCTATTTTACTATGTTTAATAAGCCCTAAAAAACGTTCTAGGCCTGAAAAATAAATTGGTAAGAGTTTGGCTGTTTTCAAACTGATTTATAAAATAGACCCGTTTTCTTACTCTCTGACTTTCTTGTAAAAGGATTTAACCTATTTCCACGAAATTTTTTTTTATAGAGACGTATGTATTTTTTAACAAATTTCTTTTTTTTTTTTGAAAAGTAAGAAGGTACTGCATTTTGTTTACAGAGTGTTTCGCTTCTAGTTGGAAATCATCTCACTTCCTAAAAAATACATTCTCTCATGAAAAAATAACATAACTAGTTTTTCTGACTACCTCGGTACCAGATTACTCATCTTTCCTGAACTTTAAAACTATGAAAATAAAAGAAAAACTAGGGTGTTTCTAATAAAAAAATAAAAAAAACTAGAACACGTATACGCCACAGTGTACCTATGTGGACAACGTTATAAATAATGTGAAGCTTTGACCTAGGTTTCAACACATCCAAATCGAAGCTTGAACAAAATAAATGAACAAAGTCATTATAAAAAAATCCTTTAAAAAATAAAAATCCAAACTTTAAAAGTATTCTGCTTATTTTTAGGGTTGGGTTCGATATCCCGCTTTTTATATTCCCGTTTTTTAAAATCCCGCTTTTAAAATCCCGTTTTTCATTATCCCGCTTTTTATAATCCCGCTTTTTAAAATCCCGATTTTTATAATCCCGTTTTTTATTATCCCGATTTTGCAAGCAAAACTAGTTGTTTTATTTTAAAAAATCGCGCGATTTTTTAAAATAAAACAACTAGTTTTGCTTGCAAAATCGGGATACTAAAACAAATTAAAAAATGAGACATTGTTCTAAACGCATTTAATTAAAAGCTTTAACAAAAAATATAATATATAAAAAAATAAGAAAAAGTAAGGAATGTGATACTAAAAAGAAATCAATTAACAAACTAATATTTACTTTAAAGTTTCAGAAGAACAATCAAATCGTGATAATCCCATAGATTAATTATAACATAAAATGATCACAACACCTTAAATTAAGTACACACTACATAATCAAAAGAAATTTCATTTAAATATATTTCAACTTGTATTTGGATGCATTTCAACAATTTTGATATTTAAATAAATGAAATTTCTTTTACTTGTGAACTCAATTTAAGGCTTTAATCATTTTATATTTTTATAAAAGAAATACCGTTTTCATTATGTGTTGAAGGTACATATTGTGTTGGAAAAAAAAAATCAGTTTTACTAATTTTTTGTCTATTTCTAATGATTTTTTTATTTGTGAATTAAGCATGTATTTTGTAAAAAAATCGGGATTTTCGGGATTTGACGGGATTTTAAAATGCGGGATTTCAGAAAACGGGATTTAAAAAAGCGGTATTTTAGAAAACGGGATTTTGAAACTTTTTTTTCGGGATTTTCGAAAAACGGGATTTTAAAAAGCGGGATTCCGATACGCTCCCTTATTTTTAAAATATTTCAAAAACAAAATATTCAATTCAAAAGTTGGCCTGTCCTTCTTATAGAGGCAGGAATACACACAGAAAAAAAATTAATAAACAAAACTATACCATTATTGTGAGTCATAAGCTACCACTTTTCTATTTTAAAATCCAAAACCAAACAAAATATAAAAACAAATAATAGATAATTGGATAAATGTTATAATTTAAGGAGTTTTCTTTTTTTTTAATTGCAAATAAGGCTCATCCTCTTTGACACAAAATCTTTGACAGCTGATGTTGATGTTAACTTGCAAAGTTAAATGTAAAACAGAGCATTCCTTATCCATTTAATAATATGCCTCCTTTTAAATTTGAGTAATGTTCGAGTGAATGCTAATGTATCAAGTCCGTAGTCAAAGAAAACTCTCTGTACCAAGTTAGTTACTTTTTCTACTGGTACCATATTTAATTTTTCATCAATACTTGCTTTAAACAAATTTCCCAAACAAAGGCGATTAAAAGTCGAAGTGACGTTCATTTTTTTATTCTTTGTTTTAGATAAATTGTAAGGAGAGTAGGTACGGGGTGATTTAGGCGTGAGAACTTTTTTCGATTTTTCAGATGTTTAGAAAATTAAGGAATTTTATCGTAACTAACTGAAAAAAGAATCAACTTTTCTCTGACTACGTAGCTGCACAAAAACATTTTATCCAAAAATATAACCCAGAATAAACATTATGTAGATAATAAATACTTCATCCAAATTATATCCACCCTTTTTTTAAGTATTTTACTTTTCATGCTCTTCTAAAGCTCAACAGATTTGCTGTGTGAAAAATCATCCATTAATGCAATAGAAAGTTGTAAATCTAAAACATTTAATCAAAAAATCACTGAAATAACACAACACACACATACTGTCAAGTCAAGTCTTGTATAATAAATCTTTCAAAAAATGTACTTCAAAGAGGGTGAAAAAAATGAGAGCACGGTATTTTTTCGGTGGAATGTTGTTGAAGACATCGCGCAATTCCATGGAAGATGGTAAATTTGTCTGTGCGATATGGTTGACTTGAATAAATTGAATTAAATTTTTTTCGAATTCGGGAAGGGCTTTGAAAATTGAAGATAATATTTAAATATTTTTCACTTCAATCCGAAAGGAAATATGGTTTTTTTTTTGTGAAGAAAGCATGAAACTGAGTTTTTACAGAAATCTCAGGAAATGTATTGATTTGAGGGTTTTTAAAGTTTTTATTTTGTCTTTTTAAAATTGTTTCCGCCGATTTCGAAAGTGTTTATGGTGACACACGTTTTTGACGTTCTTAAAAACGTCTAAGATGCCACTGAAACACTTACTTTTTTGTCCCTTTTTAGACTCATGAGTCATGTTGAATATAATCACGACTCCGCAATCTATGTTCGGCAAAACGGTTAATAAATTAGATATTCACAAACATATGTATCTTCCTTCCTTATGAGCCTACCTAATTTTCTTTGCAAAACATCAAAAGACTTACAATTCCAAGACTTCCACATTTTATTTTATTATTCAACACCCAACTTACAATCAATTCATTTTTCCGTTTGAATTATTTCTTTTTTTTTATATATTTTTTTTTTCTTTTCATTTTCAGTGAAGAAGCAACCGTCCAACAATTAGTGGCCAAAATGGCAGCATGGAAAACGGTGATACAAAGTCTACTACCATGCCTGCTAATATTGTTTTGGGGTTCGTGGAGCGATCGTCATGGCAGACGAAAGCCATGCATGCTGATACCTGTAATTGGTGAATTTATGGGTGCCATAGGTCTTATTTTGTGCACATATTTCGAGAATGTTCCCATGGAAGTAGCTGGCATTACTGAAGCCCTCTTTCCGGGTCTGACAGGTGGTTGGTTTACCATGATGATGGGTGTCTTTAGTTATATAGCTGATATTACAACAGAAGAAGAACGAACTCTGCGTATAGGAATTTTGAATGTATGCTTCTCGTTGGGTGTTCCATTTGGAATGGCATTTAGTGGAATATTACTAAAGTGAGTATAATCTTGTGTGTATTTTTGGTAGAGGGTGTTGCTCAGGATGAAAAATATATTAATAAATTGATAGAAAGTCGTTCTTTTTGCAAAGTAGAAGATGCTTGAGATTAAAGATTACTTGTTATATGCTGTCTGTTTTCAAGTGAATAACGAATTCAACTTAAAACATATCTAAAATACATTTTCTTAACATATTTTCTATATCAAATTCTGAATTTTGAACGGAATCTAGTCAGGAATACCAAAAATCGTATGATTTATTTAAGGTTTATGTGGTCACTGTGGCGTATGTGTAACATTATTTTCTATTGACTTAATTGATAGCTAATAAAAATAAAGCGCAGAGCTGGAAAAAATTTACTACGAGTGCAAGGTAGATAGTTTTCTGGCACCGTTATAGCCTACGAAAGATATAAAGAAGAAAGCGTTCGAAATATCTTGCACAAAGAATCAGCCATGAAAAAGCTCTGCACAAGGTGCTAATTGCTAATTCTGATGACCGTTTGGACCGTTTAAAGAAGGATCCAATTGATTTTGTGCAGCAATTTGTAATTATGGACGAGTTGCTATCAAAATATTTACACAAAATACACTAAACAACAGTCGAAGCAGTGAATGAAGCCCGTGGTTTAAAAAAAATAAATAATTTGAAAGCCATTTAGACTCTCAATATCGGGAAGGAATTATATACAGTCGACTCCCTCTAAGTCGAACTTTCACGGGACTCGAAAATCGAATCAAGTTAGAGGGAAATTCGAATTAGAGGGATTTATTTAATATTTTTTCTTCAAAAATGTTCACTAAAAATGGTGAAAAAGTTCGACTCAGATTAAAATTCGGCTTAGAGAGAGTTCGATTTAGAGGGAGTGGACTGTAGTTAGATAAACTCTGGACCAAGAGTGTAAAGGTCCAAAGAAATTATGTCGAAAAATAAAATATGTTTTTTACACTCATTGTCAACCAATAACTTTTCACCCTGCCCTCGTATGATATTGCATTTTCTAGAAATTTTTTTTTATAATTAAAGTCGAGCTGCTACTTCTTCTAAGCCAAAAAGCAAAACACTTTCTGGATTAATTTTTTTTTATATCTTTTTTTATATCTTTTTTTCAAAATTCCATATATAAAAAAAAAAATGTTTGCAAAAAAAAAAGAAGAAAAAAATGTGAAATTCAGTTCCTTTTTCGATGAAAAAAAATTAAAGGTATGATATTTGACTAAATTTTTGTAATAATCCAGTAATTAGGCATGACTATCTTTCAATTGAGCCATCGAAACCTAAAAAATATTTAATGGAATATATTTTACGAATTTTTAAAAATATGTTACATGAGAGTAACGCTGGGTCCGAAAGGGTTAAAAATAGAAATTGGATTTTTTAAATAGAAACAAAAAACATTTCTTGACCGCCGCACCACTGCCGCAACACCGCCGTTTGGCGGAAAATTTTGCCGCATCAGGCGCGGAACCACAGTCACACGCTGTCATTTTATATGAAAAATTTCGCCGCACAATGATAAATAATTTTGGATTAGAAAATTAAAAAAAAAAAATACTATCCTATAACAATTATATTCGAATCGTGTGCAGATCACTTCGAATTATCAACCTAACTACTCGACCACCTAGTTATGTTTGTACGGACTGGCAGTTTGTTGTTAATGACAAATTAACTTCGAAGACGATTAAAACATTTGTAAAAGTACGAGAATTTAGTCAAGGCTGCTATGCGGCTATTGTTCGGTGGTGGTGTGGCGGAAAAGGACTTTTCAACATGCTGCGGCTGTGGTGCGGCGTGGTGGCGGTTCGATGGAATTCTATCTTTACTCGGGTGGGTGATTATTGCCACATGACCGATTATTCTTTCAGCACCTGATATGAAAGTATTTCTTTCTCTGCCAAGTCACCATAAGACGGTTAACGTTGCAGAATTTATTATATAGGTAATGTTACTTAATTTGCGAAAAATGTATTTTATCTAAAAAAACATAAAAACAAAACTTTTTCAGTGGGTCCGAATTTTTTTCTATTTCTTTCGACTTCTCCTGAGACACCCTGTTTGAAAAAAAAGACAACTACTAACTTGATTTAATTGAAACTAATCTAATCGATTCGGATAATAAACTTGCAACTTTATTTTATTTCTTCTATACACACAGACAAATTGGATTCTATGGTGTCTTTACTACATCAGCTACATTATACTTACTATCATTTCTTTATGGATGCTTCATACTCAAAGAACCCAAACGGAAGACCAAAGAAGAATTAGAGAAAACAACACAAGCAAATTTACTTTCGGATTTCTTCGATAAGAAACATGTTGTGGAAACATTCCGTGTAGCATTCAAAAAGGGTGAAAATCAACGTCGACTTCGTGTTATCATGTTGATGATTGTTGTTATGGTTGTTATTGGACCTATGCATGGTGAGTAATTATAATAAATATTTGTACCTTGAACTAGGCTATTATAGAAGAAGTTTATGCAGATAAGACTTCAAGATTCTACACATTTTTTCAAGATTCAGAATTATCTATATTTTGATAAGAAGTTCGAAGGAAATAAACTTGCACTTTGAATATTTTAATAGGCTCAAGCTATTTTAATCTTGTTGATTTAAGGTTTTTGATGATTGTAGTGTGTAAAAAAGTGACTCAGTTAAAAGATTTTGAACAAAAATTCTGACGAAGAGAAAACTTTTTCAAGAAATTTCGTCCAAGAGGAAGTATTGAAAACCATTTTTCTCAACTTGTTTAAGGCCTTGCGAAACTTTATAGAGGACAAAGCTAAGGCCTTATAGCTCCGAAAATAATAATTATTCTACTTAAAGGTTCTTTAAAACTTCTATTGTCACTCTGAAATTTCGAACCGTGAACTTTTGATGACACTGAAAAACTATAACTTCCAAACAAAAAAATTGCATGACATTGATTTAAAATTGAAAAAAAAATTACAAATTCAAAACTAATAGGTAGGTAGTACATTATTGCCAAAATTAGTTTTGTTCAACACTTCCGAATACAAAAAAAAAGTATTTTGTAGCTATTTTACTTCCGAATCATAAATAAACAATACAAAATTCCAACTGCATACATAGAACATATACGTCAAATTGTGTCACATTAAAAAAAAAAAAATAATAATGACACAAATAGCATAGTAAACATCAAACTAAACTAACCAAAACCAACCATCAAAAAAGCTTGAAACTCAACTCAACCACACACATGGCATATAATTAAATAATTGCACGTGACCATTGTATTTACACTCAAGTGCAAAAATAACCATTAACTACTTAACCTGTCCAATGTTTATGACAGAGCTGGTTTTTGACTTGCAGATTAGTAATTTAAACACGAAAAAAAAATTTAATACCACATCGAATGGATTAATGTCTGCTTGAGGTACATAGTAAAACCAAGGTGTTTAAATATTTTCTCTTTTATTTTTTTTTTCTGTTGTTGGGCTAGAAACTCCTAAGAAATGAAGATGATATTAAGTGTTGTTACTAGTTAATAGGTACTTATTTTCTAACTTCAACATGTATGTGAAACACTGATGAAATTCGGGATGGAGAATGGAGATTTAAGGAAACAGGAACAAAGAATTCACAAAGTTCTATAAAAAATGTTTGGTAGTAAAGGGTGTTTTTTTTAAGAGGTTGAGTTTTGTGTGAGAAATGTTTCATATACGACTGACATAAATTTTATATATTTTTAAAACTTGGTGAACAAAATTCCTGAATCTAATGGGCCATATTCATATAAAGATTTACTAAAGTTATGACTTCTAAGTCCACAGTTTAAGTAAAATAAGTTAAATAAACTCGGCTGCTATTCATACACGTTTTCATTGCAATGTTTAACTAAACTCGGTTTATTGAAAAAATCTATTACAATTATACTTCAAATAATGACATTTGACATCATACATGTCAGAATTGTTTTCGTTTGGTCATATATTAGTTAGGCTTAGTCCTAAACATAGATCCAAATTTTTTTTTGAAGTTATACTTCTTATGGGAGGGTGAGTATGAAAATTCACTTTTTGACAAGAATGTCAAAGGGATTATGACGCGATCACCATGGGTAGCAGGGATGTCGTTTCACCTTTAGAGTAGTCAGTACTTTAGTATTTAAAAATGCAGTACGCCGCAGTACGGCAAACATAAAACACACAACACGTTGCAAGTTACATGTGGCAAGTTGCATGTGGCAAGTTGTATGTGGCAAGTTGCATGTGGCAAGTTGTATGTGGCAAGTTGCATGTGGCAAGTTGCATGTGGCAAGTTGTATGTGGCAAGTTGCGTCTGGCAAGTTGCATGTGGCAGGCTGCATGTGGCAAGTTGCGTGTGGCAAGTTGCATGTGGGAAGTTGCATGTGACAAGTTGCATGTGGTAATTTCCATGTGGCAAGTTGCCAGGGTTGCAAAAAGCTCACATTTCAGCTCAGCTCACAGCTCAGCTCAAATTTGAGCTAGCTCACTTTTGAGCTAGGTTCCGTAGCTCAGCTCATTTGAGCTGAGCTGAAAGTGAGCTGAGCTGAAAGTGAGCTGAGCTGAAAGTGAGCGCCCCCAACTTCCAACGCCTATATCTCGGAATTTTGAAGAAAATGAAAAATAAAATTTTTGATGCCAAAAGGTAGCGGGGACTCTAACCTACATTTGGGTACAACTCTTATCCCTGTAGGTCCACGCGTTCTCAAACCGGGAGAACTTAAAAGTAAAAAAAAAAATAGGCACGATTCTGAAAAAATTGGCATGATGTGGCGGTTTAACATGGAAGGCGATTTTTTAAAAATCTGACAATGTGCAAAGCGTAGGCCCATGATACAAGCTATCATTTGGCATTACTCCCAAAAATTGCTCTCAAGGGGTTTAGCTTCCAGGAGCGTTCAAAGATTCGGGGATTTTTCGAAAAAAAATTTTACCCTTACTTTCAAACACGATTTTCTCGGAATTTTGAAAAAAATCGAAAAACCGGATTATACCACTATCGGGTAGCTGAGAATATGGCACCACTCCCCTGTTTCTAGATCAAAGCGTTCGAACGCCTGTATCGCGGAGTTTTGAAGAAAATGAAAACAAATTTTTTGATGCCAAAAGGTAGCGGGGACTCTAACCTACATTTGGGTACAACTCTTATCCCTGTAGGTCCACGCGTTCTCAAACCGGGAGAACTTAAAAGTAAAAAAAAAAATAGGCACGATTCTGAAAAAATTGGCATGATGTGGCGGTTTAACATGGAAGGCGATTTTTTAAAAATCTGACAATGTGCAGAGCGTAGGCCCATGACACAAGCTATCATTTGGCATCACTCCCAAAAATTGCTCTCAAACGGTTTAGCTTCCAGGAGCGTTCAAAGATTCGGGGATTTTTCGAAAAAAAATTTTACCCTTACTTTCAAACACGATTTTCTCGGAATTTTGAAAAAAATCGAAAAACCGGATTATACCACTATCGGGTAGCTGAGAATATAAGCTTTCATATGGCACCACTCCCCTGTTTCTAGATCAAAGCGTTCGAACGCCTATATCGCGGAGTTTTGAAGAAAATGAAAACAAATTTTTTGATGCCAAAAGGTAGCGGGGACTCTAACCTACATTTGGGTACAACTCCCATCCCTGTAGGTCCACGCGTTCTCAAACCGGGAGAACTTAAAAGTAAAAAAAAATTAGGCACGATTCTGATAAAATAGGCATGATGTGGCGGTTTAAAATGGAAGGCGATATTTTAAAAATCTGACAATGTGCAAAGCGTAGGCCCATGACACAAGCTATCATTTGGCATCACTCCCAAAAATTGATCTCAAACGGTTTAGCTTCCAGGAGCGTTAAAAATTCGGGGATTTTTCGAAAAAAAATTTTACCCTTACTTTCAAACACGATTTTCTCGGAATTTTGAAAAAAGTCGAAAAACCGGATTGTACCGGAATTTTTTTTTTATGATAAAAAAAGAAATATTTTAATAAAAAAAATAGAAATATATTTACTTTTTAAAAAACCAAGAAAAAAGATCACGAAAAATTATCTGTTTTATTTATAAAAATATCCATGTGTTAAAATAATTCCATTAATAACTAGAACCAAACATCTTAAGCTATGGTGTTTTATAAAAGTTTAAAATATCTTCATATTTCACTATACTTTCCAAATAAAAATCAATGTATCCTCTCACCCATCACAGCTCACTTTACCTTAGCTCACCCAACAGCTCAGCTCAACCTTCAGCTCAGCTCACTTTCAGCTCAGCTCAAATGAGCTGAGCTATGGTACATACATAGCTCAAAAGTGAGCTAGCTCAAAATTTGAGCTGAGCTATGAGCTGAGCTGAGCTAACTTTTGAGCTTTGTAGCAACTCTGCAAGTTCCATATTGCTACTACTAGTGCTGAAGCACACACAATTCTCATAAAATTACCATATCGCACATTTTATGCGCAATTCATTTACTTTCGTTAACCATATACCGTACGTTCTGAACCGCACAACATGAGTAAATTTCACAGAATAAATTGAAAATTACATGGACTCAAGGAGGATGAAAGAATTAATTTATTGTTCACTTGATAAAAATGTAAAAAAAACTAAGTGTGGATTAATTACTTCATAATAGAAATTAAAAATATCAAATGAAATTCATTTACATATACTGAATGAGAAGTATAACTTCAGTCGCGTGTACATGTGTACACACACTCTTTTTTTTTGAATAGGTTAAACTCTGGACTTTCAAAGTAATAGCTTAGAAGGAGCTTAGTAGAAACTATGAATACGGCCCAATAAGTCTACAAAATTTTAACTGAAAGGGTGTTTTTGTTTTTAAGAAAAGACGTAATTCAGAATTGGTACTAAAAGAACTGTAGCAAAAATGCTAGGTACAATGAAAATTAGTAAAAATGTTTCATATATCTACAACAGAAACCAAGAATCTAGGCAGTAAAAATATTTTAGATGAAAGGGTGTTTTTTTAGGAAGTAAGAAAAATCCGCAATAAATCCGGTAAATTTAATGGTATACATTAGGGCGTTCGTTATTTAGGTTTTTTTTTCGAAAATCAAGTTCCTAAGCGAAAAACTGTTTCTATATAATAAAAAAAAATCCCCTAATTTTTTCAGATTTTTATTTTGACGCTAGATGGCGCCCTAAGAGGGTTAAAGTTTGTTGTTATGTGAAATAGGTACATATATGTTGACTTATGAGGCCATTGTTTAAGCCTCATAAGTCTTAAAGTAAAAATTATTGATGACATCCCCCACATATTTCCAAATCCGTAATTTTCATGCCATACCCAAAAATTTGACTCTCTTTTTCATGAATTGGATAAAGTTTTCTAAAATTGTTCGCTCAATTTTAAGCAATTCTTCCTTTAGAGAGTGTTTAAACTCTTCCACTTTGCACTCTCCAAAATTTCGCATGGGGCTAAGACCCAGAAATGGTGCGGAGCATTTTATTTAAGTACCTACTTCAGCTAGTTAACTCGGTTAAATCGCTTCGGAGAATGATCTTTATTTTTCAATATTTCAATTATATAATATTTCAATTCAATTCAAGGTTCAAAAGTTTTCACCAAAAAGAGAACTAATTTTTCCATTAATTTTTCTAAAGATGGGGACAAAAAAGTAGCACTATTTTTCAAAGAGGGTCAAAATAAAAGGTGGTTTCATGTTCGCACGAGCTAAAAAACAGGTTAAAAATTGGAGGGAAACTTATCGCTGACCTTACCTTAGAACTTTTTTGGACACCTTGTTTTCCTATCATATTTTCGGATTGTTTGAATCTGATGTGGTGAGAGAATAAAAAATGCTAAAAACTTATTGTCAGGTAGCCTTTGATTTGATTCAAACCAAAGATAGACAATTTAATTTACACTTTAGTATATAAATAAATCTGATTTCAAGCATGAAGTGCAATCAAATAAAGTTTAAAAAAAAAAAAAAAAAATAACTAAAAAATGATTCTTCTATTTTTAAAGCTTTTGAAAAACAGGAAATCAAATCGACATTGAATGTGTTCGTCTTCCTTCTATATAACTGGTGTTTAATTGGACACAAAAAAAAAAAAAAAAATCTACAATTATCCATGATTGTACTATATAATATTGCGCAGTCTGCTCTTGATAATGATAAGAATTTCAAAGAGTCATCACCGCGTCGCGGTTAATTTCATAGATAAATTTTTTGCTATATATAGTGAGATGAGATGAGACGAGACAATGACCGCCATTAGGTCAAACTCTAGTTAATTAATTTACATTGTGTTGAGGTTTTTTTTTTCTTTTGTTGTTGTATGATTGTGGGATGCTAATTGTTCTATGATAGCGCACACGGCAAGTTTGACAGTACAGAAAAAAATGTGATTTATATTTAGGGAAATTTATCATCCAGTGTCAAACTCAGATGACAAAATGGCATCACTTGATAGAAGGAAGACAGACATTATTTACACTCTGTCAAAGTTTTTTTTTGCCTACGTTAGGAATCTTGAAAAATTGAGGTTTAAAAAAAAAAATAAGTTTGACTCAAAATTAATTACATTGTTTATGAAGTTGACGAAAATGTAAAATATAAATTTTCAAAAAAAAAAAAAAAATCAATGTATCGAACTTTTTGTATGCCAATCGTTTGTGATTCATTTGTGACTGTTTGTGACAGCAATAAAAAGTCTTGTAACTAGCTTGTTATTTGACAATATTAAGTAATCAAAATCGAATTAGTATAGAATGTTTTATACTCAATCAATCAGAAATCGTTTGTGACTTCTGAATATCTTAATAAGATCGTTTGTGACATCGTAGCTTTCGAGAAAAATTAGAAAGACTGATTTAAATTCACTACTTTTATTTTGTTTGTAATTATGGGCGAAGCTATGCAGAGAATTACATAATGGCTGGTTTGAATTTCTGTTCATTCTATATTAAAAATTGTTTATAAAATTGGAATTTAGCAAAGAAATCGTTTCTGACAACTTACTGTCTTTGTGACAGCCTATTTAAAAAAAAAAGTTATGGCTTGTTTGAATTTCTGTTTATTCTTTTGAAAATTGTTGAATAAATTGCATTTAAACAAAGAAATCGTTTGTGAAAACCTAGTTTGTTTGTGACAGCCTATTTTCCAAAAAAAGAATAAAGGCTATTTTGAATTTCAGTTCATTCTATAGTAAAAATCGTTTATTAAATTGGAATTAAGCAAAACAATCATTTGTGGCAACCTTCTTTCTTTGTGACAGCCTATTTTCTAAAAAAAGAAGCATAATTGCTGGTTTGAATTTCTATTCAATTTATTTTAAATTGTTTAATAATTTAGAATTAAACAAACAAATCGTTTGTGACAATCTAGTTTGTTTGTGACAGCCTATTTTCCAAAAAGAAAGAATAATGGCTGGTTTGAATTTCCATTCATTCTATTGAAAATTGTTTAATAAATTGGAATTAAGCATAAAATTAATTAAGTTAAAATTATAATTAATTATCGTTTGTGACAACCTCGTTCGTTTGTGACAGCCTTTTTTCATATTTTTTTCAATCCTCCTGTTTATCAAAATCTAACTTTTCATTTCTTTCTATCTTTTCAGGTGAAATGTCAGTAATGTACTTGTTTGCTCGCTACCGCTTCAACTGGAATGAGGTGGAATTTAGCTTGTTCTCAACATACGCCATGTTAACCGGTCTCGTAGGTAAGCACTATAATACTCGCCTTTTATATGTTTTATTTCAATCAAAAAAGAAATAATGGATGGGCATTGGGCATGGATGGACATCCTCTAAACACTAAACACATAAACAACCTTTTTTGCTGATGCTTCCTTTTTTCTTCCTCATACCATCTTTTATAGGAGTTCTATTTTGTGTTGGAGTCCTCTCGCATTTACTCAAAGTCGATGATGCCTTGGTTGGTGTTCTATCGAGTATGTCAAAAATCCTCTCGAGCATTGTGTATGCCTTTGCCATACAACCATGGCACATGTACGTCGCATCTGTCGTGGAAATATTTAATGGGACTTCGTTTATTGCAATGCGTTCTATTGCCACCAAATTGGTGGACAAAGATGAACTTGGCAAAGTGAATTCGCTGTTTGGTGTGGCCGAGGCACTTATGCCGCTTGTCTATGGGCCAATGTATACAACTCTGTATGCGGCTACGTTGAAGACGATGCCTGGAGCCTTCTTTCTGCTTGGTGGAGCATTAACAGCACCAGCTGTAATAATTTTCTTGTAAGTATACGGTCCAGCCTATAGAGTCACATAATATGTGTATTTCTTTGTGGTTTTTTGTTTGATTTGGAATCGGGGAAGGTCAGCAGGTGGGCCTGTTTGTTTTTTTTTTTTTTTGCATAGAAAAGCGAAGGTTCTGGTAGAGATGATGGAGATTTTTATTTTACCTGGAAGTAGATTTTTTTTATGAGATAACTTGATCCCTATGGTAGGATGAGGTATAAGTAAACACCTGGCAAACATAGGTACAGTTAAAGGCATTACCAAAGCATAGCAAATATGTGTGGCTATAAAGAAGTAAAGAAGAAGAATTTTTCCTGCTCCTCACGTGATTGTGTGTTTTATTTGTTAAACGTGAATCTGTGTGGACCGGGAAGAAGAAACAGTCTGCCCTTAAGTGTTGGTCTATACGACGGTTTCCCATCCTCGTCGATTAAGAATTATTGCCAACATAAGATTTGTGGTCGTTCTATGGTGGTTGATGGTGTGCCCGCTCTGTGTGTGCTAGGTCGTTAAAAATGTCAGGAAGGTGTCTTCCTTGTTGTCTCATCAGCAACGTTTATAGTATCCATGACTGTGTAATGGTAAACGGAGTTTTTTTGGTCTTTTATAAAGGTTTTTTTTTCTAATCCATTTATTTTCTATAAGAAAGTTTATTTAGATATTTCGTTTCATAGGTCAAATTAAGAGATATAAAAGAATCTTTAAGCTTTAGTTATTATAACAGTTGAAATATTTAGTCTTTCATATTTCCAAGTACCTACTTAAATTTTTTTCCAAAGAAACTTAAAAAAACGCAATACAGTTCGTATGCCTAGAAATTCTGATCAACAGAAATTGAAATTGAATCGGTTATTGTTAAAACAACATAAGTGAAATTTTAATTTTTTCGTACGAGGCTCAAAAGCTCCTGTATTTTCCATGAGGTGGTCACATTTACAATGCTTTGGCAGTTTTAATACCTCAATTGACATTCCTAGATTTAATATTGATTACACTGGTCGGCAACGAAAATGGAGCATAAACAAAACCATACTTTTCTAAAGGACTTTGGTGTGCTGATTCAGAATCTGAAGTCAAAATTTCACTGGCACGTCAAGTTTTTGAAATATTTAAATATTAACAGGTCAAAAACGCGTTTTTTTGGTACTTTTGGCGTTGAATTTCATCACCGTTAAATTTTTTTCGCATAACTACTTATGCGATCTTCAAAAGCCATATTTTATAGTCTTAAATACGTTTATTTTTTTTTTTCAAAATTATTTTTTTCTAGAAGATATTTGGTATTGAAATGTATGATATCTCAAAATCTTGGTGGTTAAGGTAACTTATGGTTTTCGAAGCAGATTTGAAATAAATTCCAGTTTTCGACTCCTGATTCTGATGAAAAAATAGCAAAATATTACGGAAAAATAATATTTTTAGATCAAATGTCAAAAAACATTTCATTTTAAATTAGTTTTTAGGACTATATAGGTAGCAAAAATTGTGATGAGCAAAGCTCAAAAACTAGACGTGATGGAAAAAATCTGTAAATTGTTTTGAATTCAGCACGCTCAAGTCTATTAAAATCACCTTACAGAGTTCTTGCTCCCGACTTTTTTTTGTTTTTTGCCGACCAGTGTTATTATTATATACAAATCCGCATCCGCAGCCTATTTAAAATTATAGCGGTTTTGGTCTAACGTTCGAAAAAAATAAAAAAATCACTTATGTTGTTTTAACAATTTTTTTTTCGTTTAAATAAATCCCTCTAACTCGAACCGATTTTCGAGTCGGGTGAAAGTTCGACTTAGAGGGAGTCGACTGTAATTTTTTTAAAAAAAATCAATATTTTCAAAGTGGGTTACTGAATTTTCTTGAAACTTTGTTTTTATTTGGATTAATTATTTCTTTTATAAAATAAAAATAAAATTTGTACATATATCTACAAAAAATAATTTAAAAAAAAACGTAAATGTAATATACTGTATTTGGAAATAAATAAATACTATCTAAAAAAACGTTTTCGTAATTTAAAAAAAAAATACAACTTTTAATACCTACTCTTTTACATTTCTTTTAAAATTTATAATAAACTAGCCGACCTGCCCGTTGCATAGCGCTTCGCTGCTATGGTTATGAGTGCAATCAAATAGTGTTTTATGTATTATAGTGTTTTATGTATATAGTTGAATGTTGGTTAGATTGTTTGTATGTTTGTTTATTTGTTTGATTGTTTGATTGTTTGTTTGATTGTTTGTTTGATTATTTGTTTGATTGTGTTTGATTGTATGTTTGATTGTTTAGTTTGTTTGATTGATTGTTTGTTTGATTGTTTGTTTGATTGTTTGTTTGATTGTTTGTTTGATTGTTTGTTTGATTGTTTGTTTGATTGTTCGTTTGTTGTAAGTGTTTTGTTGTTTAGTTGTATAATGATTTAATTGTTTGGCTGCCTCTTGTTTTTTGTCTTTCGATTGTTAATTGTTGTTTATTCTCTGATGTTCATTGTTTCATGTTTATTGTTAGGTGTTTGTTTTTTTGTTATTAAGTTGTTTGGTTGGTTATTGGGGTGTTTGGTTGTTTGTTGGTCCTTGTTTGCTGTTTGGTGCTTGTTGCTTCTTTTTGTTTTTGTTGTACACATGAATACATTTAATCATTTAAAAAACTACTTCTTGGACACGTTATAGGAATAAGGGTGGGGTTAAAGTTTTAGTGGGGTTAACAGTAAAGTGGGTTTGAGTTTGTTTATATGCAAAGTTTATTATAACTTAAACAATATTATGTATTTTGATGATCAAGTATCAACTTTTGAATCTAAAAAATTTTATTATAGGTACATCTCCTGTTTCAATTATCTCTCATGCTTTCTATTGACGGAACATAATATTGATTTCTGATTGTATGATAATTATCTCAGGATATTGTATATGAAATTAATAGAAAATTAATAGAAATTGAATGAAAATGAAATTGCACAGTCATAGTTTATTTAATTACCTATCTACAGTATAAATTTAATTTATCTATCTATTAAAACAAAGAAGTTATAATCAAATTATTTTTCGTGTCGCTTTTTCGTTTCATCTTGTTTCAAATCACTACGATACTAAAGAAGTTTTCACTTCAAAAACAAAACTGTCATAAGTACTCAAAAGTATTAAAAAACAATATAATTTTTAAAAATCTGCGTATTTTACAAAAAAAAAAAAAAATATTTAATAAAAGAAAAGAAAATATTTGCTAAATACGCTTGAAAATATTCATATTTTCATATAAGCCTACAAAAACAATTGCAATTTCTAATATTCTGTTTTATTAAAAATTCATCTAGGGTTAAGTGCGTTGCACTTTGTTGCATGAAAAAAAGTAATATTGGCAACACTTGTAACATAAAATAAGTGCCTTCTGGTATGGTCGACCATTGTATATATATTTCCATAGTACTATCAAGGAGACAAACGATCTTAGAAACTCTAGTGGGAGCTTAAAAAAGCAGAATTTGTATGAAATAAATGCACTGATCGCTACCTCAAAATAGTTGTGACTTAAAGTAATACTAAATTCGACTTCATGATAGTAGTATAGAAATATATATACAATGTGGTCAACTACGTTTGTAAGTTTGAGCAAGTTCCATTGAGACGGTAAATTTTGTGACTTTTCATCAAATGTTATCGTTCATGTTAATCGGTAGTATTTTTAGCATTTCTTTTTCTATATATGTAGATAGTAAATATTCAAAAAATATTTTCTGCGAAAGAAGTAAAGTCGTAAAGATAAAATTAAAAGACATATTAAAATCAGATAGGTAGCTCAAAAAAGTGAAAAAAGATGGTACTCGTTAAAGTTACCAGAAAGATAAATGACTGGAGGAAGCACTAATGAAAATATTATCATACGTGTGTTATTATTGCAAATAGATTGAATTTAAAACAAAAGAAACAATTTGTCTACCAACAAAATTTGATAGGGCGGTCTTACCCTCATGTGGGGCCAAGAAAGTTTTTTTTTATGTTTTTTCAAAACGTATTATCTTCTTTTCAGTGTTTTTTATTAATTTTGAGAGTTTCTAAAAAAATAATAAACTTAATGAAAAAAGACTATGGGCCATATTCATTGACGCTGTCTAAGTTATTACTAAAAAAGACTGGAGTTTATCCTTTTTAAATAACATTTTATAAACCCCAGTCTAAGATAAACCGGGGTCTTAAGACGACTATTAATGCCCCTTTATTTTAATTAGAAGAAGTTTTTTATTGGTTTTAAGACAGTTAAACACTGAAAGGCCAGACGGCCTTTCCCCTACTTTCCCTAATAACACTGGTCTGCAAAATTTAACTTTTTTTTCTCCTTCAAATAATTGTTTGATATTATGACAGATTAGACTTTCTTGAATCTAAACCTGGTTTCAGAAAAATTCTATCAGGTACCATTTTTGTAAAAATGATTTTTGAAAAATGTGGGTAGTTTCTAAAAAATCAACCTTTTAGATTTATTTGAACTCGTGCAAAATTAAAACTATTTGTAGCATTGAGCTCAAATTTGGAGGACTTATTCCTCGTAATATGGCCTATCGATTCACACCAAATATGTCCTTTTACATTAATGTTTACTCATGTTTTAAAATACTGATTTATAAAAAAAGCAGAAATATCGAAACCCTTTACTTTTTAGTAAATCCAACATGAACAAAAACACCTTAATTAAGGAAAATGTAAAATATCAACGCCCATTATATTTAAAAAGTCAAATATGTAAAGAAAACCATAATAAAATACATTAAAAAATTTTTTTACGTGTTTTGTAATTTTATATATTATTTATCTATGTATTTATAAATATCTTATTTGTAATAAACCATTCGATAAACTGACTTATAAAGCTTCAGATTTGTTTCTCCTAGAAACAAAAGTATACTTTTCTTAAAATTTTTGATGTGCTGAGTTAGAATCCGAAGTCAAAAAAATTCTATCACGTGAGGATTTTAAGATATTCGCATTAAAGTATCACAAAATCAAGTTTTTTCTTAGAAAATCTCAATTAAAACTACTATATCTCACAAACCAGAGCTGACCGAAATTTTGAGTTCGGATTCAAAATCAGCACACTAAAGTCCATTAGAAAAGTATATTTTTTTTTTCTAGGGAGAAAGATATAATAATTTTTAAAGATAAGTTTTTTTTATGATAAGATATGCCAAACCTACTAAACTTACTTAAGATATCTCGGAGAAGAAAAGAGATATTGAGAAGATTGAAACTTAATTTGAAAGAAAAAAATAAGTTCTTTTAAAAACCGTAAGAATTTTAATTGAAAAATATTACATTATGCCAAAATATTTCTTCGAAAACAGCAAAAAAATGGGTTTTTGAGATTGTCTAACGGGAATATCTGAAAAACGTGACGTACTACATCAATTCTGACTTCGGATTCGGAATCAGCATACAAAAATCCTTTAGAAAAGTATACAATAGACATAGTTTTATTTAAAGGAGGATTTCCTTGCAGACCAGTGTAAGCTTTGAATGTTATCTTTCATTTAAAATCGCATTTATAATGATCAAAAATTAATTTCCGAATTTATAATTAATTGTTTTTTAAGATTAATCCAGAGTTCAAAAATTAATTCATTTTATGACTAAAAGCGTTGAATTTTGCTTTACATATAAGGATAATTCAATTATTTTTCATTAAGCTTGTAATTGACGCAGAATAATGTTTGATATGGATACATTTTTAATTTATCAAGTTTGCGAAAAAAAAGTAATCATAACAGTTAAAAGTGTAATATTTAGTCAGTTTTTGGAATTGAAGACTTTCTTGCTTTAGTTTTTCAAAAATTTTCAAGGTTTTTTTTTTTTTATTTAAATTTATACATCATATTGCATTTCTATTGATATACAAATCCAGCAATTATTAAGGAAACTGTGAGCAATAATGTGCTGGTGTTTTACAATATTTCAACTTTTCATAGATTTACCTATAAAATTTTAAATTTTATGATATTTGAAAAATTAATTTGAAGCTCGTAGACATTATAAAGCAATAATTTTTATTAGTGTAGTAACTAAAGCAAATTATTAGAAAACCCGGCCGAACAGATCTGATTTTGATGATCTTTTTTTTTTTAAACGATGAAATTAAATTTTTTTTAACAAAACCATTTTTTTGCTTAAATTTCATAAGATAAATGATACTAAAGATTCTCTACGTAATTTAAGGAAAACAAATATATGGTAGTAAAAGACTACCTTTAATTTTCTCACGAACTGACTTCAAATGCAAACAAAATATTTTAAACCCAACTGCAGCACCTACAATATTTGCATACCTACACTTTAAAAAAAAAAACCAGAATCTCATTTCTATCTATATAAATTTAAATTCACTATATAATCAAGACTTTTCGAAAAATTGGTAGTCAACTGAGAGTTTTGTAAAAAAAAACCTTACTAAAAATTTTTAAATGGCTTTTTTTTCAAACTTTTTCCTAGTAATATTTGAATTTATTTTATTTATCAGATAAATTCCGAAGAGGAAAAGGTAATATTTATTACAGATTTGAAAAAAAAAAAAAAAAATAAAAATTACTTCATTTTCATTGGATTTTTTGATAAAAACAGAATTTTTGCATTAAAATAATTGATTTTCTCAAAGACTTTGGCAAATAAGAACTTTAAACTTTTGCTATTTTACTTTCAACAATAAGGGCTATTGAATGGTGAAAAAATAACTTTATATTTAAATGTTGAACTTAAAAAAAATTAGCTAATTTACAAAAAAAAAATAGTTAATTTTTTTTTTCAAAACTTCTATTAAAAAAGTTCTTCGAAAATGAAATACTTTTAAATTTTTTTCATAAACTGTAATACATATTGACATTTCCTTTTATAATTTCAAATTTTAAAAAATGTGGCTAAAAAAATTTGAAAAATAAATGCAATTTATATTACGAAAAAGTTTTTAAAAGGACATGTTAAAATTTTTCAATAATTTCTTATTTCAAATACTGCCACTTTTGGAGCTTTAGTTACTCTACTATATTGGACAATATTAATGAACATTCTAAGTACTATTTGAAATGAAAATAAAAACTTTTAATGCAGCTGGTCAGAATAAGTGAGAGAAAAACATTTTATTTTTCAAATAAAACCTTCAAAAATTATGGTAATTTTCAGTATTATTAATTGATCAAAATACATACAGTGACCCTAAATATCATGATTTATTTGAGAACCCATTTATTGTAATTTAAAAATAAAAATACCGAAGTAATAAGTGGATTTCTGAAATCAAATCAGAGTTTTTAGAATATGAATTTTTTCCGACCAAATACCTTGAATTTTGCTTAGAATTGCGTATAAGCATATTTCAATTATTTTTCAAGACGCTTGTAATTGACATACAGTAAAGTTGATAAGTCAAATTAAGCATACGTTTGTGTAGAAAAATAGTAAATTAGATATATAACACTGGTTAACAAAATTAAACTTTTTTTTTGTTGCCGAAACAAAATTATACTTTTCTGAAGGTTTTCAGTGTGCTGAACTCGAATCCGAAGTCAAAAAAAATTAATCAGCTCCCGTTTTTGAAATATTACCGTTAGAGTATGCAGTACTTCGGACCTTATTTTTTTATATAAGGAAAATTGTTTGAGCATATTTAGTAACGGTTTTTATAAGAACTATTTATCACCTTTTTAAATCTGTTTAAATCTTTCCGATATCTTTTTTATTGCCCGAGATATCCTCAGTTGTTTGGTATTTTTATAAATTTTATGACGTCATTATCTCCTTTATGATATATGAAGAAAAACCCACTTACTTAATTTTAAGATATCTCGGGCAATACAAAAGATATTGAAAAGATTTAAACAGTTATCGAAAGATGGAAAACAGTTTTTATAGAAACCGTTACTAAATATTCTCAAACAATTTTCCTTATACAAAAGAATAAGGTCCGAAGAAATAAAAAAAAAACGTTTTTTTGCATTTTCTAACGGTAATATCTCAAAAACGGGAGCTGATTAGTTGTTTATGACTTCGGATTCGAGTTCAACACACTGAAAACCTTCAGAAAAGTATATTTTTGTTTCGGCAACAAAACCTTTGTAAACCAGTGTAATTAATGCATAAGAAAAGTAATCAAAGCGGTAAAAAATGTAGTACTTAGGGCCAATTTATTGACTCTCCATTAAACTTTAAATCTCCATTAAAAAAGGGAATTTTAAATTAAAAAACAAAATTCATTTATTCAGTCTCTTTTAAGAGTTTTTTAAGTTTGACTACATTAACTAATAGAGCATTAAATTTAAAAGTCGTTTTAGTTAAAACACCAAAATCGAAACAGAAAACAAAATAGTCCACCGAAGGAATAAACATCGAAAAATTAGATAACATTTCTTTAAAGGATTGTTGAAATAAATCCTAATATGTTTGTGTAAATTTTGTGATGTGATTTCAATGAAGTTATATAAATGTATTGTATCGGTCTACTTCTGAATAAATATTGCTTTTATGCACCTTTATCAACTGGAAATTCTATTGTAGATTTTTTAGGTGTATTAAGGAGTCACGCGGACGATTGCTAAGAATCGAATAAGATTCATATCTACATATTTATGACAAAAATTCCCTAATACGTTGTCCTAAAACGACCCAAAAAAAAGAATCTCTCTGGACGCCAAAATTCTGGTTCTAGTAAAGCAATTATCGTGCTTTAAGGAAAAGGGGCGAAGAGCGGACAGAATTACGAAGTTATAAAGTTCAAAATTAATTCAAATTGGCGCTCCTAGAGCAAGTCGTTTTCTTGTCGTTTTAGTACAAACGACTTTTAGCCTGTTTTCATTTTATTGCAACATTGCACTAAAGATAAAGATTTTGAAAGGACATAAATTCAAAAAAATTAATGGATCTACTCCACAGAACAGCACAATATACAAAATCATCTTCTCCACTTCAAAGAAACACAAGCGTTGATGGATAATATTTTCATCTCATAAAATTGCAATTGCATCACTTTTGGTACACACTGACATTTTGATACCCTCGCTTATGGACCAGTTTTTATATTTGTTTTATTATTCTTCATTTAAATCTTTTAATTCAAATCTATGTATCTATTTATTATACATATTTAATTTGACAAATATTAAATTTTGACAAATTAATTTTTCAAAAAAATAAAAAAATCCCTAGGATATTTTTAACAGAGTTTTAAATTTAAAGTTTCCATTAAAAGTAAGCACTTTAACTAAAGAAGGGTGAATTAAATGAATTTTTAATGATGTATACTTAAAGGCGTCAATAGTTTAACAACACTTTTAACTAAAACGATAAATTTCAAAATTTAATGGGGGCTCAATAAATTGGCCCTTAGTCTGTTTTTTCTATATAACCCTTTATTGCTTTATTTTTTTAAGAATTTTGAAAGATTTTATTTTTTTAATTTTATATGTGATATTACCTTTCCATTGATACCTCAATCAGATAAATCAAGCAAGTATCAAAGAAACTGTGACAAATCATGTGAAGGTAGGTTGTAATATTTAAATTTTTCTTATCTCTTGAAAAAAAAAAAACACAAAAATATTATTTTTTTATTTTTCTTACCACTTTTTTGGTTAAAAATTTATAAAATAATAACACCATATTATAGCTTGTTACTTAAGCTAAAAATTGAGACTTTATTTATATCTGTAAGTTTTGTAGAAAAAAAGTAATACATTTTTGAAGTCAATCAAATTTTACAAAAAAACTACGTTTTTTATATTCTTTTATTTAAATATCGATTTTTTAATATGAAAAGCTTAGAAAAAAATTACACCATGAAAAAGCTTATAAAATTTAATAAAGAATAAAGACATATTAAAATTTCAAGAATGCTCAAAAAGTATAAAAATAATTTATTGAAAACAATCATTTTCATCAAAAAAAGCAAAAAAAACCTATAAATTTATCTTCACACGTCATTTATTCAATTTTTTTTAATGACAACCTATAAAAAATTTTATACCATATAAAAGCTTATTGTCTTAGCTTAAAATATATATATATATCAGGTCTATGAGACATCTACAAAAAGAGCTAGAATTTTTTGAACTCAATGTATTTTCATCAAAAAAAGCAAAAAAAACATTTATTTTTTTCTTCTCATGCTATTAAATCAATTTTTTCAATGACAACCTAAATAAATTTTTATACCATGTGAAAGCTTATTGTTTCACCTTTCACATGACGGTTCAATCTTATTTCCAAGTTGCCTACAAGAAAAGTTAGAATTTTTTAAAGTCAACCATGTCGAATTTCCAGACTGAGATTACGGTACTTCCTACACTGGTGACTGTTCATGATCAACAGATCTCCACTGGTGTTTTGAGTGTTTTCGCAAGTTTCTTGATTTAACATTGTGTAGCTTGTAGTTAGTCTACCGTTATGTGTGATATACCAAATGAAAGGTAATTGTATCAGGATGCTCATAAAAGTTTAATAAAATTTCTATCTGCTCTAGATCAATAGTTATAACCTGTTGAATTCTCACACTTTAATTTACCGTTATCTCAAAATTGTGTTTACGAAATTGATTGAAATTTTGTACACATGTAGTCCTAACAACAATCTATCAACCCTGTAAATTTCATATATTTATGAGTTAAACAAAAAAAGATACAAATAAAAAACGGTTAAAAACGGGAAAAAATGACCAAAAAACTTGGTCCAAAAAAACTTCTTCGTTCCGATTTAGATGGAAAATTTCATTCAACGGTTCCAATTTTTTGCACATACACTCATACATACTCCACCTATACACCCTATAAGTTTCAGATTTTTTGAGCACTCGGAAATATTTCTAAAAATAAAAACCCACCCAATTTTAAGACGCAAAAAATAGGTGTTTTTCAAAACTCTCTATCTCAAAAACTACTCACTTTAAAAAAAAATCCCAACACACGTCTCGACTATTTTTCCACCACCTATCCATTGGTGTACTCAGATTTTCCCAGAAAAATTCCCCTCTCTCGTAATCACCCCTTTCTCAACTTGCCCCAAATTGATAAGCTTTTCAAAACCTAACGATTTCTTACCGATTTAGATTTTTAAAAATTTTTTACCAAAAGTCCATTAACATAAAAAATGATTATCTATCTATTGCAAAAAAAATCAACTCTCTACGACATCGCATTTAGATTTTAGATAATTTTTTCATTTTGCCATTTTGCCCCGTTTTACCCTATTAAATGTGCGATTTGAGTAAAAACCTTTCTTAGTGCAAACCGCTTCACCAATACCTATCATATACCATTGAGTTTGAGAATTTTTATTTTTTTCCCATATAGAGCCAGTGATTATGTGAATGGTGGAAAAAAAAAAATCAACGCATTTATAATATAGTATAAATTATAATTTGATTTTACTATAGTAAGTACAAAGTAATGTAAAAAATACATAAAGTCTGTTTTTTTAATTAATGAAACACCGTTTTAAATGGCTTTGATCACAAAACAAAGTAATGCCATCTGATTAATTGTATGAAAAGTAAATTTTAGAAAAAAAATTTGAAAATCATTAAAGTCGTTTTTTTTTTCAATAATTTTTTATTCATAATGTAAAAATTTTCTTACATTTTTCAATAAAAAATTGGTATGCCATTTTCAAGAAATAATGAACTAACACTTAAAAACGAAATTTCAAAAAAATTTACTCACCTGTTTTCAAAATCCAAAAATATGTTTTTTGAAAATGTTCTATAATTTAAATATTACGGTTATTTAAACGCTTTTGTTAAAATAGTTTTGTAGAAATCGGTTTAGTCGTGTAAAAGACATTCAGAAACCAAAATAACGTTTCTATGGCACGTAACGTTAAAAACGGATAAAAAAAAATTTGTTTTTTGATTTCAAAGATTGAGTCTTATTTTTGAAATTTCACAAAAAAAATTTAATCAAAATCCTTAGAGCTGTTTTTAAAACAAGATTATTATTATTTTATTTTTTCAAAAGCTATGATATTCTAAGCAACTTAAATAAAAAGAGCAAGAACCTGCGACCTAGTCGTGCATTGTATTTTTTAATACAAGAATAATAAATTTTAATCAATCTGTATTAAAAATGTTAACGAAAATGGAAGCCATTTAATAAAACTTCTTGTTAGTTTGAATAAAATTCTTCCAATGATTGCGTTTTTGAAAAATTAATTTAAAAACGCAAAATTTTGAAAAATTGAATTTTTACACCATCAGTTTTTTTTTTTACTTCTGTGTAAATGTTGCTCCAAAATAAGGGAAAGCTCAAGTTTTTTTTGGGATTTTAGAGCACAACAATGTAAGGAAGGGACCAAAGAGCAATAGGTGAAAAAAGTCTGGTTTTTATTTAAAATAGGGGGGAACAATATATTAATTTAATAAAATCAGATTTTCGAATCAAAAGAACGTGCATGAAAACTATTTTCATTAAAAAAAAACTCCTTAACTAACTTAAAACGTGACAATTCTCATAATTTTTTTTTCTTTCTATTTCATTACTTTTAGCTGGATGTACAATGTCAATCGACGAGACCGCCTACGCAATACAATAAATGACGAACACAAAGGCAAACCAAATCAAGACATAACCAAACACACTAACGGAAGTCTTGTGGGTGGCAATGCCGCCATCACTCTCGGCGTAATGGATGAATCGGCAAAAATAAATGGTCTTTCCATTGTGGGAGCTGGAAAATTCACAAAATTGCCTCAGGACACAAATGAGGAAAATACTGCCACAAACGATAATCAACAACATCCACAAAATGGTATTGATAATAAGGCATTTGATGCGGATGCGGAAACAATTGAGAATACCATTACCGGCCGTGTCGCTGCAGTCATTCCTGATAAATCATCGCCAAAAACGGATTCTGGTGAAGATGAGAATAGTTTAGAGAGTAAAGTCCTTCAAGAAACTATAGCTATTGTGAAGGAATTGCCGACATTAAATATTGAACATTGCAAGCTGTGATACAATTTTTATATATAAAAGATAACTATATAGCACTGTTTTTAATTATTATTTTTTTTTTATATATTTTAATTTTATTTTTATCATTCTAGTTTTTATTTTTAAAATTTTATTTTTTTGTATACTACTTTTTTCATTTTATTGTTTTCTTTATTTTTTTTTGATGTATTGTATAAAATATTTGAAAGCATTGTATTTTTTTTAGGTTATAAGATATTGAGTATTATAAATAAAAATATTAATAAAATAAAAAACTGTTTTTGGAGTTTGGATTTCATTATTTAGACACGAAAATAAGTATTTATTTGAGTATTTTCTGAAAGTGCATTTGGTAGTGAAAAAGTCTTCCAGAAAAATCTTAGAGGTTTTCATGAATATGCGTAGAGAACAGTCCCATTCTAAGCAGTTTTGGGATCAAAACATCTGTACAAATTAATCATGGCCATAAATCTTTACATCTCTTCAAATTAACACCACCGAAACCGGAGGATATAACCGAGTTTTATCGACTGTTCTTCTGCTTCAGTTAGATACCAACTCTAAGGTATTAAAGGACAGTATACACTTAAGGTGACTTTGGGTCAGTTTTTAATCGTTTTTGAAAGTTTTTCAACTCAGAAAACTTCCTAATATTTTTAAAAAGCGTGAATTAGGCGTAAATTAAATTGCTTACATTACTCTGCCAAGGAAATAAGCTATTTTATAACTAGTTTTTTGTTTGTAAAAAAATTGGTTGATTAGCCAATAAAATAATAAAATAGATATTTAATAACCAATTTCAAAAGTGGTTTTATTGTAATCTATAAAATCATATTTTTCAAAGCAAGTTTTGATGTAGAGAATTGGTTATAAATTAACCAGAAAAGGTTACTTTATGGTAAAAAATAAACCTGTTCTAAAATCTAAGTTGCACAGAGTTATATTTGAAGCAAAATTTTAACACAAGTTCTTACCTAATTACCTAACAAAAGAAGAAACAAAATACTAGAAATACTAGAAAAGTCTAATATTATATTAGGTTTTTTTTATCGAAAAAAATTACCAGCAGTTACAAAATAACATTAATTCTAGCCTTTTTATGATCTCAGTTATTCCGATATATATTATGACGTTTATTCTCATCGTTTTTAACCATAAAAATGGACATAACTTCATAAATGTAAATCATAAATTCTAGAACTGTTTCCGTTCGGGTAACAGGGAAAAAGTGAAAAATCTGCTAAAGTTTGAAATAGTTTGAAATAAAATAGTTTAACTACATTTGTATGTGTAATAGAAAAGCACGACTGAGTCGCACGTAGTTGCTCTTAAGATAAAAGTTGTTAAAAAGTTTATTTTTTTTTAATTAGTAAGTTAATCAAAATTTTAAAATTAATTTTATGATTAATTTGAGGTATAAGAAAATTTTAAAAAAGGTTTTAAAATTGTTTTTAAAAATACCTAAGTAGACCTTTATATTCTTAATCTTAAAACTAAGTACACGATTTTATTTCTTGTATAAAAAAGAAAATTGAATTTGAAAATTGTAGGAACCATTTTTTTAAGCAGTTTTTTTTTTTCAAATACCAAAACATTTCAAAAGTTTTCAAAAAAAGTTGGTATCCTATTTTTAAGAAAATATTATTTGACACATAAAACAACAACCTTTTTGATAAACCGGCAACTCAGATGCTTAACGGGTAGGTACACTTAAAGCAACAAACTTTTTTTAAACAAAAATGTTAGAGCCGTTTTTGAGAAAAATTAGTTTTTCCATTTTAGTGATCTGGCTGGTTCTTTAATTTTAGTCCTAAAGAAATTTTATTTCCCCTTTAGGAAATCTCCCAGAACACACATAACAAGTTTGAACTAAATCGCTTGAATGGTTTGGAATTAAGCTCGAGATAGAGACCTACATACAGACGGAACGGAGTTTATTGTGGGGCCCACTTTTTTCGGATTTCTATCATCGTTATGTCGTGTGTGATTGTTATCTTGACAGTCCACTTCATTTATAATTTGACCCAGCAGTTTGTACCACCCCCAAATTTTTTTTGCTCATTCGATAGAACATTGGCTGAATATCTTTACCCTGATTTTTCGCACTCGAGAAATTCACCTTTCGGCCGTCATCTTGGATTTTAGTTTTTGTTGAATATCTCGATTTCTATTTATCCTACATAAATGTTGTGTATACAAGAAACGCAGGTAAATGAATTTCGCGTCTTTTATGTTAATACACTTTTTCGATATTCTGAATATTAAAAAAGTTACAAGCGAACAAAGTAAAAAAAAAAACAGAAAAAGTGAAAATTTTAAAGTTTTGAGCACTTTTTATCAAAATTATGAAAAAACCTTCCGAGATAAGATTATTCACCTTAAAATTTTCTACAACTCTGCTATACAACTTTTTTTTCTATCATTATAAATACAAAAGTTATTAATACTTTTTTTTGTTAAAAATGCTCTTTTTTGTTTGTGTTTTTTATCTTTACTTTTTTCTTAATTTTTTTTTTACCAAATCTTGAATTTTAAATGATTAGTGAGTATTTTATAGGTTTATGTTACAAGAGAAAATTCAGGACCTGCAATTTTTTTATATTTAAGCCTCTTTATTTCGTAAAAAAGGGGTATTTTTTAACAAAAAAGTATTAATAACTTTATTAATTATAGCGATACAAAAAAAAGTTGTATAGTAGAGTTGAAGAGAATTTTAAGGCAAATAATCTTTTTTCGAAACGTTTTTTCATAATTTTGATAAAAAGTGCTCCAATCTTTAAAATTGTCATTTTTTTCGGTTTTTTTTTACTTTTTTGGCTTGTAACTTTTTTAATATTCAGAATATCGAAAAAGTTTTTTTTAACATAAAAGACGCGAAATTTGATTACCTACGTTTCTTGTATACACAACTTTTATGTAGGATAAATAGAAATCGAGATATGCAACAAAAACTAAAATCCAAGATGGCGGCCGAAAGGTGAATTTCGCGAGTGCGAAAAATCAGGGTAATGATATTCAGCAAATGCTCTATCGAATGAGCAAAAAAAATTTGGGGGTGGTACAAACTGCTGGGTCGCCCATATATGAACATCATAAATGCAGTGGACTATGAGTATTAGTCTTTTTTTACAAATCCTAATCTTGCCCTATGGTACTAATATCGCAACTAAAAATGAGACATGCAAATTCATAGAATTAAAACAAAATACAAAACTTCAAAATCCAATTTTATTTGTTTTTTTTTTTTAACGAAAAATTTTGACTGGATTTGTTAATTTTGGTAGTAAAACAAGATTCGAAAAATATTTTCGAATAGTCTCCAAAAATATAAAAATTTACAAAAAGACACAATTTTGGAACCCGCACTTTTTTCGAACTCTCTCATTCGTGTATCTTGTTTTTGAATATCAAAAAACTAAATTTTAATGCAATTTAATCTTCCATTTAAAATTCTCAACAAAATTCAAACTTTTGACAAAAATTTATGAAAAAACTTGTTTCAAATAGGTAGGTACAATAAAGATTACATTCAAAATTGCTGCACAAACAAAAAAAAAATACAATTTAAAATAAAAATCTTCTCAGGTTTTATATTTGGCTGTCATTCAAGATTTATATCGAAAATTATTAATGTTGCTTTGTCCATTTGTTTTTGTCTGTCATACCTAACTTATAAACAATAAGAATCAATATCAAAATCAAATCAACACCAATAAAAGCATTTCTCTGTATAAGAACAATCTCAGATGTATTCAGCTTTATCTTAATTAGAATTCAAGCAAAATAACTACACAAGATATCGGCGTCATAACTTGAAATCAATTACAATTTGTCACAGTCAAGTGGATTTCAATGAAAATCCTTTTACGTATAGCATTCCTTTTGTTCACACCTGAATTCTGAATCAAATTATGACTATGGTAATGGCTTGCTATGCTTCACTAAGCTACTTTAACACCTTTACCATTCTCTCTTCTCTGATTCAAGCCTTTTATGTTAAAATATTAAACCTTTCAGAGTGCCAAAACTCTTGTGAGCATAATGTTTTGTCATCTCACAGAATCAAAATGTTCATTTTATCGAACTTATTTCATACACATACTTGTAGGAAGAAGTTCTACATCTGTAAAAAGCCTAAATGTATGCAACAAGTTATATTGAAATGGGTTGGTTGTATGTTTGAAGTCGATAATGTAGTTCATTTCATATTGTACTGTCGTATTTTTAAAATAATTTCTGGGGGGTTGAACAAATTCCAACAGAAAAATCAAGATTGTTTTTGATGTTGTTGCAACATGAAGACAGAAATATTATTTCAAATTCAAAGTGAACTGAAACTGACCCACAGTGGCAGATGAGTAGAGTAGTGTTTCTAGTCAATTGGTATTGCGATTATTCTTTTTGTACTGAAATTAAAAATTAGTAGTTTTGAAGTAAGGATATAATTATTTTAAATTTACTCAATAATTGTTTGAGATAAACTCGTCTTGGAACTTTGTTTGAAAATTTATGAGTGTTAAAAAAAATGTTTCACATACGCCGTAGTGTACTCAGAAACTAAAAGTGCCAATTTCTACCTTATTTCAACAATAATATATTTTCTTTATTATTGTTGATTTTAAGTAAAGAATTAATTATGTATGTATATACATATGAAAATTTTATCTTCGATTTCAAATTTGTGGCACATAACACTTTTGGTGGATTTTTCTTTGAAAAGCAGTGAAAGATTTTATCGGTAAATGTCTCAAATTTGAGCTTAGTTTTAGCAATACAAATATTTTGACACTTATAAACATAAAATTTTAATTTACTCAACTCTAGTTAGGATATTTACAAGTTTTCAACACAAACGACTGACGTCCTCAACGTGGTAATACTCTTTTTGGAATAAATTCATTTTCAAAGAGGATTGTAAGGAGATATTTTGATAATTTATGAAAAATTTCGTAGAGTTTTTACAAAAAAAAATCTAAAGTCGTCTGATTCGGCATTTCTCACAGTCCAATAAGATTTTATGTTTTGCACCTTTAAAAACTAAAGTATTGAAATATTCTATTTTCACAAAAAATAAATAATTTCAGTGTATACCCAACCTTAGCGCTGGACCACACCATTTTTTTGGTCTATAGGGCAAGTATTGGTTTCGTGTCGAAAAAAAAATTGAGGTTTTAATCAAAACCAACATTACGATGTAATGATGGAGAAGTCCGAAAAAGTCGGTCTCGCAATTCTATTCGTCCGTCTCTGCCTCCATATGTATCTACACATTTCTACGGCCTAAACGGGTAAACGGATTTTCTTTAAATTTGGTACAGATGATTTTTATAAAATTCTGAAAGTTTTTTATCAAGTTACACCAAATTAATCGAAAACGGCTCAAAGGATTTGACTTTGCAGACGTAATATTCAAAGCAAACAAATTTTTCATTTAACAAAATCTTGACCTAAATGTCGGCTCTTCCCCAACACCAACAACATTTCTTTAAAATTTAAATAGAGACAGCTCTGAAAATCTTCAGGTTAACTAACATAAAAGTGCTTTGAACTGCAAGAGCAAGTACGTGCAACTCAGTCGTGCATTTTTTTTTTTTAAGATGCAAACAAAATTTCATTTCGGAAACCGACAAAATTATGACTTTTTTTTCCTGTGAAAATATTGTTAGTTTGTTTGTCCAGAGTTACCCAGTAGAGGCAACCTTAAATTTTTTGCTCACCTAAGGTTAATAGAAAAAAAAAGGTTAAAAAAGATAATTTCTACACAGAAATTGGTAATTTGAATAAAACTGTTTTGTTATAATTTTTTAACTAATTGTGAGCTAACGAAAAAAAAGTGATGGAATAACTATCGTTACTTGAGAACTGTTTGAAACGAAAAATTCGTGTACTGAAAAAGAAATCATCTCAAATAGCATTTTATGTTTTTCATTTAATTAGAAAATAGTTTGGATTTTATACTAAATAAATTTGTAGCTTTCCAAACCAAAAAAAAAATCAATGATTTTTTAAACTAGAAAAAATGTTTGTACTTTATGGTTATTATTTTTTTATTACTAAAATTGGGATGATGAAAAAAATTATGGTTTAATCTGGACTAACCTTGAGCAAACAAATCATAATAAAAAATCAACTATTGTACTAAACAAAAAATTATAAATTTATAAAAATATAAATTGAATAAATAAATAAGACTATACGGCGTTTTTGTTAACTTATTTTTTTATCAATTTAATAAGAGTTTTGTTGGTCGAACTTTGAAAAAGTTCTCGGCCCATTCCTTTCACGTGATCATTAAGAATCAATTTAAATTATTTATGGACCAGGTACCTATATATAAAATTTTTATGTTTTAACAATTTAATTTTTTTCTTTAAAAAAGAATATTGCTCATACGTCACAGTGACCCTAATTTTTATAGTATAGGTAGATCAGTTAGCAATCGTATCTTCCTTAAAAAATTTGCTTAATGTTTAATTAATTGGTGAAATGCCCCTTTTATGTGCGTTTCACAACATGTATTTAATGAATTCATGTTGAAAATATATTTTTTGGAAAACAATGTTTCAGCATCATGTGCGTTCTTTGACGATTTCTTTATGGTAAAGTTCTACCTGAAAAATGTCCTCGGTAGAAGTTCGATAGCAACCAAAAGTGTGTGCTTTGACATTGAACTGTAGGTGGTTGATTGGTTAAAACTTGGAGCTAAAAAAGTGAAGGTTTCATGCTGAAGTGCTTCATTCGTTGCGTGGTGTCCTTAAAGTAAACATATCGCATGTCATTGTATTCCTTTCGACACAAACCGTTGAACTTTGAAATCCTTAACAATTTTTCAAAAGATAAATGAAAGCTATAAAAGGCACGTTCTTTGCCAAGAAATGAACAGTTTCCTTCGGTATCTCGAATAAAACGGATATCCTTTGCTTTTGTTCGCTGTTCAATTTAATAGAACGTACGAAAAGTATAAATCTTCGGTTCTTATTTCTTGGATAAAAAAAGTGATTTCGGAGGCATTGTGCTGTTGAAAAAAATACAAAAAAAAATATTATAAAGGTATAACCAAAAAAAAGGTGTCAGTGTCTTCTAAGATTTAAAGTGCTATCCCAGGCATTGTGTGGAAATACTTTGTCGCATAAAAAAGGATTAATTTGTTTTCAGATAATACAGGTGACAACCAGAGTTAGAGATACTTATAATCTGTAAGTATGTTCTATGAAACAGACAAACTATGTATAATAAATGGTCTCAAAGGACACATAAAAGACATAAAACATTATCCTAAAAAAGGATTATCTATGTTTTCATGTTTTTTTTTCTTTAAATCACATGAGAATAAGAATTTAATGAGTAATTACATTTCAAAAAAGATTTTTAAGAAAGTTGAGGTAGAAACATTCATTTCCTGTTCTTAATTCCAAATGGAATTTCAAACTTTTTTGTGGATGTTTTGAATTATTGGAAGATAGTTTGAAAGTATTTAACTTGTCTCGAGACGAAATTATTATTCTGAGATAATTTGGGACATGCCACCTGGTGTTGTGCCGGTGGCAGATGTTTTCATTAAAATAAATGTCTATCTTGCCAAAGGGATATGAACAAGTTGAAACACAGAGTTAAAGCTGATTGATATATTAATTAAGTTAGCATTTGGGGAGGATGGCTAATTCCGTATTCTCTATGATTTGTGGTTGACCTATTTTCTTGCAAGGATTTCGGAAGTGTTAATACGATTTTTGGTTTAGAAATGAAAGTGCTTTAATATTTAGGTTAACTTTATTAATTTAACTAGGTTTGTTCTTTATAAGATTTACGTATATGTTTCAAATAAGATAAGCACAAAGAATAGTAATAAAAATAAAGATATTAATAATGAGATAATTTTTTTTTTAAATCTTAACCAATCTCGAAAACTTTTAGAGTGCACGACTCGCAGTTTTGCACAATGAACAAAAATGTCTAAAAGTATTAGTTTGTTAGTGATTTTAAAATTTGAAATATCCCAAAAATATTTTGTGTTTAAGGCCCAATTTATTCACACTCCATTAAATTTAAACCCGCCATTAAAAAAGGGAAATTTTAAAATTTGTATGTGATTTGACAGTTTTCTAATTTTTAATGAAGCTTATAAATATATAATTGAGAGTGAATAAATTAGGCCTAAAAGAAAACACAAATAAGAGGCGGACCATAATTTTTTTGAATTCAAGAAAGAGTTTAGGACAATTCAGGATATTTTTGTTTGCTTCAAACTTGGTAGAAAAGGTTTTTTTTTCCCTAGAAGGAAAATAGTAATTTTTAAGGACTAAAATAGAGAGTAGGTTGGAATATGACCAAAATGGAAAAAGAAGTTTTTCATCAAAAAAATTTTTAATGACTTGCAATTAAAAAATATTTTTTGGTCTGTTTTTGAGGTAACCTGTCTTATAACCATTTTATAAATTTCGTTGAATTGAAATTAAGAAAATAAATATCTTTTATTTAAAATTTTTTTTGAAAAATCAATATGTTCGAAATGGGTCAACGAATTTTCCAAAATTGTGAAAATATCAATTAAAAAAAATTCATTTGAAATTAAAAAATGTATTGCATATAAAAAAATTGCATTAAAAAAAATATTTATTGCAACTTTTTTTATGTTAGTTTACTTGCAGATTTTAAGAGCTGCCTCTATATAATTTAAAAAAAAAATTGTTGATGTTGGGGAAGAGCTGACATTTAGGGCAAAATTTTGTTAAATGAAAAATTTTTTTTTGTTACTTGAATTTTTTTGAGAAAAATTAAAAATGCAGTTTTATTGCAATTGCCCTATAGAGCAAGTAACAATTGCAAACAATTATTGTTTTATTGCAACCGAAAAATATTTGCATTAAAAAAAAAACAAAATGTTATTGCAATTAAAAAATATTTGCATTGAAAATTAAATTTTTATTGCAATAAAAATATTTTACACTAAAAAAAATGTTATTGCAAATACTAAATTTGTATTACAAAAAAAATCAATACAAAATGTATCCATAAAATATATATATTTTTTTAATATTCGTCGATTTTCTTTTAATTTAGGATATTTGCCCAAATAGCCAAAATTGTAGGAAATTCGAATAATATTAAAAAAAATATTAGGTAAGTGCACACATTTTATATTTAATTTTTTTTAAAGGAAGAGAATTTGTATTTGCAATAACATTTTTTTTAATTCGAAATATTTTTAGTTGCCATAAATATATTTTTTAATAAAAAGCAAATGCATTAATAATGATTTTTTACAACCGTGGAATTTTCATGAAATGTTCTTCAATGATATACTTGCAGAACTTTTTCTTGGAAAATTTAAATATGTTTACAAGTTTTTTCTTAAAGTTAATATAGTTATTGTTGGTATATAAAAATAAAAAAACAAAAAAAAATAAAAAACACAAAAATCGGTTTTCAAAGGTATAACAACATCTGAAATGAAATTGTTTTCAAAATCGTTAGAGCCATTTAAAAAAAAAACTAATTTTTTATAAATAATTTTTTGTAAAAAACGCTTTAGAATAAAATTGGTATGCCACATTGTAAAAATCACTAATCAACATCTAAAACCATAATTTCAAAAAAATACAATGTCCTATTTTCGAAAATTTTATTGTTCAAAAATTTTTTCGAAATTTTATTTTAAATTTATATGTAAATGGTATAACTGCTTTAGCATAAAAAATTGTTGAAATCGAATTATTAGTTTAGAAGAAAATCAGATTAAAAAAAGGCTCTATGGCAGATTAACCCTTTCGTACCCAAGCTATGAAAATCAATATTAAAAAATGTTTTTTCGGTATTATCGGGTCAAAAACATCACAACTAAGAAATATGAATAGCAAAAAGTTATTTTCCAAAATAATAAATAGCAAAACTAATGTGTTTTTCTCATGTTACATGTAGTAAGTAACATGCACTGCCTATGACCACCAAAAAAAGTCGGAGAACTGAGAAAATAACTTTTTATGAAACTATAATGTATGCTACTTCTTCTGAGCAAAAAAGCAAAACACTTTTTCAGCATTAACATTTTTTATATCTTTTTTTCAAAATTATGACCATATATAAAAAAAATTTTTTTTTGCAAAAAAAAAAATGTGAATTTCAGTCCCTTTCTCGATAAAAAATATTTAAGGTATGATATTTGACTAACTTTTTGTAATAATCCAGTAACTAGGCATTATTATCTTTCAGTTAAGCCATCGTTACCTAAAAAATTGTTTAATTTAATATTTTTTACGAATTTTTAAAAAAATGTTACATGAGAGTAACGCTGGGTCCGAAAGGGTTAAGGAGATGTCAAAAAGTCAAAATGAGTCGGCAACGGTGACGCGACGTGAGGCCAATGTGAACACCGTCGATAATTAAAAAAAAATGTTTTATTTTCATGAATTGAAGTAAAATTCTAAAATGATACAGATTTTAATTCCTGAAGGCTAACAACTTCCAAATAATTTTTTTTTTAGGATGTAATAATTAGAATATGTTAAAGTGAAATTTTATGAATGTATAAGTTTCAGTTTAAATATTAATTTGAAATTTCGAGAACTCAACTTGAAAGAGTGAATCAGGTACTGAATTCAAAAATAAAGGTGTCATTTTAACCTCTTCCTTTTTGAACAAAATTGAGTGGCAGAAATCTTCAATTTTTGTATTTAATATTTTTTGCTTCATTTCAAAGTCAATAAAAAGGTTCCTAATTAATACCAACCGGAAATTAATAGACGGAGAACAAAATATGAATAAGAGTAATGGAAATTGCGCTGTTCAAAGTTCACATCAAATAAATAAATCATCCTTAAAAAAGTTGAAAAAAAGCTTTGCAAGATGGTTTTCTTATCAACAACCTTATGGATACCTCACAAGAGGCTGCAAATCATGATGTGTCAAAATTCAATGGAAGTCACAAGGGAAGAGATAAAATATCCCTCTACGCAAGCAGCCTGTTATTTTGAAGCTGACCTAAGTTTTTTCCCCTATCCCAATGAAGAAATATTTTATCACAACTTTTATAATTAATATTAACTTAAAATATTTATTATTTCTCAAAAATCCTATGATTCCTTGTTTTTTTCTAAAATAACTGATTATTATAAAAAAGGATATTTTTTATGTTTGTAGGTGTAATTAAACTCTTGATACTGCTTCGATGAATTAAATTTAAGGAAAAAAATCTTCTCTTTAAAGAAATATATTCTTGAAATTTATATTTGTGCATTTAATTATTTTATGCTTAACAAGTGCAGTTCTAACGTTTTCCGTTTTATTTTTTTGGAGAAGAGTTCTGAAAATTTACATCAGAAAATTTGAGATCAAAATTCCAATTTTATCAATTTTGTGAGATTGAATTTTGCGCTTCTTTTTGAATTTCAAATTTCAAAGAACATTTTTCACAAGCACTTGCTTGGTTATCTCAGGTGTACACTCTTTGAAACGAAATTCCACTTCAACTGAATTTCTTACGAAAATTGAAAAATGTGCAACTGCATACATTCATACTTGATTTGAATAGTTCTTCAACTCTAGAGTGTCCCTGTCCACCAATGACAATTTTTTACATATTCACTGGTAGTACTTCAGCACTATTGTAGATGGATACTCAGAAATTTCCTGAAGGATTTTATTTCTCTTTCGTAGAATTGATGGGTGGAAAAAAGTAAACATCCTTTTACCAATTATATGCACTGAGCTAATAATCCCCTTGCCAAGATTGTAAGCAAACAGAAAATTTGATTCAGCACACAACCCACGTACACGTTGCTGCTGTGGGGTTAACACATATCTATCAATCAATATGTCTCTATTTATCCCACAGGATGTTGCATGCAATATCGATTGTGATGTATTCTACTGTGTATTAACTGAATTTGTGATTGCCTTTGTTGACCAAAAGTTTTTGTACGAAAAAAAAAAAATAAATTAGTGTTTCAAGTAAGAATAAAATGCACGACTGGCTCGCAGGATTTCGAGTTGCTTAAATTTTTGAAACTTTTTATAAAAAAATGATTTGGCAGAAAATTTTAGGTCCCTTTCATTTGTCAGTAATGTGATGGTTTGAAAACAATTCTGAAGGTATTCAACTTTAAAGTAGTTTTGTTGTTCTTAACTTATTCAAGTTGAGTAACTGTAACTACATAATATGCATGTTTCATAATGTCCTGAAACTGTGTATTATTAATATCAACTAAGTATATTTTGTCTTATTCATCCCTACACGTCAATTAGCCTGCAAACATCTTTTTGCACTCCAGTTCACACCGAAAAACACAAATTAATTTTAACAAAGCCTATTACACTGATGCCCAAAGGAATGAATGTTCAACATTGTTTATTCAGTTGACACAGGAATTGTTGAAATGTCAGAGATTAGTTTTTGTGTTTTTTCCTTTTTGGTGAGGACTCAGTAAATGAAGTAGAAAGTGTGAATAAAAAGCTTTTTGGATACTTTTTCTAATGATAAATTGGCTTAACGTGACTTTTTGACACTTTATTTTCATTACCGATTACTTTTATTATGCTTGTCATCCAAGATAATAGCCTATATGACTTCAAAACCATTATTCTTTTCCTCTTGAAATGTGAATCGTATTATACAAAACATATCAGTATAAATTTGATTGAAGAGGCCAGTTCTGGAGGAAGCTATCACATTCGTTATTTCGATGACTTTACATTGAATCACCTTGATAAAAAATTTTCAAACTTTAATTTTTCAAAAAAATAAATTGAAATTTACAAAAAATTGATTGAAAAAATTTAAATTACACTAGTTTACAAAAAAAAACAAAATAATTTTGGACACCTAATGCTGTTATACTTTTCATATAGGTAGGTTCGAGCCTAGGAAACTCGAAAATCTTATTTAAGAAATATTTAAGTATAATGCATCAAAACAGTTTAAAAAATCGATATTTAAAGTAAATTTTTGCCAAAAAAAATTTCTTACTGAAATACAAAATCTCAATCTTTCGAATTCTCATAGTTTTATACCTATTTTTAATGTGTAGTGCACTTTTTGGTAAAAATAATAAGATAACTTTCTTCAATTTCTATGGTTAAGTTATAAAGATTTATGATAATTTTTGTAACGATCAATATTTTCTACTCTTTTTGTTACTTTTATTCTATAACTTGAAAATTAAGCCGAATTTGAAAATTTTTACAGACATTTTTTGTAGATAATTAAATTTCCTATCGATATAACAACCTTTTAAAAAATTTAAACTCAAGAAAAACTATTCAAAAAAGAGAAAAAATGACATACAAATAAATTGATGTTTTTACTAAATAGTCTATTTTTATCCTTTGAACATTTATAGATATTGAACATGTAACGAAGAAAAGAAAATACTTTATCTTTCAACATAATGGTCACAAAAATTGAATACGGCTAAAATTGGATAAAATATGGACTTTCAAAATCTACTATTTTTGGTCTTTTTGAGCAATTTTTTAACACATGTTTTAAAAAATGGTGATTATTAGTGGTTTTATTGTATGCATTCGTTATGTAAAATTACTTCTTTATCATTTAAAACATAAAACCGCAAGAAATATTTGAAAAATTTTAAAATTTTAAAACAAATAATAAAACTATTTTCATTTTAAAATTAGAAAATATTTTCGTGATTTAGGATAAACGATATCATATGAGATTCTTTTTTAAAAATAGAGGTATAATTTGATGAAGATAAAACATGCAAAACTCCTAATTACAACTTGTAAAATGTTATAGAAAAGATTGATCTTTTCAAAAAAAAAAATTGAAGCTTAGTAAATAAAAATCTTTTTGTACAAAAATTTGGCTGAAAACAGTAATTTATTTAGTATAAGGTGGAAAGTTAAGGAAAAGATTCTTAAAAGTATTGTTAGTAAAACATTCCATATTGCATAAATTGTATGTTTTGCTGACGAAAGTTAAAGTTTGTTTTTAGAAAACCGCATTTTGATTAAAAAAAAAAAAACGTCAACTGGGGCACGTAAACTCCTACTTTTGAAATAAAAAAAAAAATTAAAAATTTTACGGACTGTGTCATAGAACCGTTTTCTTGATTTCTGACTTTTTTGTGCCATTTAACCGATTTCAACAAAAGTTTTTGTACAAAATTTCAATTATAGATTTTTTTTTTTTTGAAAAATCAAATTTCCAAAGAAATTAATTTTCTTGAATAAAACGCGCTCCAGTAAATTTATAGAAGGGTTTCAAAACAAACGAATTTATTTTAAATTCTGTTAAAAGGTGACCAAATATTTTTGCACAAGGCTTTAGCAAAAAATACAAAAATAAAATAAAACAAAATTTATCTCTCCACTCACTGAATGTCAGAAAAAATCAGTCTATGTTTTTACATGGTTTGTGAGTTTATTTTGTGTTATTTTCAATGATTGTTTTTCTTTCTCTCGAAAAATTCAATAGATAAGAATCAAATCTAAGAGATTGGACGTTGATTTAACTTCTTAACTTGAACTACAAGCAAAAAAAAGTAGTCTGCAATCGAGATAAATTTCATTTCATGAGCTGAGAATATATTACATGTTTAAATTCCTTATTTGACCAGTCGCTCTAGAAATCACCTAACAACTTCTCTTGGATATATTCACAATAAAAATTTAATACATTTTGTGATACAAAGAATTGTGTTACAAAACAATATTTCCTTTCTGTGATTTTATATGAAAGAGAATAGAAAATATTATTTTCTATTCAAGATTTGATTAAGAGATAATAATTTCCACAAAAATATAAGATATATTCTCAAATACTGAAATATTCTTTTAGTCCTTAGAATATTAATAAATTTTGTCAAGCATGTGATATAGAACATAGAAAAAGAAATCCTTTTGATTTCCTTTTGTAAAGTTATCGAAATAAGGAATATGATAGAACTGCTGGTAGGTATTTTTTTTTTTCAAGTACATTTCAAAAGGAAACAAAAATTATGCTTTTGAAGCGATATGGGCTCCTAATATTTCGAATGACAAGCATAATACAAGTAATCCGTGATGAAAAAAAAAATGTTGAGGTACAGAAACACTTTTGTTCTTGATTCCAAGAAGTTAGAGAAATTAATTATTAATTGTCTAATCAGCTTGTGGTGATTTTTTTTTTACAAATACTCACTGCAAAAAATGTTTTTGCTTAGCTCAAACTACGAAGTTGTGACTAAATTAGTTATGTGAACATTTTCCCTTCAAAATAGGGTTGCCACACAGAAATTTCCATTTTAAAAGTGACAACCCTATTAATTTGCCAAACGACCAAACAGGTCTGGCCTAAGCTGAACACAAAATGTAATAAGACTAGGCGTAGTCTCAAATAAATTCTTCCTCAACCTCAATACCTGTACTTGTTTAAGTTTTATCGGAGCCCCAAACTCGATGAATATATTGTTTTGTCCAATTGTATTCAAAGAAATGTCTTCCATTTCCTTTCAAGAGCTGATAAATTATTATAACCTACAAGATATGACTTCAGAGTTCAATTTTAAATATAAAATGTATTATATCATAGATCATTTTTTGTATAAAATTGGTTCACTGTGGCGTATGTGTAACATTTTCCTTTCTAAAGAAAAAATAATTAAGTACGTAATACAAAATTTATATAAACCTGAAATCCATATTATTTTTTTTTCAGCGGACACTAACTTTTGCGCCTCTTTTTTTATAATGTGTTGCAGTGTTTGAAACACAATTCACAAGTAATATTTTTTTTGTTTGTTTGTTTAACGTAAACAAAAAACATGTACATATGTTTGTTCTGCAATCTGTAGAATAAGCTTAACTGTATGTGAATATCTCATCCATCATCAAAAGCGACATTAAGCACAATTCATGTGTCGGTTTTCATGACATGTGATGCTTATAGCATAAACGATTTGTCTACCAACGAAATTGCTTTTTAATGAAGTGTGTCTATCAGACAATTTTGCAAGTCGATATAATTTGTCAATCACTCAAAAGAAATTAAATTACTAAAGATAGAAAAACCAAATGGTACGATTTAGAGAAATAATAACTTTCAAACTCATGTGTGCTTTAAAAGTTACATATCCTATCATTTTTTTTTATATAAAATTGCCAGTAAATGTCAATGTTTTTGAGGGTTGATATCTCCAGTCCCTGTCTCCAGAAAAAAAATCTTTTATTTGAAATGGGTAAATGGTGGATTCTTACATCCTTCCCAATTTTGAAAAGAAAACAAGTTACAATATTAAAGGGCAGAACTCGATTTGAATACTTGACGATTTGTTGTATACTCTTTTATGAAAAGATTCCTGCGATAAAGGAAGAAATTGTCATATTGAATTGTTATTATTGCAAAGTTGCGAAACCTTTTTAAAGTTTCTTCTTCTTCTTCTTTTGTATTTTTAAGTTAAATTCAAAATTTTTCTGTTCAAATAAATAGAACCTAATATCATTCTTTTATGCATAAAAGTATTTTGTCTACACACAAAGAGCCCATAAATGTTTCTATGGAAAAACGTTGTATACAACAAGGTTTTGAAAAGTTTAATATTTGTGCCTTTTTGTACATAATATGAAACACTTTTTAAAAATTCAATTTTTCTAAATAGATAAGACATTTTTAAATAATATAGAAATTGTCAATACTTAAAAAAAAGAAGACCTTGAGTAATTTTAAAGAAGAAATTCGGAGGAATTCCAACTCAATAAGAGTAATCAAAATTCTATTTGCGTTCAGTTTTTTGACACAATACCTTAACTTTCCCTAATGAAATCCTTAACTATTCTTTATGTAAAAAAAAAACATAAAAAGCTATTTGAAATAATGAATATCTTGAAATTTACATTTGGTTAAAAAAAAAAACTCAAAAGAATATTAAATAATGTTATTTTTTTCCCAGATTGATTGAATAAAATGCACTCAATTTGCCCTAAGTTCAAAATAATCCAACTGTAACACGAGTCGTCCTCTGACACTTTTATATCTCACAACAATTCATTCATACTCATCCTGTCGTTAAAATATTTTTCAATTATTTTTTTTTGTTGTATTCATATCAGTGAAAATGAATGAAACAATTTATATATTTTCCTCACTTTTCTTCACAAACACGTGTATACAACAAAGTCACGAAAATCGTGCCTTTAAAGCCTTGGCCAACATAAAAAATAATAAACAATAAAAAAAATATGAATTCTCTAGGGATTATTGTCTTGAAGAGAGAAAAAGTGGATGTATTATTCTATTGGCTGGAAAAAAAGGCAATTGAAAATTTTTCTTTTGCACTTTAAGACACTTCTTCTTTTTTCTTCTCCTTTTTTTGGGTGAAAAATTGGACTCACTCAAAAAATTTGAATCAAATCTGACGTTGCGTTTTGGTATGATAAAGAAGGAAAAAAAATTTGGAAAAATGAAAATTAACTTTTAACCCATGTTCTGCTCTTTTTTTTTTTGTTTTTATTCTTTTGTTAAAATATTTTACTAAAAAAATTTCAACTTAATGACGTTAAAATTTAAATACTTAGAAAATATCACTTTGTCATTGAATCAATTTAAAAGTTTTTAAGTGGCTTCTTGAACTCTCTCATCTTCCTGTTATTGAAAGAGCAAATTTTTAACACACACAACTCAAAGGCATTTTGTGGAAAAATTTTTAAATTAATTTTTTCTTGATTTGTTGATGATACTTCGAAGAAGTTTCTTGTGCTTTTTTTCCTTCTTTTATGAAAAAGATTCTTTTCTCCTTTTGTGCCTCGTTCAGTTCTAAGAAAAACGAACAATGTCCTTGAGTAATTTGAAAGTCTCTCATTGAGAAAATGAGAAAATTGCTATTTTGTCTAACTTGTGGTCACGCAAAGAAAATAGTCCTTGGGTTAAATTTGTGTGTTGATGTCGAATGATGATTCTATGTTATTTTAAAGATGCAAGATATAAAATATAGCTTCGCGAGGTAGGTTTTTCTAGGTAGAATTTTGTTTTTGTTTTGATTGAGGACTTTAAAGTTTATAAGAACTATTTCTGAAGAGTAGGTTAGAAGTGACTGGAATCTAGGCACGGTAATGATTTGAAATGGTCTTTTATGTATTTTATTTACTAAAGGTACCTATCCTATTTTAGAAATATTTGTGAAAAAAACATTCCTATTTTTTTATCCAAGTGTTTTTTTTTTTTTTGAAAATTCTGTTTTACCATTAGACTAAAAAATGGTTCTCTGAAAATTATATAGGAATTATTAATAAATGGCTTAGAAAAAAGTGACCGGTAGATTCTAAATTTTCCAAAAATTTAAAAAGTCTAAAAAAAGAGCAAGAAATTTGGTTCACTTAATATAGGCAGTTTTAAAATTAATAAAAATAAAAAAATAAGAAATTCATTAAATGTTTGCTAAGAAAGCTCAGTTCAAATAGATTCATTGATAAAACGAAAAATTTTAACCGAAAAGAAAAAAAACTTTTACCAGTTGGAAAGGTCATTGCAAGTGGGCTTGAGTGGTTTAAAATTTCTATTCTAAAATTATTTTACATATATTCCAAAAGACAAGAATACGAAGGCAGAATATTTCATGAAATTTCATCAAGTGAAGTCCATTAAATAATAATTCTTCGAGCTTGCAGCTGCATCCTCAATTATTGTTTTAGCCTTTATTCCTGTGAACCGACTTAATTGCTTACTTTTCAAAAAATTTAGAAAAAAAAAAAAATATGAATATTAACCAATAAATAAATTTGTTTATAAAGGAGAATACCCAAAAAAATAGGTGTATTATAAATATTTTTTTTTTTTTTAATATTTTTTTCAAATTGTTGTTTCCGTTTTTGAGTTTTTTGTTGTGTTGTTTCAAAATTTTATTTATTATTTTATTTGTTTTATAATTTTATTTATTTTCCACAACTTTAACACATATTTTTTCCATAAGAATAGAAATAGTCAAAAACTTTGTTTTTTCATCATTGATCATCGGTGCCGTGAAATAACGCCGAGCGAAATAACGCCGAATTCCAAAATTCGGCGTTATTTCACTTTACAAAAGCGAAATAACGCCGAATTTCAACATTCGGCCTTATTGCACTTTGTCAAAGTGAAATAACGCCGAGTCCCAACTGAGAAATAAGGCCGAATGTTAGAAAAGTCAGCATAAGAGCAGACGCAAGTTAACCGGTATGGTACCCTTTTTCTTATTTTCAAAGGCATATAAGTCCCAAATTTATTTGGGCACAATGGCTCCCATCCCAATTTGGGACTTATGTCCATCCCATCGAGGTATAGGTTCCAAAAAAGTTTTGGCTCTTATTTCTTATAGGTATGCCTCTTAATTATTCATTAACCTAGATAAGTTTCAAGATGTGATAAAAATGTGGCGCAGGGACATAAGACCCAAGGACATAACGCCCACTCTTTATTTTTGGGAGTTTTGTTCCACTTGAGTGGGACGACATTTAATTTAAGAATTATATCCCACTTGAGTGAGACATTAGCCCAACATATTTTTTATTTAACTGGGACATAAGCCCCACACTTTTCGAAATATAAAATAATAATGTAGAATAACTTTTGTTCTATTTTATTTGCGTTTTGTTTCAGATTCTTTAAATGAAAAAGAAACTTTGAATACAACCAACCTCGCATGATAAGCGCGGGTCATTTTGAAAATTATCTCGCAAATAGGGCGGTCATCACAATACAAAGATAAGAAACGAATAAATCCCACCTGTTTTAATTGGTGGAAGGCAAAGCGGAAAAAAATTTGCTTACATGAGAATATATTTAATTTTCGGAACCCAAACGCGAAGCGGAAAAAAATTTTGCCCACGGGAGAATCAATTTTGAGGTGTGAAAATAAAAATTCGCGCGAATTTTTATTTTCACACCTCAAAATTGATTCTCCCGTGGGCAAAATTTTTTTCCGCTTCGCGTTTGGGTTCCGAAAATTAAATATATTCTCATGTAAGCAAATTTTTTTCCGCTTCGCGTTTGCTAAGTTATAACACAAACAGGACTTAGGCGTATAAATAGTGAAGTATGTTTGTAGGCTGGGGACATGCTGTCCTGCTTTGGATACACTATTGGATAGGCGTATGTGCCAATAGGGTGGGACATAAGTGCAAAATCGAATTTTGTAACTATCCCAAATCCAGTTGGGAAATAATTTTATAATTTGTGAATTCTTCGTTAGTGAGACATAACGTCCATCTTTTATTTGTGGGTCTTATGTCCAACCTGAGTTTGACAATTAATTTGGAACTTATGTCTCACTCAATTGGGACTTAAGTCCACAAATATTAAGTGGCTGTTATGTCCATGGGCCTTATGTCCCTTTGCCAAGAATATGGCATTTCAATACCAAACTGACTACAGGTGGTTACATTGCAATTTTTCCTAAGCTCCACTTAGCAGGATTTGCCTCACCGAAAAAGTGAAATAATGCCGAATCGGCGTTATTTCACTTTGTCATTGTGAAATAAGCCCGAATGTTGAAATTCGGCCTTATTTCGCTTTTGAAAGTGAAATAACGCCGAATTTTGGAATTCGGCGTTATTTCGCTCGGCGTTATTTCACGGCACCTTGATCATCTATATTTCGATTCTAATGATTTTTTGTCTTATTTAGCCCATTGATCATAAATTTTTCATCATGTCATCACTAAATTTTGGCAAATTTTTTTTTTAATTTTTACTTGGCCTTTGATGAAAATATTTTAACCAACAAAATGAAAAAGCACTTCTTCGCTTACAAGACAGTCTTTCAACTTGATCCTTAGTGCCAGAAAAACATAGTCAGGAGTATAACAAAGTGTTAAGTTCCAACTGGATTTTAATATTCTTTTTTCTAGTTGATAACACTGGTCTGCAAAATTTATCTTTTTTTCTCCTTCAAATAATTTTTTGAAATTATGAAAGATTTGACTTTTCTGAATTTTAATCTGGTTTCAGAAAAATTCTATCACGTACAATTTTTTCAAAAATGATTTTTGAAAAATATGAGTAGTTTGTAGAAAATAACCCTTTTAGATTCGGTTAACCTTGTACAAAAATAAAACTATTATTCGTATTCAGCTCAAATTTGGAGGACTTATTTCTCATAACATCATAACATGATCTATAATATGACACTAAATTTGTATGTTTTAATTAAAGTTTACACACATTTTTAGATACTAATTGACAAAAACAGAAACAAATATTGAAATCCTGTAGTTTTTAGTAAATCCCACATGAAAAAAAAAACACCTTAATTTATGGAAAACGTAAAATATCAACGCCCTTTTATATTTAAAAAGTCAAATATGTAAAAAAAAATATAATAAAATACTTTGAAACAAATTTTTACTGATTTTGTAATTTTGTGTAGAGGTACTATTTTTCTACTTAGAAATATCGTATTTGTGATGAACCATTCTATAAACTGCCTTGTAAAGCTTCAGATTTGTTTCTCCCAGGAACAAAAGTATACTTTTCTTATGGTTTATGCTGTGCTGAGTTCGAATCCGAAGTAAAAAATCCTATCTTGTCAGGATTTTGAGATATACGCACTAAAGTATCAAAAAATCAAGTTTTTTCTTTTGAAAATCTCTAAAAAACTAATATACATATCTCAAAAACGAGAGCTGACCGGAATTTTATAAACCGTGACAAATTAAGTTGAAAAAAATACCTTAGGCCAAAATATTGCTTCGAAAACAGCAAAAAATGGGTTTTTGAGATTTTCTAACGGGAATATCTAAAAAACGTGACGTGCTAGAAAAATTCTGATTTTGCATACAAAAAGTATCGTCATTAAAACGAGGATTTCCTTGCAGACCATTGTAATTAGAAATTTTTAAGCAATAAGCTACCAAATAAAGTACCTAGAGGTAATTAAATTCACGATTTTTGTACAAGACTCAGATCTAAGAAGAGAGTATATGTTAGAAAATTGAACAACAAACAAATTTAATGCAAATAAGCTCAATTTTTTCGTAGTAAAAAATGAATTTATTAAAAAAAAAAACTTTTGGTCATAAATATTATCAGATGAATTCCGAAGAGGAAAAGGTAATATTTATTACCGTTTTGAAAAAATTAAAAATGACTTCAATTTCATCGGATTTTTTTGATAAAAACTGAATTTTTGCATTGAAATAATTGATTGTCTCAAAGACTTTGGCAAATAAGAACTTTAAACTGTTGCTATTTAACTTTCAACAATAAATTGAATGAAGAAAAAATAACTTTTTATTCAAATGTTGAACTTAAAAAAAAATAAGTTAACTTTTTTTTTCAAAACTTCTATTAAAAAAAGTTCTTCGAAAATTAAATACTTTTTAATTTTTTGAAAAAAAAGTTTTAGATATTATGATTCCTTGAAATAAATCAAATTTTTTTTAATTCCAAGAAAAGAAGAAGTATTGACCTTTTTAATTGAATAATAAGTATAAAAAAATTATTTTCTCTGTTTTTATTGATTTCCATTAAATTGATTCCTTTCTATTCTACTTGAAAGTCAGATTGTTTCCCATAAAATGTTCAATCATCTCTCTTTCTTTCCAAAAAGTCGTGAATTTCTGCTTAACCTACGTGATATAAAGTTAATAAGAAAAATGTCAGCATTATAACTTAACGTGGTATTATTCTTGCCTAATGTCTCTATAAGAAAATTTTTCATGTCTAAAAACAAAGGTCGTTGTCCTATTTCATTGGTTTTTTTTTTCTTCTGAAAGAAAATTCAATCGCAACTTTCAAAGTTATTTCTGTTATCATGACTTAAATTCAATTCACGTATTTGTAAAAGTATAATAATTTGATATGTCAGACCAAAAACTACGTAAATAACATTCATGGCTTTCTATTTTATTAGAACAATTAAAATTTTTAGTTATAATGGTTTAATTAATTGCTTAACAGAATAGTTTCTTTTTTGCCATTAGTTTCCTATGGTATCTTTCTCCTTCAAATACATATCAACTGAATAATGAAGCCAAAATGATAAGAATGATTTATTAAATGCTGCTCTATTCTTGTCTTCTTAAGCCTTTGACAATTTATTTTCATATTCGTAGGAAATGTATATAATTCCAGGTATTATAAAAGAAATATCTTTTCATTTTATAACAATATAATTCAAAGAATACGACATTTAAAAATTTTCTCTTTATGTTAAAAGAGATAAAAAAAAAATCATGTGTGTAATTCACACGTGGTAGAAGTGAAACCTTAAAAAATCATTTTTCTTGCAAAAAAAAATAGAAAAAATCTACCTATTTTTATTCTATCACTTTCAAATCCATGTTTTTTATATGACAACCTAGATAAATTTTATATCATCTGAAAGCTTATTATCTTAGCTCAAAATATATATATCGATCAAGTCTATGAGACATCTACAAAAAGAGCTAGAATTTTTTGAACTCGATCAATTTCCATCAAAAAAAGCGGAAAAACACGTATTTTTATCTTCTGACACAATTAAATCCATTTTTTTCCCTAACAACCTATACAAATTTTTACACCATCTGAAAGCTTATTGTCTTAGCTATAAATATATACATATATCGATCAGGTGTATGAGACGTCTACAAAAAGAGCTAGAATTTTTTAAACTCGATGAAATGTCATCCAAAAAGCAAAAAAAAAACATTTATTTTTATGTTCTCATGCTATTAAATCAATTTTTTAGTTTGACAACCTATACAAAATTTTATACCATGTGAAAGCTTATTGTTTCACCTTGTATAATGATGCATAAATCTTATTTCAAAGATGTCTACAAGAGAAGTTAGAATTTTTTAAAGTCAACCATGTCGAATTTCCAGACTGAGATTACGGTACTTCCTGCACTGGTAGCTGGTCATCGCCAATAGATCTCTACAGGTGTTTTGAGGTATTTTTAATTTTTTTTCAATTTAAGATTGTGTAACTTGTAGAGCACGTAACGTTATGTGTGATATATCAAATAAAAGGTTATGTTATCAGCATGCGAATTAAAGTTAAACCAAATTTGTATGTGCACTAGATCAAAAGATATAACGTGTGTTGGAAAAGAACATCTTTTTACCGTTATCTCCGAATTTTGAATATGAAATTAATTGAAATTTTGTACAATTATAATTTATTTAATTACCTATCTACAGTACAAATTTCATTCATCTATCTATTAAAACAAAAAAGTTATAACAAGTTGAAGCCGTGTCGCGTTTTCGTTTCATCTTGTTTCAAATCACTACGATACTAAAGAAGTTTTCACTTCAAAAAAATAATAACTTTGTATTCATTCTTTCGAACAAAATAGAAGTTCCTTAAATAAATGTATGCACATACTACCACAAATATGAAAGATATCTTCTTTGAAAATAAATCAAATCAAATCAAATAAATGAAATAGAATGAGCATCAGGTGCGTTTGTTTTAATTTATTGAGGCTAGGCGCACACATGCGATTTTGATTGCGCGATTATTCAGTCGTAAATTAGATGACAAGAATTTCAATGACTGTAGACACAATTTTCAAATTTTTAATCGCGGGAAGCATGTGTGTTCACAGGCATTGAAATCCATGTGATCCATTTTTGCGACTGAATAATCGCGCGACTAAAATCGCATGTGTGCGCCTAGCCTAAAATGAAGGTTGTACCTAATGGCTTAAAATTTGGTGTGTGTCAATCACCGTTTCAAGCTCTTTGATCTTCCCAATTCATGGCATACTATTGGCCCACTTAATATTTTATGCAATGTTACCATTTTAAAAGTGTTCCTTCTCACTAAAAAACACCCTTTAACATAAAATATTTTGATCGGCATATTTTATAATTTTTTCTATGGTATATGAAACGTCCATACAAAATTTCATCAGCCTACCGCTTATTTTCAAAGAGTAAATGGTAATATTTTGAATCTTGCTCTTTAAGTAAAAGACTATTCATAAAGAGTCCAATAACCTTTTAAATGATTGTCGAAAAATATTGGTATTAATTTTATTCGATCGAGCGTTACAAAATAACCTATATATTATTATTATATTAATAAAAATGCTTCATTAGCTATATATCATATGCAGCAAATCGAGTGCAACACAGAAAAACTCTTGTATCTATTCATTCGGATGAAATACAAGGTGGCCAAATATCTCAAAATAACTCTTATATTGAGTACTACCAACGACGCAAATTTTAGGCTTTTATCACAAAGTGCACGATTTTGTTGCTAAGCCGGCCCACTGAAACAACAATTGTTTTAATAAAAAAATAATTTCGAAATAGTTCAAACAAACAAGGCTTGAATATATTTAACTAAGCTAACCCCATGTTTGTTTATATTGCTAGTTTGCGTTTATTGATAACAATTGTGCCCGCCGCCGTGCAACATATTTTACTTGTGTACGTCTTGCAAACAATTTTCGTCTGTTGTTTTGAAGAAAATATAGTGGAGTAACTAAAGCAAATTATTAGGCCGAACAGCTCTGATTTTGATGATCTTTTCTTTTTTTTTCAAATGTCGGTAACTAAAAATATGTACTTAAAAGTCTATAGGTTAAAAATTGCCGATGTTGCCGTATTGTTTTTTAAAATTAAAATTAAATTTTTTTTTATCAAAACCATTTTTTTGCTTAAATTTCATAAAACAAATGATACCAAAAGATTCTCTAGGGAATTAAAAATAAAATATAATATATGGGAGTAAAAGACAATCATCCATCGTTTAAGCGATAAATGCAATTTTCTCACAAACTGACTTCAAACACAAAAAATATATATTTCATAGACATTTCCTTTTATAATTTCAAATCATAATAAATGTGGCCAGACAAATTTGAAAAACAAATGCATTTTATGTTACGAAAAAGTTTTTAAAAGGACATGTTAAAATTTTTTCAATATATTTGTTTTTTTTTTTTCAAAAATCTGAGTTTAATTACCATTTTTAAAAAAACCCTTTCCTCAATTAACTTAATTTTGATTTACAAACCCTTTCCTCAATTAACTTAATTTTGATTTAAAAATGTAAACTGAAATATTGTAGGTGTTGCCGTTGTGTTTAAATATTTTTTTTGTGTTTGAAATCAATTTGTGAGAAAATTGCATTTATCGCCTAAACGATGGAAGATTGTCCTTCACTCGAATATAGTTGTTTTCCTTTAATTGCTCAGGCAATATTTTGGCATTAGTAAATTTATGAAATTTAAGCAAGATTCTTTAAAAAAAAATGTTTGTTCACAAAAATCTTTAATTAAATTTAAAAAATTAAAACGGCAACAGCGGCAATTTGTAATCTATAGACTTTAAAGTATTTGTAATTACCAACGTTTGAAAAAAAATATCATCAAAATCAGAGCTGTTCGACCGGGTTCCCTAATATTGCCATTTTTTGAGCCTTAGTTACTCCACTAATAAATGTTACTAGATAATTACAATGATTTCTTAATTTTTATTTATTTCATTTATTTCAAAAAAAGGATATAAATTTAAATCTTTTAGAGCATCTATAATTTAAGTTACAAAAATGTATTTCTTAAACCAAAGTAAGCTTACAAATTTGGTTTTGTTCTTATTAGTTTACCTACTGTTTCTAGTTTGCATTTTACGTTATTTTTCATAACGTATTTAAATCCTGTGTACCTTAATGCTTTTTGTTTTACATTTCTTATAAAATTGATTATAAAATTAGATATCTTTTATGAATGTTATAAATAGTTTAAACAAGTCTTAAGCAACTTTTATCATGAGACCCAATAGTTATTATTAAAATAAATTTTATTATAAAAATCTTATTTGTTTTATCTAAATAGATATCCAATAATGCGACTTTGAAAGGATAATTGATAACCAGGAACAGGAAACACATCAATGACAAAAATACACCGTTTATGTACAGTACCTTACCTGGGCATGAATTGCAAAAAAAGAAAACGTTTTTTAGACCTTATCCCCTTTCGTATGTTATTTTTATCAAAATGAATGAATTTTTGTACCTTTTTTGATCTAATCCATATCTAGAAAAAAAAAAAAATTAAAATACTTCGACAAAAACTTTAAAAAATTGAGCACCATGAACCAAAAAGATGTACTTTTTTTTTTTTTTGTACCCTTGGGCCTAATAATATGGCAAAGTCCCTACTGTACGTCAAATACTTATCTTTGTCAAAACAACAATTTTATTTTTATTTTGCACAAGTTCCCAATATACCTACAATTATAATTATATTTTTTTTTTTTATTTTAACAGCTGTTTAAAGAAAAGTAAACACATTTCGTGGAAGTTTTTAAAGTATAAAAGCCCAAGTTTTATTTCAAACAAGTATCAGTAATCAAAATATCAAAATGTTCAAGTTCAACACTCTATCTTTAGCCGTACTTTTGGCTGCTATTGCACTCAGTCAAGGAAAACCCATCCTTGATTTCGTACTTGGTCCTAATGGAATTCTTAAAGGTCTACTGGGTTGAATTCTTTGATGTGCGGAGATGTTGTTAAAGCTGACGTCAACATTTGTCCTGCATTTGAAACAGCATTGTGGTCTTGATAATAAAGCTTAGCTTTTTAAATTTTCATGACCATTTATGTATTTTAAAAAACTTGTTCATAAATGACAATAAAAATTTAACAAAATCAAAATTTGTTTTTTTTTCGTTTTATTTTCTCTAACTTTTATTTTTACCTAGTATAATAGTATATTAAACTAATCAAAAAAAAGTTCAAGTTTTGCATAAAAAAAAAAACTCAAAATCTCATCGAAATCAACGAGATTTTCTATGACGTTCTTAAATTTTCACAACACAAATTGTTCATAATTAGGTTTACGACGAAATTTTCTGAAAAAAATACTAGCCACAAAAAAACGGATTGCGCCAAACACACAAAGTCTTAAGAGTAAAACATTTTTTTTTTGTATACCTAAAAGAAACATGTTTTCTAGTTAAATAATTCTGCTTTATCAATTTTAATATCGATTCGAATAATTGTTCGCCCCTTTATTCCCAAAATATTTGATGAAGTTAGCATAAAAAGTCGTTCTGATTGTATTTGCTCAGGCAGCAACTATTTTCAATAAAACAAAAATCCCAAATTTCCAGTATGCTTATAAGAAGTCTATTGTTTTACTATTTTGACATTAAATGAGCAAACGATTAGCAAAAGTTTCACTCCTAGCAAAAGTTTCACTCCTAGCAAAAGTTTCACTCCCTATTATCCAAGTTTTCTTTTTTATTAAATGCAAATAAAAATAAGTAAAAATTTTGAAAAATTTAGGTGTTTTGAAAATTTTTTGAAATTTCAGAAATATCCTCAATAGTATAGTAATAGTAGGAAATGCGCTCTATGAGCGATGGGAGATGGAAAGCAGAAGGTGAAAAATAAGCCTCTTTGCAAGTCAGTATGGAAACTCAAAAAACGATGATGCTTTTCACACCACCAAGGGTAAAAATGGAACTCCGCCGCACCACCGCTGCACCACGTCCGCAGCACTTTTTAACCGCTCGCTGCACCATGTCCGCACTATTATCAGAAATTTCTATTACACTGCACCACGACTGCACCACGTCCGCACAATTTCATTTTGAATGAAAAAAAAAAAATCTATTCTCGTACTAAGTCTAAGCCTTCAAAGTTATTTTGACTTAAGTCGGTAGTTTTTTTTATTTTACAAATTTACCTATGTATCATGGTGCAGCGAATTTTTTATACAAAATGAAATGGTGCACGGTGGTGCGGCGGTCAAGATTTTTTAAAATTTTTTTTCTCTAAAAATTCAATTTCTATTTTTACTCGGACATCACCATGACTACTTCAGTATGCTGTATGACCATACGCAGTCCATGGATACCTATACCAACAGGTGCTTGATGAAATCATCACCAGACAGGAAATAAATTAGCTTAAAAAAGTCGTAAGCAGCAGCTGGCGTTAATCCTGTTCCCCTAAAATTTTCCTTTAACAAATTTAATACTGATTCCTTGGAGTAAACCAAATTTCTCAATACTCAAGAAAGGAAGAGATTTTTTCATTATAGGATCATCGAACTTTATAAATTGAATTTTAAATAAAAACATTTGATTTCTTTTGGTTTATGGATTTCAATTAAATTGATTCCTTTCTGTTCTATCTGAGAGTCGGATTGTTTCCCATAAAATGTTCAATCATATTGCTATTTTCAAATAAGTCGTCAAATTCATGGTAATATATAAATTAGATTTCTGCTAAGCCTACGTGATATAAAGTTAATGAGAAAAATGTCAGCATTATAATCTTAACGTGGTGTTATTTTTAATGTCTTTATACATATAGAAGAATTTTCATGCCTAAGAACATAGGTCAATGTGCTATTTCGTGTGTTTTTTTTTCTTTCCTTAATTAAATTGAATCGTAACTTTCAAACTTTTCTGTTATCAAGACTTAAGTTCAGTTCACGTATTTGCAAAAGTAATAATTTGATATCTTAGACATAAAACAACTAAATTCTATTCATGGCTTTCTCTTTATTAGAGCAGTAAAGATTTTTAGTAATAAAATAAATTTTTGGTGATTCTATCTTTTTTTGTTTAATTTCTTAAGGATGATTGACAAATAAAATCGACTCAAAATTAAGGGGCGAACAACTGGTTGAATCAATATTGAAGTTGATGAAGCAGAATTATGAAACTAGAAAACATGTTTCTTTTAGGTAGTTACAAAAGACTTTGTGTGTTTGGCGCAATCTGTTTTTGTGGCTAGTTTTTTTGACGTGATAACGTCTTATAAATCGATGAACCATGGCAGCCACCACAAAAAAGTGACGCCATTTTCTCCCGTTCCACTCTCGCACTTTCGCAGTGCGGCAAAAGTTTCAATTAAAAATTAAAAATAAACTATTAGAGATACAAAAATCTTCAATAACTTATTTGAAAGATAATATCCTAAAGCTTAACCCAAATGAAGGATTTTTAAAAATTCCGTCATTTAATAGGGTAAACAGGGGTAAAACGGAAAGATGAAATTTGGGCTAAAATCTAAACGCAAAGTTGTAGAATGTAGATAGTTGATTTTTTTGCTGTAGATAGATGAGACTAATTTTAGAATAACTGCATTTAAAAAAAAATGTATATAAAATTTTGAAACTAAGCTATAACGTTTTCTTTGAACGTTGTACACGTTTTGGGGCTATGACAAAATGATGATTTTGGGTTGGAAACATTTTTTTTGACAATTCTAAAGATGCCAGGCAAAAGATGAGGGAAAAAAATTAGGAGTCTCATACGGATTTTTTTCCAACACTCTGCGTTTCGAAATATGAATTTTTGAAAAACACCTTGTTTTTTAGGGGTATTTTTGGGTAGTTTTTGATTTTTAGCTTTTTTTTGAGCGTTTAAAAAATTATAGGAACATTAATTACATGTAGGTTTTGCATACATGTGCATAAAATTGGAATTGTTTAGTGAGTTTTGACTGAATAACGGAAGAAACATGTTTTTAAAAAACACGTTTTATGACCGTTTTTAACCGATTTTCATCGTTTTTTATTTTTATCTTTTTTTCTTAAATAGATATAGGAATAAAGTTTGTGGAGTAATGATAGACCATGACTACGACTATATGTGTGCGAAGTTTCAATCATTTTCTTAAAAACACAATTTTGCGATAAAGGTAAAATAAAATTATAGAATTCAAGAGGTTATAACTTTTGACCAAGAGCTGATAGAAATTTGATTAAACATTTATGAGCATAATGATATAATTACCTTTCATTTGGTATATCACACATAACGGTAGACTAACAACAAGCTACACAATGTTAAATCAAGAAACTTGTAAAAAACCTCAAAACACCAGTGTGGGAAGTACCGTAATATCAGTCTGGAAATTCTACATAGTTGACTTTAAAAATTTTTAAATTTTCTTGTAGGCATCTTTGAAATGAGATTGATAGAATAAGCGAGAGAATAAGCTTTCACATAGCATAAAACTTTTTTTAGGTTGTCAAACAAAAAAATTGATTCCATAGCGTGAGAACATAAAAATAAATGTTTTTTTTTTAATGAATTCGATCGAGTTCAAAAAATTCTAGCACTTTTTGAAGATGTCTCATAGACCTGATAGATATATATATTTTGAGCTTAGACAATAAGCTTTCAGATGGTATAAAATTTTGTATAAGTTGTTAGGGAAAAAAATGGAATTAATGACGTGAGGATATAAAAATTCATGTTTTTTTTTGCTTTTTTTGATGAAAATGATTGTTTTCAATAAATTATTTTTATACTTTTTGCGCATTGTAAGATTTTAAAAATGGTTTTATTCTTAAGAAGAAAAAATATAATTTTTTTTGTAAGCTTTTAAAATAAAAAATTAATATAATGAGAAAATAAAAAAGGTATTTTTTTTTAGCTTTTTCTTGTAAACTATATTTGTTTAAAATAAGTAAACGCTTCAATTGACTCATTTTAAACAAAAGCACACAACCTATTTTCTGACGACGTAAAATCATCGTCCGTAAACCGGCTTTACAGACAACCTCTTTTTTAATAATTGTGTATTTGTATTGTGTATTTTCTTCAAAACAGACGAAAATTGTTTGCAAGACGTACATAAGTAAAATATGTTTAAACCCAAACTCGCAATATAAACAAACATGGGATTAGCTTAGTTAAATATATTCTAGCCTTGTTTGTTTGAAATATTTCGAAGGAAATTTTTTTTTTTAAACAATTGTTATTTTGAAGCTAGAGTAAACATAATTCGTTGAAGTTTTCAAGTATAAAAGAGCAAGTTTTGTTTGATAGCCCAGTAAGAATAGACGAAAAATTTGTTAAAGAAAGGAAAAAATTTGTAACAGGCTGATTTTTGGTATACAGCATGGTGTTAAGGTGGTTTAGATACAATTTGTAAAAAGTCCTGAAGTTTCCTCTGTCCGCTAGACCCATAATACGGGGTCAAAAGTCACAACAATTTTTATTTTCAAAACGGTAGGTTTCAGACAAAAATTATGGTCAACAAAATTTTAGTCCATAACTTTGGACTGAGCTAACCAATTTTGATGATTCTTTTTGTATTGGAAAGTTGCAGTGTAGTCCCATTTCAATTTCGTTCAGTTCTGGCCTAAGAAACAATTTTTTTTTTTTTTTTAAATGGCTTAAAAACTGGTACATGTCAATAACCAATTCAAGCTCTATGAATTTCTCAATTCATGGAATTTCAGGAATGTACTAATTGCTCCCCCAAACCAGGGATTCAAAAAACCAAAATCTTGTATTTTTATTGTTAATTTTAATATTATATTTTGGTAATTTTCGTATTTCAAAATAGATTTTTCAAAATGTTCTCTTCATATGCCTTAATGTACAGTAAAAATTTTATTTAACTTTCGAGAATTGTGTTGTCCAAAAAAAATTTGGTGAAAGGGTGTTTTTTTCGAAGAGACAGTAAAATCTGCAATTGGACCCAAAAAGCCAATGATTCATTTTATTTATGGTTTTGATGGAAAATTTAACATTTATAGATCAGTTCTTACACGTTTTACGCGAATCATTGGTTTTTTGGGACCAATCGCAGATTTTACTGTCTCTTCGAAAAAAAAACACCCTTTCACCAAATTTTTTTTTCTGAAAACTCTTTATTCTTGCTTTCTTTCCCAAAATCAATGTTTTTACCAAATTTCATTAGGGTGACCCATCATTTTTGCTTTCACTCAAAAAAAAAAAAACCCCTTTTAACTCCCCTTTTCTCAAAGTTCATAAAAAGGCACAAATTTCAAATGGACTTGACCCATTTATTATTCTGAACGCCTTTATCTTCCCTCTCAGACTTAAGTTTTGGGTAATTTTTGTCAACCCAAAGTTCGGTGTGTACCAATGCGCTGTAACGTCTTGAAAATATCAGGATAAACTTTTTATCGATTCTAGGACTGATCGGCACAGCATATACATAGTACAGGTAAAATAGTACATAAAATCAAGATATAAAAAAAAATTCTTACACTCATGAAACTTGGCAAAAAGTTTGCTTTTGGGATAAGAACCAAGGACAAAAAAAGTCTATAAAAAAAGTTGGGTGGAAGGGTGTTTTTTCGCGGACAAGAGAGAGGGGTGAAGGTCAAAAATATACTGAAAAAAATTGTTAGTCGAATATCATCATATGACACATGTTTTCTAGGTATTTTTTGATGCTGAATCTAAAGACATAAAAATAAAGTCAATACGATTGCTCTAAGAAAAGTTATTGCCGATTAAAAACAAGGGGTAAGAATCTATAAAAAGTACAAAATTATCTTGAGTGAAAGGGTGTTTTTTTTTTTTCAAGAAATGATGAAATTCGAAATTAGTACCAAAAAAACTGGAAAAAAATTGTTACACTAATGAAAATTGGTAAAAATGTTTCATTTATAACAGAAACCAAGAACCCAAAAAGTCTATAAAAATATTTTAGTTTAAAGGGTGTTTTTTTTTTTGGGAAAAAGGGAAAAATCCGCGATAAGTCGCTGATAAAATCAATGGTATAAATGGTACAATTACGAAATTCAATCAATATGTTCTCTTTCTCAATGGGATTACGAATAAAAGAAATCTATAAATTTTTTTCATGTGAAAGGGTGTTTTTTTTAGGTGTAGAGAAAATATGGGTATATTTGGAAAATTGTGCAATACTAGAGTAGTACTAGTGGTATCCTATTAAAATTCAGAAATTATGTTACTTTTGAAATAAGAAACAAGAATCTAAAGTCTCTATAAAAATTTCACAGTTAAAAGGGTTTTTTTTTGAGTGAAAACAAAAATGATGGATGAAATTTGATGGAAACGTTGAATTTGGGATAGAAAGCAAGAATAAAGAGTTTTTATAAAAAAAATTAGGTAAAAGGGTGTTTTTTTCGAAGAGACTGTAAAATCTGTAATTGGTCCAAAAAGCGTTGTCATTAAAGTACCTATTTTATTTTTTATGAGTTGAAGCAAATGACCACAAACGTTAAAACACTCATTTAAAAATGTCTCAGTAACTCGAAAAAAAAATCAAATTCGATTTGATTTGATACGAATTTGATGCAAAACGATTGTCCATAAGTCCATAAAATGGAAAAAATACCCTTAAAGTGAAAGTCAGTTGAATATCCATACAAAATTGTAATCTAAATTTAAATTTTAAATGGAAATGATGTGACTACAATACTACATTATATAAAAAATTATGCAAAACATTTTAGCAAAAAACCGTGTGTCGAGTTCTTAAAAGCTTTATTTAAATTAATTTTTTTTTATTTTATTTTTGATGCAATTATGTTGACCTTAGTGTATTTCTTCCTTTTACAATTTAACACAAAAAATACTTTTATTTTATTTTAAATCAAATTTGTTTTTGTTCTCAAAGGTGTATTTTTTTTTATATACGACCATGTAATTTTCGACGACTATATGTAAATTAACATATCAACACATTCCTCGCCTGAATTATGTAAATTTCAATTATCTTTCTCAATTTTCCAAAAAAACTCGATGATGAAGGAGCATAAAAGTTTATCATCATCTTCATCATGAAAATCATTAACTTCCGTCCTCCCTGAGTCCCGATGGTATTGATATTAAAATGAGATACGAAAATCAATTTTATCGTATACATATTGGTATTTTGTTCATTAATTTTCCATCATAAACTTCCTTCTATTCACAAACACACCACACTCAGCAGCTTAATTATGTTGGCTCGACAAATATTGTAAAGATAAAAAACTTTTTCAATAACAATAATAATTTTCTATATGCTCCCGAAGGATAAACATTTTTCTTTAAACTTTCATTCGCAATTATCGATTTGATAAAAAATACTGTGTAAAGTAAACAACTTAAACTTACAATTATGCAAGGTCCTTTAAACACAATTTGCAGGACACTAGTTACAGGACATAGAAAAAAAAAAAAGAAAAGTATGTTGTTGTTGACAGAACGGACTAAGAAGATTACTATCTCATAAAATACTACAGAATGCCGCGTCTAGTTCATGCTCAGGAATAAAGAAATGTAGATGCCCTGCATAATTGGAACTCAAACCCACATTTCTTAGTTAGCAGTCAGCCATTTTATCCATCACTGCATTATTTCCACCCACTCGCATTCAAAAGGATTTGTTATTCAAACAATTTGTACCAAATAATACTGAAAAAAGGATTTGCAAACTAAAGCCAGCTTATTTTTCGTTCTATCTTATTTAAAACAAAACGCAAAAAAAACATCCTTGCTATGATAAAAGGTAACACTTAAAATAGAGAATTTGCTTTCTTTATAAAAAAAGGACATTTGTGTTGGAAGATATTAGATAGAAAGGACAACAGAGCTCCAGGAGATTAATTTTTGTTAAGAAAATAATTTTTTTTTCTTTGAAAGTTTATACTGCATCTGCTTTCCATAACTTTTTTTTTGTAGGCGTAATTGTTGAGCAAGACAAGACAAGAAAGATTTTCTGGAAAACTTAAATTCTTTAACAAAAAAATGTGACAAGGATATTTTTTTGAGCTTCTGTTTTTCCATCAATTTTCCAGCAAGTGCCTACGAGTTGTTCTGATGTTATCATTTTGAAGTGAATTATGTTTGCACATTAACTAAATTATTCTTTTCTGAAAATTAAAAATAATATCAACTGAAGAGATGACACTTCCAGAGCATTTAGCTGAGGGAGTTTTCATGTTTTATTTGCTACTTCACGTCGCAAACTCATTTTTATTAACACCAGATCTTCGGAATTAAACACATGAAATAGCACAACAATGACGATGACAACGAACATAATTGACTTGGATGAGAAATCCCATAGAATGCTTTTAACAGGAGTTTATACTAAGGGAGTTGTACTAAATTGAGTTGAGAGCACAGGGGAAAGAAGAAAGCGAAAGGAACAACAAATAATGAAGTTGGAGTGTTTTGTTAATGAGATAGGAAGAGCAAAGCATAGGCTGATACTTGTTTCGTTGCTGTATAGCATTTTGTAAATTATTTTTTTCTCAGTAATTTTAATCAAGAAAATTCTTTTAGAGAATGTGAATATTTTAAATACTATTAGTAGTTCGCGTAAATGAGAAAAATTGTTCATGCCATTACTTTGTTTAGGGAAAGAAGAAAATCGTTGGTAAAAACAAAGCTTTGGGTGACTTACTTCAATATTGATAAATAATAATCATTTAAAATATAAATGGCATTTTGCACGGAGCCATTTTATAACTGACTAAGGACTAAGGACTAGTTAACCTCTTGGAAGCATGTTGAAAACTATGAAATTCTCAAAAAAGCACGTTGGTAAGCCTCCTTCTTTCTGGAACAAAGTTTACTAGACATCTTCCGAACAAAATTCACTTTTGGTGATTTATGGAGTGCAAAAGAACTTTCATCGGTGCATTAAATCTTGTTCAAGAAAGAAGGATTATAATGTACCTGTATCAGTGGTACTGGATTAGGGTACAAAATATTTACATTGTGGAATGACAAGTCTACTTGTGACTTTCTTTCCCTTTAAATGGAATGGTCTGTGCTAAAAAAAAGCCAACAGTCAAAAAACAATTCAGAAAAAATCCATGAGAATACTGATCCCGAACAAAAAAACACAGTTTTCGATATTTTTAGTTTTCTCAAAAAGTAAAAGAGATTTTGACTTCTAGTTTTCGGTGTTTGACTCAAAATATATAAGTGAAATAAGAATTGGAAAAAAAATTAGTACTTGATTGGGTAGATTTTTTGGAATAAAAACTGTTTGAACTTTTTTTAAATTTTTTTTCAAAATTTTGTGTTTGAAATTTTTTGTTTAAAAAACTATTCATCAAAAAACATTTATACAAAAACCAGAAAGTAGTATAACTTTTTACCTTTAAAAAAAAGGTATCGTTTAGTTTTGTAAGTGTTGCCGTTTTTTTTAAATATTTTTTCTGGAATTTTTGGAATAAAAACTGTTTGAACTTTTTTTAAATTTTTTTTCAAAATTTTGTGTTTGAAATTTTTTGTTTCAAAAACTATCCATCAAAAAACATTTATATAAAAACCAGAAAGTAGTATAACTTTTTACCTTTAAAAAAATGTATCGTTTAGTTTTGTAAGTGTTGCCGTTTAATTTAAATATTTTTTTTTTTTTGATTTAAGGTCGAGTTCTTATTTTAGATTTTTTTTTCACATTCAAGTGCTTGGCAGACTGTTTTTGCCACGGTTGACTAGACTTTTTTTTTGCAGTAACATGCCTGGGGATGTCCTTAAACATATTTCATATGACTGAATACTAAGCAATTACCTGCAAACTTTAGGTCGCTGGCTCTCGGTCTATAAGGGTTCAACCTGGGATTCAAAGTCAACTACGTAAAACAAATTGTCTTTTTTTGTGTAATTTTTGGTTCTGTACAGATTCATGGCTGATTCTACTCAGTACTTGTACTCTTGTGTTTCTTTATTAGCTAAGACATAATTTGACGCAAACAAATCAGTTCTCCATTGATTTGTTTAACAGGTAACGGGAATTTTAACTTGTAACAATAAATTACCTAATTTCAATATTTATTTGTAAAATGTTTCCAATTTTTTTTATGAATCTGAGCCCTAACATGTTCAACAGTTTGATACATGCTTAAAATAATCAAAATGTATTACTTTACCTTACCAAAATTGAAAAAGAATTCTGGTCATAATACTTTTGCCACTCAAAAAATAGCACTCATATGACTTACATACTTTGACCACCATGAGATTCACCATAACATATACGTAATAAATAACAATCAACTTTATCTATGTAAAGTTTAATTGTTACAAATTATTCTTATCAGATCGAGAATTGAAAATTAGTCAAAATAATTATGCCGACGACTTTGTATGTCAAAAACAACATTTTGGATTTTTAATAAAATTTAGATTTTTGGTGTTGGTTATTAAAAAAAATTTGTATAAAACATTTTATCTTTGTCTTTTTAACAAGGTTCCGTTTTTCATTTATATGCTTCGCTACGGTGGAATTCCATTTTTATCCAGGTCGCCAGTAATTTATAATACACGACTTTTTCTTAAAGTTCATTTAGTCGGATCGACCGCACTTTTGATAATGTGAAGTGTGAACTGCAAAACGATGGTCTGTCTGGTCACTTTTGAGACAATGCTTAAGATTTTGGGTTTTCGGTAGTTTAGGTTTTCGGGATTCTGGGTTTTCGTGATTTTAAATTTTAGGTTTTCGGGTTTTCTGGATTTTTGATTTCGGGATTCTGTCCGTCTCAAATTGCGGTAACTTTATTTTTCTTCTTAAAAATAAAATTCGAATTTTACTTTTAGATACTCTCAGAAAACTCATAACTACAAAGTTTGAAAAAAATCGCTTCAGTAGTTAAGGCTTTAGTTCAGCCATACTCAACCTTTTTTGAGGGGATTTGAATAAGTTTTTTTAATGGAATTTTTTAGCCTTTTCTTTAAAAGGTTTTATATCTTTGAGGATAATAATGCCAGTATCCAAGTTTTCATCTTGTTCTGGGGAGCGTCTTATTAAATTAATTACATATATATTTAATCTCCTCCGGAATGAAACTCTAAACTTAAAAAAAACGTCTACTTATTAAATTTCAATATATGTAATAAGTTTCATTCCATTGTTCATTCTATTGTTCAAATTTGTTTCAAATTAATTTTAATTTGACTGACTTTAAACTCAATTCAATCCCTTCTTTTATAAATTTTTTGCTAACAGAATTCGTGCAGGAACAAACCTATCTTCTGTTTGATTAAAAAAAATACCCACTGATTCTGAAACATTCTCTTTGACCATTCATCCATTTCATAAAATTTTTCTCACGTATAGAAAAAAGCATTCCAACAGAAAAATTGACTTTTCATCCTCGACAAAAAAAAAATTGTAAATTAAATGAAAAGTAACTGTAAACTGTAAATAAGAATCCTTAGATCCCATCTCATTCCACTTAATACCTTTCAATTACCAAATTCCAAATTGAATTCTCAAATTTTTTCATTCACTAGCAAAATGGAACAGGAGTTCTTCCTGCTTCATGTTCTACAAATTGGATGAAAAAACAAAATTTCCCAACCAATCAACTACCCTTAACTTCAATACTGTGTAGAAACGTAGAAGGGTCGAATTTGACCTCTCCTCCAAAACGGAAATAAAACACTTAAACGCAATTACGACTTTGAAGACCGATTTCACTTGAAAGTATTAAATGAACCAAAAGACCTGGTAAACAAAAGTTGGGTGTGCTATGTGATTATATCCATTTTTGAGTCATTAAGCAGAGAAAACTTTTAAAGTTCCCCCAAACTTTGAAAGAATTCAATCCTGGAGGCATTTTTGTCTGGGAAATTATATAAAATTTATTTCCAATAGAATTCATTTGCAACAAAAGCCAGAGGGGTAACATTGATTTTAAAAGTTCTTATCTAGATTATCTTTATTTAGAATAATTTTCCTAGTGGAAGGGATAATTGGTTTTTCTTAGAATCATTTGTTTTGTAAAAAAGTGGAAATTTTTTTTGCTTATTAGAAACCAATATTTTTTAATTACTCCGAAAAAAAAAAACAAATCGAAATTGAAATATCTAATTTCGAATAAAATGTTTTTCTTTTTTTTCGTGCTCTCGAATATAATTATAATTATTAATTTTACTTATAACGTTGACATTGAAAATAAAAATAACTTTCAAACTATATTTCTTACTCAAAAAGAAAAAAAAAAAATCTTTTTTAATTGATTAGGTACAAACAATACAAAAAAGACGACGTGGTCTCTTGCATTTATAATGCTTAATTAAACTTGAAAATTAATTAAATTTTCTCTTAAGCTATAGCATAGACGACAATAGACACACACAAAAATGGATTCTTTTGCATAAAATATAATTTAATGACATTAAATAAACTGTTTAGGGATGAGAAAAATTACTGAATTATCCAAGTCAATTTATCAAACTCTCAGAGAAATATAGGTATCTTACCTGATCAAATAGAAGTCGCGATGAGTTGTGCGTAGTCTGACAGTCCTTTAGGTATTTCGAGAGATTAAAAAAAAAGTCGTACGTATAAGAAAATTAAATTATTAATTTGCTGTTCTGGATAGTCTTATATTAAAGTAATACGGTTCGTTTGAAATACAAAAAAAAAAAAAAAAATAACTTAATTATATGTGTATGAAATCATGGTTTTTTAATAAATATTGTGTCAGTGCCGGAACCCTTAACAAAAGTTATATTTCAAGGACATTAGTTTGAAACAGTAATTTGATACTGTATAAAAATTTTTTTTTTCAACATTGTGGAGTGATTTTTGCCAAAAGCTTTGAAATTAAATAGTAATTAAATAAGAATAACTATAACCAATTATATAAAAAAAATGATAATAAAAAAAGGTGTGTGTCCTCAAAAATTCTTTCATTCCCTTCCACCCTCCACTTTTATCATTATCATTTAAAAAATTATAATCATAAAAACTCAGTAGCTTGTATTATTTGGTGACTAACAAATATTTTTTAACTGATTTTATTTAAATAGTGTTACTCATACACCACAGTGACTCCCAAATCGTTTATTTGCCATTTGAATGACCTTCGTCTAGACAAATTTTAAAAATCCAATAAAAAGTCAATAGCAGTAAAAAACACAATTTCACCCTTCATATTTTGGAAAACCTTTTTGAATCTCAATTTTCATGATAAAAAAATGTTCACAGTAAATTGTCTTGGTTTGATTCTCATTAGATTCAAACTTGAAATAAAATTCATGTCCTTGAAAAAAGCCATTTTAAAAATGTAATATTTTGTTTGTGGCAGAGTTTGTTCAAATGGTAGTCAAAATGAGATTTGTTGGAACTTAAATGGAATAAGTAGAGACTTTTCTAATATACATAATATTTTTCATGTTGAATATTTTTATTGGGACATTTTTGTAAACTAAATATAATAGTCTAAAAGCCAACAGTAAATTTTCTGAGTGGATGTTTGTATATACAAAATATAAGTATATAGTTTAATAGCTAAACTCATTTTAGTCATGATTTAAAAAGTCTGATACCATTAATTCACGGTGTGAGTTAGGTTAAATATGTATAATATCTCGAGTTTAATTAATTACATCATCAAGATTGAAGAATTTATGTATAATATCTCGAGTTTAATTAATTACATCATCAAGATTGAAGAATTTAGCCTTAGGGCAAGAACAGAGCATCAATTTTTTACTTAAGTGTACACTTTATCAACAACTTAAATGAATAAACTTAATCATGTTTATTTTAATATATTTTTGTGTGTAAAAACACCGTTACTAACGGTACCTTATTGAAAACCAATTAACAGATTTAAATTAAAATGTTTATGGAAAAGAGTTTAAGTAATTATAAAATTAAAACTTTGCAAAATTTTGAAAAATACATTTTTAGATTTAAAAAAAAATTAAAATTTGATTAAAAAAAAAAAAAATCAACTTTTTGTAATCGTTTTGTTAGGATTACCCCAACTCAATCCTTTGTTTCGCTTTTGATGAAATTTTATCTGATTTTATCTTACTGATTTTCATATGATATAGGATATTGTCAGTTTAATGGGGAATTATGATTGAATGATTTTACCTTTAACAATTTTACACCGTTGTCACTTCATCAAACTGCAATAGAAATAAACAAAAATAACCATGTAGTGCAAAGTTTTATCAACTATCGCCGTCAGAAAGGGTTTCTGCAGTGCAAAAAAAAAACATGGTTCGTTTCGGGTACCATCGAAGGGTTTCAAGTCTACGCCGCAATATAAGTCCTTAAACAATTTACCACTTGATGTTCGACGTGTTCAGGTAATTTTGAGAAGCTAATAGCACTTTAAATTCAAGAAAATGCAGCGTAAACCAATGCTGTCACCCAGTGGAATTGAACATCACAAAAAATATTCGTTTTGGATCAAATTCGACAAAAAGTTCAATCTGAGGGTCAAGATGGATTTGCCTGTTATTAGCACGATCTATATACGTACCAGAATAAAAGATTTTTAGTAAACGCCTATAAGTCCAGTGTCTTTATAATTTAACTCAGCTGTTGGCTGAATTTTTCGCACTCGTGAGAAATACACATTTTGGCTGCCATCTTGGATTTTAGTTTTTATTGAATATCTCAACCTCTTTTTTTTTGCAAGGAAAATTTAAAAGTCAACAATAAACGTAGACAGTTCATGTTAAAAACATTTTTTCGATATTCTGAATAAAAAGAGTAAAAAAAATTTTGAAAAAAAAGAGAGAAAGATTGTTCATCTTAAAATTCTCTTGGTATCGCTATAAATACAAAAGTTATTAATACTTTTTTGTTAAAAAATACCCCTTTTGTATACCAAATGTAATAACTGAAAAATAAAAAATAATTATTATTTTTATTTTTTTTTTTTTAACCAAATTTTGAATTTTATAGCCTTGCGTTTCCAGAGAAAATTCATACCTTTAAGACGTGCCGTTTATTATTTTTCAGTTGCTATTTTTGGTACAAAAGCCATTATTCTTAAATTATTTTGGGTTATTTCACAATTTCAACAGTGATTTTGATAGCATAAAGGCACGTACAATTTAATATATCATTAAGTTTTAGTATGATGCCCTGATATCATATATCATTTAAACCAAGATACATATTTTAGTGGATGTTTTTTTATTTTGTTTATATGTAGGTATTATAGACAAATATAATAAAATTAATTAAAATATCAGGAAGCACACAACTTAACATTTCAACAACCGTTTCACGCACATGAAAGCTTGTTGCGGTTTTGTATGTATGTTTGTATATATAGAAAGTTATAATATCTAAAATCAAAAAATGTATCTAAACCTTTTTTTTTTGCCCGAAACTACTACCAAATGGTAAACTTAGCCTTTGTGATTTTTACATCCTTTTGTTTTTATTTAATTAAAAGCCTCAAAAAACGAAACAGAATTAACTCTTACTTTTAGGCCCAATTTATTCACTCTCCATTATTTTTAAAGGCTCCATTAAAAATTATAAAACTGTCAAATCGCATACAAATTTTAAAATTTCCCTTTTTTAATGGCGACTTTAAATTTAATGGAGTGTGAATAAATTGGACCTTAGTTAATTAAATAAAGTGCTTTAAGGCTTAAAAACCAATTTTCACAATGACCTTAAAAAAATGTTGGCCTTTTGCAAACAGATACTTATTTCCATAAAAAGATTTGTTACTGAATACTGAACAAGTCATATTAGACCAGTGCCGATGCCTTCAAAAACATTAAAAAGTACAAAAAAATCATAGTAGGATGAAACCCACTGGAAAAGGAGGGGAATATGATAAGAATGAAAGGAAAAATAAATTACGGGCGAGCCGAGTTCGGGAAGTGGGTGGGTTGAGTTTTTAGTGGTAAAAAATGGTATATCTCGATTTCCGGCAAAACTACAAATCCTATAGAAATAAATTGCACGACTGGGGTCGCACGTACTTGCTCTTAGAGTTCAAGTTGCTTAAATTTTAAAGACTTTTTATATAGAAATTTGGAAAATCTAAATATATGGGAAAGAAAAAAAAAAGGAAATTCGTTTTTTAAAAAAATAATATAAAATCTGAAATCAAATTGCCCCCCAAAACAAGTATGCAGTTTTGATTGATATACTAACATGCATTTTTAGAAAAAAAAATTTCAAAATCCTTAGAGCCGTTTTTTAAAAAACTAATTTTTTATAAATAATTTCTTGGAAAAAAAGTTTTAAAATAAAATTGGTATGTCATTTTGTAGAAATCACTGATCAACATCTAAACACAAAATTTCAAAAAAATTTAATGTCCCGTTTTCGAAAATTGGATTTTTCAAAAAAAAATTTTCAAAATTTTTTTAAAAATCCAAAAAGTATTTTTTTCAAAATTTTGCTTTTGGCTTATATTTAAATTATATAAATTCTTCATCACAAAAAGTTTCGTTGAAATAGAATAAGCACTTTCGGAGATAATCGGATTTAAAAAAAACGGTTCTATGGCAGGTACCGTTAATAATGATTTTCAAAAAAAAAAATTTCATTAGAAGATAGACCTTGTCTTAAAACTTACATTTGAATTTTTTAAACAAAATCGTTGGAGCCGTTTTTGAGCAATTTCAACTTTACTAAAATCGGTATATGACAAGTACCGTTATTTTTGGTCCAAAAAAATTAATTCCAAAAACCCCTCTGGAGAGTCGCCAAATAACGCTACACACCAAGTTTGACATTAATCGGTCCATCCGTTTAGGCTGTAGCTCCTTATACAGACAGACAGACAGACTGACAGACTGACAGACAGACAGACAGACAGACAGACGGACTTCCGGGACCCACTTTTTTGGCATTCTCTACCATCGTAATGTTATGGAAAAATGTTATCTCAACTTTTTTTTTTTGTACGAATACATAACTTGATATATAGTACCTATATCGCAAGTAAAAAGTTGTATGGCAAAGTTGTAGGTAATAAAAAGATCTACAGCTTTTGTATCAACAATTTTTTCACATAACCTCAAAATGTATGTGAAAAATTCAAAAAACCGAGTTTTTGGTTTTTTATTTTTATCTTTTTCAAAAACAAAAATTTTTCTACGAAATTTGGTGAAAACTTACCTTATTATGTCCCAAATACACTGTCACCTTATTTTGACTTAATACCAAAAAAACACCCTAATTTTCAATCGAAAATTCACGTGTCAAAATATCAGCTTTTTTCAAAAAGTCGGTGGGCATTTCGTTCGTTGAAATGTCTATTTTCTGATGGTGTAAAAAAAATTGTACATAAGTATACTATAGAACATGTTATAGTAAAATTCAAAAAATGAAAAAAGCTTGAATTGGAAAAAAAATTTTTATCATTGTTTACAATTTTGGCCTATTTATTCAAATTTACACTTATATTACTCAAAAAACGTAAGATTTCATGTAACATTGATTAATCTTACTTTTTTTGAGTAATTAAAGTGTAAATTTGAATAAATAGGCCAAAATTGTAAACAATGATAAACATTTTTTTTCCACTCAAGCTTTTTTCATTTTTTGAATTTTACTATAACATGTTCTATAGTATACTTATGTACAATTTTTTTTACACCATCAGAAAATAGACATTTTAACGAACGAAATGCCCACCGACTTTTTGAAAAAAGCTGATATTTTGACACGTGAATTTTCGATTGAAAATTAGGGTGTTTTTTTGGTATTAAGTCAAAATAAGGTGAACAAATTAATATTTTAAATCAAATTAATTACAGTGTATTTGGGACATAATAAGGTAAGTTTTCACCAAATTTCGTAGAAAAATTTTTGTTTTTGAAAAAGATAAAAATAAAAAACCAAAAACTCGGTTTTTTGAATTTTTCACATACATTTTGAGGTTATGTGAAAAAATTGTTGATACAATACCTACAACTTTGCCATACAACTTTTTTCTATAGGATTTGTAGTTTTGCCGGAAATCGAGATATACCATTTTTTACCACTAAAAACTCAACCCACCCACTTCCCGAACTCGGCTCGCCCGTAATTTATTTTTCCTTTCATTCTTATCATATTCCCCTCCTTTTCCAATGGGTTTCATCCTACTATGATTTTTTTTGGTTTCAAAAATTATCGACCCTGGTCTATATTGAAAAAATTGAAAAAAAAAAAAACTGATTTAAATAAATATTTATTAAATTCTATGTGAGAGGAAGATATTTAATATTAATTTCTCTGGTATCCTCTTGGTTCTCAGGAACGCTATGAGCCTGAATGGAAGGATGCAATAACTCCATAATAATATCATCATTTCATTGGGAATGATGTGTGAATGCAGTCATAATCCAGGCACTCTGTGGAGGACAATCGAATGCATTTTCTCCTCTGTAATGTTAAACCACCCTCATCCACTATAGGCCAGTCATTATGTCGGAAAAAACGGCTTAGAAATGCAAAATGACCGAGAAAGCTAAATTTTGGATATGTTGTAGAGGATGCTTAAAAAAGCTTAACTTGAAGTTTTCGACCAAGATTTCCTATGAGCTTTTTCCGCCATTTTGAAAAAAAGGATAAAATTGGTTTTTTGACAATAACTCGGCTATTTGACGAGATGCAAAAATTTTACAAGAAGCTTTTTTGTAGCTTTTAACGAGTTCTACAATTCATGCGTACACATTTTTTGTGTATCATGAACCGTTTTCGAGATATCGATTAAAAAAGTCAAAAATTTAGGACATGCCATTTGTTTTTTGACATAATCTATTTTTGGGTGATGAATATCGAAAAAATTATTAAAACAAAATTTGTAGACCACATTCAGACCTACAATGTCGTATTTTTATATTTTTTTTTGGACAAAAATTACGACTTCCAGCCGGCCGCAAAGTCGTTTAGTCCGCGCCCACCGCCAAGCAAAACGCCCGTTCGGTTGTGAAAAAAACAATCATTCATGTTTTTGTTTTTAATGTTTATAATTATATCAGTAACACATACATACAAATGTATGTATTTATTTAATAAATAATGAGAAGAAGATGGTAATGGTTTTTTTGTAACCCCAATTTTATTAACCAAAATTCTGTAAATACAGTATACCGTCTTTTTTTGTTGATTGTGCATTTTGTAATTTGCTTCAATCTCTATATTATTTAGTTCATCAAAATTGCTATTAGATCAGTGCCAATCATTTTTGAAAATACTAAAATTATTAGCAGCATATGGGTGGTTGGAAAATCTAGGATAAATGGTATATGAAAGCGGAAAAATAAATTGCCCACAAACTAATTGGGGGAAAGGGGGTGGGTGAATACCTTGTTCGATTTCACTAGTCAAAAAGTTTTTTTTTTATAGAAATCAAAGTATATTTTTCTAATGATTTTTTGTATGCTGAGCTCGAATCTTTAGTCAGAAAAATTCTATCACATCACGTTGAGATATTACCATGCCAATACATCACAAAAATAGTGTTTTCAAAATTCAATATCTCAAAAACTTTGCACGTTAGAGCTATTCTAATGCTAGATTGAAATTAAGAAGGTCAAAGGCCATTAGAAAAGTATAATTTGGTTTCTATGGGAAATTATTTCTCGCCAATATTACTGTCATTTACGGAAAAATCGATCTTAAAAATCGTTTTTTTTGTTTTTTTTTTCAATTTTTCTCAATATTTTCTAAATCAAAAGTATAGTTTTTCCATACAATCTTAAATAATTAAAAGTAACTGCATTCCAAGCTTTTCAAAAATCAAATACTTTTTGGATTTAAAAATAGGCTATTTTTTCAAATTGAATTCGTCAAAAATCCAAACATTAACTTTTTGCTCAAAAAAACATTTAAAATAGATAGAAAACATAACAAAGTAATTTTTAACCAAGATTTGTTAAAATCAAACCATTTTGGTAAAAGATAAAAATCAAAAATAAAAAATCGTATTTCTTGCATTTTTTCAATATTTTTGGGATTACCTATGGGCAATTCAATGTTAACTCACGTTACATTCACAAAAATTTCCAACTCATAAATAATAATTTTTTTTCAATTTTAATGTAAATTGATACAAATTACTATCCATGAATGGGGCATAACTGTTACTTACATAATTAACTAAAAAAATTGTCTTTATTTTTAACATTTGCTTGGGAAAAATAAAAGTTTGATGGTAACTCACGTTACAAAAATCGGACACGAATGTTAAGAGTCCGACAGTATGGAGTTTTTATGTGAAATTAAGAATCTTAATTTGTTTTCAATGAAGATTCCATACATACAAAATTACAAGCTTTTAATATGAGTGACAAAACCAAACATTTTTTCAATATTTCGAGGAAAAATTTTAAAATATTTAGATAACTCACGTTACATTATTTGGTAACTCATGTTACCTGCGATTTGTGGTTCCAAAAGTAGAGAATAGATGCATTTTCACTCAAGTTTTTTTTTAATCGAATAGTGTGTAACGAAGCTTGCTTAAATGTTAACTTATTTTAGCACTCACGAGGGGATATTGTCATCGTTACTATTAGACTCGTCATTTTTTCAGTTTGCTTGTTTTTCCGTCATTTTCATGTGAAATTCTTCTGTTGTTGGCAAGCTTATGCTATAAAAATGCTTGAAGATTATAAAACTCCCTGAATTTTATGTCTATTCATAAGGGAATACAACAAAGAATCTTTTCTTGCAACTTGCATAAAGAGTTGCCGTTTGTAAATAGTAATTTGCTAATAAAAAAAGTAAAAAAGACTGCATAATTTGTTCAAAATTCGTGTCCACTTTTTCATGGAATTACCTATATATAAAAAAAATGGTTTGAGTAAAAGTTATGACACTGTTATTATCCACAACTTTTGCATTTAAATTTTTTCGATAGGAGGTCTACTTTTGACACAAATCTTAAAAAACCACGATTTTTGACACCAACCCCACTTTTTCGCCCACCCACCCTTTTCCACCAATTAGTTTGTGGGCAATTTATTTTTCCGCTTTCATATACCATTTATCCTAAATTTTCCAACCACCCATATGCTGCTAATAATTTTAGTATTTTCATGATTGGCACTGATCTAATAGCAATTTTGATGAACTAAATAATATAGAGATTGAAGCAAATTACAAAATGCACAATCAACAAAAAAAGACGGTATACTGTATTTACAGAATTTTGGTTAATAAAATTGGGGTTACAAAAAAAACCATTACCATCTTCTTCTCATTATTTATTAAATAAATACATACATTTGTATGTATGTGTTACTGATATAATTATAAACATTAAAAACAAAAACATGAATGATTGTTTTTTTCACAACCGAACGGGCGTTTTGCTTGGCGGTGGGCGCGGACTAAACGACTTTGCGGCCGGCTGGAAGTCGTAATTTTTGTCCAAAAAAAAATATAAAAATACGACATTGTAGGTCTGAATGTGGTCTACAAATTTTGTTTTAATAATTTTTTCGATATTCATCACCCAAAAATAGATTATGTCAAAAAACAAATGGCATGTCCTAAATTTTTGACTTTTTTAATCGATATCTCGAAAACGGTTCATGATACACAAAAAATGTGTACGCATGAATTGTAGAACTCGTTAAAAGCTACAAAAAAGCTTCTTGTAAAATTTTTGCATCTCGTCAGATAGCCGAGTTATTGTCAAAAAACCAATTTTATCCTTTTTTCAAAATGGCGGAAAAAGCTCATAGGAAATCTTGGTCGAAAACTTCAAGTTAAGCTTTTTTAAGCATCCTCTACAACATATCCAAAATTTAGCTTTCTCGGTCATTTTGCATTTCCAAATGTATATAATGACTGGCCTACTATGGTTTATGTTCATATAATCCTTAATCCTGGTGCGACTGGATGTATGATATAGGATAACGTTTGATACGATAAATCCAATTTTAATTGGTTTATGTTTTTGTTGTTGTTGTTGTTGTTTTAAATTGCCACGTTTATTTGCTGTTGATGATTTTTTATTTGAAAAAGGATATCTATCTGCTGCGTGATCAAAATATAAAATATTAAAACTTGTCTCCCTTTTTTTTGTGTGTGAATGTGTTTGTTTGGATTTCATTTTTCCACAAATCTATCTTTGACTTTAATTTTCTTTTAATTGGATTTATATATATTTTTGGGGTTTGTAATCGGGGTTTGTAATCGGGGTTTGTTCTATTTACTCTTCAGTATTTCAAGTTTGTTTTTTTTTTTTTTTGTATCTTTTCAGGATATTCACCCTCGCAGGATATCTATGAATTGCTTTCGTGTTAAATTTAATAAACATTAAATCAATTGATTGTCTGTTTGGAATTAATTTAACAAAAAAAAAAAAACAAAAAAAACAACTTCACCGAATCAACACCCGAAGAGGGTGAGAACAACAACAATAACAAGAAGCTAATAGACAAGAGAAGAAGAATAAGTGAACGTTTTTGAAGATGTATGGAATGTTATTGGAAAGTGTTCAGCATTACGTGCAGGTAAGCACGCGACAATTTGAAAACGAAAAAAGATGATGAGTGAGTGGGTATTAGATAAAGTTCCTCTAACTTTTTTTTTGTCTTATTTGCGTGTGTTCTTCCAGAAATGGTCTTGAAAATGATTAAGGCCAAACGACATTTGAATAATGAAGAGAGCTTCCCTCTAATTAAGGTTTTGAAAATGAAGATAAATTTGTTTGTCTATTGTTTTTGTGTGTTATTGTGGTTTAAAGGGAATGCAAATTAGTTTATTTATTTATCTAATAAGAAGTTGTTTTTGATGGGGATGAGTTGGTAAGTTGTTAATATTGCCAGTAATTCAAAAAACACTTTATTATGACAAATGTGAATGACAATCAATTGTGTAAAGAAGGAGTAGGAGTTTATGAAGTGTAAGAGCTTATTTAGTTTTGCAAATATTTGATCGAAAGTGTTATGGCAGTCAATTATATAAAATGACAGTTGATTTATATCTTGGTTTAGGAGGGCGATTTTGATAGATTGCAATCGATTATAATGAAGAACATGCAACAATTTGTTAGTTTTATAATATCCTTCTTTTGACCTATTTTTTCAATTGCTTTACATAAATTTTAGTAAAGACTTTTATAATATCAAGAGGAGAATTTGGTAATTAAATATACTTCGAAAAGAAAATTATGGCAATTCAATTATTTTTGAAAAAAAAAACAGCATATTTTCTATTATCACGAGTAAGACAAAACTATGTAGTTCCATCATGCAATAAACCTTTAAACCTTTTAATTTTTTATTCTAAGTCACTTTATTCCAAGTAACTTAAGTCACTTAATAATTTTAACCCCTTGTAACCCAACATCGTAAATTTTAAAATTAATAATGTCAATCGAAAGGGCTTTAGCTATAATAAAACACGTATTTTTTAAAAATTCAATAAATTCATTATTTGCTTAGTTATTTCGAAATTTACGCAGTAAAAAAAAAGTTTAAATAATTTATTTTTGTATATAAATATAAATGTCAAGTGTTAGCGGGTTTTTAAGCCTTTAAAGTCGCTGGACTTATGTCGTTTCTGCTCAAAACGAATTTTTGTTGGTAAAACTTTTGTTTTCATCTAGCTATAGCTTTTGAACCCTGCTTATGATTTTAATGAATAAAATAGCAGTAGATAGATTTTTATTTTTAGCTCTTCATTGATGTATAATTTTAAAGCTTGAGTGTCATGATGGCTGCCAAAATAATTAAAAACTGATAAAATGTCATATATTCAAGAGTTAAACACGCTGCCACCTCGAGGAAATCTGGCTATAACTTTTGAACCCTGAGTTCAATTTTAATGAATTTATGTAATAGATATAGATAGAGTAATTTCTTACCTTTTTAAAGATGTATAACAAAAGGGTGTGCGTTTCAAGATTGCTGCCAAAATAACTTAAAACTGGTAAAAAGTCATGTATTTAGCAGTCAAAAATGTTGTCACCGGGTGAAATATTTCCATATATTTTGAACCCTTTTCTTTCAGTTTTCGTATTTGGGGGGGTCTGACATACTTAATTTTTTTCCAGAAGATGAATAACTATACATAAATGAGAAATCTCGAAAAAAAATTTTTGGGAAAAATGGACTTATGCTGTTTCTGAAATAAACGATTCAATTAGAAGGCCATATTTCGGAATAATTCATTTTGATGCAGAACGATTTGTATATTCAATAAGAATCGTTTCAAGGTCTTTTCAAATAAAAGAAAGTAATAATGTGACAAAAATGGACTCTTGAATTTGTATACAAAATTTAAATCAAAATTTAAAACGGATTCACAAAATCACAGGGCATCTTAACTCTGAGAATTATTTGCGAGGTCAATGGTGGCGCCAAAATTAAGACTCTGCAGAGTCAGGAATATTTCAAGGAAATTTAATTTTTGTAAGTGGAGAATAAAAACTATTAAAAAAAATTAAGTTCGCTGCTCAGCTCTTTTGTATTCTCTGAAGATACTAAGACTAACGCAAAACTGTGTGGAATTTAAACCGAAGTGATTTAAAGTATTTAAATTTATCATTTTTGTGGTTTTAGAGGTTAAAATCTTACATTATTTTGGAGAATTTTCAAAAATATCAAGTTATGTGGCTATACTAACTTAAAGCAGACTTGTTTGGGTCAAAATCATGGATTTGAGAAATATCAACTGATTCAAATTGTTCAAATTTCATGCTCATGATGGGTTCTAATATTAAGTTAATATGCCTTTAACATTGGTGTATGAGGAATTGATTTCCTTGTTCTAGGACAAAACAAAATGGCTTTTTGTGTTTGAAATAATTGTACCACCTACTTTAAGAGATAAATAGATGGATTTGATATAATTTTTTTTTGCGAAAAATCAAATATTTTTAGATTGACCGCGTATGTCATTTAAGTCTGAACTAGTACCTATTATTAAAAATTGACAGACCGATATATTTACACTTAAGAGAAAAAAAACGGAATCAAAAAAGATAATTTTTATTTAAAACAAAAATTGCAATGGATAAAATAATGTTTCTTCAAGTTTTATGGTCTCATTTAAAAGCTTGAATTTTTTACTTTTAATTGTTGGTAAAAACTTCAAAATGCATACGATAGTATCATAGCTATCTGTCAATAAATTGCACTTCATTTTTTTCTAAATGTTAAATTTTCTTGATATTCTCTGCTTCAATTTCAGTTTTTTTTCCTACCGTTACTATTGACGTTATCTGTCAATAAATTGCATTTAATTTTTTTAAAATGTTAAATTTTCCAGATACTCTCTGTTTCAGTTTCAGTCTTTTTTTGCTTACATGCTTCATTTATGTTGATTGGATCCTTATAAAGTGAACGGGTTTTAAAGTTCCTAGTATTGATTTAAAGCCTTTGTTTCAAGCTTTTTAATGGTGCAATTAACATTCATGTATGTCAATTACATCCTGGCCAATTAACGTTTTAAAAAAACGCAAAAGTTTGATTCCATTTTTTTGCTCCTAAGTGTAGATAAAATTAATAATGTATTTAATTTGAAAACAAAAAAAAATGTTTCGGAAAAATATTAAAACATTCCCACCGATTTTTTCATTTTATTTTCTTTTTAAGAGAAAAGAAATGCAGTTAGAAGCTTTGTTAACAAAAACAACATTTACCTTAAAATAATTGATCTTGAAGTGTTTTATAGCCACTGGAGTTTCAGTTTTTGAGTTCTCGAAGTTTGGTTACATTGGAGATTAAAATAGAAAGAAAAACTTTTGTAACTAAAACGAATACATTTATAGATTTTATATTATTTTCATCGGTTAATAGAAAAACATTTGAAGTATACTTTTTCTCTGATTTAATACAACCAACGTCTGGAACTCAAAATTTTACCACAATGATTTGGCCCATAAACTTTGGTCTGTTTTTCAAAGATAAAGCTCATATAGGTACAGTAATTTTTCAAGAATAATCTTTATAAAAAATGTAAACTAAAAATTCAATTATGAAACAAAGATTTTGTGAGAAAAATACATAAATATTTATTTATTTACTTTGATCACCTTTTTTCTTCAAAGAACTCAGTACAAATTTATCTTTTTATCGACTTCCAAAAAGGAGGAGGTATTCAATTCACCTGTAGTTTTTGTATTGGAAAGCTGGTGGATGCAGTGTGGTCCCATTTCAATTTCATTAGAAACTATGATAGAAAAAATACAAAAAACCCAGTTTTGATCCATGGAAGTCGGTTTTGTTTTTTTTGATAAAAATGATTATTGCAATTTTAAGGGACATTTTTGTAGTTATGTATCTCAAATTTTAGCGAAAAGGTGAAGGTACGTGATGAATTTTGGTTTTCACATTCATTTTTCTCCGCATTAAAGTATTAGCAAGTAATCAAAATTTAAGAAGATCCGTAATTTTAAATCAGACTTTCCAACAAAATCTGAAAACATTTGATATTTTAAATCTCTTCATTTTCTTTATAATCAGGCTGAATATGGACCGGATATATGGAAGCAAGTCTGCCAAATTGTTGATTGCAAGCACAGTTCATTCAAAACTCATCAGGTAATAAAGACTTTGCTGAAAATATAACAATAAAGTTAAAAATGATTGCAAAAATTTAAGTTGTACCCCGATCATCTAATGCCAGACCTTGCTTCAGCCCTTTCCGCTTGTACAGGAGAATCTTTTGATTCATGCATGAATTTTTATGGAAGATGTTTTGTAAGGTTCTTCAGTAATTTTGGGTAAAAAGACTCATTTAACCAACCCTTTTTATAATTATTAAGACTTAAAATCTATTTCAGTTACGACAAAATGATTCGTGCAACAGGTCGTTTCTTCTGCGATTTCTTGCAATCCATTGACAACATTCATTTACAAATGCGATTCACTTATCCCAAAATGAAAAGTCCTTCTATGCAACTGACTCACATGGACGAAAAAGGAGCTATGATTGTGTACCGAAGTTCAAGGACTGGTTTGTCAAAGTATCTAATTGGACAGATGACAGAAGTAGCAGAGGAATTCTATGGACTCAGGATAAAGGCCTACGTGACTGAAAGTCAAAATGACATAACTGGAGGCACTGCTGGACCAATAAAATTGACCGATACTCCCAAGACTGTTATTGTTAAATACAGAATCGATTTTGATAATGCTGATTATGTAAGTTCAAGGTTTTAATGTTTGATGAGCCAAAAAGAACATTGACATTTTTTATTTATTTTTAGATGGCAACAAGGGTGAATGTCATGGCGCATCCTTCTCAACTGTGCTTGCCACATGTTGATTTGAATATATTCCTGGAGCTTTTTCCTTTCACATTGGTTTTGAATCCCCAAATGGAGATTACACACGCTGGTGAAAAGGTAAAAAATATTGATTTCCTTTCTTGTTATTACAACATTCGATTTCCCAATTGACTAATCACAGGTTATTGAGATGTGGATACTTCATAATCCTGGAAAACCACCAAAAAGTTTCATTGGCTCCAAAATAACAGAACATTTTACTTGTCGTCGCCCAAAGGGTACACCCTTTGAATGGCAAGTTATTCGACAAATGAAAACGGTTTTGTTCGAATTGATGTTAATTCGAACGGGCAAAAGCAAGACTGCAGATTTGCAAGCGGCGGTTTTGAATGCTGAATCAGATATGTACGATGAATTGTCATTACAAGCATATAATTATATGAGAGGTGCTGAGGAGGATGATGATGATGAAGAGGATGCAGCTGGCGATCGAAAGGCTTCGCAGGGTACTAAAGGAATTTTACTTAAAGGACAGATGTTTTATATTACGGATATGGATTCACTTATTTATCTTTGCAGTCCACTGTGAGTAGTACAACAAATAATATTGCTTTGAGCAGTTTGTTTTTATCTTTAAGTTCTTGAAAAGAAAGCAGATGCTGGGCCTGGTTAACGAGAGTAACGTAGACACCAAATTAATCCAAAACAATTACAATTACATAATTTATCAAAAATGATAAATTATATAATTTTTATTTTTTGAATTGTGAAAAATCTATTGAAATGAAGATGAAATTATCAAAAGATGTAGGACAGTGTTTGTGACAGTGTCACGTGGTAGATTGTAAAAGCAACAAGAAATACTCTTTCTCTATTAGGAACTGAAAATATATTTCATACTCACAGCTTTCATATTTGTAGAAATTTGAAGAATACTTTTCGTTAATTTAATGCAATTTATTTTTCGAGTTAAATAGGAGTCAAAAACTACACAGTTATTACACTGGTCTTCAAAATTTATCTTTTTTTTATGAAAGATTTGACTTTCCTGAATCTAAATCTGGTTTCAGAAAAATTTTAGCACGTACCATTTTTTTCAAAATGATTTTTTTTTAAATATGAGTAGATTTTAGAAAATAACCCTTTTAGATTCGGAACTATTATTCATATTAAGCTAAAATTTGGAGGACTAATTTCTCATAACATGATCTATCATAGGACACCAAATTTGCATTTATTAAGAAAAGTTTGAATACATTTTGAGATACTAATTGACAAAAAAGCAAAAATATCGAAATCCTGCAGATTTTAGTAAATCCGAAATGAAAAAAAAAAACACCTTAATTAAGGAAAATGTAAAATATCAACGCCCATTATATTTCAAAAGTCAAATATTTAAATATAACCATAATAAAATACATTAAACAAAATTTGTATGTGCTTTTTAATTTTATATATTATTATTTTTCTATTAAGAAATATCTTATTTGTAATAAACCATTCGAAAAATTGCATTGTAAAGCTTCAGATTTGTTTTTCGTAGGAACAAAAATATACTTTTCTTATATATTTTTTAGAATCACGTCAGGATTTTGAGATATTTGCATTATTTTTTAGAAAATCTCAAAAAAACTACAGAATCTCAAAAACCAGAGTTGACCGAAATTTTTTGAGTTCGGATTCAAAATAAGCACACTAAAATTCATTAGAAAAGTATACTTTTGTTCTAGGGAGAAAGATATATGATTTTTTAGAGATCAGTTTCTTTATGGTAAGATATGCCAAACCTACTAAACTTACTTAAATTAAGATATCTTGGAGAAGAAAAGAGAATATTGAGAAGATTGAAACTGAATTTGAAAGAAAAAAATAAGTTCATAAACCCTAACAATTTTAATTGAAAAAGATTACATTATAACAAAATATTTCATCGAAAACAGCAAAAAAAAAAAAATGGGTTTTTGAGATTTTCTAACGGGAATATCTAAAAAAATGTGACGTGCTAGGTTAATTCTGACTTCGGATTCGGAATCAGCATACAAAAATCCTTTAGAAATATATATATATATATATAAATGTATTTTCGAAACTAATATAAGCTAAATCAAAAGTGCAAGGTTTGTTTGTGGGGATAGTGCGAAATTACTGTTAGGAAGTGCTTAATTTAAAAGTCAGTTTAAATGCTACCGCTCGGTTAAATTTTATAGTTTTTGGTTTTTGAAATGGTAAAATTTATGTAGAATTCAGAAAAATATTAACGCAAGCTTTAAATTTGATAATTAATAGGGCCCATAGACTCGTTTATTTGATAAAAGCATTAATTTTATCAAGTGAATTCACTGTCAACGGGCTAGATATCAGAAGTGCAACTGATGTGCTGAATTTTAATTTTCGGAAGCAATTATCTTCGGACCCAAGTCTCGAAACACGATTTAGTTTGAAGATATAAGTTCATAGCGAACATGTCAATGCATTCGGGACCAAAAATCTACTACATATTTTTTTTTGAGAATTTCGAAAAAAAATCCAAGGTTCCCTTGCCGAAAAAATTGCATTTTAAAAAATTTCCTTAGAATCTATCGAGTGAGACATCAAAAGAAAGGTCTCTTGAGCTCTATTAACAAGTAAAATCCAAAATTTCCTATGAGGTCTGGTTGTTGAGTTATTCGTAAACAAATACTTATGTTTTTTTTTTGTATATTCGAAAGCTGTTATATTCGGACTAAAGTCCCGAAACACGATTTTTTTTTTTTTTTTTGAAAATATGAGTTCTCAGCGAAAATGTATATGCATTTATCAAACGAAAATTAAATATCTATTTTTTTTTTCGAAAAAAAAACAATGTTAACCCCTTGTCGAAAAAAATGTATTTTAATCAATTTTCTTCGAATCCGTTAAGTGAGGTATCAAAAGAAAGGTCTTTTTAAAATCTATTAACAAAAGTTGCCACGAAGACTTGTTGTTGAGTTATTCGCAAATAAATTACCTTTCTACCTACCTACTTTTTCTTATATTAGGACTTACATATTAAGCAGTTATTTTAAGATCAAGCTTTTGAAACACGATTTTGTGTGAAGGTTCGAGTTCATATGAGCCCAAAATAGAAGCGCGTCGCGATGAAAGCGGCAACATTGTAGGATATACGCATGCGGTGTTGAGGATTTGAAAAGACAAATGTCCGAACTGAAAAAAATACCAAATCGATACACACTATCTTTTCATCGATTTTTAAGTAACCTACGATAGTGTAAACACTAGAAGTTTACAAAAAATTAAAATTTTTTGGACACCAAGTGCAGTTATAATTTTCGTATATATGTGAGCCCAGAAAACTCGAAAATCTTATCTAAAATAAAATATTTATAGATAGGTTTTCGAGATATGATTTTTCAAAGTTTTTTGTCGTATTTTTTTCCAGCAAACTAGTATTCTGGCTATATCTTGAGTAATAAACTACTAATCTGAACAAAAAAAATCGTTGCCTGAAAGCTGAGTCACTCCAGATTTTTAAGTGCCATGTATTAAAACATTTTAAAGATTTTTTAAAGGAAATTTAAAAAAAAAAAAATCTTTCGAATCCTCATAGTTTTAAATTTTTCATGTGTACCTAGTACAAAGATAAAAAGATAATTTTCTTCAAAATCTATGGATAAATTATAAAGATATAACCATTTTTGTAACGATCAGTATTTTCAACTTTTTCTGTTACTTTTTGAATTTTTTGTTTATAACTTGAAAAGCAAGCCGAATATGAAAATTTTTATTAAGGAATTTTTTGTAGATAATTAAATTTCCTATCGATATGTATCCTCTTCACAAAATTTTAAATTAAAATATTGTAAGAAACTTAAGAAAAACTATTCAAAAAAGAGAAAAAAACGAATTTTTTGATGTTTTAACTAAATTGTCTATTTTTATCCTTTGAGCATTAATAGATTTTGAACATGTAAAGGAGAAAAGAAGATACTTTATCTTTCAACATAACAAAAAAAAAATGGTCACACAAATTGAATTGGATAAGATATGGACTTTCAAAATCTACTGTTTTTGGTTTTTTTGAACCATTTTTCTTTAACTTTTTTCCGAAAAGATATTCTCTCATAAGCAAACTAAGCTCAAACTAGATTACTTTAAACTATGTGCAATCAAACTTATGGAAAAAAAAAAAATCTTTTAAATTAAATAAATATTTTTAAATATCATTTTCCATTTGACAGCATTGAAAACCTTGATGAACTCCATGGAGTTGGCTTATACCTTAACGATCTGAATCCGCACGGCTTGAGCAGGGAATTAGTTATGGCTGGATGGCAACATTGCTCCAAATTGGAAATTATGTTTGAAAAGGAAGAACAGCGATCTGATGAGTTGGAGAAATCCCTCGAGCTAGCTGATTCATGGAAGAGACAAGGAGATGAACTACTTTATTCAATGATTCCACGACCTGTAGCCGAACGCATGCGACGCGGTATTGATCCAATGGCCTCATGTCAAAGTTTCGAAGAAGTTTCCGTCATATTCGTGGAAGTCATGGTAAATATTTTAGTTAAGAGTTTGGATAACCCCTAACGAGACCTTAATATGACTAATCTTAAAAAAATCCATTTTTATTTTATTGGAAAAATTGTTATTACCCAAACCCAATTGCCAAATTGGTAATTTGCAATAATCTCAATTACAGAACGTCTATACAAATTCCAATAAAATCCAAGATGCAATGTCGGCCGTAAATACCCTGAATACCGTATTCTCAGCATTTGATGAGGAAATTATTTCGCCATTGGTGTACAAAGTGGAAACAGTTGGAATGGTAAGCCATATTTTATCCATTATGTCCGAAATGCGGATATACCAGATTCGAATCGGCTATTTTTTTTATTGCTCATGATTTTACTTCTGGGGACATTATTATTTTTTTGTTTCCATTATTTTTGGGATATATAGATTTATATGGCAGTGAGTGGAGCTCCAGATATAAATCCATTGCATGCCCAACATGCTGCCGATTTGGCTCTAAGAATAACAAAGAAAATTAAAGGATTGGGATTGCCGGAGGTTGCCATAAAAACTGGTAAATTTATATTTCCACGTAAAAAAAAACGAATGTTTTCCTTCCATTTTTGTGTAAATAACGGTTCTAAAATTGAAAATTTTCATTTTCGATTTAAGGAATCCATTCGGGTCCAGTTGTTGCTGGTGTTGTTGGACTTAAAGTACCGAGGTATTGTTTGTTTGGTGATGCTGTGAATACAGCCTCGCGAATGGAAAGCAGTGGAGAGCCGTACAAAATTCAAGTTTCCAATTATACGGCTAGCAAGATTCGACCACATGGTTATATTGTGGAATCTCGTGGATATGTTAAAGTTAAAGTAAGTTGTTGTTATGGGAGAAAGGGCTTTGTTTTTTTTTTTGCGAAATTATAAAAGTTTTGTTTGTTTTGTTTTAACAGGGTAAAGGAGAAATGGAAACATTTTGGTTACTTGCTGGACCAGACGAAGAAGGTGCGGAACAACAAAAATAAATACATAATGTTAGTTTTGGGAATGAGTAAATTGAATTGAGTTTAAGGGAAACAAAATTGTGATGTTAATAAGAAAATAAAGTGCATATAAAATCTGTTTGTATAGAATGATGTATTGTTTTTTGCATTATTTTAACTTCAAAAAAATATTTTAGGTCTTAAGAAACCATCTAGATCTAGAGGTTAAGTCAAAAAGAAGCTACAAAATAGATGTGAAAGCTCAAGTAAGTATTCAATTTATCAAATTGTTGCAAATGGAGGCTTCGATTCTGAAACAGATATCTATAACTTATGGAAAGTATTGGTTTCGTATACAGATGAAGATGATATTGAAGTGATTCAAGACCTAATTTTTACTTTTTCAATATATCTTTTATAAGTGATACCATCCATATAAAATGTTCGAGGTATATTGAAAATCAAAATATCTCGAAAAACTATTTCACTGTGGTGATTTAAACAAAACTGCATATTTAGGTTTTTTAGAATTCAAATAGTGGAAATATAGCGTTGCCAAATTTTTCAAAAATTGAAACGTTTTTTTTTTTTTGTCTTTATGGCAGAACGATTTTTCTCAAAAATTTACAAACATTTAAAATTAATATTTATTAAAATTTGTAAATAAGTCCCTGAAAAAAAAATTTTTTTAGTTTTTTTTTTGTTTAATTGAAAATCGTTAAGGTCGTTTATTTTTTTAAAGGTTTTTCTTTTGTATGAAAGTTTTCAAAAAAAAATTCCTATGGTATGCCATTAAGGGGGGGAATCCCTCTGGAAATTTTTATTTTTGCATTAATTTTTGTTGCCTTATAAATTAATGAAATGAAGCCTCAAAAGCTCCTAGATAGTCCCGAAACCCATGCCCTCCGAACCTGCCACAGTACGAAAACTTTAAACGCTTTTTCCTCGAAACGCGTTTTTTTCCGCGCCGTGCAACGTAATTCAAAAACTAATTAACCTATCGACTTGAAATAAATTGCAAATTACTCTCTAATTTATTGGCCATTGCATGAACCTAAAAGTTCAATAAAATTTTTACAGTAAATATTTTTTTTAACAATTTGTTTATAAAAAAACATTGTGTTTTTTCGTTTTTCTGGTATCTAATTTTTATTTTACACTTTTTTTTACTGAATTTAGGTTCATGCAATGCCCATAAATATATTTTATTGGAAAAAAAATTATTTTTTCATTATAAATAAATTTCTGGACTAGGGCATTGCACGGCGCAAACTCGAGGCGTCAACTTTACAGTTAACAGAGCTGAAGAGCAGCCATTTTATTTTTTTTTGTACTTCAAAAAAATTGTATCAATACTTCATAATGTCAATAATATCACATACTTTTCCATATTTCAATAAATGCTTTCAGTTAAAAAAAAAAAATTATTGAAAAAGTTGTCGTCCAGAGGGATTTCCCCCCTAAACAAGGAAATATTAATTGGCATAGTTTCGAGAAAATTCATTGGGCAATTTCTAAAAAATAGATTTTTCAAATAAATTTTTGAATTTTTGAACTTTGACAGCTTATAAATTCTAGGTGGTTTAACCGAGTTACATGTTTTATACATTGTTGAAAAGGTATATTTATCTTCTATCTTGAGTAAAAAAATGGGTAAACATTTGACGAAGCTAGATATTTTTCAATGGATGAAGGTCAAAAAACCGTTTTTTGCCCCTAACTCCAGATTTTGGGGGTGTTAGGGACTTTTTAAATACCGTTTCGTAATCAGTGCGACTAGCTCCGCCCGCGTATATTTTGAGTGTTACACCGTGTTAGGTATTTGCAAAATTTCATGTATTTTTTTAATCAAAATCTTAAAGGCTACAATTTTGTAACATTTTAGAAACAAAATTTTGTGTGGAAGATAAAAGAGTGTTTTTTGGCGAAAGAGATGATGATATGAAGATTAAAGAACAAGTTGCAAAAAAATGTTTGTGGAATAGAAAAATCGACAGTACTACGGAAGACGGAATTTTTAGTCTGGTATTAGATCCCGCTGAAATTTTTTTGCAGAATTTTGTGTGTATTTTTTTCAATAACTAACCAAGAACTGAAAATGAAAACAAAAATTGAGAAAGTAGTACAATATTATGAGTGTGTATGAGGGAAAATTTATGTTTTTCAATATATATATTTATCTACGTTAAAAATGTATCCAAATTCACACAGCCAAAGATAATTTTTTTATTCACCAGACATTCAAATGTCAAAAAAATGTATCCTCGGATAAATATTTAACCCCAACACACACACACGGCCTCAGAGTCACATAATTACCCGCGAATAACAACTAATTTTGCAATTGTATTATTTTAATTTAGATGTAGGTACGCTTCCGGTTTTTTTAATCATTGAGAATTCAGTTTTTTTTTTCAATTTTTGTTTTATGAGATAAATACTGTATTATCTTGTCATAAATATCGCCAAATTGTCTTCTTCGAGCTCAACGCGAATGGTACTTTTAATAACAAAGTTTTTGATGAAACAATGGCATTTCCAAATCCAGACAAAATGCTGCTGTTTTTTTTTAGTGCATTTTTTCATTTTTTGTCTATTCGTGGTAGATTTTGCATAGTATAATTATATTTGGAGTTGATTCCTTTTTATATTGAAAGATATTGACCAAATACGATACCAATGAGCATAAAAACACATTTATTTTTCAAAAAAAAATTGAGTTACGCCTTTACACTATAGAGCTACTTTTACCATAGAGCAAGTACGTGTAATCCAGGAGTGCATTTAATATCATTTGAACAGGGTTACCACCATATTTCAATTTAATTTATTTTTGAACAATATAAAAAATCAATCTAAATGTCTAAAAGTGTATTAAAACCCAAACTTTTTTAATATGTTTAAAGTCTGCAATTCGACTCAAAGTTACTCAGAATTTTCACAAAAAGAGGAATCAAAATAGGTTTTGGGAACAATTAAAGTAACCAAAAATTTGTTAAAAAAATATTTATAAATGAAATCTAGTTGGATACTCTCGAACTATGAATATTTTCAAGAATAAATGTAACGGTCTCATAAAATTTTCCAAAAAACAGTTCTACATTAACATTAAAAATTCTATTCAACTTGAACTATAAAACAGAAAATACGTTAACCCAGTTTTGACTTTAATTTATGACAGCACACAAAATAACACTCTTTGGTCTTCATTTAGGTATACTAGAAAAAAAATAGATGAATTTTTGTACTGCAATAAATCAATGGACCATAGTTGTACCTACTTATAACTTTCACAATGAATATCAATGAAATATCTTTTTTTAACACTAGCATAGGCTTTTTCAAGTTTATCATACCGAATCATGTAAAAACATACATTCTACAGGTAATAATAGCTTTGCGAACTGTCAGATACCCTAAGGCATCAAAAACACCCCAAGCTATAAGCAATCAATCATGAAGATTCTTTCGCCGAAATATGAAATTTAAAAAGAGTCTATTTACATAACATATTTCTTCGGCATCAAGTTGGTACTCCACCGGTCAATGACTGAAAAGTTTTGTTTGTTATATATTTTCTATTGAACTTTTTCATTCAACTACAAAGAATTCGCCACCTCTTTACATAATTGCCTCAGGAAATTACCACAAAATTCAAACAATCTTCTTCAAAAAAAAACTTTGAAAAGAACTTTTTCAACTTCTTTAACTTCTTTAACCCATTAGTTTTAGTTGGTTTCTGTTAAAGCAAAGACGTGTTGAAAGGTTAAACAAGTGTAGAAGAAGTTTTGTAAAAAGTTTGTCGATTGGGAATTTATTTTCCATAGTGAAAAAAAAAACTGGGAAAAATGAAAAATATAAGCTTGTTTGTAGTTTTCAGTGTTTTTCTAGCTGCAAGTGGAATTCCACAGGTAGTTTGGAAACAATCCTTTTTCCTCCAACTAGAAAACTTTTGAAATTGAGTCTGTTTTTTCTTTGATCATTTTAAGGTATTTTACGCACCATTTGGTAGAAACTTTAATTCAACTGGTCGTCAATATTATGCAGTTGAATATCTTGGTAACTCACACCAAAGTCAAGCTGGTCAGGACTATAATCTAAACCATGGAGAAGTCGATGCCCCAAATGACGATGATGATGATAGTGTTGATGAAAATATGCAAAACCTCTTTTATAATAATGGCTTCGTAGAAATTGCAAATGATGAAGTATTCGATTCATCGGTGATGCCTTATGGTGCAGAGATAGTACCAGGAAATGCCCCCACTTCTGAGGATTATGATGATGATGAAGATGATGAAGATACTTTAGTTGTTGGAGACCAACCACCTTCAAACGATACAATTTCTTCTGAAGAATCAACCACTAAGAATCCTATGACTTTAGAAAATGCAGATATTTTGAAAATTAATGAATCTACTCCTTCAAACTCAGAGGAATCTTCTTCTGAAGAATCTACTACAGAAAGTTCTATTACAGAAGTTGATAACAACACTTCAACTTCAACAGAAATTTCAGATCAAATTATTCCAGCTTTTATTCATCCAATACATAGACCAAGTAATGAGTGGCCATTGGAGGAGGAAACAGAGTTGGAAACTTCAACACCCGAGCCTAAAAAAAAACCAGTTAGAAGGCGTAAACCAATAACAAAAGTGAAACGAATCCGAATTGTTAAGAGGAGGGGCAATCTTAACAAAAGGCGCAATCCTAACAGAAGGCGTAATCCTAACAGAAGGATTATCAGAAGAAAGGGCAATTTGAATAGGAAAAAGATCGGAATGCCTTTGAGAGGAGGTCCTGTAAAAAAAAAGAATCCAGATCGATTCTTTTTTGGAAATTCAAATACAGTGAAACCAAGTTCAAGCACATCGGATTCAACCTGTGACACATGCCGTAAGTACCTGGCTTTAGTTTATAATCTATGATTCGAAAAGCTTTTTTGATTAATTCTTTGCCAAAGCACGCATCCTTGAAAAAATTATAGATTTTTTAAATGATTTTTTTTTTAATTTTTTTATTAAAATAAAATGTACTATCACTTAAAAATATGCAGTACTATTTCGTACGATATCTCCTTTGAGATATGCAAGAAAATGTGAACTGGATAGTTAATTTCCACTAACCATTAAAAGGTAAATTTGTATCCCTTCATGAGCTCTTGTTTGAAATTGAAAAATTCAACACCTTCGTTCGTTTTGTTGAGCTTATAGATCATAACGGCTTGTGAAACACCCAAAATCATATTCTCTCATGCATATTAGAATTGGTCGGAAACTAAAACCCTGCGTTTGCGAACTTGCGAATTTCTATATTTTTGGAATAATCTTTGATTTTAATTTTTTGGAAGTAGGTACTTCGGTTTTAATTAATCGTAGAAAAAATAAAAATAAAAAATGTTTACCAAAATTATGCATAAAACTTTTGTGAAACTTAAAACTCTCTACAACTTTGCAACAAAAAAATGAATATTTTATTATGAAAAAACACCGTTCTCTGCTATACAAGCTATAAACGGAAATCAAAATTAAGACTTTCCATTTTACAAGTAGAAAAAATGATAGTTCCGAAAAAGTTATTTCAATTTACTTGCAATTAAAAAGTTGTTACTAGGGCGTATGAGTGTTTTTTATTTATTTTTTTCTCGAAAGTACCTACAAAAATGAACTCTTAAAGAAACTAGTGGTGTACTAGTAGCTGAGAAGGGGGTACATTTGACACTTAATTTTTAAAGGTCTGTATTTTCGAAAACTGTTAATGTTTTCCAATGTTTTCTTTTGTATTTGATTAATTGACTATTCAAGATTATACTAACAGTAAATTTTTTTGTTTTACAACATTACAACATTTAAAAAAATAATGTTTTCTAAAAAAAGTCATTTTGTCAAAAGTGCCCCGGGACCGGCACGGGACAAAAAAAATTTAAACACCTCTACTTCTTTTTTTTTTAATAAATTAGTTTTGGACAACCTTTATATTATCTAAATATTAAGTAGAAAAAAGAATTGTTCAGGACTTCCGGTCACACATGCGTTTTGAAATTTGTCGAAATATGGCAAAATTCTAATTTTTACAAAATTTTTTTTTAATAATTTAGACTATTTGGTAAATTATTATTTTTACCAAATTTGAAGTAAAAATGAAATTGACACAATCAGTGAATGCTATGAACTTGTTAAAGATTTGAAAATCTGTTGGTCAAGAGGGATTTGACTATGTATCATTCTCCTCGTCGCACAGTGGTGCTTTATGGCGTCAAAAATCATTTACACGGCCATTTCTTGACGAAAAGTCATGAAATTTGGGACACTGAAGTATATTAGTATATGAGAAATACGAAAAATCTTCCAACTTTTATTTTTTCAAAATGGTGGTTCCAAAATGGCGGACAGAATAAGCGTTTATAGAATTTACTTTTACAAAACTGAATATAAGCTGGAAATTTAGTTAAATTGATGTCAAAAAGATGTTCGCTCTTGGATTTGTTTAGAACTGTTCATATTCAATGAAAAACAAAATTAAAAAAAATATAGTAGTAAAAAAAAACACTTTTATACCCTTTTTATGCTATTTCTTGGATTTTTTTTATTAAATTAGCACATTTTTTACATCTTTCCTATTTATTTTCATCAAAACATAGTTGCGAAATATATAACGCCAAAATAATCAACTTAATGTGAAAATAAATATGTCACAGTCACAGAAAAAAATATATTACATCATTTTTATCAGTAGAAATTGCCTTAAAAGTTACACCAAATTCTCTTTGGATTTAAGTTTTAATTCTGAACAAAAACTGCAGAAATATTAAAGTTTTCGGTTTGGCTTCATCTTAGATGTTCTCAAAATAAGCTAATTTTTAATTTACTTGCATTGGGGCAAAAAATTATTTACATACCATCGTAAATCTGACATTTTTTCTTTCAGAATGTGGATTAACAACATCGCGTCGTATTGTCGGTGGACAAATTGCTGCAGTTAATGAATTTCCTTGGTTGGCTTTGATATCCTACAACGGTTCACTTCAGTGTGGAGGAACACTAATCAATGATCGATATGTTATAACAGCTGCTCACTGTGTTCGTGGTTTTAATATGAAATTATTTAAGCTACGATTTTTGGAATATAATACTGCTAGTACAAAGGACAGTGTTTTAGTAGTAAGAAAGGTTTGTATTGGGCGCCATTTAACAGCTGAATCGTTTTTAACTTCGGTCAATATTTACTAGGTCGCTCAAATATTTACACCTAAATCTTATAATCCTAAAACTTTTGACAATGACATAGCCATATTAAGACTTTCAAGTCCTATAAAGTTCGCAACCACATCAGTCCGCCCGATTTGTCTACCACCACAAGGAATGGATTTCACTGGAAGAACTGTAGGATTTGATTTTGTTTTTTAAAATCTAGTTTAAAAAAATCAATTTTTCTTAGGGAATTATTGCTGGATGGGGTACTACAAGTGAAGGTGGCAATCCGTCTAAGATACTCCGTAAAGCAAAAGTTCCAATTATAAGCAATCGACAATGTCGTTCGGTTGGATTGTCAATAACGAAAAATATGTTTTGTGCTGGGAGACTTTTGCAAGGTGGAGTTGATGCATGTCAAGGTGATAGTGGTGGGCCACTTATGGTTGTGCAAAACAAACGATTTCTTTTAGCGGGTATTTAATATTTTTTTACTATTTCTTATTTCAATTAAGAATATTATAAAAATAATGTTGTTATTAATTTAAGGTATTGTATCGTGGGGAGATGGATGTGCTAGACCAAAAAAGCCAGGTGTTTATACTCGTACATCAAATTATTTACCATGGATCATGGAGAGAACAAAGGGATCGTGTGGATGTCAATAAATATGTTTAAAAATAAACGAAAAATTCATAAGAATTTGAAAATTTTGTATATTTTTTATTAGGATTAGATTGTAAATAAATGCTGGAATATTTTTCCGTTGAGAATAGGACCGCTACGTGGGGCCTCTGCATTGACAAAATATTGGCTAGAAGTTCCAAATTCAGTTTCAACACAAACAAAACGCTTATTTAAAAAATTAAACATATGTAGGTTCAGGAGCTTTCCGAAACCTTGTTTTCTATTTCAATATTTTAATAGACCTATCAATATATTTTTGCAACTTAAGTGCCATTCTTAAGAAACTTATAAAAAAAAAAAAAATACAAGAAAATAAAGTATCCCGTTCTTAAAATATTGATTTTTCAAAAAATATTTATTTTTTAATCCATGGTTTATCTACCTATATTTTTTGAAATTTTTTTGGAGTACAAAATTTTTTGTTCAAATAGGTAAAGCGGTTTACGAAATAATCAGAAAAAAAAAAATGGTTCTATGCCCGGGAAAAAGGGCACCTAAAAATAAGATGATGCCCACTTTAAATCCCAAAGTCTTAAAAAAAAATGATTTCAACTTAAAAAAAATGCAATCCACATAAATTTTGTTAATAAGTTTAATAGAATTTTTTAATATGAATTTTCATCTTAAAAAACCGACAAAAAATAATAATTTGACTCAGACCTCAGCTGTATTGGCATTTTATCATACTTATTTGTTATTTCCAACAGCGAGATAGGCTGAGGGTAAAGCACTTGCCTAGTGACCCAATAGTTGCAGGTTCGATCACCAGTAGCTGTAAGTTTTTTTTTTTTTTAAATTACAATGGTAGTTAAAAAAATAAAATGATTTTCCGCTTGAATTATGTGGATTTGTTGTGAAATTGCGCATTCAAGAAAATAAAAAGATTTGTCTGCTTAATTTAAGACGGAAGTCATCTTGGCAAAAAAAATTAGTTTTACATTAATTACAATTTAATGACTACTTCAAGTTGCAATTTCTTGGCCTATCACTGTGATATTACTGATTTAGGTCAAATTTCTTTTTAGTTATACCTATCAATTTGGGAACTATTTGCAACTTTTAATATTAAATTTTTGATAGGAGACTGTGTTGTTTTAAAATAAACCCCTAATTGTAACTATGTATATAAAATATATAAATTTTTTTTTTTAGTCGGAAGGGGACCAAGAAGTGATTTGCAAGCTGTTTCACGCCCAGGGTGTCCCAAAAGTCAACGTCGAAACGAAAACGGTAGATAGGGTAGGTGGTGACAGTTATCAGAAAAACGATTAAAAAAAACGTAGTAATATATTTTGTGAGTTATGGGCATTCGAAAAAAAATCAAAAAAATGGTCACCCTAAAACGATTTTAACCCAGCTGTCAGTTTTAAAGCAAATATCACTTTTTTTCCCAACTAAGTAGGTACTCAAAAATTTTGCATGGCCCTAATTCAATAAATCGTAGGTAAAAAAATGCCCTACAATGAGGCATATGCATAAAAAAAAGTAATTACTAGTAGTAAAAGGTTTATTGTAAATACTAGTACTACTAGTAGAAGCTGAAACTAATAGTACTTACTACATTCGGTATGCATAAACCTCAGTTTCTACTAGCTGGTATAAACTAGTAGTAAATACTGGATTCATCAGAGTAAATACTATTAGTTTATCTGAAAGTAAGAGTAGGTATATAATAGATACCTACATAAATGCTGTTGCTTTTTTTGTTCTGTATTTTTAACGTTCTATAATTTTCTTCTTTTGTAACGAATTTTTTGTATTACAATTTTTTGGGAAACCGACGAAGTTACGAATACCAGAGTTACGGGCGACAGAGTTACGAGCGTCAATGTTACGCGAAACCGAAGTTACGAAAAACTAGAGTTACGAATTCTAAAGTTATGTTAAGCTATGACATGTGATTTTTGGGTTGGCAACAATTGCGAGGAACGATATGGAATTATGGAAATACAAACAAGAGATTAACATTTTTCTCATTGGTCAGAACTAAATGAGAAAAGCGAAAATGGGTGTTATTTAATCTTGTAAAATTTTGATTGGATAGGTCATCCTTATTGCAATTGTCAGGTATTAATTGATGATAAATACTGAAATTCGTTGTCTTTTTAATCTCCATTATTAAATATTAATATACATCAACTATAGTTGACAATAGCAATTGGGGTGACAATCTTCTAACAAACCAAAAAAAAAAACATAAAATTCTGATAGTTGGGCAGGTACATAAATATGACACAAAAGACCTGCCCACATGGCAAATATATAGGTATATTAGAATTCTTTTTATTAGGTGGGGTTTTTCTTTGATTTAACTTATCCTGTGTCAAATAAATAAACAAGGAATGGGGTTGTTTTTTGCATAAAAAGATTAAACCACACCCATTTCCGTTAAAATCTATTAAAATAACCAATGAGAATCGATATTCTCTTATTTATGTTTCCACAATTCCATATCGTTAGTCGCAATTGTTGCCAACCCAAAAATCACATGTCATAGCTTAACATAACTTTAGAATTCGTAACTCTAGTTTTTCGTAACTTCAGTTTCGCGTTACTTTGACGGCCGTAACTCTGTCGCGCGTAACTCTGTTATTCGTAACTCCGTTACCATTTCCAATTTGTTGATAATAACAACTGGTGTTTAAGGCGGTTAAGGAGTTTTATACGCTTGGGACAAATGCCGAAAAAAGCATTTTAATTTTAGTACCCATAATTTACTTCACGGTGCTCCTCCCCTTCTTTTAGATTGAGAACCTTGAGATTTTTTTTTAATTGTAAGAGGGATATATAAATTTATCAGATTTAATTAAATATCTTACCCATAAAATATTCGCTTAGCCACTCAACGTTATCTTTCTCAAAACGGTAGAGCATTTTAAAATTATTATTCGCCGGCGTTCTTCGCTGTTTATAAATTTTTTCAGATCTTAAATTGAAAAAAGCTGCCATTTTTATATTCGAAATAAATCCTCTGCAAACCGATTGCTTTGAAAGTAAAGTCGAGACTGATGATGTCGGCATTTAACATGAGAAAATTTTTACTAGTAAATGTTCAAGTTGGTATTTAGAAACTTGAAAAATTAGCAGTAAATACTAGAAAGTAAAAGTTCGTACTAGTTTTTATGCATACCAAAACGAGTATTTACTATAAAAATTCATCCAAAACTAGTAAATACTATTCTTCTAGTAAATACTACCTTTCCAGCATTTACTATGTTTTTTATGCATATGGAAAGTAGTAAATACTATTAAAATTTACTAGTAAAAGCATATGCTACCTTTTATGCATATTGCTCAATATTGCCAGAAGTTACTTTAAAAGTTGGTGTGTTCAATTCTCTTTTCAAAATGGTATAACGTTGTGGATAATATTCCATAAATAACGCAAATATAAATGTTTTTCTAAAAAAATCCGACTTTTTTTTATTAGGTAATTTTTCCATATGTATTATTTAATTTTTGTACCCTTTCAGAACTGAATTTGTATTTTTTAAAGTGGTAAAATGCTGATTTTTTAACAAATTAAAGAAGATTAATTGATACTCTTAAATTAATGGTTGGTATATTACGTTTTAGCATATAGGTTTATGAATAGAATATAGAAATAGTGGAAAAACTTATCCTTTCGGTTTCGGTCTTTTGGCCGGATATGGCGACCGTAAAACACTGCGTACCCAAAGCATGTTCGTAATAAACTTTTTTTTTGTGTTGAATTTAATGATTGTATAAATTTCTGAAGTCTGCGTCTTGGGAAAAAAATATATATATAACTAATATAGTAGGAGATTTTCTTACGTTTTTAAATTAAAATTTGAATAAAAAAACTATTATCATGCATTGTTTGCTTTTTAAACCTTTCCAAAATACATCTGATTCAATTTTTGGGAGCCATAATCTTCCATATCATGCTCTGTTTTATAGATTCAAACTAAATGTTACTTAACCCTTTCGAACCCAAGCTATGAAAATCAATATTAAAACATGTTTTTTCGGTATTATCGGGTCAAAAACATCACAACTAAGAAATATGAATAGCAAAAAGTTATGTTCCAAGACAATAAATAGCAAAACTAATGTGTTATTCTCATGTTACATGTAAGTAACATGCACTGCCTATGACCACCAAAAAAGTCGGAGAACTGGGAAAATAACTTTTTATGAAACTATAATGTATGCTACTTTTTCTAAGCAAAAAAACAAAACACTTTCTGCATTAACATTTTTTATATCTTTTTTTTTTTCAAAATTATGACCATATATAAAATATCGCAAGTAAAAAAAAATTTTGTTTGCAAAAAAAAATGTGAATTTCAGTCCCTTTCTCGATAAAAAAAAATTAAAGGTATGATATTTGACTTACTTTTTGTAATAATCCAGTAACTAGGCATTATTATCTTTCAATTAAGCCATCGTAACCTAAAAAATTGTTTAATTTAATATTTTTTACGAATTTTTCAAAAAATGTTACATGAGAGTAACGCTGGGTCCAAAAGGGTTAAGATATGCATATCTAAACGAAGACATACCATTAATTTCTTTGGTTAAACTATGAGATTGAAGCAAGCATTTCAAAGAAACTTCACCCACTTAATAGATTTGAATTATTGATTTTAAATACGGCAAATACCACAACTTTATTTTATAGCTTCATGTGTACAAAATAAAACCAATTACAATACCTATAACAAAAATTTAAATCATTTCTTACATATCATCATTTCTTACATAATAACTATTTCAGTCCATAAAAAAATCAGTGCCCCTCCTCAAATGAAAACATTCTCCTACCCTCTAATACATTCTACTATTACTGTCATTAGTGTTCAACAAATCAACGATTATCACTCTCTGACAACCATGACCACTATCCCCATTAAAAATCACTCATCCCTCACATTAACAACTTCAATCTCCTGTCACATCAGATTTCCCCCCCAAAAAAACAAAAAATCTTTGACATAGACCTACTATAATCCACATATATCACACATCATCAACTTCACACTTCATATCTTAGAATTACCAAACAAAAAAAAAGCCAACCAACAACAACAAAAATAAAGTTGATTATCTGGTCAACCAGAACACAATAAACCCATAAAAATCCATCTCATTCTTTTGACCTAAAGAAGGTTAATCCACTATTACTACCGCACTAATGATCATTAAAGATATTTCCGTCGCTGACCCAAATAAATATTTAAGTTGTCCCAAAGAAGAAAAAAAAAATAAACAATTGCGTTCTTAATGCCATTTCAGAACTCAGAAGCAACAACAACAACAACAAAAAAAGGCAATAAACTTAAAAACGTTTTGCATTCATTATATTAGGCAGAAAACGAAACTTTGTTAGAACTGAACCCAAAGTCAGATAAAATGATAATTTTTGGCAAAAATTATTCACTTTTTTTTTCATTTAGCTTTACAACACTCGAAAGTGTATTTTAATTGACCCACCAAGCCAGTAGGGCTATAAAAATTATTTTAATTTTTTATCAGCAGAAAAAAAAAAGAATTAAAAACAAAAGAATCATTTAAATTTTTATTTGAATCAATTTTTTTGGGTAAAAGTGATTTTTACAAGTTCTTGTCCCCGATAAGATTCTTAAGAATTTAGAAATTCTTTTACTAAAAACAGAATAAGTATCAGTAACTTTGGGACCGTGTTAATCAGTAACGCCCCAAACTTTAGACATTTCAGTTGCATTCAGGAGCGTGAACGGTTTTTTGGGCAGTCAAGTTCGAAAAAGTTATTAAAAGGTCTTAAATCAGTCAAAATGAATTGTTGGATTATTTTTGGATTGAGTTTGTGTGCTTTTTATCAAAGTGTCACTGCGGTAAGAATTTCTCGGAAACCCTTTTTCGACTTTATTTGATTGAACCCGTTTCGAAATAGGGTAATGGATATAATTATGAGCAACCTATCAAAAGGACCGAAATACCGGAAGGAGTTCAAAGTGATTTTTCCATCGATGAATTCATTACTAATCAAAAAGAAAATATCTTTTCATCACTTTCTGTAAAAGCACCAGCTTTGAAAACTTGTGCTCAGTGTTGTAAGTTTAGTATTGATTGAAAATTTGAAGGATTTTTTGAAAATATTGAAATTTTCTTGAAGCTTGTGGTGTTCAAAATGGCAACCGAATTGTTGGTGGTACTCAAGTACGTCACAATAAATATCCTTGGATGGCTCAACTCCTCAAGGGTTCAAGGAATTTATTCTGTGGTGGAGCTTTGATCAATGATCGTTACATTCTAACAGCTGCTCATTGTATTCATAATAATAATTGGCAGTCAATGTCAGTTCGTTTGCAACAATTTGATCGTACTACATCGGCTTCAAGTGGAATAACACGAAAGGTATGAACATTTTTAACAAAATGGATTATAACTTTTTTTTTTTTATAAATGACATTTTTGTTTTTGTTTTTAGCTTTCAAATGCTATAGTGCATGAAAAATACAATCCAACAACTGTTGAAAATGATATTGCTCTATTGCGATTGGATTCACCAGTTCCATTAACTGAGCCTCTTAGACCAATTTGTTTGCCATCAGCTAACCAGAACTTTGATTTGAAACAGGTGAGTGATTTAAATTGATAACTACTCGTAAAGTCTTTCAATTATGAAGGCATAAGGAGAAAATTAGAGGTCCATTTGCGTATAGGCAAAAGATTTTTGAACTTGGATTTTGTTGTGAAAGAATGTCTTCATTAAAAAAAAAACTTGACTCTTAAGAGAGACTTCAATTCAAGACTTAATTCAAAGAGACTAATTCAAGTTCGCAATGAAATAAATCCCCATACCGGTATCAAATAATCAAAAAAAAATCTTAAAAGTTTGTTGACTGGAAATCCAGCATATTTTCAGGAGTGTAAGATATGAGCTCAAAAGGTTAAAGTTTATCAAATTGCCAATATATTTCATTACGATTTCCATATTTTGTGCATTTTATGGGAATTAAATTTGAGGCATTAATTTGACAGTGAAATAATTTACCCGGTTGCGAAGATATTTTATTTTAAGAAGAATTTGAAATTTTTTTTAAGGACCAAAAATTCAAAATAACGAAAATAAAAAAATTTGAAAGGTTAAAATTTATGAGTGTAATGAAGAAAATGAGAAAGTACATATACATATGTATCTTATTAAGAAAAAAAAAAAAAAAAACAATTAGGTACTAACGGTCCCTGTCATAGAATCGTCTTTTAGATTTCAGAATTTCTCGAAAACGATTTAAAGTTTTAATACAGAAGCTTTCAAGTAACTCCAATATTAATTCTCTTAGGCCGAATTTATTCACTCTGGAGATTGAATAACTGGATTTTTAAAAAAAGCTTCAAACATTTTTTTTACTAAATTTTTCGAAAACGGGTAGATACCTAATGAACCTTCGTTTTTTTTTAAACTTCGTTTTTAAGTGTTGATTCACAGGACGGCAACGAAAATTGAGCTTGAACCAAAATCTACTTTCCTAAATGATTTTTGTGTGCTGACTTCGAATCCGAAGTCAAAATTTCAATGGCACGTCACATTTTTGAAATACTTGAGTATAAACAGGTCAAAACGCGTTTTTTTTTGTAGTACATTTAATGTCGAATTACATCACCGTAAATTTTTGTTTGCAAAACTACTTATCAAATCTCAAAACACCATATTAAAATGTCTTAAAAGTATTTACTTTTTTCAAAATATTTTTTTTTCTCAAAGACATTTAAAAAAGAAAATTGTGATACATATCACAAAATCTTGATTGTTTTTTTCAAAGTAGGTAATAAATGGTTTTTTGAACCAAATTTCAGTCTTATTGAATTAAAAATTAGATTTTGAGACTTTATAGCGAAAATAGCTAAAAAACTATATGTGATAGAATAAATCTGTAAACAGTTTTGAATTCCGCACACTAAAGTCAATTAAAATCACCTTAAAAAGTTCTTGCTCCCGACTTTTTTTGTTTTTTTTTCCGACCAGTGTTATTACTCTTTTAAAAATGGCATTCCAACTTTTTTTTTTAAATGTCATAAAATTATTTTTTTTAAAATGATTATAGGTAACGATTTACAAAAAAAATGAACAAACAATCCCAGGAAAACCGTTAGATAAGCAGAAAGTAGGGGCAAAACAGTTTTAAAGAAATATTAATTCTTCTTTGATCAACTTTGTTTTAGCGATTTATTCGAAAATTGTATATTCATGCATTTTTTCTATTTTTCAGGGTATTGTTGCCGGTTGGGGACTAACCAGAGAAAATGGACGAGTATCTACAATTTTGCAAGAAGTTACTGTGCCAATTATTACTAATGCCCAATGTAGGGCTACACAATACAAATCAAAGATTCTAGAAACTATGTTGTGTGCTGGTGTTGTGTCTACTGGTGGAAAGGATGCTTGCCAGGTAAATTGCTTTTATGTTATTTTAAATTGATTGAATGTTAAATTTTATTTTGTTTGAAACAATAGGGAGATAGTGGTGGTCCATTGGGAGTCATGGATAAGACCATGAAAATTGCCGGTAAGATAATTTATTTATTATTTTTTTTTTTAACATTTCTTTAATGTATATATTTTTGTACTCGTAGGTGTTGTTTCATTCGGTTATGGCTGTGCTAAACCAAATGCTCCTGGAGTCTACACTCGTGTTTCCAAATATTTGGATTGGATCAGCAAGAATACTGCTGATGCATGCTATTGTAATAAATAAACGAAATATGTATTTAATTTTAATAAAAAAAAACTAATTTATATATTTATAAAAAAAAACAAAATTTTGTATTATTTTTTATATAAGCCAATGAAAACAATGCATTGGTTATTATCGGGTTGGGGTCAAAATTCTGCCGGGGTCAAAATTCTTTTGTCAAAATTCTGCTTTCAAAATTCTGCTTTACAAAATGCTGCTTTCAAAATTCTGCTTTTCAAAATTCTGTTTTTCAAAATTCTGCAAAATTTCTGCAATTTTCCTAAATCCTGGCAAATTCTCCCCCTTCTACCCTACTTAATTTGCATAATTCTCATTTAAACACGATTATAATTTATTTTTTTTTTTTTTGATTTTCTAACTTATGGTAGAAACCATTTTGAAGCTGCCAATAGTCTTCAGTATTGATCTTGTTAGAATAGCATCGATTTTCAATTTCGTTTTTTTGAACTTCAGTCTTACATCTTACTCTAAAAAAGAATACCATTTAAACTAAGTTTTCTTCCAGTTGTTTTGACCGTTTTATACTTCAACAGATAAATAAATTAAATTTATATTGTAGATAGATAATAATAGACAGGACTATATTTGTGCATAATTTCAATCAATTTCGTAAACACAATTTTGAGATAACGGTAAAATAAAGTTTTATTTTTTAACAGATTATATCTTTTGATCAAGAGCAAATACAAACTTGATTTAACGTTATTGAGCATCCTGATGATATTACCTTTCATTTGATATATCACACATAACTATACATGTACTACAAGCTACACAATGTTAAATTAAAAACTTGCGAAACACCTTAAAACACCTGTGGAGATCTGTTGATCATGAACAGCCACCAGTGTGGGAAGTACCGTAATCTCAGTTTGGAATTTCGACATGGTTGGCTTTAAAGAATTCTTACTTTTTTTCTAGGCATCGCAGAAATAAGATTGAAACGTCATATGAAAGATGAAATTATAAGCTTTTACATGATATAAAATTTTGTATAGGTTGTCTAAAAAAAAAATGATTCAATAGCGTGAGAACATAAAATTATATGTTTTTTTTTTTGCTTTTTTGATGAAAATTGATCGAGTTAAAAAAATTCTAGCTCTTTTTGTAGATGCCTAATAGACATGATCGATATATATTTTAAGCTGAAGCAATAAGCTTTCAGGTGGTATAAAATTTATTATTATATTATAAAGTTGTTATATAAAAAAAAAATGAATTTTTGGGTGATGGAAATGATTTTTTCACTTTTTTCATAAGAAATGATGTTTTTATAAATTATTTTAATACTTTTTGCGCATTGTAAAAACTTAAAAATGGTTTTATTATATAGAAGAAATATTTGGCTTTTTAATGGTATATTTTTTTTGTGAGCTTTTAAAATAAAAAAATTAATATAATGAGAAAAGAAAAAAGTTAATTTTTTTAGCTTTTTCTTGTAAATTATGATTGTTTGAAATAAATAAACGCTTCAATTTACTCATTTTAAAAGCACACAACCTGTGTTCTTACGACGTTATCACGTAAAATCATCGTCCGTAAACCGGCTTTACAGACAACCTCTTTTTTTTTGGTTTAAATAACAAGTATACACCAGAGTGAACCGCAAAATCAATTATTTACAAACCATTATTTAAATTTGAATCATCTTGATATTAAAAGAAAACGAAATAAATAACAATAAGCTTACCACACACATAGTTTTATCAACAATTCTATCTAGCATAAAACCTCTCTCACACTTAAATTCTTTTGAATCTAACTTCTTGAAAAAATACCAAGGGTTATATTGCAGTTATACACGTTAAAAACCTAGACTTGAACATATTTCGCCACAAAGATTATAATTGGAACTTCAACTTGCATCTTATGTAATTTATTAAATAAATTAAAATTCTTTTCTTAAATAAAAATAAATAACTTAAAATTAGTTTAGTTGAATAAATAAATTTCAAACTTAAAGATTCTAAAACTTTTTAACTTCTCCACTACATGTGCAAGCGTCTTCAGTTTTACTCTTCACCCATGATCCGAAACGATTAACACGAGCATAAACTCCTGGATAGTTTGGTTTGGCACATCCTTCACCCCAAGAAACCACTCCTGCAAAAAAAGTTTGTTTTAATTTAAATAAAATACCATAGCGTTTATAAGAATATGGTATAAACTAACCGGCAAGTTGATGCTGTTCACCTTCAACAACATGCAAAGGTCCGCCACTATCGCCCTATTAGAATAAAAAAAAATTAGCAATTTGTTATACAATATCCAATGTATTGGTATTTACTTGACATGAATCCTTTTTGCCTTCTGGAAATCCAGCACAAAGCATATTTTCGGTAATCCTTGATGATCCATATTTACTCTTTGTGCAGTCCTCGTGTGACAAAATCGGGACATGAACTTCTTGTAATGTGTCCGATATGGATCCACCTTCAGCTGTAGCTCCCCATCCTGTCACTATAGCCTTTAATAAAATAACCGTTTTCAACAATTTGTCATTTTGTTAATGTCAAAATGTCTTACAGTTTCCCCAGCAAAATCTTTTGCAGCTGGTGGCATACAAACTGGCCGCAACCTATCCTTAATTTCAATTGGTTCACTTAGTTTCAAAAGGGCAATATCACTGTCAAAAGTCCTTGAATTATACTTTGGATGAACAAAAGCTTCTGCCACCTGCATATAATTGAAAAAATCAACAAATTTTTCAAAATCACTCTTTTACTCATCAACCTTTCTGTCAATCTTATTCGGATGATTCATACTCCGACTGTGGTCCAACAATCGAACAGTAATTTGATCTGCCTTAAATCCATGGATACAATGCGAAGCTGTCATCACATAACGATCATTTATCAAAGTTGCCGCACAATAAAATCTTGTCTTATACATTAGCAATGCCATCCAAGGATATTGGTTAACTTCCGTTTCCTGACCGCCAACGATTCGTTTCTTTTTATTTGCCAAGCCACAAACTGCAATTTCCAGGATAAATTTTATATGCAACTAACTTTTACTTTGACAAAGATGTGTACAATGTCAATGTCAAGAAGTATATGTATATTATTACTCACCACAATCTGCACAATTTTTCTCTGGAGTTGATGTTGACATACTTGTACTAGTTGCCTCTGTTGTGGTTGTTGTGGTCGTAGTGGTTGTTGTACCACCAAATGGTGGCCGTTGGGCTATAAGTGAAAGTACCCATTCTATGAATTGTCTTTGTGAGGCACGTATCGGGGGGTCTTTTGGTTTTGATTCAGCATCATCATGAGTTGTGGTAGTAATCTTGAAATTATTAAGGAGAGAGGAAAAATTATTTAAAACTTTTATCGATGGTATTTAATGAAAAGTGCTCCAAGAAATATGCAAGCAATTTTATTTGAAACTAAACTAACTTTAACAAAGCCTATAGGGGTTTATTGAAGCTAGGTTAAAGTTTTCAGAAAGTACGAAAGTATACTCATGCAAATTGTTTAGTTTTTTGAGTTTCTACTGACGTGACGTGTATAATTCTAAAAAAGGAAGTTGCCTTGAATTTGTGTTTTTGATATCAAAAAGAGAATCGCATTCAATAAAAAAACAAAAAAATTAAATATTTTTTACTTTTACAACCATTTCGGTATAGTTTTTCGAGAAAGTTAAGTATGCATAGACAAAACAATGCAAAAGAATGATTACAAATTGCTAAAAGCTCAAAAGATTTTGGGTTGTATATTTTTTCCGAATTGGCAGGCCAGAGGCAAGAAACAAATGAAAGTATTTTTTTTTATGTTTGAAATTTATCAGTTCAAGTTCCGAACTTACATTTTTGCTTCTGAATTTCAAAGCAATTGGTAACTACATATATCGTTCATAAGCCACCTACGCTACGGTGTGAAATCAATGATGATACAAATCTTTTTGGGATATGCTGTGGAGTGAAAAACTTCTCTATAAAACTACTAATGTATTTGCCTAGGGCAAAAGTCCTAAAAAGGGAGCGGGTCATAATTCTGCTTGTCAAAATTCTGTACGACAAAATTCTGTGGGGTCAAAATACTGTAATGCCATAATTCTGTACTTCATTATACTGTAAATACAAAATTCTGTACGTCAAAATACTGTATGAACAAAATACTGACATGCAAAATTCTGTTTTGTAAAATTCTGTACGGCAAAATACTGTATATCAAAATTCTGTAAAGTGCGCGCGCACTTTTTTACATTATCAAAACGATATTTTTTTACAGCATTTTTACAGAATTTTGATTTACAAAATTTTGATGTCCACAATTTTGAAATACAGTATTTTGACCAACCAGAATTTTGCTATACAGAATTTTGACTTTCAGAATTTTGTTCCTACAGCATTTTGCACATACAGAATTTTGACATACAGTATTTTGGCATACAGTATTTTGAATACAGAATTTTGCAACACACAGAATTTCGACCCCAACCCTCCTAAAAAGCTTCTTATACGCAAAGCTTACAACGTAGCTTCGGTAAGGCTTTATAAGAGCTAAATTTCTATTCAAAGGCATAGGACTCTGCCAATAGTATTTTTATTTAACATATTGCGTTATTGAACCTTATAATTTTTTGTGTAAAATTGTAGGTATAGATAAAATAACAAAAAAAAAACCGGTGCTGAAAATTAAGGAATTCGGGCACAAAAAAATAAAAAAAAACACATACATGTGGGCTTCACTGGTTGAAAATTTTAAAAAAGCGGAATAGCTTTCTTTTTCAATTTCAGTTAAGATTATGTTGAAAGCATTAAATTCAAGTTTTCCTAAAGATTGACACAATTATTTCCTTTTTGTTTTAAAGAGCGAATAAAAGTTTAAACAGATCCGATTTATTTTATTAGGCCCCTGAATGAAAATTTTAAAAATTCATTTATATTTTCTGGGGCCTCCATCAATTATATAATGGCTATAGCTAACAATGCAGTTAGCGAAAAGCCCCATAATTTGTATCTCTTATGGGTTCTTGGTGATTCATGTCATAAATTATGCAGTTCAGTTTGCAGTTATTTTTTATCAGGTATCTTTTCAACAATATGGGCAGGGGCCCTAGGGCATCGTCCCCGGCTACCCAAAAGGTATGTACGCAACTGCATAAGTCATTGGAACACTTAATTTATTTTTTGCAATTTTTTTTGGGTCTTATATCCTTTATTTAACTTTATTTTTTGAGAATTTGACAACAAGATTTTAAGAATTCTAGTTTTAAAATGTTTGATAAAATAAAAGCGAAAAAATCGCGCGAGTGAGCGGGCCTACGCATTTAGGTACCCGACAAACAATTTTGGTTCTATAAAGCTTTACAGATGCAATTGTTGCTTCTGTAAAGCATTATAGAAGCAAAATTGTTAGTAAGGTAATGTAATGTTGGTTTTGATTAAAACCTCTAATCAAAAAAATGCATTTCATAAAATTATCTCTAAATTAATCAAGTGATTATCTTTACTCTTTATTCATAAATGAAACCTAAAAGTTTCTTTGAGATCTGAATTATATTTCAGTGGCTTAGGTTTTCGCACTATATCGCTATCATAGTCATGACATGTCTGATTGTTATTTCGAGTTCGATTTTTATCTGAATCCTAAACTTGCAGAATACTTCATTCGTAAATCGTAAGTAAAAAGCTACAAATCTGTTGCAATATTTTTGTTAGCTTTAAAATGAACATGAGGGTTTTTTGTTCATGGAATATTCCACTGCTATTTATGACGACCCATTTATTTATTTTAAAAGTCTTTAATTAATTTTAATATTGACCATGCTCTTGACCCATTTTCCAAGAGAAAATTCATTGATTTAATTTTAATCACTTAAATGAACCCTTGTATAGTGACTATATAAGATAATAAAAAGAAGGAAAATTAATATTTTTCAAGAAAGGTCACACAAAAAGGATATGAAATAATGAAATATCGTGTAACAAATATTACGAGCACAAAGAAATTAATTTAAATTTTTCCTTTGGCTTCCTTATCAGTTTCTTGATACATTGAATATAGTCGAAGATAACTTCGATACTAATGGAGGTCCTTAAAATAACAGCGCAAAGTATTGGTTTTTTTTTTTCAAATACGTGAAGAAGACTGGATTAGGATTTTTCGTACGTCTGTAGGCTTTTTTTTAATAAGCATACAACCCTATAATTTACAATAAGCAATAAATTTGTGTGTGAGTCTATTGAGTTGTCTTGGTCCTTTGGTGAGTGTTTACATATTTTTTAAATTGCAATATATTAAGTTATGCATTCATAAGAAAATTTGTGATGATAATGAAATTTTTTTTATACAAAAGCATTTATATGGTTTAAGTATAAATAAAAAGGTTAAAACACTTTTTGGTTACTAATGAATTTGTTTTGACGAGATAATGCAAATTTGCTTCAACCTTTAAATGCTGCGTGAATCCTATTTTGTGCTTGAGTTAGCTTACAAGTAGTTTTTATTTTGCTCGACTAAAACAGTAATTTTTTTTTCCATTGAATTTTTGAAATTCAAACAATTTTTTTACATAATAGTAATTTTAATTTTGTAATAACTGAAAATTGTTTCTTCCCATTTCCAATTTGTTTCTCTATATAAGAAAATTTTAATTAACAATCAACACCATGAAAACTCAACTTAAAAGAAAAACGAATCAATTTAAGGCAATATTAATAAGTGTTTTTGAAGAATAATTCATTTTTGTAAATAGATATTCAACAATTTTGGCTTTATTAATAATTTAATTCATTCATAACTATAAAAGTCACAATGTTAGTTCATATCCCGCACAGCTTTCTTAATTTTGAACTATACAGATTTACTAAACGAAAGAGCTGATATTCAAACTTTATAATTTTGACATTATAATCAAGCACTGATCTACTTTAAAAACAATATTTTTATTATTGTTTTTTTATGATTATACAGAAATTCGCAAATTTAAATGTGTTCCGCTTTCCTTATTTTCTACCGAAAAAAAAAAAAAAAAAATTCACTTAATAAATTCAAAATGGGAACATTTACCTCTGCGGTTATCGCGGTATGAAATAAAATGATAGTAAAAACTGTCAAAAGACTGACTTTTAACAAACTATGCATATTTAAACAATTTTAGAATCAATATATTAACTTAATTTAATTGTTCTTTTCACACTAAAACCGAAGACAAAAAAAAAATAACTATTTCGACCGAAAATATCCAAGAATGACTCGAGAGTATGAGCCTTTCCTTACTAACTGATCTGTCGCTTTCAATGGATGTCTCTCAAACCATCGATTGGCTTAAAGAAATTAATCTTTGGGAAAGTTAAGTGAGCGCACATTTTTCCTATGTACATTATTTTTATGTAAATTAAATAAGTTGCTTCTTTTTCTCATTGCGAAGAGACACACATAATTGCACCTGTGATATAAAAAAAAAAATTGTTCTTCAGCAACAACTTTCACGCACGATCGCCGCCCGTCGTTGTTGGTTAGTTTGAATGCAAAATCAATTTAAAATTGTTCGGATGAGTAGAATATAAAAAACCAGAGGTGGTTTGCCTACAAATGAGGAAAAGTCGTCATGTTTACACTCTAAATCAAATGGTTGTCTCCATGTTTATGAATTTCAAATAATTTGAATTTTATTTTTATTATTCAATTTTTTATTTCAATTTTTCAAAATTTGACATTTTTTCAAAAAAACAAAAATAACTTTTGAATAAAAAAGTGCAAAAAATGTAAAAGGAAATGTTCTAAAATTTGATAACAAAGGCTTTTATGGACCAAAAACTTTTATCTTTAGATTATTGTATAGTTATTTTGATTTTTACGTTTTTACTATTGTTTATTCAAAAGTTTTCCGTATTTATAAATTTTATATAAATTTTTTTTAAATGTGTAATTAAGTTAGTGATAAACTAATATTAAGAATATGGTCTATACAAATGACATTGAGTGTATGAAATAACCTAGATAAATAAACTATATACAGCGATAATTCCACGAATGCTTCTGTCGATCAATCGATGACGATGGGAAAGGAAGATAATTTTCAAGTTAAGTCTATATTACATGTTAAAAATCAAAGATTAACCAAAGAAAAATAAATTAATTTTGCTTTAATTGAATGGATGGAAGACATGAAAATAATTAGGTGACATTAACACACTCTGGAGCCAAGAAAAAACATTTCCGGCGCTATTTTAATTACTGATTTTACTGAAAATTAGTGCATGGTGATAATGCAAGTCATGATCTTGAGTGCATATGAAGAATTTGAAAGTAAATTGAAATATTAATGCGAAGCACGTCCTAGCCGTCTGATGCCAGAGTCTTGGAAAACCACATTTCGAAAGGGAAAAAAAAATACCCATTGTAAAAGAAAAACCTTCCAAGGGTATGGCAGAAGTGTTAATCACTTGGAAGTTGAATTTTTTAAGTTATTTATTTCAGTTCAAAATTTTTTACTTAAGTATTCAGTTATGTTGATTACCTATACCAATCAAAAGTAAAAATTTAAAAAATTAAATTCTCTCAAAATGCATATTTTCTATCACTGTAGTGCGTTTTTTTTGCTTAAACGCTGATTTACGTAATTGCATTTGATGCTCTAAGTTTTTAGTTCTGTCAAAAGTAGTTTTGGTGATCGTCTGTTATTAGCGAAGATTTATCAAACCTATAATTTTTGCAGAGTGAAGAGCTTAAAGAGTCTTTAGTAGGAGGAATGGCTTAAGTTGCAGCTTAATTGAACAAAAATCACTACATTTAATAAAATATGATTTTTTTTGGAAAGAATACCTACTTATCTTTTTAACCGACTTCCAAAAAGGAGGATGCACTCAATTAGTCTGTATCTTTTTGTTACCTCTTAACTTTGGACTGAGTGACAGTGACCCGATTTGGGAAATTCTTTTGTACATTTGAAAACTGGTGCGTTGTGGTCCCATTTCAAATTTTCTTCAGCTTTGACTAAATATTCTATTAGAAAACCATTAATCTACATAAATTTCGATTGTCGGCTAATAAATATGACACTGGCGTTTAAAAATAGGCTGTTACTAATTTTCTGATGCATCTTTTCCTTAAGCACTTGAGTTATTTGCAATCGAAATATTTTTTTTTTTTCCCCTTCTTTCGGTAACAGATATTTTCGAATCAAAGTCCCGAGACAAGTTTTGGTTTACAGATATGGAATCACAGTGAACAGGGTAATGCATTCAGCAAAAAAAATTACAATTTTTCTTTTTAGATTTTCAAAAATTTTCCAAGGGGTACCCCTTGTCTAAAAAAAAGGAATTTTCAAAAATTTTCTCGAAATCCATCGAATGAGATATCAAAAGAAATTACTTTTAAGACGCTATTCATAACTGAAAACCAAAAGTTTGTAGGAGTTCGGGTTGCTAAATTACAGAGGCATATAGGTTCAGCTGATATGGCCCTGGGGCAATACTATGTAAATTTGGGCCCCTTTTTGCTCTTTATTTTTCTTTTTAAGAAAATCTAAGATTCTTTTTTTTTTAACTTTTGTTAACCTTATTTAACATTTTGTTGTTTCTATCATTCAGTTTTTATTTCGATTTGAAGTTTAATAAGTGCACTTCTGGTTCGTTGTACCAATAGAAAAATGTTTAAAGATGACTTTCTTTTAAAAATTTTTTCACCTGATTGTTACTCTGAGCCACTTAGGAAACTTGTTTAGATTTGATTCATGAATTTTATACAAAAAAAATTGGAAAAAAAAAATTTGGTATGCCACTCTCAAGTAATTACATATAATGTGATGCTTAATTTTCAAAGGCTGAGGTAAGCTCGCCGGAATCCAAGGTTCGTCCTGAGGAAAGCAATCTTAAAACTCAGTTAGAGTAAAAACACCGAATTCTTTCCAATTATTAATGTTCTTTATTTATTCAATAGACTAACTACTTTCTTTTATAATTACTAAATTATTTATTTCTTTATTTATTATACAATGTTATACCCTAACATGCTCTGATTAGAAAAGCCCTGTCTCAGGTTGAGTGGGAATTAGCCCAGGATCAAGACGAGAGGGAATATTCTGGTGCACACCTCCTAGCGAGGGTGAATAGAGCGCTACCTAATAACTCTCGGAGAAAGCCCAGTCTCATAGTGAGTGAGAATTAATTAAGTCCCTAGTACACAGCCTCCTAACGAGGGTGAAAGAGTTATATATAAAAACTAGATAAACTTTTGCTTCAAAAAGTCGGAACAATTAATTAAAATTGGACCTCTGGCACCATAACCAAGTTGCTCTTGCTATTCAACTTTAGTAGCGGCGGGAGAACTACTTCTTTATTGTTTGAAGGTTGACGATTCTCGATTTTCAGTGGAAATTTCACCTCTACTTACATATATTTTTGCTTAGACTAAATGTGAATCGTAAAAACTAAACAATAATTCTGGTACAAAATTACACATTATAATTAATCTTAAATATATATATGTTGTTGCAGCTGTTGATGGTGTGGTGATGGTTGGTATTGGTAGGTACGCTTATAGTCCGGGCGGTACGGTTTCTTGGATTTTATAGTCCGGGCGTACAGTTGCAAAAGGTAATAGTGGTAATAGGACAGGTAAATAGTCCGGGCGGTATGGTTGACTGATGTATATAGTCTGGGGGTGGGGGTTATGGAGAGAATATGTAACGCTTCGTTACAATAAATTGACGTATTAAACAACGTTTCAAGCAATTATTTTAATAAAAAAAAACTCAAAACTTTATTAAAATCTTTTCTGTAGAATTTTTAGTCAAGCTTCGAAAATCAGAATACGGTTCTATGACAAGTTAGCTTTAATAACAGTTCAGAAAATATTTTTTTTTTTTAAATCGTTGTCAAAGTTTTGCGAACAACTTTTCGATATTAGTCATATGGCAACTTTGGTATAAATGTAAAAATTAAAAAAAAAACATGAAATCCGTTTTTCAAAGGAAAAAATAACGTTTTCAATAATTTTGAACTGCAAGAATAGTATGCTGTTCCATTTATTTTACAAGTATGCATTTTTTGAAAAAAAAAAAAAAAAAAATAAATAAATCAAAAGCGTTAGAGTCGTTTCTTAAAAATCCTATTTTTATAAATAATTTTTTGAAATAATTCCAAAAATTTGCAAAAAAAAAAATCAGTACGTACCCCGTTTTCGAAAATTTGATTAAAAATTTATTGAAATTGAACAAACACTTGTTTAATTCTTCAATGACTTGGTTCTCAAAGTAGACCACCACCCAATTGATAACTTCTAACCAAAAAAGGATTATGATTGGTACACTCGGGTGTATGAGTACTTTATTTAGAAAAAGATATTTATTTTTTAATTTAACAACTGTGCATTATCTTTATTTTCTTATATATTTTAAAACAATATAACAATAATTCTAACATACATTTAATAGTGTTTCCATTTTCCTGCAGATTTCTTATAAATAAAATAACAATAGTTTTTATTCTAAATAATTTTTCTGAATTTTTGATAACAGAGATCAAAAATAGCATAATAACTAAAACTAGGATCTTTTTCAATATAAATTGAATAAGTTTTGACTAGAACGCAAACTAAATTATAGTATATTCGTAATCCTAAATAGTTTTTTTTTTTTTGGCTAAATTGTATAACAAACTGGAAAGAACCTCACAACCACTGTTGCATTAAATAATCAATATAATTATTTTGTGAATTCTTTGGTGTGCACAAACATTCATCAGACAATTTACGTTGCATCCATGGAACGTAGTTTGATAATTTTGTATAGATACCAGGGAAGTTTGGTCTAGCACAGCCACGACCCCATGAAACGACACCAATAATTTCAGTACTGCCAGCTGCTGCTTCTCTCAACATGGGGCCACCACTGTCACCCTAGAAAAAAAAATAGTAAAAATGTTAAATAAATGTCTCTGTAAGGGTTTAGATTTCAACTTACTTGGCAAGCATCAATTTTTCCATCATGATAACCAGCACACATCATATTGTCAGTTATGCGTTTGCTACCATAACCGGCATCTTTGCACTGTTCTTGAGACCAAACTGGTACCGAAACGGATCTCAAAATTGGAGAGGTTTTGTCCTTTTCACCGGTTTTACCCCAACCAGCTACAAGTCCTAAAACTCCTGAGTAATCAGCTTCGCCTGGAATAGAAAGCAAAAGTATTTTTGAGCAAACAAAATAAAGCTTTCAACCTTTTTCAATTTTTGTCAAACAATCAAAACCATACTCACCAGCACTTGGCAAACAGACAGGTTGCACTTTTGGTCCAAACTGTACAGGTCGATCCAATTCAATTAGCGCAATGTCATTATTGAATGACACAACATCAAAATACTCATGATCGTGAATGGCCTTGATGCGACGGATTTCTGTGTAATCCTTGGAAATTTCATGTCCTCCAAGGTAGACACGAATCTCATTCGGGCTAAAGCTATAAACACAATGAGCTGCTGTTACTAGGAAGTTGCGCGAAATCAAAGTTGCTCCACAATATAGTTTTCCCTGACGCCATAGACCGGCAAGCCAAGGCTGGGCATGTGGTGCAGAAACTTTGCCACCTACGATACGATTCGAACGGCCCTGAACTCCGCAAACTGTTAAAGAAAAAACAAAATAGAAGAAATACAGAAAAAAGGTTAGCAAAAGTACATTGAATTTGTTGCAAGTTTGTCGAAAGCTTTATTGATAAAGTATTAACAAAAAAAAAACTCATAGCGAAACAACAGAGGCTCACGATGTGGCTGTGTATTTTGTGTGAGTTGCGTTCATGGTAAAACATTGTCACAGAAATATACTATGACAATGTGTCTGATGTTTCCACATTGGCAAGAGTCAAGTTTAAGGTTAAAGGCTTTTGAAGATTGTTCAATTCGAATTATTTTACTATGGGTGTTTGTCTATGAGTGATAAATGTGAATTTAATTTTGTTTTTTTTTTTTTTTTAGTTTATTGTTAAAAGGTGTGTAGATTAAAGTTTAAAGATAAAACAAATTTGTAGACTTATAATTTTTTTTTTTTTTGATAATCGGACAGAGGCTTTTGTAAATTTGACAAGATGATTCAGATAGAGTCACCTTTTTTAAAAAGGTGATTGTCTGTGCGACAAGTGTAAAATTGTTGACCTTTTAAAAATTCATTCAGTAATAATTCAGATCTTATAAGTTCAATGGAGTTCAAATGGTGGAATTTCCGTTTTGGATTTTGAAAAAGATACATTGCACTCTGACTGACTCTACACATGGTTTAAGAGAGTGAATCATTGATTTTCTATGATTATATTGATTGATAGATTGCGGTGACATGTGAAGTTTAAATTATTTGTGTATAGTCAGGGTCAGGTTTTAATTATATTTTTAGATCGAGTAAAGATGGGTTTTTTATCACTTTCAATAGAAATGAAATTATTTATATTAAGACGGTTTGCGAATTACACTTATTATTAAGCCGATGAGACATTTTTGACACTATTGATTTGAAAAGATAAATTTTCAGCTGTCAAAAATACCTTCTGATTTTAGGTCCTAAAAAATTAAATTTCCCTCTTGAGGCACATCAAAAAATTATGGACTGTAGATCGAGATAAAAACAATCGACAGACAGAATTTTGAGAACTAGGTACACTATTCTTGTTGTCATGCCTGATTGTTATCTTGAATTCGGTGTTCTTACGAAGTTTGAACTTTTCCTATAAGAACCTATGTCGCGAGTAAATAAAATGCACGACTGGGTCGCACGAACTTGCTCTTAAAGTTAAAGTTGCTTAAATTTTTAAGACTTTTTATATAGAAATTTGGAAAACAAAATAAAATTCGTTTTTTTAAAAAAATAAAATAAAATCTGAAATCAAATTGCCCTCCAAAACAAGTATGCAGTTTTGATTGATATATTAAGATGCATTTTTGGACAAAGAATATTCAAAATCGTTAGAGCCGTTTTTTAAAAAACTAATTTCTTATAAATAATTTTTTGGAAAAAAAGTTTTAAAATAAAACTGGTACGCTATTTTGTAGAAATCACTAATCAACATCTACACACAAAATTTCAAAAAAATTCAATGTTTCAAAATTTTTTTAAAAATCCAAAAATTATTTTTTTCAATATTTTATTGTTGGTTTATATTTAAATTATATATATCCTACTTCACAAAAAGTTTCGTTGAAATCGAAGAAGCAGTTTCGGAGATAATCGGATTTGAAAAAAAACGATTTGTCTGCGAAAGAAACAGGCTATTTGATTCCTTATTCTGAAAAAATTGAAAAAATATTAATATATTCCAAAAAACCAAAACTTTTTTTTTTTGGTTGAAAAGTAAGTGTTGACAAAGTTATCCTAAAACAGAAAATACATCTCTGTTTCTAGCTTGGACTGTTAAATTTGTCAATGAATACGTTTTCTTCAAATAAACTCAAAAAGACTACCTAATTGTTGACTTTCATTGGAATAATGATGCATGTTTGAAGTAGGTATAACTTACCTATGAGTATGATTTTTGTAAGACCTTTTCGCAATTTTCTGGGAACACTTTGTGAAAAATTTCTTCAAGAACTATCTAATACTGTTAATTAACTCCTTAATCGTATTCTTCCATTTCTATACTTAATACATTTATTTAGTGCGATATGAATTGAATAATTTTCTTTAAAATTAAGCTTTGCTTAATATGAAGTATTTAAAAACGACCTAATTTGGGATTTTAATGAGTGAAAAGCTCATTTTGATCTTGATCATTAGTAATTAATTTATATTCCGGAACAAAAAAAAACCACATCCGTGTCTGTCAACTTAATTACTAAATTATGTAAACAAAATCTATTTCAAACGAAAAGCCGACTGAATACAAAAAAAAAATTCCCAAAACTAAATCAAAAACCAGATCTAACACAAAAATTTAGATTATAATTTTCCACAAGTTCATTACTGTTTACTGTGTCACCCACAAGATATACAAACAAATTACACAATGTTTACATTTTTTTTTCAATAAACAATACAGAAGAAAAATAAAAAAAAAGAAACAAACACCTTCTTCTTCACCTTGATAATAAACATTTTTATGTTAAACATGTTCGAAAAAGATAATTACTTTTTAATGTCTTCATATATCGGTGACAAACAAACACACACAAAGATAATTTCAAAAAACAAACTTATCATCAAAATTTTGAATGAATGCGCTCTTAATGACAAATTGCCACTATAGTTATTACTAAAAAATTATTAATTCTATGAGATAATTATTTAAATTTTATGAATTATATGAATATTCAATTAACAAGCAAAAAAATAAAAAAACATGATAAAAATAGACGTACCACAATTGCAAGAGTTCACCAGGCGGGAAGACGGTATCGCGAACGCGCTTATAACACCAAAGGTTAGAAATACTAAAGTGATTATTAATTTGGTAAGCATATTTCACCCGGTTTTTATTTGTATATTTTCACACAAAAAAAAATAATAATGCAAAAAAAATGATATAAGTTTAAAAAAAAAATTCACAAAAAAACACGCAAAAAATTATTTCAAAAGGGATTAGTTAGATGATTTTCTCTTTTTTAATTTTAATTTTTGTTGCTTAAAGGATCTATGAGGATCTCAATTGTCTTTATTTAGACTATTTAAGTATAGGAACTTTACTAAATTTATAGAACGAATATGCAATGAGATCCTCACTGTTGAAAATCACAAAACGAATTGACATTTATATGAATTAAAAATTGCTACTTATGTTCGACGGAATTTGGCGGTTAAAACCATTTAAAAATCCAACACAATTTTCCAACACATACAAAAACGCGTCAGTACACTACTTATAGTTAAAACAAAAAATAAAAACAAACCAATAAATATTTTTGTGGTATATCTGACGGATACCTATAATGTATCTGTCGCGCTTGTTCGTAGCGACTTGCGTTGCACTTGATTCTGCGAGAGTGCGAGAGATATAAAATAAAAAAAAAAAATAAATAAATAAAAAAAGCGCGTATCTGTGAGATAGTATTAGAGAAGTGTCCTTGGCTTTTTGGAGTCGTCGTCGGAGTCTCGCTTCGAATTCGACTTGATAAGCAACCCACTATTATTATTTAGCGATGAACTTTGTTTTGTTTATATTCTGTATAAGATACTTGTACTTTTTTTTTTTTTGAGATACATTTATAGATACAATCAAACAACTATTTATTTATTGTATGTCACCTTACTCCCTCATGGTAGTTTTTTTTTTTTGATGAGTGTCAAAGTTTTTTTTGAGTTGAAGCTTTTTTTCAAGCAGAGCGTTGGTGATGAATTGTTGGGGTAGGCGGAGTAGGTGTGTATTCATTCAGTCAGTCGGTCAAAAATTGTTAATATAAACATACAAAACTATCTGAAGGACGTTTCGAGACGAGAGAGTGTCATTCGCACTCGTGTTATTATAATGTGATGGCTTAATTGGGTTTGTGTTTTGGTTTTGTCCATCATTGAGAGGGTTGCAAGTTGTTATAGGGAAATGCAATTTTCATAATACGACTTTGACATAATTAATTTTTTTCCATGTTATTATTGTTGTTTTTTTTTTTAATCATGGCCATGGGTACTTAACCCTTAACTATAGTGGTGGGTCCAGGGGACCCACATCAACTTTTAAAAAGTTAATAAAAACCGTTGAAAATGAATTTTCTCTTTTTTTTTTTTATTTTTTTATTTTTTTTTAAATTGTTATCTTTTGATGCTTAAAAACAAAATTTATAAAAAAATTCAATTTTGTATTTTATTTTATCATTTCAAAACACCACAAATTTTCACCACTATAGTTAAGGGTTAATAAAAAAAAAAAGAAGTGAATATAGTTCTGCATGGGTTGCATTTACAGAATTTAGGTCAGGGAGTAGGTTATAATTCAAGGAGTTCAGTTTTTTTTATTTTTATGAATTTTTTTAAGTCAAGGAGTGATTTGTTAAGTTTTGTTAATGCATTATATCCAAGTGAAAGTGTTGTGATAACAATTTTGGTTATTTATGATTTTTGATTTTTAAGCCTTTTTTAATTGATATTATTCAACAATAATAATGAAGATGTGATCTCTGGACTTTACTCAGAGAGGCTGTACCTATTACATCAGTTCTTATGATGTCTGGGTGTAGGAGCTGAAAAAAAGAATGACATTGGAAATACCATCAACCAGTACCTATTTATTATCACACGTGGATTAAGGTAATTTTTTTTTTTTGATTAACCGGAAATTATGTAATTTTATTGCGTTTTTGGTATTGTTTTGTCTTATATACTCGACGATGCATATTGCGGTTTTAAAGATGATATTGCACAATTTGATGTATTTAAGTAGGACAAGTTGGCATACAGCCAAAGAAAAATAATAATAATTGAGATAAGTTTTTCGTTACACTGTTCGTAATGGAAATGATTCATTGAACTTTAAACTTGAGACATTATGTTATGAAATCGATTGAAGTGGGTTTAATGTTTTGACGATATTTTTGTAAAATAAAAATGCGCGTTTTGGATAGAATAACAAAGACCATCCATTAGTTAGAGTGATCAGCGCAGTAAGGCGGTTACAATCCACTGTGGATTTGGGCCTACAAAATTTATTTGAAATCCTCTTCCAAAAAAAAAAAATGCAATACCTCCAAATCGTTATATTGGAAATATTCGTTAAAATAAAATTGAATGAAAAAAAATTATTGAAAATTGGTAAAACATTTTTATGGAACCTAGGAACCTTCGCAGCTCATACAAATAATTAAGTGTGTAAGCGTGCGTTTTTAGCAAATAAGAAAAAAGGGGGTCTTTGAGATTTACTACAGAATCTACTCCCTCTATGAAAAAAAATAGTAAATATTTTTGCTTTTTATACCATTGACTTTTTTTTGTGACTAATCGCCTTTTTCTAAAATATTTTGTATAAACTGCTTAAGTTCTTGGCTTCTGTCATAAATAAAACATTTTTGGTACTAATTCTGAAATTTATCATTTCATTGAAAAAACACCCTTTCATTCAAAATAATTTTGTAGACTCTCTAGAACCTTCGTTTATAATAGATATTTTTTCAGAAAGTTTTAAAAATAAATGCGAGCTGTTATTAATCCGTTTTCACACCACATAACTACCCAACTAACATTTCAGCTTCGATTAAGGTATTACAAAAGCTACATTTCAGCTTCTTTTAAACTTTAGTAAGGTTGTTGGGCATGGAAAAGGGAGAACGTTATACAAGTTTGACCCTCTACAAGGATCTTAAACGAAGCTTTACCGAAGCTTTGAGATTTGACAGATAGCTACGGAAGAGCTTGTATAGCTATTTAATAGATGTCTTATCGAAATTAAAAAAAAAAAAAAACAACTACAAAAACAAAAAAGAATTCTTTTTTAACTGGTTTTAAAGAATGAATTTTATCTTTTGATCTGATATTATACATTCCATTAGTTTTTAGTATATCTATTATTAATAATTTTAAAAGTATATAATTTTTTTACCACACCCAGGAATCGAACTTCGTATCTGCTTAGTGGTATAGTCCACCACTCTACCCACTCGGCCATCCTAGTATATTCATTAATGAAATCAAAAACTTAATCAGTTCAAATAGCAAACAAATGTCCGAGCTAAATTATTCAATGGCAAAACCAAAAAGTGTCCGAGCTAGATTATTTAATATCAAAACCAAAAATCAAATACAAAACTTGGTAATTTCTCTAAAGCTTCTATAAATTCATTAAACAGGCTCATCCGAAAAATAAGCTTTCTTAGTTTAAGTTTCTTTAATAGTATTTAAACAACTTATTAGAAGTTGTTAAACAAGTAGTCCGAACTTCTATAAGCAGTTAAATTCTGAAGCAAGCTCAATACAAGCTGGATAAAAAGTAGAACCTGCGAGATTTCAATTTACAGAAGCTGTTTTGCTAGTTGGGCAAGCCCCTTTAAAAAACAACTTGTCACCAAAAATATTTCTTAAAACTTTACATTTTACCTGTTGTAAAATTTCAAACTCGCTTCATAATTGAGGTCTTCACAAAATTAGTAGTATCTGAGATATAGGGCTTCGAAAATCGCGAAAACCGTAACTGACTCACTGACAGATCATTAAAATTATGGAACTTGAAATTTTGCACAGCGAATGGTGTTGTTGTGCATACAAAGGAAAAATTTGAGATTTTCTGTTCAAGGGGCGTGAACCGCCCACTTTCGCTGAATTTGTTTGAAATATTAAAGCACTTCTGATAGATGCTTATAGTTTGGTAGAATCTTATGCAAAAGAAATATTTCAAAAATAGACATACTCACGAAGAAAAAAATAACAAAAATAATAAAAATTATTTAAATTATTTCTATTTTAAGTGGAGCGATTGAATATAATTCAATTTTAAAGTTCAAGTGACCTCAACTCCAAATTTATAAAGCGTTTCGCCCAGGTACGACAGTGGGCTCATCAGTTAGATCTGTCGTACCCTTACTAAGACGCCTTATTTTGGTCGATGTTTACTGATGAGCCCACTGTCGTACCTGGGCGAAACGCTTTATAAATTTGGAGTTGAGGTCACTTGAACTTTAAAATTGAATAGACATACTCTTATCAGAGGGCGTGGGTTTCTACCCTTATTCAAAATATATAATACAGTCAAATAAGGAGAAAAAAGGGGTAAATCTCGGAATTAATGTTAGTAGAAATTTTTTTTGCTCAATATCTTCCTTTTGCCATTCTATAACATATCTCAAAAATCTAGAAAAATCTCATGTCCGCTTGTCGCGATTTCAAGGTCAAATCGCGAAATGGAGATTTTCAAAATTAGCAAAAATAGGCTATGGTATTATATACACATATGATACATGATTTCAAGGTATTTTTTAATGCTGATTCCAAAAAATCTAAAATCAAGACAATCTGACGTCTCTGGAAAAAGTTATACCTGTTTTTCATCTGTCAACTCATATTATTATAACAGTTGCAAACTTACTGCCGAAAACCCCTTAAAAGTTATGGTAGATGAACCAAATTTTGCATGAAGATTTTAGAATCCATCATTATTAAAAATCAAAACAATCCATTACAAAAAATATATATACCTACGAAATAATAGTATTTTTTGAAGGAGGGGCAAATTTTAGGATATGCACTAAAGAAGCTTCTTGTTCATCTTTGGGATAAGTGGTAATAGGCTAATTTTTTCATTTTAATCTTTGTTTGGATATTCTTTAACTACCCTCAAAAATATAAAAAAATCTCATGTCCGCAAGTCCTAATTTTCCTGGTTTGAAGATAAGGTGCAGATTTTAAAAAATTGAAAAACAACACTTCAGATATTTGTGTCAGATCAACATGAATAAGGTGCATTACTTTTCAGGGATGTTCAGGTTGACTTATTGTGAGTTTTTTTGAATAAGTGTTAAAAAATACCCTTAAATCATGTCGCTTATGTTGGTATACATATACAAATTTAAACTTTTCTTGCTAATTTTTTTAAGTCTGCACCTAACTTAGTTTAACCTCCAAAATTAGGACTTGCGGACATGAGATTTTTTTAGATTTTTGAGGGTAGTTAAAGAATATCCAAACAAAGATTAAAATGAAAAAATTAGCCTATTACCACTTATCCCTAAGATGAACAAGAAGCTTCTTTAGTGCATATCCTAAAATTTGCCCCTCCTTCAAAAAATACCATTATTTCGTAGGTATATATATTTTTTGTAATGGATTGTTTTGATTTTTAATAATGATGGATTCTAAAATCTTCATGCAAAATTTGGTTCATCTACCATAACTTTTAAGGGTTTTTCGGCAGTAAGTTTGCAACTGTTATAATAATATGAGTTGACAGATGAAAAACAGGTATAACTTTTTCCAGAGACGTCAGATTGTCTTGATTTTAGATTTTTTGGAATCAGCATTAAAAAATACCTTGAAATCATGTATTATATGTGTATATAATACCATAGCCTATTTTTGCTAATTTTGAAAATCTCCATTTCGCGATTTGACCTTGAAACCGCGACAAGCGGACATGAGATTTTTCTAGACTTTTGAGATATGTTATAGAATGGCAAAAGGAAGATATTGAGCAAAAAAAATTTCTACTAACATTCATTCCGAGGTTAAACCCTTATTTGACTGGATTAATATACAAATGTGATAATCACAGGACGATCACCTTACGCAGGCCAATTTTGTTACTTTTAAAGTGTAACAACTATCAAAAATCAACTTAGCCGATTCCATCCCAGATTTATTTTCGAAAAGCAATAGAAAAAAATCCGCAAAATGCAATGCTACAAAACCTACAACACCATCATGTAGGTACAAGGTACAAATTATATACCAAACATGTTAATGACAAATTCACCTGAATGGAATCTTCCGAAAGCGGGTTAAAACTAGTTTATAATTTATTGCATCAGACAGAATACAAAAATTTGCAAGAAAAATAGTAAATAAATAAACCACACCTTCTGTCCCGTTTTCCTCTTCAAAGTGTTCCAATTACATAAATTTTAATTCTGTGCGTGACCTACTAATTCTATCCAAACTAAAAACCATCAAACAAACTTAAAAGAAATTGTAACTGCAATTTGTCATAATTCAAATGCATCCCAATTATAATTTAACAAAATTAAATGACATGCAAAACTATGTCACAGTCGATTATTATGATGGCTGGCGATGCGCAGCAAACTATAGACAGCTGTGAGAAAACTTGACACGTTACTTCTGAACTTTGTTAAAATGCCCGACAAGTTTCCATTTTGATATGCAAATTACACAAAAAGTCTATATTATTTTGGAAATCTTTGATTTCCTTAAGCTTTATTTGGACATAGTGTCAATCTGTTAATGGGAAGTAATAATATTTTAAAATATAAACAATTTAGTACAATTTTGTCAATTTTTATGAATATCGATTAGCGGTTATAGTTTTGGGTAGATAATAAAAGTGAATGAGATCTTGATGGTAATAATTCAATTCGAAGTTCAATTGGTTGAAGCCAAATTAGAGAAGTAAAGCTTCGTTTTTGTCGTCGGTGCGATGGAAATATTTATGGAAAATTTTACGAGCGCATAAAATTTTGAATGTCACACCAAATTGCATTGACTGTGATAAAATATTTGCATAAAAATTGCATCATTCATGCAGAAACGTATTCAGAACATCTATAGTGGTTTTTTAGTGATCGGATTAGCTTGAGTTTCAGGCAAAGTGCTTTGGGGAAGAAGAGGGCAATCATGAATGATGGATAGGTTTTTGTAAAAAAAATTGTAATTTTTGCGTCGCAACTTTTTTTTAAAGGTTACAGAAAACAATGGAGATTATCTCGAAGTGGAATTTATACAATGGGATTAAGTTTTTTTAAATTCACATTATGTAATCAGATGAACATTGAACATACTTAAACAATATTGATTTAAGTTGTGCCGCTTGTTAGTGAAAAGATAGTGATGAAAAAATTGTATTGTATTATTCTTAAGGAACACACTTGAACCAAGAACTGATATTATACACTTTACCAAAATAAATGTCCAGCTTTTTTGTATTACTTTTTTAAATCTGGGTCCTATTTTATATATTATTAAAAAAAAAAATGTGCAACATAAATGCAAGCCAAGATCTTAGAACTTATAACAGAAAGTAGGTAGAGCGAATAATTAAGTAGTTATGAAAAAAGTCTTCAGAAGGTCCAATCAAACTCGGAGAAATTTTTTGTTGAGTCGATGGAGACTTTTGAGACTTAAACTTCCAGAAAATCAAACACTACATCTAAAAACAAACATTCAAACATGACTAAGCGATTATAGAACATCTAACAAATTAAGTCTTAAAAATGTTATCTATCTATTAGTCTTACTATAGCTAGAGCATACAAATTTCCTAAGTTCTCTTAATAGAGATTTTTGGAACTAACTTTTACTTGCTCTATAGGGCAAGTATTGATTTCTTGTCGAAAAAAAATTTGAGGTTTTAATCAAAACCAACATTACGATGATAACGAATTCCAAAAAAATGGGTCTCGAAATTCCATCCGTGGGTCTGTGCGTCCATCTGTACACATTTTCACAGCCTAAACGTGTGGATGGATTTTCTTCAAATTTGGTACAGATGATTTTTATGGAATTCTGAAAGTTGTTTTTTTTTCTCACTTAGAAAGTGTACCTCCCTTACAAATTTTTCAATTCAAACCAAATAACTCGAAAACGGCCCTAACGATTTTGATTAAACTTTGCAGACGTAATATTCAAAGCAATTGCAATAAAACTGCATTTTTATTTTTTTCAAAAAAAGTCAAATACATTTTTTTTTTTCATATAAAAAAAATTTACCCTTTGTGTCGGCTCTTCCTCAACATCAACAAAATTTCTTTAAAATTTATATAGAGGCAGCTCTTAAAATCTACAAGTAAACTAACATAAATATGCTTTCGACTGCAAGAGCACGTAGGTGCGACCCAGTCGTGCATTTTATTTTTAAATATATCGTTTGAAAGGTGAAAACTATTTAAAAAGATGTTTTTGTTGTTTTAAAAAAAATTATGACATATTTTTTTTAAACCAAAAAATGAATTTTTATATATTAAGTCTGTGCAACCCTGTCATGCATTTTATTTAAAAACACAAATGACTTTTGTTTAACAAAAAACACAATTTTTTTAAAAAACAAGTAAATAATATAGCAGTATGTTATCCCTTCAAAATTTATTTTCATGGTATTACTAAACCTCACAAAATAATCAAGTAAATGTTTGTTTTTTATAAAAATGATTTTTTTAACTAAGCTAAGCTTTAAAAAAAAGTGGTCATAAAAAAGTCTCTTTATAAGGGTGAAAATATTTTTTTTCGGAATTGTGAATACAATATTCGAATTCCTCGGAATATTCTACATCAATTTCATACTTGATTCTCTATAAAATATTGTGACCGAAAAAAGTTCTAGCGACATGTAAAAGTAAAAACCAAATTCGCACCCGTGTGTCTATCACGGCACAAAAAAGAGGTGTGCCTACAGAGGGTTAACAATGATTTGACTTCCTACATTGCTGATCAAATTTAGTGGGTATTATACTACTTAATGGATCTTCAAGAACAATTTTTTATACTGTTTACTCAAAGTCTTGATGCCTTTTTTTCAAGAACAAAAGTTATGGAATTAAATGTTTATTTAAATGCTGTGGAATTCATCGAGCCAAAACTACAAGTCTTCATACAAAAAAATCAGTTAAATTCATAAGAACATCTAAAAACTCACCAATCATTTTTTATGGTTAACTAACTAATACATACAACTTTGAACTCTCATATTTTGGAAATAAAAGTTTCAAATGTGACTCTACGATTCTTACAAAATTAATTGAGAACAAAAATTAAGGGCAAGTTCTGAATATCACTTGAAAGATAAGAAATTTTTTATACAAAATTAATTAAATGCTTCGATTTTTTCTTAGAAAAAAATGTAACGCATACACCTTAGTGTCCAATTAATCGTTAGATTTGTTTCTTGAATGATCTTTCAATAATATGTATAGTAGGGTGGGTCAAAAAAATCGAAATTTTTTTTTTTGATTTGGTACTCCGAAAAATTGATTGCTAGACCCCTCTAGAATATACACACCAAATATGAGCTCTTTATATTAATGGGAAGGTCTTCCGCTTTGCAATTTTCCATTTTTACATCAAGCTTCTATTAAAAAAAAATAATTTTTTTATTAATTGACTTTTTAGCAAATTTCTTTTCATATTCTTGTAGGAAATTGAATGCTCTACAAAAAAGGCCTTATACTCTTTTTTCGTTTATCTTACCGTTGAATAGATATTTGAGGTCCAAAAATCGAGAAAATCTTTAAAAATTCGTTTTTTGTTCTTAATTTTGTAACAAATTGAAAAATTATAATAATAAAACGCGCAAGACATATTCTTGTTGGAAATTGATTGCTCCACAAAAAAGGTCTTGTTAACTTTTTTCATTAATCTAACCATTCTAAAGATATTCGAGGTCAAAGTTAAAAAAAAATATAAAAATATTTTATATTTTTAAAAAATTTCCAATTCACTGAAACTTCATTATTTTCAATTTAGCAAGACGAATTCTTGTAGTGGCTTAAACGTTCTACAAAAAATTCCTTGGCATCAAATTGATTGCTTTAACCGTTTAGAAGATATTCGTATCCAAATCGCAATGCATACGGGTCATAAGAAAACTATTGAAATCAGTGAGCATCTTGTTTCTATTTTTTCAATTTTGTATTTTAAAATATTGCTTACTAAAGGACATTATTAATTTTAATTAAAAACTAATTTTTCATGAATTATATCCCGAACATTTTTTTTTTTTTAATTTATTCTATGATATTATATTTGAGTACAGGCTACACCTCTATGAACTCTAGGTTAGGTAGTTGAGGAAATTGGTTTTCCAAGACCCTCTTAAAAATATTTATGATAAGAAAAGTTATGTAAAGTTTAACAAACTTCCTTGTATGGTTTATACCTTATAAGGAAGTTTGTTGAAACTATATTATTTTTGAACAAATAACAAATTTATTTTGTGCAAACAAATTCAATGAAGGTAAACAGTCTGCCTTATTCTGTTTATCGGTCATACAATGTTTTGAACCCCCAGATTTGAAAAACGCGTGTGCTATTGAAGGAACTTATCATGAAAAAAAATATTATTTTCAAACAAAATGCCAATGCTCCTATATGGCTCGAATGTTATCGACCCAAAGCGGGCCAAGTGCAGATCAATGATAAATATTTTTTTGGTGACAAAGACAGTGGGACAGTGTATAGGAATCTACTGAACTAAAATAAAAACATTTATTTTTTTTTTAACCAAAGAGCTGAAATTTGCATTTAAATTTTAATATATGCAAATGCAATGCAAACAAATTTGGCATTTCAGTGGGCGTTTTGAAATTTTGAATACGAGAATGTAAATTTTATCTTTTATCTCCAATTTTCATGGATTTCTATCTGACTGTGTGTTTTGTCCACATTTACATGCGATTATTTTTACATTGATGTTATTGGCTTTTTAAGTTCAGATGAATGAGACATACAGGGCTAAATATTGTCTAGGTTAACCCCCAAGTGGCATCGGCTTCCAGCTTTTGTGAAACACAAAACAGCATGCGTTAACTGTGTAAGGTTGTCTCATAAAATAGGTTTTAATGAGCAAAGTACGTGCCCAAGCAGAGTGCTGTGCTGAGATGCAAATATACATTCAATAAAATAAGATTTTGGGGGAGCCCCTATGTCTGTTATGAGTCGCTTTTATTTCAATTGCCTTATTTAAAATGTTTGTTTAAATGTGTTTGAATAATATGGCTGGGGATATTGCTCTGTTTTCATTGTCATGGCCATTTCCGAAATGTGTGTATTGTTATTTGTGTTTGATGATTTTATGTAAATTAACATGTTTTTCAAACATTTCTTATTATCAAAAAAGGAATAATTTACAACCTTGTACACCCACAAAATTTAATGTAGGTATACGGAAGTTCAAACAAGAATTTTTGGTTAAATAATGTTTTGTTTTCTTAATTTGTTTCAATATTTACAGAAAATGGTATTTGAGGTGCAATATCATGAAATTTGAGCTAGTTAAACAAATCGGTTGATTAAAAGATGTTTTTGTGATTAAAAATTTACCTGCTGTTTACCTACTTGAAATTTAAACAATTAAACAAAATAGTGGAAAATTTTGAAAACCATAACACTTATATTTTTAGCTAGGAAGATAATATTTTTTGAAATATTTTCCATTCGATAGCAGTTTCTACTTCTACCTAAAACAAATTCGCACTACAGGTGAAGGTTTTCAACCAAAGAAATATCCAGCAACTTGTGTTTGGGTACTCCGTTATGATAATCCTTGATAATTTTAACCGCAAAAAAGAGCATAAGTAAATGCTCTCCTAAAATAGCAAAAAACTTAAACATTGAAAATAACAAGATACATACATACATATGTTAACAAAAATAACACTGGTCTACAAAATTTAATTTTTATTTTAGACTATGATATACTTTTCTATAAGTTTTTGATGTGCTGAACTCGAATCTGAAGTCATAAATATCCTCTAAGCTCCCGTTTTTGAAATATTACCGTTAGAAAGTTCGAAAAAATCGTTTTTTACTTTTTTGGAGTTAACAAGATCTTCCCCACATGAACCAAAATATACTTTTCTGAAGGTTTTGGGTGTGATGAACTCGAATCTGAAGTCAAAAATATCCTATCAGCTCTCGTTTCGGAAATATTACCGTTAGAAAATGCAAAAAAAACGTTTTTTTTACCACTTTTGATGTTATGCCTTAATTTGAAGAATTTTTTTTAAATACAATTCATAACGGTTTCTATTAGAACTATTTTCCTTCTTTCAAGACCTGTTTAAATCTTTGCAATATCTCGTTTACTGCCGGAGATATCTTAACATGAAGTAAGTTTGTTTTTATCAAAAAGGAGATGAAAACGTGATATGTGTTTGATACATTACAATAACCCAAATAACTGACGATATCTCGAACAATAATAAATTGCACGACTGGGGTCGCACGTACTTGCTCTTATGGTAAAAGTTACTCTAATGTTAAAGTTTTCAATTGAACAAAATAAGGGAAAAATTAAAATTTGATATTTTCACTGAATTTCGTTAGTGGTGCAAAAAAATAAAATCTATTTTTATAAATAATTAAATACCGTTTTAAATGCTCTTTTACAAAAAACTAAGTATGCCATTTTATTTCTAGTATAAAAAGGAATTTTTAGAAAAAAAATTTCGAAAATCGTTAAGCCGTTTTTTAAAAAATTAATTTTTTATATATTAAAATTTCCTTACATTTGTCAAAAAAGAAATTGATATACAATTTTGAATAAATAATTAATTTACACATAAAAACGAAATTTCAAAATTTTTCACCAACCCGTTTCCAAAAAATTGATTTTTCAAAAAAAAAATTTTGAAATATTTTTTAAAAATCCAAAAATGTGTTTTTTGAAAAATTAAAAATTTTTTTAAATAATGATTGTTTAAACCTTTCTGTATTAAAAATTTGGTCGAAATCTGTTTTGTCGTTTATGAGAAATTTTTAAATCCAAAAAACCGTTCTATGGCAGGTACCGTTAATAACGGTACAAAAAATATTTTTGTATTATCAAAGGCGGCTCTTATCATTAACAGTAAGCATAAAAATTTTAATCAAAATCGTTAGAGCCGTTTTTGAAATAAATCAACTTTTCTGTTTCCGTTATATGACAGGTACCGTTAGTTTTGGTCCTAAAAAAAAAATTCAATTTCTCCTCTAGGGAATCACCCAAAACTGTTAACTACCAAGTTTGAAGAAAATCGCTTCAGTAGTTTAGGCTGTAGCTCGAGGTTCTTACAGACAGACAGACAGACAGAATTGCCGGACCCACTTTTTTGGCATTCTCCATCATCGTAATGTCATGTAAAATTGTTATCTCGAGTTCAATTTTTTTTACGAATCCTAAACTTGCCCTATAGTACCTATATCGCAAGTAAAAAAGATATATAAAAGATTTAAAAAGATCTTGAAAGAAGGAATATAGTTCTTATAGAAACCGTTATAATTTATATTTAAAAAAAAAATGTCTTCACATTAAAGCATAACCTCAAAAGTAGTTTTTTTTTTAAATCTTCTAACGGTAATATTTCAAAAACGGGAGCTGATAGGATATTTCTGACTCTGAAGTCGAATTCAGCACACCGAAAACCTATAGAAAAGTATATCATAGTCTCGGCACCAAAAATATTGTAGACCTGTGTAATAGAATAAGAAATGAGATTGTTGTTAACTTTTTTTTTAAATTAAATTGTTTTGGGGTTATACAGTAGGTGTCATGTCCTTTATAAGTAAGAAAAATTAAAGAATAAACATGGCTTGGTAATTTTCCGGGGATGAATTCCACAAATAAAGCTCTTTGGGGATTCTTAGCGAAATGCTACAGAAAACCTTATACCAACTGGTGGAAAAGCTTAGTGGTGAGTGGCTTAATTATTACAAGCACAGAGCAACAACCCAGGTAAAAACAGAGTTCCCAAAAGAATAAAGTTATTTTTGCAACAAAAGTAAAACACACGAAATATTGAAAAATGGTGATCTCCTCTATCGTCATCAATTTTTTTGACTTTAAAATAAAACAAAAATTAGTTTTTAGCGTTCTAGTTAAAGAATTAGTGACAAATTTTTGAAAATTTTCATTGGTCATAATCATGTGGCCACCTACTGTAATTTCATATTTTCAGAGCAACTATGTTTATTAAAAAAGATAAGTTCATGAATTTTGCCTCTAAAATGAACCATATTTGTTTTAATTTGACGTACCCACGGATAAGCAAGGTCTTTCCTACTGTTCTTAATTTGTTAAATCGTCGCCCGAGAGTTGTTTTGTCGTAAACGCCAAAATGCACTTTTTTAAACTGGATATGTAGTAATAGGTTTTAGAACGTTCTCTTTTCATTTCTGTTATCAGATTTGTCCTATCGTTTACCGTTACTGAGATAATTAGTGTTCATTTTGTCGTATATCCACAAAATAAGCATCGGATTAGCGTTGGTTTGTCGTAAGCGCCAACTTTTGGCGTTTACGACAAAAATTCTATGTATTTTTCAGCTTTTTTTTCTTCAGTATTGGTTTGTCGTACGTCGTACAAAACAGATACGGTAGAAAATTTCGAACTTGTTTTGTCTTACAAGTATGTAGGTATATGACCCAAATAGAATATAAACAAATATAATAAATATAATATTTATTGAAAATAAGGACTTCATGTGCTATAAGGACAACGAATTTAAAAACTAAGGGCTGCATTAAGCTTTGCGCTACTTAAGGTTTCGCACTATTCCTAGTGGTGCAAGGAAGAAAAAAGTACATCTGAGAGACATCTCAAATGTTGTATATTTTGTCATGGTTCTTGTCGTTTGTTCCTGCCGCTAGATACTTGACCTCATCCTCGGTCGCAAGTACCGCTTATAAATATGTACACTTGTTGATCTTCTATCGAACACAAGATCAAGAAGTCGACCGTCGGTCGCGGGCGCCGTTTCGTTCAAGCGCGTTGTCTTGAGCGAAGTGAAAAAAGGTTGCAGTTTTATTGTTTTATTGTTGTACACTTATTGATCTTGTCACTTCGTTCGCGCGCGCTGTCTTCAACGAAGTAAAGTGAAAAAAAGGTTGCTGTTTTATTGCTGTATACTTATTGATCTTGTATCGAACACACAAGATCAACAAGTCGACTGTAGTCGTCGGCCCCAAGCCCGTGGCGCCTCTTCGTGCACGCGTGTTGTCGTGAACGAAGCGGAAAAGGGTTGCTGTGAGTTTTGTTATTGCACCCGCTCGCAAAAAACACCTGCTGGTCGAAAATTATTTTTTTAAGGCGCCATTGTTCTTCGCTAAATTTGCGTTATTGTTTTGCAAATTGATGATACTGATAATACTTTTACACTATTTTATAAAGCGAGTGGTAGAAAAGTGGAATATAAAAGCTCATCAATATTTAAAACATATAAAAAGTCTACCATAGCAACTCCTGTAAATTTGTTCAGCCAATGTCTTCAAATTACTAAAAAATCTAACTCGATAACTAAGGATAAGATTATTAATATTAAAAGCCTTTTCATATTTATGCCTAAATCAGACCAAGAATATTATGAAGCGTTATTCAAATCAAAAAATTAGAATAAATTCTTTAGTTTGATATTTATTTAATTTACTTTTATTTATGACCATATATTAATTTATTAATTTAACCAAACTTGGTTTATTTTTATTTTATTTCTTTCATATTTCGTAGCCATAGGATGACTTTTATTTTTTGTTGACATTTTTTCAATTTTTTTTTTATGTTTATTGTCATATTTTTTGGTTTTTCTTTATTTATCTATTTATTTTAATAATTGAGCCTCTAAGTCAAACCAATACTCCTTTTATGTAATAAGAAACTATTTTTTTAAATGTTTAATTAATAAATAAAAATGAACTGTGAAAATTTTGTTATTCATTTTTTAGTATTGGAATGTCGTACGTGCGTCTACTTTGTCGTACGTGTATGGGATGGAAAAAAAAGTTGATTTTGGTGGCGTTTACGACAAACTGATTTTGGATAAAAACCTTGATAATTTGAAAACTAAAATAGATGTGACAATTTTGACAACATAAATATGAAGAAAATATCGCACAAAATATTCTATTAAAAATTGAAAAAAATCTATCGGCCAGTTTTTTTTTTATAAAAGCTCAAACCTTAAAATGCGATTTCCCAAAATTCCAAAATTGGCGTATACGACAAAACAATTCTCAGGCGACGAAATATCGATAACTTATTTAAAAGTTATGCTGAAACAGATAAGCATTCATAACACAGCCACACAAAAAAATATAAAAGTTCTGACCTGGGGTTGCGACTATTTTTTTCATATAGTTTTTGGGTCGCTGAAACCGAATCCGAAGTCCGTTTTGCCCCATCACGTCAGGTTTTTGAGATAACCTCGAAAAATGTCACGAAAACAAAAAATGTTTTTCTCTGATCTGGATGTGCGAATATGTTAATCATATAGTTTTTGGATCGCTGAATCCAGATTCGGAGTCAATTTTGCCTCATCACGTCAGGTTTCTGAGATATCCTCAAAAAAATGTCAAAACCAAAAAAAACAAAAGTTTTTATCTGGAGTTGCGACTAGATTTTTCATATAGTTTTTGGGTCGTTAAAACCGAATCCAAAGTTTATTTTGCCGTATCACGTCAGGTTTTTGAAATATCCTCAAAAAATGTCTAAACTAAAAAAAAAAGTTCTTATCTAACATTTTTTGACCTCAAATGTTAATTTATATACATTAAATTATAGTCGAAGGAAAATTTCCGCCAAGTTTATTATATTAATTTATGGATAAAATGTTGTAATTTTTCAACTTTAAGGGCAAATAAGGTACAACTTTTTGGTAGAACATTTTTGAAAACTGCAATAACATGGCAAGTTTTCAAAGTAATAAACCAGGGTCACACCATACAATTTTTTTTTTCAGGGTGTTGCCCTGAAATAAAAGCAAGAAATTGAGTTTTTATAAATCATGGAACTGTTTGCAGCAAAATGGCGAATGAAATAAAAAATATTTTGATTAATTTATTTATTTTTTATTATTAGGCAATGTTTTATTGAAAGAATTGTAAAAAACAAAAATCAATTATGAGCAGAGGAAGCAAAATACTGTTGCAAAGTCGGAATTTATCGAAATTTCACAAAAACTGCATTAAATCGAAAACCGTAAAGATTTGGGATAAACAAGTTACCAAATTCTGAGAGCCCTAAAGTTGGCCTATTAGCATACTTCGTTTGATATATTACTTTTGGGACACCCTGTATAATTCTTGTTTTTTATTTGTTTTGCATTTTCATTACAAGTCAAATGAGTTATTTTGATTTTTGTTAACTTTGATATCAGAATATTTCGTCTTGAGTTTTATAGAGTATTTTGGTTTTTGAAGAATTTTGGTTTAAAGGCAAGCAAATCGTTAAAATTTTAAAAGTCTGTTATCTTAAATTTCTTATTTCTTATTGTTAAGAAGTTAAGGGCACTCAAATTAATCCGAATTATTCACCATAATTTCTTTCGCTAGGTGTTAACAACTATTAACATGAAAGAATAAAAAAAATAACAAAAACACTGATGGCGAAACAATTTAAACCGAATTGAGCTTAAGAAAACTTGATTTCAAAACGAAATAGTAAAATTATAAAATAGACAAAAACCGAAATCGCAAAATAGATTGAAGATTATAATTTTTTTTTTATATATTTTTTCCAAGAAAATTGAGTTCAAAAATGTTGCGTATATCATTTAATGGTTTCGAAAAAAGAGAGAATATCTCTGAACTTCGTTAATGGTATCAATTTTAATTTATTTTTAAAATAAAGGTATTTTTTTCCTAAAAATAATTACTTTTACCAGTTCACACCTATAAACCACCGGTAAAACTGAGTTTTTGGAATCCCGATGCAATGACACCAAATTGGTCATTACTTCAAGGTCTGCAAATAGGTTTCTGCAGATAATTTTTTCTGTGCTGTTATTTTGAAAGTATTGGGCACATGTTGGTGCTATACTTTATTACGTGACGTTAAGTGACGCAACTTTTAAAACTAAAAAAACTGTTAAAAAAAATTTTCGCTCGGGTTATTTAAGAATACTTAGAAATAAACTTAAAAAAAAGCTAGAAATAACTTTGCCATAAGTCCTTCTTATCTATATTGTATTACTCTACATCAAAGTGAATTGAAGTCCAATAATTTCCATCTGACAGGTAAGTTTTGCAGTCACAATAGAAAAATATTACTATGTATTTATATGTATTATCAGATGACATATTTGTATTTCCACTTGAAAAAAAATAACCTTTAAACTTAAATAGTTGCATGTATTCATTTTATTCTTAGTTCACAGGACAAAATGGAACTTTTATACTTAAGTTAATTATTAAACGTTTTACTGAATAATAAGCTTTTTGGGACTAATCAAGGATTTTTCTTTCCTAACAAAAAAAACACAAAACTTACTTAACCATTACTCACTCATAAGGTACAATGATAATAAAATAACAGTGTATGTGATGTATAAGAATAGCTCGCAACACAGTCTGGCACAATTTTATTCCTTGAAGCAATAAAATGCAGTTAAAATATTGTTACAAGTAGAATAATTATTTTCAATAAGTTTTACAAAAATTATAAATCGTTGTTTCCTCTTATTTTATGCTACAAAATAGTGTATCTTGTTTAAATTTTCCTTTCCTCAAATATGGCAGAACACAAAATTATTTTGCACAAATTTATTTAGGTTGATATATTTCAATAGATAGTTTTGGAATTGTTATAAAGATCCAATTTCACAAATTGCATTTAATATGACAAAATTATTATTTAATTTACTTACATACATACATACTTCTACCAATTGTCATTTTAGTTAGTACTGTTTTTTTTTTATAGACTATTCACTCGTAAATGATGATGCTATCACAATGGGTACTTGCACTATTTTTCATTTCTCTGGCCAATTCAATGGAAGTAAGTCTTTCTGAATACCTCATAAATGTTGGTACAAAAAACATTTACTTTTTATTTAAAGACATTCAATGGAACTTTTAGTGAAGGACTCATTCGTCCACTTTTACGACGAATCATAAACAAGGCTGATGATTGTCAAACATGTTGTAAGATTAATAATGTTGTCAGATTTTTGTCGATTTACATAACTTTTTTGTGATTTTTGTAACAATAGCATGTGGTGTATCAAATAACAACCGAATTGTTGGAGGTGTGGATTCGGAAGTTAACAAATATCCTTGGACTGCAATGTTCTTTTCAAGAGGAAATTTTCGATGTGGTGGTTCTCTGATAAATAACAAATATGTTCTTACTGCTGCTCATTGTGCTAATCCTTCGGAAGCTTCAAATTATGAAGTTCATTTTTTACAAAACAGAATTGATACCAAATCATCGAATACAATAACGCGAAAGGTAGATGGAAAAATAATAAGTTTATTCCATTTTAATTAAGAAGAATGCCATTCTTCATTTAGATTAGTCAAGTGATTATGCACCCGAATTATAGTGCCAGGACTTTGGAGAACGATATTGCCCTACTGAAGCTTGATCAATCTATTCCATTCGATGATAACATTCGACCAGTTTGTCTTCCAAATGCTCTTACTTCACACACTGGGCAGAATGTGAGTTTAAGGATGCTAATATGCAAATAGCTTTTAAAACTTTTAAAAAAATTTTTAAGGCAATTATTGTGGGTTGGGGAGCACAACAAGAAAATGGAAGAGTATCACAACAAATTCAAGAAGTCTCCGTGCCAATTATAACCAATAAACAATGTCGGGATTATGGACTGAAGGTTACAGGAGGAATGATTTGTGCCGGTGTTCAAGAAGGAGGAAAGGATTCTTGTCAAGTATAACTTTTATTAATGTATTTATTTTTATCTTTGAAATTTATTAAATTGATTTTTTAAGGGTGATAGCGGTGGACCATTGCATGTTGTTAGTAATTCGAAGTTCACTCAAGCTGGTAATTAATTCCATTAATTAATTAATTTTGATGAACTTCTTATGTCTCCAAATTTAAGGTATTGTTTCGTGGGGTATTGGCTGTGGTGGGCCCAAACGACCTGGAGTATACACAAAAGTATCGAACTATGTTTCTTGGATTCGAAAAAATACTGCTGACGCATGTACTTGCTAAAATATAACTTCAGTTCTATTTTTGTATAAATAAAAAACACATTTTTGCACAAATTATTGTAGAATATAATAAAAAATTTATATCGTTAAATTATTTATTGTTTTTTTTTTTTTTAATCTGGAAAAACTCAAACTACAACTTTTAAACTTGTAAAATAAAAGGTTAAACCTCAGAGCGCTTCCCAATCTCAGAAACTCTTACCTGTAAGAACTATGCTGGATTTTTTGAGATCTGAATCGTCTATTACTTTAAAGGAAATGGAATGCATATGTAATAGTAGAAAAGTATATCTGATGGCAATTTTGTTGTTGCGCGATTGAGATCATAAAATTATTGGTTAATTTGCTGAATTGTAAGGGAATTAAATTTAAAAAAATTCACTAACAATGCAATTTTTAAATAACTATACCTACTACAAATATAAAATTGATCTTCCTTACAGTTTAAGAATTCGCCCACTACCTGCAAGAATTTTATAGCTTGTACATAGAATTCAAATACCTATTTAAGGAAAGCAATCAGCGTCATTTAAAAACAATGTAAGCTTATGGCTTTTATAGTATTTTCCTATGCTGAATCTAATGAAGCTAAAATCAAAAAATTCAAAGACTTGGTTAAATAAAAAATAAGAGTTTTAAAAAAAGTATTGATTAATGGTTCCTCTCATAGAACCGATATTTTTATTTCAGACTTTTTTTTGTAAATGTATTTAAAAAAATTAAATGACCTAATTGTTAAAATAAAGAAATAAATAAGAGAATAATAATTTTTGGGATTTAAAAAAAAAAATGTCAATATTAATATCAACCTACCTATCAATTTTTTTAATGGACCAAATAATTTTTTTTAAAATGCATGTTTAAAAGTCGCTTAACATTTCTTTTTAATAGCATGCCAGTTTTTTTTTTTTTTTTTTTTTGAAAAATTAAACACAAATGTAGGTAGGTATGTATAAAAAACTTTTACTTTAATGAACGGATCCAACAGTTTTGAAATTTTTTTTCTTAAAATGCCGTATCAATTAGAAATTAAATTGCATATTTGTTAAGGAGATTAAAACCATTCAACAAGAATTTTTTTTTGTGATTTTAATTACTAAATTTGTTTTATTTTTTTACTTAATTTCTTATAAAAAATTAAATTAAAACTATTCTTTGATAATATTTTTTGAAATAATTAATTAATTTTTTTGCTAGAAAACACTTCTTAGTTAGATTTAAAGTAGTCAGTTACGTTTGCTATCATGATTCTGTACGAAAGTACATAAAAGTACACAACAAGAAGTACTGAAAATACTTATTTTCAGCCGCATATATCTTCTTTTAATTGGTTCTGGTATTTGTGGTGAGCATTCTTTAAACGAAATCATTTCAGCAGTTTTCCAGAAAAAAAGTAATTACTTGAAATCATCCTTGATGTATGAATCTTTTTAGAAAAATATTCACGACTGGGTCACACACACTTTCTTTTTATATAAAAAGTTGAAAGAAATTTCGACAAAATTCACTGGTTTTTGAAATATGTAGGAATTTTTTTAAACAAAATTTTTATTTTTTAATAAAACAGATTTTTTTTTCAAAATTGTGTTTTATTATTTTTTTTTTTTGTTAAATGTTCTTAGACGTATAATTTTGTATTGAAATCGTTGAAGTTATTTAGAAGAAAGCTAGCTTTAAATTATTCTGTTTCCTAGAAATGATTCTTTTATAATTTACATATTGTTTTTTATCAAAATGTCAAATATAAAATTTTCGAGATAAGACCCTGTTATTCTCGGCTTATAGCCAGTGGGTTGAGCTTTTGTAACCACTGAGGCAGCATTAATAACAAAAGTAAAATAAATTGTTTCTATGGTAGGTAAGTTGTAGAAATTTTTAAACGAGACTTATGGTTTCCTCAAATCTTCAAATTCTTGCACATATCTTTTTACATATTCAACATTTAAAAATATGTTTAATGGCCAAAGTTGTTGAAATATTTATCATTAACCATTTTTAACGAAGAAAAAAATAACAAAAATAATAAAAAATTATTAAAATTATTTTTATTTTAAGTGGAGCGATTAAATATAATTCAATTTATAAGTTCAAGTCGTACCTGGGCGAAACGCTTTATAAATTTTTGGAGTTGAGGTCACTTGAACTTATAAATTGAATTAACCATTTTTATTCTTAAACATATCTTTTACAAATTTTTTTAAGTAAAACCAATATTTACCAAGACAAATGAGTTCAATTATGAAATTCAAAAAACTAAAGATGGCCCACTATCTTAAGAACTTGTAAAAAACAAAAAGAAATGTGTAGGGGAAAGGTGCGAACAGTGAGACAGTGCAAACAGTGAGACAATCCATTTTTCTCTTTTCTGAAAATAAGCACAGTAACGCTAGTTTGGGTCAAAACGTTTATTTCCCCGTCTGCGTCTTTTAATTTTGTCCCGACTAAATTAAAGCTGTCCATTTTCCTACACCGTAAAATATCAACCAAAATCAGGTGAAAGTAGTTTTTGGAGTGTTATAAAAGGAGTGTATAACACAAAAAAATCTGGTTAGTGGACAGAACTTTTTTTACATATGTATTATATTTATATGTTCTTTCATAAAAAAATATCATGTAATTAGAATTCCTTCTCGTTTTTTCTAATTTTATATTTTTCCGAAAAATGACAAAAAGTAAACAGTGAGACATTTTGTAAAAGCAAACAGTGAGACATAGATTTTTTAAAAAGCAAACAGTGAGACATATAAATTTAAAAAAAATTTATTATTTTAGCATGACTTCAATATAATTTCGAAGTGTTTTTTCTTTCATTTTTTTTGGGCTTTTTGTTATTTTTATTTGAAAAAATGGGTTAAAGTAACATAAATTAATTAATTATGTACTTGTCAATTACCTAATTATTTGACATTTTCGTAAATTTATTTTTCATCTAAGAATGTCTCACTGATCGCAACCCTTGCAAACAGTGAGACGTTTTGACTTTTTCTACATTTTAGTCCAATGTGATGCTCTCATTCATTCTTTAACTACAAGATTTTTTGCAACATTAAGATAAAATGTGTCTTAAACTGTCTTCAAAGTTTTGTTAAGCTATCTTGAAAACATTCTAAGATATACAAATTTGAAAAAAAGGTGTCTCACTGTCCGCCACCTTCCCCTACATGTGCTTGTGCATGTTATAATTCTTTTTTGTTATCAAACGCCCCATAAAAAAAGCTCTACTATGGTGTCTTTAAATTTTTTTCTAAACTTACAAAAAAAAAAAAAAAACAAATTCTTAGCCTCAGAAAGACTAACGACTTTTGTATAATATAAATTTTATAAATTTTTATAATTTTGTAAACGTCCGCAGGCGATTTAACATCTTTAAATCTTTACCTTTACAAGGCTTCTTAAAATTCTCGCTCTTTATCATATCCCAATCAACATTAAAAACTTTCTGCAGATCGTTCATGATCTGATTTTCAAATTTTGTTGGGTCACATGAAATTATTACAATATTTTATCTCTTCTTTCTTTTGCTAAATGATTTATCACTCCATAAACGACAACTTGTCTATATTACTTACCTACAGATTTTAATTCTTCTCCATGTCAAAGCCACACTAAAAAAAATTAACATACTGCAAAATGTTAGACCTCACACGTATTTGTCTGTCTACTCATTAAATTTAACAAGACCAACAAGCACCTCTCCCAAATCTTATAAAGTTACACCACACATTTTCTTAATCACCGGAAAAGACATCCAAAAAACCGTAAAACAAACATTATACTCTCTTAAACCTCTACACCAATAACAAATCCCCCCACCAAAATACATACATGTTTAAAAAAATACAACAATAACAAAACAGAAAGACTCTTTAAACTATACGCTGGGTTTACACATTATGAACCATAATTAAATCTTATTCCCCCGAATGGTATGTGACTTGTTGGATTATTTTGAGGTAACCAATTTACTTTCACTCCTCAGCAAGGTCTTCATATGTGTTCATGAAAGAATATAAGCGAAAGTTTTTTTTTTCTTTCTTTCTTTAATTTATTTTTAAACGAAATGGATTTTATTTATTTAAAAAAAAAATATCATTAAGAAAAAGAGAAGAAAAAAAGACCACCAAAATTTATAAACGATCAGAAAAAAGTGATAAGAGGGGAGAGTTTTTTTTTTTGTTTATTTTGTTTACTAATTTGAGTATAATTTTCGTACTCACTTTCCTTCCCTTAAAGTTTTGACACAAAATAATACAAAGTTTTGATTTAATAGTCGATAAATTAAAAAAAAAGAAATTTTGACACAAATCAAACACCACCAAAGAGCGCAAACTACTTTTTTCTGTTTTCAAATATCTTTCTCCTTATTTTTAAAGCTTATAGGTATTATATCCCTCCACTTTACACTATGATCAAGTTTTCATGTGTTGATGCATAGTTGGGAGACCATTAACATCTTTTTTTGTGAGATTTTCTTTCATCAGCTGATTTTGAAATTTGGCTCCAAAGTTAGTTATAAGAAATATCTCGACTTGCTCGGTATAGACCTCGGTCAAGGTCTATTATGTATTTTAACAAAAAAAATATTACCGTTATAGTTTAAAATACATATATGTTTAAAATCTATCAAATTTTGATAAAATAAATTAAATAAAAATTAAAAAACAAATAACCATACCTTAACTCATCTCAAATGTTGCGCTACTTTCGTTGAGTCATTAAAAAAAATAAAAAAAAAAAAAAGTGAAAATTTTTTAAGCTTGAATTCGGTCATATTTGCATATATATAAAAATCGAAGGGAGAAAGAGAAATTGTGTATGTTGTGATTTAATTTGGAATTTCAGTGACAAAATGAAAACGAACCCATCAAATTTGAGTTTATCACAAAATCAAGTTCGCAACTCAGCTCTTTTGTTTTAGAAGTGCGTGTGAATGGTGCTACTACATTTTGGCTGCAAATTAATTTTTTTTTGCAAATATTGTTTAACAATTATAGTTGAATGAACCAGTGAATGCAACAAATACTATAATTGCTGCAGTAAAGTGTTTTTGTTGTTTTTAATCTTGCAAACAACAAAAATTGAAAAGTGAAAAGTAAAGTTGTGCCTTTGAGAGATTACTCAACATTATAACAACAGGTTGCGGTTTGTTGTTTATGGGCATAAAGTCTTGCAGCAGCAATCTTAACATTGTCATAGCCAGCGACAAATAAATCAAGTTGTGTTGCTTACCGGTGTAAACGAAAACGAAAGTGAAATTAAATATTGCGCATTTACTTGTTCGGTGCGGTTTTTTTTTTTTAATGTGTAAAAACATAGTCCATATTTACAAGCGGAACCACCAATTCTTTGAACTTATTATCATCGTTGTCGTATCGTTGGTCATTCAAGATTGGCTGTGAGTGGCAACGATTTTGTTTCGTTGGTCAAGTGTTCCCAGTTCGGTGGCAGCTACCGAAACACTCGGACAAAGTTTTGTTGTTGTTTGTTATTACATTCGTTTCGGTGCCTCTCATTACGCCCATTTGTTTATTCTTCTTTACTATCTTTGGTTTTATTTTCAAACTTAAATTGAAAAGTTGTGGTCTGTTTTGTAACTTCAATGATTTTGTAATACCAACATTTAATAAGAAGAAAAAGAAAAAAAGATGCACTAGAGTGCATGTGTAACTTTAATAAGCTGTAATGTATTTATTCAATGTGAATGTCAAGATTGGTGCTTATAATAATTATCTAATGGTATTACCATATGAATTTTGTGAGTTTTATTTGAGTTTGTTTAAATAACAAAAAAAACGAAGGAAGTTAAAAAAATTGGAAGAAGATGATGAGAACTATTAATTGTAGTGTAAACTGGTGTAATTTATTAATTGTTCTCCTTGTTTTATGTGAGTTTTCTGTGATATCGGCATTTAATGGTACTTTTGGATTAGAATATGAAACACAATCATCATCATCGTTGGAAACAAATAATAGAACTGGACGTTTCTTTTTTGATTCGATTTTTGGAATAGGAGCAGGAATTAGCAGTGCATTGGGATATGAGACAACAGATGGTGATGAAGATGCCAATGTTGAGAGTCTTGTGAAGACTTGTGATTGTGGTGAGTAAGTATTAATTAAAGAGTTTTAAAATATGCTTAATATGTGCTAATAGTTTTTACGAATCTTACATTTATGAAGTGCAATTATATTCGCATGTCGGCAAATGGCATAACCTTGGGAGATAATTTGTTCTCCCAATATTGGTTGTTTTCACAGTTTACTTAAGTCTTTAGTCGGGAACCATTTTTCCATTTGTTTTTGTAGCTTTGACACTTAAATTCAAAAATAAAATACTGTTCAACATTAACAGTTGAATTTACTAGAAATCATCAATAGAATTTTTCCAATTAATAATTTCTTTAAGTCCCTCTTTCTGTTTAAAAAATATGAATTTGAATGCCTTCGAGTTTGCATTTAACATTGCACCAATCGTAAAAGTAAACAAAACGTAATATGGTTGTTAAAATAAAATTGTATTTTGCACTTTCCATTTGCTTCCTACTAAAAATTTAACCTATAACCCAACTATACAAAAGTAAATGGGCACATTTTGATGGGTTTGCATCCCATATGTGTAATACATAATGACTTATGTAACAAAAGAGGTTGAGCGTAGTAATTTTGTATTGAATATGAGCATGAGTTTTTATCTCGTGCAAGAAAAGGATGCTATAATTAACTTACATTACGATAATTAAAGTTTTCTTTCTAATTCTAACAAGAACGGAGGAAATAATGTCTAGTTATATATAAGTCGCTTTAATTTAATTTGTATACTTTTATAATTTATTTATAAGAAATGAACAATATTGGTGCCATAGGGCAGGTTTAGGATTCGTAAGAAAACTTAACTAGAGGTTGTAAAAGCATCAATTAAAAAAAATAATATATGAAACTAAAAACAAATATTTATTTCAAATAAAAAATATTTGCATAAAAAAAAATATTTATTGCAACTAAAAATATTTTGCATTGAAAAAAAAAATTTAGATAATTGCAACTGAAAAATATTTGCATTGAAAACAAAATTTGTATACTATGTCAACTTGAACCTTATGTATGGTCAAATAGTCAAAATTGTAAGGAATTCGACGAATGTTAAAAAAAAGTATTTAATGCACACTTTTCCATTGAGTATTTTTTATATGCAATACAATTTTTTTTTAATTCAAAATATTTGTATTTGCAATAAAAATGTAAATGCAAATATTTTCAGTTCCAATAATTTTTTTATGCAAATTTTTTTATTTTCAATAAATATTTTTTTTTAAATTTAAAAAAAAAGAAATTTATTGCTTATACTTAGTTTGGAAATTAACTGCAATGGTTGAATAGATATTTTTTATAATTTCAAAAACAAAGGACAATGGTAATTTTGGCCCTGAGACCAATAACGATGAGTCATATGTCATTGAAAAGGTATTTTTGCGTACATCAATTGTTTGTATGGCGACAAACTTCAATTCGCTGTGTGAAAAAAGTTATAGACATAAATATAGAGCTGGGTAAATATAGGAAATATTCGGAGAAACGGCCGTAGACTTACTAAGCTCACGAGTTTAGGGGTTCAAATTGGTGTCAAATGAAAGATAAGTTGATAGAGAAAAATTGGAACTTCTAGGTGGCAACCTCAAGAGATTTTCAAAAAAGATTTTTTTATGTATTTTTTGTTTTATTTTTAATTTAAATAGGGTTGCCAATTTGTAGGCCTACACTCCGAATATTATTTTAATGATTTTTTCACTATTTAGGCTTTTGTGTGACATTTAAAAAATTTTCTTATTTGATCATATTACAAAAATATGTTATATGCCATTTTTTCTTTTAAAATAGGGTTGCCACCTAGAAGTTCCAATTTTAAAAGCGGTAACCCTATTTTTTCATTTTCTCTATCAAATTATCTTTCATTTGACACCAATTTGAACCCCTAACCTCGTGAGCTTAGTAAGTCTACGGCCGTTTTTCCGAATATTTCCTATTCTTACCCAGCTCTACATTTATGTCTATAACTTTTTTCACACAGCGAATTGAAGTTTGTCGCGATACAAGCAATTGATGTACGCAAAAATACCTTTTCAATAACATATGACTCATCGTTATTGGTCCCAAGGCCAGCTCCCATACATAAATTAACTTTGTCCTTTAATACTAATTTCTTCCAGTTTTGTATATATTTTTCATAAAACTAGACCAAGCTATATTATTGAAAACCACCCTTTCCATAAGAGCAATAATACAGCGCAGCGTGTAATACAGCGAACATTTTATTAAAAAGATTTTGACCTCCAGTAATGTAAACCAATCAAATGCTTGTATAGCAAGCAATAAAAAAAATCATCGTTAAAGGATTCTCTTTAATTTATAGTTTACAGTTTCCATAAAAGTAATTTATCAGTAGTTTATTTTATCATAAAAAAAAAAAAAAACAGACATATAAAACTAGATTTCTGAAAATTCATAGGCCCGTTTAAGAAAAATGGGAGCGGGTCATAATTCTGCTTGTCAAAATTCTGTACGACAAAATTCTGTGGGGTCAAAATACTGTAAGACCATAATTCTGTACGTCATTATACTGTAAATACAAAATTCTGTACGTCAAAATACTGTATGAACAAAATACTGACATGCAAAATTCTGTTTTGTAAAATTCTGCACGGCAAAATACTGTATATCAAAATTCTGTAAAAATGCTGTAAAAAAATATCGTTTTGATAATGTAAAAAAGTGCGCGCGCACTTTTTTACATTATCAAAACGATATTTTTTTACAGCATTTTTACAGAATTTTGATATACAGAATTTTGATGTACAGAATTTTGAAATACAGTATTTTGACCAACCAGAATTTTGCTATACAGAATTTTGACTTTCAGAATTTTGTTCGTACAGCATTTTGCACATACAGAATTTTGACATACAGTATTTTGGCATACAGTATTTTGAATACAGAATTTTGCAACATACAGAATTTCGACCCCAACCCAAGAAAAATTTATTTTTCAAAAAAAAAAAAACCTTTTTTTCAAAAACCAAGCGCTCTTGTAAAAAAAATGTTTGTTGGGCAACTCAGCTTCACGAGATTATAATGTTGAACAAAAAAACAAAAACAGAATTCTTTCGCTAGATTCCATGGCCAGATCTGGATCAATTAAAATGAGAGCACACGAGAAGTACCAGCTTTCAATTAATTTTAAAATTAAAAATTAATTTGATTAAAAGCCCGCATTTTACAAGTTAAGTACAAATATTTTCTAAGACTAAAAGTCGAATCAATGATAATTTTGTAAGCTGTATTTAAAAATAATGGTTTTCACCCATTCACAATAAGCGCTCTTGTCGGAATTTCTAAATAGTAGAGTAACTAAAGCAAATTATTAGGGAACCCGGCCGAACAGCTCTGATTTTGACGATTTTTTTTTTCAAACGTAGGTAATTAAAAATATTTTAAAGTCTATAGATTAAAAATTGCCGGTGTTGCCGTATTGTTTTTTAAAATTAAAATTAATTTTTTTTTTAACTAAACCATTTTTGTTGCTTAAATTTCATAAAACAAATGATAGCAAAAGATTCTCTAGGTAATTTAAGGAAAATATATAAAAGGCAGTAAGGGACAATCTTCCATCGTTTAAGCGATAAATGCAATTTTCTAACATTCTGACCTCAAACACAAAAAAAATATTTTGAAAACAACGGCAACACCTACAATATTTTAAAATACATTTTTAAAAAGCCAGAAGCTCATTCATATCTCTTAAATTTAAATCCACTAAATTTAATCAAGACTTTTTAAAAAAATGGTCCTCAAACTCAGAATTAAAAAAAAAATGTTATTAGAAAAATTTAAAATGACTTTTTTCCAAACTTTTTCTAATAAAATATGAATTTATTTGAAAAAAATTTTTGACCATAAATATTATCAGTTGAATTTCGAAGCAAAAAAGGTAAAATATATCACACTTTTGAAAAAAAAAATGAAAAATTACTTCAATTTCAATGGTTTTTTTTTTATTAAAACTGAATTTTTGCATTGAAATAATTAATTTTCTCAAAGACTGTGGTAAATAGGAACTTTAAATTTTTGCTATTTAACTTTCAACAGTAAGGGTTTTTAATTGAATAAAAAATAATTTTATGTTTAGATGTTGAACTTTAAAAAAAAAATAAGTTACATTTTTTTTCAAAACTTTTATTAAAAAAAGTTCTTCAAAAATGAAATATTTTTTAGTTTTTTTCATAAACCGTAATACATATTGATATTTCCTTTTATAATTTGAAATCATAATAAATGTGGCCAAAAAAATTTGAAAATAAATGCATTTTATATTACGACCAAGTTTAAAAAACGACATGTTAAAATTTTTTCAATAATTTTTTTTTTTCAAAAATCTGAGTTCAATTACCATTCTTTCAAAAGCCGTTTATTCAATTAACTTAATTTTAGTTTTACATACATGACTAAGCTTCTAGCTTTTAAAAAATGTATATTTGAATATTGTAGGTGTTGCCGTTGTGTTCAAATATTTTTTTTTGTGTTTGAAGTCAATTAATAAGAAAATTGCATCTATCGCTTGAACTATGGAAGATTGTCCCTCACTCCCATATATTTTCTTTCCTTGAATTTCCTAGACAATCTTTAGGCATCAATTAATTTATGAATTTTGAGAAAAATTTTTGAAAAAAATTTGTTTTTGTTCACAAAAATCTTCAATTAAATTTAAAAAAACAAAACGGCAACACCGGCAATTTTTAATCTATAGACTTTAAAGTATTTTTAATAACCGACGTTTGAAAAAAAAGATCATCAAAATCTAAGCTGTTCGGCCGGGTTCCCTAATATTGTCAATTTTTGAGCTTTAGTTACTCCACTAAAAAGAACTAAAATTATTGATGGATTTTTTCAATTTAAATTTTAAGTGGCCAATATCTTTAAACCATTGTTATAATGCTTACTAAGTTAAAAACTACATACCAGTATCACAAATTTAACAATTATTTTGTCATGTTTTTAAAAAGATTTAAAAATTTTAATTTGTATAAAAAATCATGGCAAAATTAATGAAAAATAAAAGCAAGCTATTTCAGTTTTCCATGGAAAAGGGATATTTCTTGGTAAATTTAAGAAATATTTTTATTTTTGATTCTCATAGTATGAAAAATATTTTTATAAAGTTAAAAAAAATACATACATTTTTCATGTGAGGCAATGGGTACCATTACCATACTAAAAAAAAAACATAGCTCTACGCAAAATATACATATTAGTGTACTATTTCTTTCGATGAGTAATCGATAATATTCAGATTGTTGTAGGTAATGTAAAAGATTACACCCATAAACAGACCAATTATTTTATACATGATGTTCAAATTATTTTGATTTTGGTTATAATAGCTAGATCAGGTGTTAAAAAATACCTCGAAATCATGTAATTATAAGATGTACTTTAAAATAAAACAAAACATGTGCCACACAGAAAAACTAATGTTTTTGATCTAAGTGACCCAATTTCCCAAAATATATATGTACATAATACATAATATGTATCTATATTGATCAATATGGTTAGTAGAATCATGCTGATTTCATGCCTTTATTACAAAGTGCAAACTAAATTCTACCATTATACCATTATATACATTTAAAAAAAAAAATTGTCAAATAAAGAAGTATTTTGTTCCAAAAAAATTGTCAAGGAAAGATAGTAAGAGCTAGGGTCAAAAAAATTGAAATTTATAAATATTTATGATTGGCATGGACACAGGATTTCATCCTCTATTACAAGTTTAAGGCCTAAAAAATCCTCATATTAAATAACTTAATGCTGACTCGAATGAGACCAAAGATATCTCGATTGGACCAAGCCAAAAAAAATGTTTTAGCCTTTTTATGATAAATACTTTTCAAAACAATAGTACGCTTTAATAAAATTCATCTAAATATTAAACACGCAATTTCAAACAGAACAAAAGTACAACTATGTAATTTACATAATTATAAAATTACACCACTGGTAAAAGTTCAACATAAATACGAAATATTTACCTGAGCTAAATCGGCTAACACGATAGTCTATAATTTATACTCAAAATTGAAGATTTTTGGAGAAAAGTTATTATTTTTTGGCTATCAACTAGCCTGCTTGAATAAATAAAATTCTTTTTTCAGTAATTTGACCTGGCAGTTCTTTTTCTTCAAACTCATTTTGAGTATATAATTCAAATTGAGTATATATCTTTCAATTAACTTTGAGTGAATTTTTATCAAGAAAAAACTTAGATTCCACATTTCATAAACATTATTGCATACTTTAAGGCATTCATATACTCAACATGTCTTCGTTTCATTTCAGATTGTGGATATTCAAATGAAGAAATACGAATTGTTGGTGGTAAGCCAACAGGCGTCAACCAATACCCATGGATGGCTCGAATAGTCTACGATGGTAAATTCCATTGTGGTGGCTCACTTCTTACCAAAGACTATGTCATAACAGCGGCTCATTGTGTGAAGAAGCTTCGAAGATCGAAAATTCGTGTAATATTCGGTGATCATGATCAACACATTACCACAGAATCCAAAGCCATACAAAGAGCAGTTACAACAATTGTCAAGCATCGCAGCTTCGATCCGGATACCTACAATAATGACATAGCTCTACTGCGCCTAAGAAAACCCATCATATTTTCGAAAATAATGAAGCCCATTTGCTTGCCTCGACTCAACTATGACCCAGCTGGTGAATATTAATAAAAATCAGAAATAAAATTTATAATTTCAATCTAGTTTTCTTCGATAACAGGTAGAACGGGAACCGTTGTCGGCTGGGGACGGACATCTGAAGGTGGTGAACTACCAGCGATAGTTAACCAAGTTAAGGTTCCAATTCTAACGATAACCGAGTGCAGGAATCAAAAATACAAAAGTAGTCGAATTACTTCGAGTATGTTGTGTGCGGGTAGATCGAAAATGGACTCGTGCCAGGGTGACAGTGGTGGACCGCTTTTACTCTCGAATGGAGTCAAATATTACATTGTAGGCATTGTTTCGTGGGGTGTTGGTTGCGGGCGAGATGGATACCCTGGAGTGTATACGAGAGTCAGTAAATTTATTCCATGGATAAAGGCAAACTTGGAAAACACTTGTTTGTGTACATAGCGACTGGATACAATGAACTTTTGTGAATTGTTAAATTTAATATTTTGTAATTTATGTTAATATTAATGAATATTAAGAAAAAGATTTATTTGATGTTTATGATTTTGGAGTATGTTAGTGAAGAAAAAACTTAATTTTAAACTGATTTCGAATCAATAGCAGAAGTTATGTAATGATTTTGTTCATTTTGTTGGAAATGCTAACATTTGTAAAATTTTACAATGTACTTTTGACTGTATGGAATTTAAATCTTTATTAGTAGAGGTAGGTACAGCTAAAGAGAAATAGGTAAAAAAAAATTAGGACATCTATTAAAAAAAAATACCAAAAAGACTTATCTTAGACGATCTTATTTTTTGGAGTACTGAAAATCGTAATGTTGGTGCAACGGGTACACATAATTGTAAGAAGTCCTCAAAAACAATTGAGAGTTTTGACATAGAGTAAGACTAAGGTAAATAAATTGAGGTTGTCTTATGGTATAAAAAGTATATCAGAATCCAATATTTCAAATACTGAAAATTGAACTTGAACTTTATAAATTGAGATAAATTAAAAATCAGGCGTGATTTAAGAGTAGAAGTTATGAGACAGTGAAAGTTTAAAGAAAATTGTTTCGAAATAAAAAAAAATATTTAAACCAGAGTTTGCTTTTTTTAGCTATATTGTTTTTGTAATAATTGATTTCAAAATCAAAATTTAGGGAAAAAAGTTAAAAAAAAAAAACATCTTAAATTCTTTTCTTTCAAGACTGTAAATTAAAAGACGAATTTAACTGATATCAACAGTTAACTGCATAATATTGATTCCTTAATGAAAATTATATGTTTCTATGTCTTATAGTTTTTGATAAAATGAAGAAAAAATTGAAAAACTACATTTTTATCAAGTTCAACAGTGAACACTTCAGGACACAAGAAACTTTATTTTTATAAACTTAAACTACAAAAATAAATTTTAAATTTTTACCCATTTTTTACTAAAGCAAAAAAACACATTTTTAAGAAATTTTACCTGGTGCAGGTTTTCAAAAATATTATAAAATCTATAAGTTTTCTGGCAAACTTGTGAACAACATTTTTGTTCTTTATTGTTTTCTTCATAAGAATTAATTTATAAAACACTATAGTTATAACACATTTATCGAAGAAAATCGGCCCCAAAGTCAAAAATTATCATGGGTAAGAAAAAAATAATTCCATTTAAAAATTAATATCTGAGCAATTAAAAAAGATAATAACATTTTTTAAATGCAGGTACAAAGAATAGCATTTCTTCTAAAAATCAAAATATTAATGAAGTTTTTATAATAAGTATTAACGGAGTTATTAACATTAACATGAGTAAAGGCATCCCAAAGTAAGCGTTTTCTTAAATCATCGCTAAAGGGTATCAACCTTGCAGAACAATTTTTTTCTTAGTATATACCCAAGAAGCATCCCTTAAAATCTTCTTATCTCATTCCGGGACACCCTATATTTATTTTAAAATTTATTTTTTTCTTAAATAGCGCAAAGGTTGGCTTTTTCAAAATTATTTTATTTTATTTAAATTAAATTGAATTGAAATTTTTTAATGTTCCTGCATTAATCCAAAACAATTGCTTTTATTTCCGGTAATACTTTATAAATTATGGAAACAATACTTTTGCCGCTGGCAACAACTGGAAACAATGTTTTTGATGAAAAAAAATATGAGACAAAAAAAAAAATATGAGAACAAAGAACGATCAAAAAAGTTGAAAAAGAAATACCAAAAACTATCAAATTATGTATACTTAAAAAAAGAAATAATCCAGTCAAATAAATGTTTCACCTCGGAATGAATGCTAATAGAAACCAGGAAAATTAGGACTTGCGGACATGAGATTTTTTTAGATTTTTGACATAAGATATAGAATATCCAAACAAAGATAGAAACAAAAAAATTAGCCTATTAGCACTAATTCCAAGATTGTACCAGGATGTTTTTTAGTGCATATCCCAAAATTTCCCCTTTTTTCAAAAAATACCAATTTTTTTCATTGCATTTTTTTGATTCCTAATAATAATGAATATGAAAACCTTCATGCAAAGTTTGGTTCCTCTACCAAAGCTTTTAAGGGTTTTTCGGTAGTAAGTTTGCAACTGTTATAATAATATGGGTTGACAGATGAAAAACTGGTATAACTTTTTTTAGAGACGTCAGATTGTCTTGATTTTAGATTTTTTGGCATCAGCATTAAAAAAATACCTCGAAGACATGTTTCATATGTGTATATAATACCATTGTCTATTATTGCTAATTTTGAAAATCTCCTTTCCCGCTTTGACCTTGAAAATCGCTACTCGCGGACAAAAGATTTTTCTAGACTTTTGAGGTATGTTATAGAATGCCAAAACGAAGATATTGAGAAAAAAAAATTCTATTAGCATTCATTCCGAGATTTACCCCTTTTTTCACCTTATTTTACTGTATTAAAATATTATTTGAACACTGAATAATGGCGAAAAGACAACCCAATATCTTTTGTGAGTATTGATCTTAATCAAAAGTACATACAAATATCAAATGCATGATTTTAAATTTTTTTGTCAAAAAAAAACAAAAGAGCTGAGGCGCAAACCTTCAATTTTCTTTTCAAAGTACACTGCCCTGGTAATGTTATTTCTCTACATAAAACAACGTACCGAACATAACACTTTAAAATGTAGCAGCTATATACAAAAATTTTCATACATCAACATTATTTAACAAGCCCTTTATATATTTCGTTTTTTTGTATTGCTGGATTAAATATTAAGAATTCTTATTTTACCTTTATATTAACCAAGAGAATCCAACAAAAAAATACTTTTTTTTCAACGAACAATGAAGCAAGTCATTAAATTTGATTATATTTAAAAACTAAAAAAAAATTTCCCATCCTGCAAAACGCTCTACTTCCGCGTAATTTGTTATTTCTTTTGAATTTATATTTCTTAGACACGAATCGCACCTTTAGCTGCCTCAATTAGTAAACATGCAAAATCATCTTTCCACCAAAGTGCCAGCACACCACTTGCATGCAAATTTAATTACGTCGGCAAAAATATATTCTCCCAGCAACAACACCATCATGCTCAACTCAGATTTGCATTCAATTTATAATAACAAAATTGCTCATGCTATGCAATAGCCGGCAATTGCACCACATTGCTAACACTAATATGTTCGGCTTGAATACCCCTCTCTTTCATGTCATAATAGTGTGCCGTGCCTCTTTTTTTAATCCGCACTCGAACCGAATCCGAGACCAAGAGGCCTTTAAGCCACCAGAATGGCTTACCTCTCATGAAAGTTGGCGCATGGTTTGTTAGAGCAGTGAATAGAGGCCCGCAAAACATCAACACACACTCCTTGCACCATAGTGATCAAGGTGCTCTTGGGGCTTAAAACAACTTCTTTGCTTAGGAGGCGCACATTCCGTCCGCGGCCAAGTGTGTGGATGCATTATTTGTGAATAACTTACCCCGGGTAACGGTTAACTAGAATATATAGTTTCCATCGCAAATGAGCAAAATTGCGCCATTGAACTTGCTTCATGAAAAAATAATAATGCAACAAGTCGCTGAGGTATTGCTTCTATATGTTAGTTGCATCGAATCTGTGCAATGAATTGAGGTGCTTTGGTGTTCGCACTTGATCGGCAAGAGTTACCAGTGCTGTCTTCTCTTGAAGTAAAAACATCAAACTTCAATAAAATATTTTAATATGTTTTGATTTTTTTCGAGGTTTTTTCCAGGTTTTTAAGTTTTTCTTTATTTATTTTTTTTTTTACTTTTTTTCATTTATCTATTCGCTCTTTTCTCTTTCTTAAACGACAGCTCTGCTATCAAATTTGTGGTAAAAGAAGTGATTTGCGCGATCTCTTTGGTACTTTAAGCTACTTGAAAAATCTAGGTGCAGCAACTTTGGTGGTTAACTGAGTAGATTGAGTATATTGCAAAAGCATGAAAAGTGTTGAAATGAGAAGTGCAAACGATTTATCTTTATTTGTGTGTGTGGAAAGAAATAAGAAAAAATTACTTTTGTGCAAATTGAATGGGGCACACAGACCGCACGTTGAAGTGTTTTTTTTTTTTTTTAATCTAGATATACGCAACGGAACGAATTGAATTGCTGCGCAATGTTATATCTTTTATCCACTTAATGTTCAATAAATAAACCAATGTCTGATCGATTTATAGGCGCTTCATGATGATGGAATACCGATCTAATATCCATGCAAAATGTCTATTTAAGCTTCTGAATTGACTTTTTGAACCAGGAAATAGTTAATAAAGAAACAGTGGTGGTAGTCACATTTGATTTTTGCAGGTTGATTTATTTTGGACTTTAAATTGATTATACTCAGGTGGTTCTTTTAGGATAGCGCAAATTAATTTTCAATTATTTAAGTAACATCGATTTAGATAGTTGACCAAAGGAAATGCAAAAACTAGTAAAGTAGACCATACACTGTTTTGGAACAAGCACTAATTTAACCTTTTATTAATTGTATTCAATTTCAAAAATGTCATTATCTAGGTATTATATAAGTACTTATATGAACTTTGCAAAGAAGATGCATATTATGACAATTCAGTAACTTCAAGCAAATAACATTGAAGCTGATATCGTACGTTGAAACGTATAGTGTTATAACTAAAATAACACGATTTTTTAAGACAAGTAAAATAAGAAAATTATAAACATTGAAACAAGATGCATTTAGTAACGAAACTTCTGCTCCTTACCGGCGAGTTTTGTAGATATTTTAAAAACTATTTTAAAAACTTTTCCCGATATTGCAGTTTTCAAAAAGGTATAAAAGTTTCCAAAGTTGAAGTTAGATCGAAAAATATTAAAATTTGAATTTAACAAAACAAATTTTTTCAGAGTAAAAAAAACAAACAAAAATAGAGACTTTTGTTCAAAGAGAAATACACTAACAACTGTTCGAGAAAATGTGTTTATTATTGTTTGTATTTTGCTCTGAAAAACCCTGTTTTCTTTTTACAAAAAATTTGCTTTTAAAAATTCCGATTTTCATAATTCTATTTCACAAAATTCTGCTTTAAATTAAAAAGGTTTAGAAACCTCCCTCTCACTTGTTTATTTATTTTCAGAATAACAAAATATTTTTTAATACCTACATTTGTTATTCCTAGCTCAAATTTGCTACTTACTTTTTTTAATATTCCTTTAAATTTTATAAATTAATAAATAAAAAAGTTTAAGAAAAATGTTTTAATGTTAAATATTTTCGAAAATACATTCATAATTACAAAATCTATTAATTTATCCAAAATTGAATATTAAATTAATTTTATAAGAAAAGCAATAATTTCGGTTGGGGTCAAAATTCTGTATGTGCCAAAATTCGTATTCCAAAATTATGTATTTTAAAATTCTGTAAAACAACTTTGAAGTTTAGTTAAAAAGTAAGACAATTAAAAAAGAGTGTGTGTACACATGTACACGCGACTGAAGTTATACTTCTCATTCAGTTTTATGTAAATGAATTTCATTTGATATTTTTAATTTCTATTATTAAGTAATTAATCCCCACTTGTTTTTTTTACATTTTTATCAAGTGAACAATAAATTAATTCTTTCATCCTAATTGCGTCCATGTAGTTTTCAATTTATTCTGTGAAATTTACACATGTTGTGCGGTTCAGAACGTACGGTATACGCTTAACGACTTTTTTCAAAATTCCGAGAAAATCGGTTTTGAAAGTTGGGGTACATTTTTTTTTCGAAAAATCCCCGAATCTTTAAACGCTCCTGGAAGCTAAACCGCTTTAGAGCAATTTTTGGGAGTGATGCCAAATGATAGCTTATGTCATGGGCCTACGCTTTGCACATTATCAGATTTTTAAAAAATCGCCTTCCATGTTAAACCGCCACATCATGCCTATTTTTTCAGAATCGCGCCTATTTTTTTTACTTTTAAGTTCTCCCGGTTTGAGAACGCGTGGACCTACAGGAATGGGAGTTGTACTCAAATGTAGGTTAGAGTCCCCGCTATCTTTTGGCATCAAAAATTTTATTCATTTTCTTCAAAATTCCACGATATAGGCGTTGGAAGTTGGGGGCGCGAAAAAACTTCTGGGAGCTGAACGCTTTGATCTAGAGACAGTGGAGTGGTGCCATATGAAAGCTTATATTCTCAGCTACCCGATTGTGGTATAATCCGGTTTTTCGATTTTTTTCAAAATTCCGAGAAAATCGCGTTTGAAAGTTGGGGTAAATTTTTTTTTCGAAAAATCCCCGAATCTTTGAACGCTCCTGGAAATTAAACCGCTTGAGAGCAATTTTTGGGAGTGATGCCAAATGATAGCTTGTGTCATGGGCCTACGCTTTGCACATTATCAGATTTTTAAAAAATCGCCTTCCATGTTAAACCGCCACATCATGCCTATTTTTTCAGAATCGTGCCTATTTTTTTTTTACTTTTAAGTTCTCCCGGTTTGAGAACGCGTAGACCTACAGGAATGAGAGTTGTACCCAAATGTAGGTTAGAGTCCCCGCTACCTTTTGGCATCAAAAAATTTTTTTTAATTTTTTTCAAAATTCCGAGATATAGGCGTTGGAAGTTGGGGCGCTCACTTTCAGCTCAGCTCAAATGAGCTAAGCTATGGTACCTAGCTCAAATTTGAGCTGAGCTGTGAGCTGAGCTGAAATGTGAGCTTTTTGCAACCCTGGCAACTTGCCACATGGAAATTACCAAATGCGACTTGCCACATGCAACTTGCCACATGTAACTTGCCACACGCAACTTGCCATACGCAACTTGCCACATGGAACTTGCTACACGCAACTTGCCACATACAACTTGCCACATACGACTTGCCACATGCAACTTGCCACATGAAACATGTAACTTGCAACGTGTTGTGTGTTTTATGTTTGCCGTACTGCGGCGTACTAAATTTTTAAATACTAAAGTACTGCCTACTCTAAAGGTGAAACGACAGCCCTGCTACCCAGGGTGATCGCGTCATAATCCCTTTGACATTCTTGTCAAAAAGTAAATTTTCATACCCACCCTCCCATAAGAAGTATAACTTCAAAAACTTGGACTATTTAAGAAAGTTAGTTAGTATTTTTTTACTTGCGATATAGGTACTATATATCAAGTTATGCATTCGTACAAAAAAAAAAAGTTGAGATAACATTTTTCCATGACATTACGATGGTAGAGAATGCCAAAAAAGTGGGTCCCGGAAGTCCGTCTGTCTGTCTGTCTGTCTGTCTGTCTGTCTGTCTGTCTGTATAAGGACCTACAGCCTAAACGGATGGACCGATTAATGTCAAACTTGGTATGTAGCGTTATTTGGCGACTCTCCAGAGGGGTTTTTGGAATTAATTTTTTTGGACCAAAATTAACGGTACTTGTCATATACTGATTTTAGTAAAATTGAAATATCTCGAAAACGGCTCCAACGATTTTGTTTAAAAAATTCAAACGTTAGTTTTAAGTTAAGGTCTACCTTTTAATGAAAAATTTTTTTTTGGAAAATCATTATTAACGGTACCTGCGATAGAACCGTTTTTTTCAAATCGGATTATCTCCGAAACCGCTTATTCGATTTCAACGAAACTTTTTGTGAAAAAGCATTTATATAATTTAAATATAAGCCAAAAATAAAATTTTGAAAAAAATAATTTTTGGATTTTTAAAAAAATTTTGAAAATTTTTTTTTGAAAAATCAAATTTTCGAAAACGGGACATTGAATTTTTTTGAAATTTTGTTTTTAGATGTTGATTAAAGATTTCTACAAAATGGCATACCAATTTTATTTTAGAACTTTTTTTCTAAAAAATTATTTATAAAAAATTAGTTTTTTAAAAAACGGCTCTAACGATTTTGAAATTTTTTTTTCTAAAAATGCATGTTAATATATCAATCAAAACTGCATACTTGTTTTGGAGGGCAATTTGATTTCAGATTTTATTTAATTTTTTTAAAAAACGAATTTTATTTTTTTTCCAAATTTCTATATAAAAAGTCTTAACAATTTAAGCAACTTTAACTCTAAGAGCAAGTTCGTGCGACCCAGTCGTGCATTTTATTAATACTGTTTTGCTTTATTTGTAAATTGAATAAAAGTAGTAAAAAAACACTTTTATACCCTTTTTAGGCTATTTCTTGGATTTTTTGATTAAATTAGCACATTTTTTACATCTTTCTTATTTATTTTCACATAAAGTTGATTATTTTGGCGTTATATATTTGGCAACTATGTTTTCATGAAACGAAATAGGAAAGATGTAAAAAAATAGGCTCATTTAATCAAAAAATCCAAGAAATAGCATAAAAAGGGTATAAAAGTGTTTTTTACTACTTTGGTACGTTTTGTTCTTTGTTTTGAATTTTTTTAATTTTTTTTTTCATTGAATATGAACAGTTCTAAACAAATCCAAGAGCGAACATCTTTTTGACATCAATTTAGCTAAATTTCTAGCTTATATTCAGTTTTGTAAAAGAAAATTCTATAAACGCTTATTCTGTCCACCATTTTGGAACCACAATTTTGAAAAAATAAAAGTTGGAAGATTTTTCGTATTTCTCATACTAATATGCTTCACTGTCCCAAATTTCATGACTTTTCGTCAAGAAATGGCCGTGTAAATGATTTTTGACGCCATAAAGCACCACTCACTCTTGACCGACGGATTTTCAAATCTTTAACGAATTCATAGCATTCACTGATTGTGTCAACTTCATTTTTAATTCAAATTTGGTAAAAATAATAATTTACCAAATAGTCTAAAGAAACCATTTAAAAAAATCGTAAAAATAGGAATTTTGCCATATTTCCCAATTTGAACAATTTTATCTACTTAATATTTAGCTAATATAAAGGTTGCCCAAAGCTATTTTATTAAAAAAAAAAGATATTAGGGTGTTTAAATTTTTTTTGTAAAAATACCATTTTTTAAAATATTTTTTTCAATCTTTACAGCCGATGCGCGGATTGAAGATATTAACCCATTTTGATTATTTTTTAACCCCTTCTTAGTCTTCACCATTCACAACTTTTCCGCGCTATTACGATTTGAAATTCGAAAAAAAAACCCATAAACGACCCACCTTAATAATTATATTGATACAGAAATTTTTATTAAGATACAGAATTTCGAAATACAGAATAGAGACTCATTCCAAAAACAAATATTGAAATGAAAAAAATTCGATCATAGGGTATAACTTCAAATCAAACCATACACTGACACAGGTTCATTGAAGTTTTTTTTAATAATCTGAGTTGACAACTCATACAAAATTCTAAAAAAAAACACACAAATCTGGATTGTAAAGTAAACGCCTGCTAATGTATACCGAAACTAATTCTATCACAATAAATTAAAAAAGGCTACCTCACCGGTTTCAATAAATAAAAAATTTAACAATAATAAATACAAAAAAAAAAGAAAGACAAACAACAACCAAAAAATAAAACAAGTCTTCAATTTATTCCTGTGAATTCCCATTAATAAGTATTATGTCCACTTAACAAAAGCTTTAACTCCAGATACCAAAATAATAAAATGTAATCTAAATGATTTTTTTTTTTAAATTTTCGAATAAAAGAAAGAAAGTCATCATCAGCATCATCGACTGATAAAATGAAAAAAAAAAAAATGTTATCACATCATAATAAAACAACTAAAAAATCGATTAAAATGTAAGTTTTTTGAAAGTGACAGACTTTCTTTATAAGAACAAAGTCAACAAAACTGGTTCACTTATTTTTTCCCAATTTTCCATGTTGAATGAAAACCAAGAAGGGGCATTACCATATCCCTTGGAATGAGTGAGTGATATAATTTTAATTGAGTATTTTATATCTTAAAAACATCTCAAGTGATACATTTGTAATTAATTGCTGTCATAAATATCGCATGTTATTGGATTGATGCCTCACTTTAATCAGGTTGACTGCACGATGCAATCAACAAGAAATGCATTCCAGATGACTGCTATATGCATTCTTGTGGGCCAATTTAAATAATTAAATTTCCAAATGACTCATAAAGGTGGGTTGTTTATTTCTTTTTGTGGTCATCAAGTTAGAAAGAATTCCGTGTTACTGATAAGAAAACTAACCCAACAGAAAGTAAATTATAGAGTTTTCTTTTGCCAGAATTTTGGAATGATGCAACATTTATTTTTATTTGAAATGAAAGCCTATTCAAAACATTAAACTAGGGTAGATAAATATAAGGTAGGGGTTAAATAAAACTTAAAGCAAAAGCAAACAATAATCGAGAACCAACTTTTGAAGCTATTCTGTTGGCATTATTTCACTGTCTACATATAATGCAAAATTTTAAAGTAGCGAAGTTCCAAACCAAACATAACTATGAACAATAAATTTCTTATATTTCTTTCTACCTAAGGCCGCTGAAACGTTTAGTCGTTTAGGAGAAAGTCAGTAATCAAAAAAAAAAAAAAAAAAAACGGTTCTATGACTGGTAGATATTTATATTTCAAAAGTATTGTTTAAAGATGTTGTTTTTGTATGATAAAAGAGTAGGGTAGAAGGGGGACGATTTGCCAGGATTTAGGAAAATTGACTTAACGCAAAATTTTTACGTTTCTTTTAATTTTTTTTATATCTGATATTATTATTCACTTTATTATCTTCACTTAAATATTTTTTTCATCTTGATAAAAAACGAAAAGTGATGTGGCAAAGCCTCCCCAGGTGGTAGGCTTTGCCACGGGGGTGGGGAGGGATTGATTTTATATCAATAAGCATTCTTTAAAAATAATTTTAAACTAAGATATTGTAAAAAAAAACCTAAGAAAAGCTACTCAAAAAAGAGAGAAAAAAAACATTTTTTACTAAATGGTCTATTTTTATCCTTTGAGCATTTATAGATATTGAACATATAAAGGAGAAAAGAAGATACTTTATCTTTCAACATAATTGCACTTAAACATCTGGAGTGACCCAGAAAAGTTATTCTAGAGTTTCATACTTATTTACTCAGCTTTCAGGTGCCGATTTTTCTTTTCAGATTAGTCTTTAATTACTGAAGATATAGCCCGAACACTAAGGGCCGGTTTGTTCACACTCAATTATCTTTTAATCAAGAATTTTTCTATGGAATAATCCTTGATTAATGCTGTCTTTTGTCGTTGAAATTCAATGTACCGCCTTTGCCACTATCCATGAGTGGTACCTGCATCAATGAAACCGAAAAGCTGTCAGTACTAGGTATGTGTGTTAATGATGATCTATGCTGGAATGACTATATATTTCAAGTTGCCAAAAATGGTGCTAAATGCTTAGGTTTTCTTAAAAGGTGCAGGAAATTCTTCACCCCTTCAGATTTGGCATGAATTTATAAAGCCTACGTCCGTCCTAAACTAGAATATAATTCACACATTTGGTCAGGTGCTTCCCAAACATCTTTGCGCCTACTAGATAGGGTACAACATAGAGCATTAAAACTGATTGGTGATGGAGCAATTACTGAATCAATAGATTCTCTTGAACATCGTCGTAATGTCACCTGCCTTTCACTCTTTTACCGCTTTTTTTATAATCAGTGCTCTAGTGAAGTTGCTAGTTGCATTCCTCCCCTAAAGAATTTCAACCGCAATACCCGGCTTGCTAGGAATGCCCATAAATTCTACCTGGAACCCAACTTCGGCCGCACAGTTAAGTAAAGAGACTCATTTTTTAGCCGTTCAACTCGTATGTGGAATGCTTTACCTGGCTCTGTCTTTCCTCCGCATTACAATCTACAAAGGTTTAAAGTCAATGTACATCGGTGTCTCCTACTTAATCCTCTCCTCTTTTCCTAAAAGCTCGCACTGTGTTTTTATAACATTTTAAGGGTATTCATAACCCCTTGATATGCGCATTAATTATAGGTAAAAAAAAATTGACTGTGATCAAACTGGCCCTAAGTATGCTGGGAAAAACAACGATAAAAAACTTTGAACAATCATTATCTCAAAAGCTCAAATCTATACGAAAAGTACAACGGCACTTAGCGTCCAAAATTTTTTTTTGTAAGCTAGTTTATTTTAATGTGAATGAAAATTATCTACCACAAAACGAAGGACCATGTTGTTTAAAAAGTTGTTTTCAAGCCTCACGTGATTTATTTAAAAAATTAAAAAATACTTTCTTCCTTCTTTTTGTGTGCCAAAAATATCTACCTATAGTGAGCCCTATCATTTCCAGACAACAATAAGTCACACAAAAAAAAATTGCAAAAAAATCACCTTCACCAAGGTAATTAGCACAACAAAAATTAAAGAAAGTTTTCTGATATTGAACTTCACAATAACAACATGAACCAAAAGTAGGTAATGAAAAAAAAAAAAATTAATTAAGACTACTAATCGCATGAAAGCCATTATGCATGCGTTTATTAGTTTCAATAAAACACGTCTCCTTTTCATATCGCCTTAAGGTTCAATATCAAGCACGAGTGTATACATGTACAGAGTCTCATATCGTCATCATAATCGTTTTCAAAAAATGACGTATAGCAAACTTATAATGACACTGGATTCCCTGCAGTGAGTAATTAATGTTTTTGTTAAGTGACACCAATGCTTTGCAACTACTTTTCCTCCTTCCCCCTCTTGGAACTGAGCTGGTTCAACTAGCTTCACACACAAGTGAACTTTGACGTAACAATATTCAACTTGATTTCGCATGCAAACACGAAATAATGCAAAAACGCACTTCTTGGTTGCACTTCTCGGTGGTAGGCACGCATTCTAGCTGCAATTATGCAGTTTCCGCGTCTCTATAGGCATCTCAACCTAATCGAAGATGTAAAATTCTTTGAAACCGCAAGCCTCTAAATTCCTGATTCTCATTCTAAACTGTGTTTACTACTTGAGTTAAAATTCTTGAAAAATGCTAACTTTAAGGTGAATTTCTTCAGGAATAGATTGAGGTGAATTCAGAAACAGGGAAATGTCAGTGTTTTTAACTCTGAATATGCTAAATTTAGTTAAGCTTTCGAAAACAGTGGTTCAACTTAGGACTTTCAGATTTAAGGGTTAGCTTACTTTCAATAGAAAGCCTTTTGCAATGCCTTTTTGCATCTTTTAACAAACTCAACTTAGGCATATTCACCTTATGAGGTGGGTTTTTACCCAAGATGTCTCAATCCGTTTTGAAGAAGAACCCAAATTTTAGCTTTTGACGTGATAAGTTCTTATAAATCGGTAAACCATGGCAGCATCCACAAAAAAGTGATGCCATTTTCTCCCGTTCCTCCTGAATTTTTTAGCAGTGTGGCAAAAATTGCAATTAAGAATTAAAAACTATTAGATATAAAGAAATCTTTTATACCTTATTTTAAAGGTAAGTACCTAAAAGTAAATAATAATAAAGGATTTTTAAAAATTCAATCATTAAATAGGATAAATAAGGGTAAAACGATATTGCAAAAAAAGGCCATGACAATTTGAAAAATGCAATTCGAAAGATACTGAAAAAAAATATGTATTTTACACAGAACTGAACAAGTTTTTTGCCTCAAGTGTTTCGGCAGTTTTTAACCGATTTTTATTTTTATCTTTTTTTTTATTTAACAGATAAATAAATGAAATTTAAACTGTAGTATAGATAATAGGCAGGATTATATGTGTACAAAATTTTAATCAATTTCGTATTCACAATTTTCAGATAACGGCAAAATAAAGTTCTTATTTTATCTTTTCATCTAGATTTGATTTACTATTGATAATATTACCTCTCATTTGATACATCATAAATAACAGTACAATACACTACACGATCTTGAATTGAAAAACTTCAAAAATACCACAAAGAACCTGTGGAGATATGTTGCCAATGGCCAGCTACCAGTGTAGGAAGTACCGTAACCTCAGTTTGAAATTTTGACATAATTAACCTTAAAAAAGTTTAACCTTTTTTTGTAGATGTCGTACAAAAATGATTGATGTATCGTATTAAAGCTGAAATAAATAACTTTTAGATGATATGAAAATTATTATACATAGATTGTCATATAAAAAAAAAACGACCATAAGGATAGAAAAAATCTAGCTCTTTTTGTAGATGTCGTACAGGCATGGTTGATATGAATATTTTGAGCTGAAACAATACACTTTCAAATGATGTAAAATTTATTATGGTTGTCATATAAAAAAAAAGGATTTTAGGGTGATGAAAAAAAAAAAGTTTGATTTTTTCACTTTTTTTCATAAAAAATGATTGTTTTTAATAAATTATTTTTATACCTTTTGTACAATGTAAAAATTTAAGCATGGTTTTATTATTAAGAATAAATATTTAGTTTTTAAGGGAAAATTTTGTTTGTACCTAAGATTTTTATATAAAAATTGATATAATGAGAAAATAAAAAAATCATTTTTCTTGTAAATTTTGATTAAAGTAAAACTATTGTCCGTAAACCGACGGTTTGATGAGACAACCTTTTCTTTCGATAACGATAAATGTAACTCTAGAAATTCACCTTATTTTGCAGCCAGTTATGGATTGCACTGAACCCATCATATGGCCGTCTGGCTGGATTTACATATACCCGTGTTTTTTTGTTAGTGCAACATATTAACCGTGTGTCTAACGATTCTAATGGCTCAAACGTGTATATACAAGACGAAGAAGACAGGTATGTTTAGGAGTTGTTGGTTGCTTCAAGATTGTATACTAGGGTGGGTCAAAAAAATGGAAATTCGTTTTTTTGGTTTGGTACTTCGAAAACTCGATTGCTAGACACCTCTAGAATATACTCACCAAATATGAGCTCTTTATCTTAATGGGAAGGTCCTCCGCTTTTCAATTTTCCATTTTTACATCAAGCTTCTACCAAAAAAAAAATATTTTTTTTATGAATTGACTTTTAGCCAATTTTTTTACATATTCTTGTAGAAAATTGGACGCTCTACAAAAAAGTTTAAATACACTTTTTTGAATTATCTAACCGTTTAGTAGATATTTGAGGTCCAAAAATCGAGAAAATCTTAAAAAATTCGTTTTTTGTTCTTAATTTAGTAACAAATTAAAAAATTATAATTATCAAACGTGCATGACATATTCTTGTAGAAAACAGATTGCTCCACAAAAAAGGTCTTATTAGCTTTTTTTATTAATCTAACCGTTTGAAAGATATTCGAGGTCAAAGTTAAACAAAAATATAAAAACTTTTTTTACTTTTCAAAATTTTCTAATTCACTGAAAAGTCATTATTATTAAATTAGCAAGGTGGATTATTGTAGGGGCTTAAATGTTCTACAAAAAAGTTCTTTGCATCAAATTGGTTGCTTTAACCGTTTAGAAGATGTTCGCATCCGAACCAATGCCCACTGATTTTAATAGTTTTCTTATGGTCCCTATGCATTGCGACTTTGATGCGAATATCTTCTAAACGGTTAAAGCAACCAATTTGATGCAAAGGACTTTTTTGTAGAGCATTTAAGCCCCTACAATAATCCACCTTGCTAATTTAATAATAATGACTTTTCAGTGAATTAGAAAATTTTGAAAAATAAAAAAAGTTTTTATATTTTTGTTTAACTTTGACCTCGAATATCTTTCAAACGGTTAGATTAATGAAAAAAGTTAATAAGACCTTTTTTGTGGAGCAATTTGTTTCCTACAAGAATATGTCATGCGCGTTTGATAATTATAATTTTTTAATTTGTTACAAAATTAAGAACAAAAAACGAATTTTTTAAGATTTTCTCGATTTTTGGACCTCAAATATCTACTAAAGGGTTAGATAATTCAAAAAAGTGTATTTAACCTTTTTTGTAGAGCGTTCAATTTTCTACAAGAATATGTAAAAAAATTGGCTAAAAGTCAATTCATAAAAAAAATATTTTTTTTTTGGTAGAAGCTTGATGTAAAAATGGAAAATTGAAAAGCGGAGGACCTTCCCATTTAGATAAAGAGCTCATATTTGGTGAGTATATTCTAGGGGTGTCTAGCAATCGAGTTTTTGAAGTACCAAATCAAAAAAAAAGAATTTCCATTTTTTTGACCCACCCTATTGTATACCTAGCCTATACGTGATATAGATATTCCAGTTTTGCTTACGGCTTACGTCCGTCGCCGTCATCGATCGTGTCGTACGTAACGTATGCGATACTTTTATATTTAAATCCAATCCACATCTCTCACAAGTTGTATAATTTATGTATTTATTTGTATCTTCTTTTTCGCTTTTGTTTATCCATTGATTTTATTGTTTGTTAGTGTTGTTGTGATTTCGCTCTTTTTTTTTCCGGAGCGGTCGTGGTGGTAGACGCGCCGAATGCGACACAAAAGTTGACAGTTTTGTATCGAATCGACCATGATGGTGTGGTAAGTCTTTTTTGGTTTAAGTCGCTCTTGTGCAGACCATCCGGCTCGATTCAAGATCAAGTGCGCGAACGCAGCTCAGTGGCGTTTAAAACATCCGCTGGTAATGTTGATAGTTCTTTTTGCCGTTGTCGATTGTCGAGAAAGGAGAAATAAAACCGAAAAAAATCGCTTGCGTTCAGTTAATGAAATAAAAAATATGAATTAAATTTATCAATTTAATGCAATGGATATAAATTTATAAAAAAATTAAAAATTATATTTGAAAATAAAAAAACCACATCCAGTGAAGAATTTGTGATATTTAGTTATTATTGTTGTCATTTCCGGTTCATAAAATTAAACAAAAATAAAAATTTACAGAAAGGAAATACGTGCTGCCATCATGTGTCAGTGTTTTTATCTTATTGTGTTGTTATCCATGTTGATTGGATTAAGTTCAAGTGACGAAGCAACAACTACGAATAATGTTCGAGGCAACTTTGAAGCGTATCCTCAGCAAAAAGGATTAGAATTGCCGAGGATGCCGACACCGATTAAGAATTTTCTTGGAGTATTTAATAGAAATTCAAATAGACAACCAATTTCTGAAAATTATGAAAATGTTTGTCAATGCAGTAAGTTTTATTTGTTATTATTTAAATAAATAGTAAACTTAGTCCTTTCAACATTTTAACAAGAAAAATTTAGAGTTTGATAAATGGAATTAAATATTTTATTTTAGAAACTTTTTTTTTTAATTTTTCACGAAAACTTTAAATATTTGCACCAACTAAATACTTATTTAGTTAAACTGATTTATAGGTGATTTTTGTTTCTTTTGTTTAAATGATCACCAAAAAAAAATCGTAGGTATCAAATCTTGCCTGTATTGTATTTCTAATGTAATTATTTCAGTCATATTAAGATGAAAATTTGAGGGTATATCACAACAATCCCAGAACTTTTTTTGCATTTTTTCCCTAAATATTGATAGTTATATTACAAGGGATTAACGCTCTTTAGTTACATCTTAAGAATATAGAGCAGGGCTACAAAGTTCTCTGACAGTAGTGTTTTTATTTTTAAACAAATTGTTTTAACACTTAAATGACCCTTACCCTCTACAAAAAAAAAATATATAAACAAACCAAAAACAAGCAATTTTTCTGCAATCTTATCAAGATTATGCTTTTTTTTTAACTTGACTTTTGAAACATAACAAAATGTTTTGTTAAGTATTTTGTCCAAATAAAAATCGGTTGGCACTGTTTTTTGTCTCTTTTGACTTTTTTCATTTTTATTAAGAATTGAACAACTTTTTTCCAACTATATTTTTTTTTATGAAAATTACTTTTAATTAACACCATTTCATTGTGATTTTATTATTTACGATGTTATTTATTCAGAAAAATAGTTAAATTAAAGTTGTAAATTAATATATATCATTCTTAAGCCCTGTAGTACAAAATTGTAACAAAATATTGTGCCTATAAGTGATACTTATAAACATAATAAGAAATCTGTATTTTAAAATTTTGACTGACCAAATTTTGTTTAATCAAAATTCTGTTTTGTTTTAATAATTAAAAAAAAAAAAAAACGGATTTTTTTTGGATATATTTTTAAGAGCCCCCACACACTACAGACATTCTATCGGCCGGTAGTTTAGCTGGGTTGGGCTTCTATTGTGCGCACAGTCCAGCCGACTAAATAATAGGTAGGAAATATTTTAGTATGAAGGCAAAAATTGATCGGCAATTGTTCTAGTGTGAGCACTTTCATAGATTTTCATACTGATCACATTGCAAAGGGAAAGAAAGTTGCCACGGAGATAAACTATTAGGGCCATTACTTGAAGAGTTAACATTTTTCGAAAAAGGGCTTATGTATAAGAAAAGTAACTAATCAAAATTAAGAATAGGCCCATTTCTTTTATACAACTTATGACTTTCACTTTAAAACATTCATAAGATTTACCATTTTTTCCAAAAACCAAACAAAATTATATTTTCATAGATTTTTTTTTTTTTTTTTTTTTTTTCAAAAAGTATCAACTGATTTTTAAAACAAATTGTTGCAAAAAATTAAACAAGACATAATTTTTTTTTTCTTAATTCTCTCTTCTTTTATTTTACGTTAGCTTATTAATTTGTTCTTTTTTTTTTTTACATGCGAATACATACCTTAGAGCAAGTTAAGGATTCGTAAAATAAGTGTTAAAATCTTTAAGATTAGAAATACTTTTTTTTTAATAGGTATCATTATACCTACTAATAACGACTGCACTTTAACATATTTCATTTGAAAAATTGTTTATGTATAAATTATTTTGTATAGTCTGTGAATTAAATACAAATAATATGCGAGTCTGATCCGCACGAATTTGCTCTTATGGTAAAATTTGCTGAGAATGTGATGTTAAATTTTATAGCATCAAAAAATAAATTAGGTATGCCATTTAATTTTGTTGTATATAGTAGAGTAACTAAAGCAAATTATTAGGGAACCCGGCCGAACAGCTCTGATTTTGACGATTTTTTTTTTCAAACGTACGTAATTAAAAATACTTTAAAGTCTATAGATTAAAAATTGCCGGTGTTGCCGTATTGTTTTTTAAAATTAAAATTAATTTTTTTTTAACAAAACCATTTTTTTTGCTTAAATTTCATAAAACAAATGATAGCAAAAGATTCTCTAGGTAATTTAAGGAAAATATATAAAAGGCAGTAAGGGACAATCTTCCATCGTTTAAGCGATAAATGCAATTTTCTAACATTCTGACCTCAAACACAAAAAAAATATTTTGAAAACAACGGCAACACCTACAATATTTTAAAATACATTTTTAAAAAGCCAGAAGCTCATTCTTATCTCTTAAATTTAAATCCACTAAATTTAATTAATACTTTTTGAAAAAATGGTCCTCAAACTCAGAATTTAATAAAAAATGTTATTAGAAAAATTTAAAATGACTTCTTTCCAAACTTTTTCTAATAAAATATGATTTTATTTAAAAAAAATGTTTGGCCATAAATATTATCAGTTAAATTTCGAAGCAAAAAAGGTAAAATATATCACACTTTTGAAAAAAAAAAAAATGAAAAATTACTTCACTTTCAATGGTTTTTTTTTATTAAAACTGAATTTTTGCATTGAAATAATTAATTTTCTCAAAGACTATGGTAAATAGGAACTTTAAATTTTTGCTATTTAACTTTCAACAGTAAGGGTTATTAAATGAATAAAAAATAATTTTATGTTTAGATGTTGAACTTTAAAAAAAAAATAAGTTAAATTTTTTTTCAAAACTTTTATTAAAAAAGTTCTTCGAAAATTAAATACTTTTTATTTTTTTTCATAAACCGTAATACATATTGACATTTTCTTTTATAATTTAAAATCATAATAAATGCGGCCAAAAAAATTTGAAAATAAATGCATTTTATATTACGACCAAGTTTAAAAAACGACATGTTAAAATTTTTTCATATATGACTAAGCTTCTAGCTTTTAAAAAATGTTTATTTGAATATTGTAGGTGTTGCCGTTGTGTTCAAATATTTTTTTTGTGTTTGAAGTCAATTAATAAGAAAATTGCATCTATCGCTTGAACTATGGAAGATTGTCCCTCACTCCCATATATTTTTTTTCCTTGAATTTCCTAGACAATCTTTTGGCATCAATTAATTTATGAAATTTAAGAAAAATTTTTGAAAAAAATTTGTTTTTGTTCACAAAAATCTTTAATTAAATTTAAAAAATCAAAACGGCAACACCGGCAATTTTTAATCTATAGACTGTAAAGTATTTTTAATTACTGACGTTTGAAAAAAAAGATCATCAAAATCTAAGCTGTTCGGCCGGGTTCCCTAATATTGCCAATTTTTGTGCTTTAGTTACTCCACTAATAGGTAGCAAATAAGTTTTAGTTTTAAAACAGTTTTTTTTTTAATACAAAATTTCAAACATTTTTCAAAAAGAAATTGGTATGCTAGACCAGGGTCGATAATTTTTGAAACCAAAAAAAAATCATAGTAGAATGAAACCCATTGGAAAAGGAGGTAAATATTATGAAAATTAAAGGAAAAATAAATTACGGGCGAACCGAGTTCGGGAAGTGGGTGGGTTGAGTTTTTAATGGTAAAAAAAGGTATATCTCGATTTCCGGCAAAACTACAAATCCTATAGAAAAAAGTTGTATGACAAAGTTGTAGGTAATACAAAGAGCTACAACTTTTGTATCAACAATTTTTTCACATAACCTCAAAATTTATGTGAAAAATTCAAAAAACCGAGTTTTTAGTTTTTTATTTGTATCTTTTTCAAAAACAAAAATTTTTCTACGAAATTTGGTGAAAACATTCCTTGATTTGATTTTAAATATTAATTTGTTTACCTTATTTTGACTTAATACCAAAAAAACACCCTAATTTTCAATCGAAAATTCACGTGTCAAAATATCAGCTTTTTTCAAAAAGTCGGCGTTAAAATGTCTATTTTCTGATGGTGTAAAAAAAATTTACATTAGTATATTATAGATCTTGTTCTCGTAAAATTCAAAACATGAAAAAAGCTTGAATTCGAAAAAAAAATTTATCATTGTTTACAATTTTGGCCTATTTATTCAAATTTACACTTTAATTACTCAAAAAACGTAAGATTTATCAATGTTATTATGAAATCTTACGTTTTTTGAGTAATTAAAGTGTAAATTTGAATAAATAGGCCAAAATTGTAAGCAATGATAAAAAATTTTGCCATACTTTGCCATACAACTTTTTTCTATAGGATTTGTAGTTTTGCCGGAAATCGAGATATACCATTATTTACCATTAAAAACTCAACCCACCCACTTCCCGAACTTGGTTCGCCCGTAATTTATTTTTCCTTTCATTTTTTATCATATTCACCTCCTTTTCCAATGGGTTTCATCCTACTATGATTTTTTTTTGTACTTTTTAATGTTTTTGAAGGCATCGGCACTGGTCTATGCTGTTCTAAAGATTTTATTATTTAACACATAAAAAAAAAAATTTAAAAAAAAAATGATTTCTGAAAGAAAAAAGTGAAAAATGTTTTGAAAATACTAGATTTCCCAGTGTATTGACGCCGTATTCACCGAAGATAATTTTTGCCTCTGAGAATAACACATTCAAGTAATGAGTCCAACAGTTTTACATGGGCGAAAAGCATTTGGAATAAACGTCACTAGGAACTTAAAAATTTGATTTACTTCAAACAGTCCACTAATAATAACCAAAAATAATGAAAGTTATTCATTGTCTATGTTTTTCACTTTCGTTGTTTTTTTTTTTTTTTTTTTAATTTAATTTAAATGACATTTCAATTTAACGGCTACTCAGAAACTTTTTTATAAAATTAATTAATTTATGTTCCAGAAAATTATTTTTGATATTTCAAAAGCTGGACTTTATTATGCTAAAACCCTCACGTTTTTTTTTTTGTTTATTAAAATTTTATTACAAATTTGATAGTTCTAATATCGCAAGTAAAAAAATCCAACTTGCAGAAGAAGTAAATGAAATACACATTGTAAGAAGTTTAAACTAATCCTGTTTTTTTTTTTTTTTTTTTTGAAAAATACACCGAATTTTGAATTTGATATCATTGTTATTATACGCAAAATAAATTCCAATTTCCAATAAATTTATACTACTTTGAATAAAACCAAACCAACATGCGTGCTTTTTGAATCTTTGTTTTTTTTTAGCTTAATCTTTTGATAAAAAAAAAAAAACTAAGAACTAATAAGATGAATACATTTCATATAATTTAAGTTTTAAATACAGGTTATATCTAAATGGATATAAATGGATTAAAAAAAATTATATCTTTCAAAATAAAAGTTTTTTTCTTTTTGCAGAGGACTAAAAGTTTATTTGGGCAATAAATATATTTTAACGTTCAACGTGTTTAAGTATTCAAATCACACTTTATTCTGCACGATTTGTAACTTGCTTTACTTTTGACACCTTTCAATTTGTGCTGGTTAAATATGTCAGACGTGTTGTTTGATTTTATTGGAAAGGCAGTACATTAAGTAATTTTGTCTGCCAATAAAGACATCTTGTGATGATTTTTATTTTTTTTCTCCAATTTTATACATTTATTTAAGTGAAAGTGGACTATTTATTGATGTTGAATCTTTAAAGAATAGCAATTACTTGTTACCAGACCTTTTTGTGCTCTTGGAAGGAATAGTTAATTGAATTTAGTCGTAGGTTACTCGGGCGTATGAGTAACAATGTGCATGGTGTTTTGTAAACGTTTAAATATAGATGAATGTTTCATGCAGAATGCATTTCTGTTGAATATAATATAACGTTTTTTTTATAATTCTTTTAAATTATTAAAATTTATCAATTTTAATTTATAGGTACAGTGTAATAGTTACATTACAAAATTATTCAGAATTAGGTTTTTTTTCTCTCAAATTTGCCAAATTCCAAATTAGTTTGTTCATATAATGTACGTGTTGAATATGTGAAGGTGATTTAAATAAACAAAATAATCTAAAGCTATGTTTTTATCGTTTACCGGCTTTAAGAACAAGTCTTCATGAAAAATAAATATTAAAAAAATCTAGTTACCTAAGTGGTTTAAAAATTAAAAAAAAATCGTATCAAAGTTGTTTTTAATGGAATTTAAAATGGATGTCCTATGAATATATCCAAAACAGAGTTCATTGCCATTATAATGACCTTGATAAATACGCACATATGTTTCTCAAGGCACATACTAATACAGATGTACATCAACACCTCACTCAGTTTTAGTTTAATAAATGTAAATTTATTCCAAGCTTTTATTAACTATTTTTTACCTATGCGTAAAAGAGGGTTGTTTTATATTAAAATTCTTACTTACTCGTTTTTGTTTTTTTTTTTTTTTTTTTTTTAATTATAAATGTGTATTCAATACCTTTTAAAGTCAAATAACAGTTTATTTATTAATAGAAAATTATGTCAAAATATGATATACTAGGTTTCAATCTGACTAATTAAGAACCAAGACCAAAAAAAAAAGCAAAACCAAATTAACATCCCATGTTTAAAGGCAAAAGTAAACAAAAGCCATTTTGCCAATTTCTTTAATAATGGTTTTCAAGAAGAAAGAAAGAAAAAGTGTGAAATATTAGAACCTACATAATTTTGAATATTTACATACAAAAAAAAGCGTTAAATTATTATGGACATGATAAATCACTAATGAATATTATTTTAAGTTGTGAACAGTGTGTTCAGAAAGTTTGTGTATATGATTTAATAAATTTTTGATTACGTGAATAGAAATAAAAACAAAAGAATTATACATGATTTTGTTCAAAAAAGTACGAATTTCCTTTTTTATAACAAATTCTCGAACCTGTTTATGCATAAATTTACATTTGTTAGAGATGTTTTGGGGTAGTGTTTTTTGCCAATCATTTTGTTCGCAAAAAGAAGAAGGTATGCCATCTGCTTTCTTGTATGAACAGGAATTTTTGGAAAAAAAAATTGAAAATCGTTCGAGCTGTAAAAAAAAAAACAATTTATATATATAAGTTTTCCAACATTAAAAAAAAAAAGTTGATATCCCATTAACTAAAAACAAAGTTTTGAAATAATTCATTAACCCGTTTTCAAAAAATTGTTTTTTCAAAAAAACATAAGAATTTACATATCGTTAAAAAAAAAAAAAACAAAAATGTTTTTGGAAAATTTGAAAAATAATAATATTCACAAAATATTTTATTTATTACAAAAATTGGTTCTTATTTGTAGCATAACACATAAAAATTTTTATTAAAATCGTTTTGAAAAAAAAAATTAAATTTTCTATTTCCCCTCTATGGCAGATACCGTTTGATTTGGTCTTTAAAAAATTTCAATTTCTCCTCAAGGGAATCACCAAAAACTTTTAAACTTGGTAGAAGTTTGAAGAAAATCGCTTTACTAATCAAGGCTGTATCTCGAGGTATATACAGACAGGCAAACACACATAATTGCATGATGTGATGTCTGATTTTTATCTGAGTTCGATTTTTTTACGAATCCTAAACATATCTATATCACAAGTAAAAATTGCAAAATAACTTTCGTCTCAAACTTCTTGAATACAAAAAAAAAAAAAAAACTTCGAAAAACTGCTAAAAATTGTTTTTGGAATGAATGTTTTGAGAACTTACAAGCTTGAAGGATGAGGATTGTTTAATAAAAAAAAAAGTAAATAAAAGCCATGAAATTATTGTTTAGGTCGAATATTATCTTTGCAACAGGCAATGGTAAAAACTTCAAACCCATTTTATTCTATACAGAATTCTGTTATTAGAATTTCAAAGGTGTTTTAAAAACATTTATTTTGAAAATGGTTTTTATGAATTATTTATATAGGTAGGTAGGTACAGGGAGTTAAAAAAGAAATGGATCAAACGAAATATGCTGATAGGCTAACGTAAAGGCTGTCAGAATCTGATAAATTTTTTCATCCCAAATCCTTACGGTTTTCAAATGCAGTTCTTGTGATATCTCGAAAATTTCCTACTTTTTAAGAGTACTTTGGTTCCTCCGCCCATAATTGATTTTTGTTTTTTACAATTTTTTTACTAACACATTGCCTAATAATTGGGAACCATTAATTAATCAAAATATTTTTTATTTCATACGCCATTGCGGTACAAATTTATTAACAGTTCCATGTTTTATAAAAACTCAATTTCCTAATTTTATTTGAGAGCAAAACCTCGAAAAAAATTTGTATTGTGTGACACTGGTTTATTATTTTAAGAACACAACCGGCTATCGCGGTTTCCAAAAATGTACAAAAGTTACCAAAGTTGAAGTTTGATCGAAAGATATTACAAAACAGGGGTTTTCCGAGCAAATAAACACGTTTTTCATAAAAACGCTCCAAAACTTATATGATTTTAAAAATCTTTTTGTGTGAATATATATATTTTCAAATTGTTCCAATTCATTTTTACTGGAAGAAAAAAGTGAGGTTGTTCTCGTTTAGTTTTTACCGACTTCCAACTTTGTATTGAGTGAACCAAATTTGATAATTCCTTTTGTATTGGAAAGCTGGTGCCTGCCGTGTGGTCCCATTTCAATTTCATTCAAGCTCTAGAATCGATGAGAAAAACCATAAAACCCAGTTTTGATCCATGGAAGTCGGTTTGTTTTTTTGATAAAAATGATTACTGTTCATGCACTCTGTGTTCAATTTTTATAGAATGCTCTTAAAAATGGCTATAATAGATTACTATTAGTTGAAAATCATCAAGGATTCACCTCTTGTTGGTTTTTTAGGTCTCTTTTTTATTTTTGTTAAATGTAAAAGTATTCCTGGTTTATTAAGACAAGTAACCTTATTGTTACATGCCTAACCATTACCATACTTCTATATTTGTTGTAAACATTCACCTTGACTCACCGCAAATGTCTCAAAAATTGGATTACCTTATGACCTAGTTAACAGATAAAATTCATAAACACACATATCCATAGAAATTTCCCTTATTTACTTGCTGCGATATTGTGATCCAAGAAACAAGAAAGACCCCATTACCAACAAAAGACAAAATGCTGTTCGCTCCATAAATTAAATCTTAAAAAAAAAATGTGACACACAGTCCACAATATGATTATTTTGAGGCTTAAACCAAATATGCCATTTAAGAAATAAAAAAAACAAAAGACAAAAAATATTCTGATTTCTTTTTATTGTGTCAACTTATTTTTCTTTTTTTTTTTTCTTTATTTTTTGTACGTCTTATTCATTTAAACAGGGTGTGGTGAACCAAATGACGAGACACGTATTGTAGGTGGATCGAACAGTGGCACCAACGAATATCCATGGATGGCACGTTTAAGTTATTTTAATCGATTCTATTGTGGCGGAACTCTTATCAACGATCGATATGTCTTAACTGCTGCTCATTGTATTAAAGGGTAAGTAAAAGTATATTTACATTATACATTATACCTTTAACTATACAGACACATCACACAAAATTCCATAAACTTAAGTTACGAAGTCTATAAAGAAAACGCAATTTTTGGGCCACTCAGGCAAATTTGTATTCATCAGAGATGGAAAATCTGTTCCGAAGTGCAAAACGTGACTTTGGGTATTCCAAGAATCACACAAAGTCGCGCACAAACTGGATGATGAAAGTATCTGAAAGATATTGTATCTCGAAAAGGCTCGTGTGCACTTAATTGCGGTGCAAAAGTTAAGACCAAACATTGGGATTAGCTATTATCGGGTGGTAAATATTTGTGATTGGTTGTGTGGTGATTGAACTACGAGTAGGTGCGATGTTTAGTCAAGCCTGAGTGGGTGTTTTTTTTTTTTTTTTTGTCTGGCAAAACTTTGAAGTTGAAAAATTTTACTTGACTTTTTTTGTATTTATTAATTCAACTTAATTTATTTATTTTAAGAAACTTGAGTAGAAAAGGAAGTTTTGTAACGAGTTCTTGAAATTTTTGTATAGTAAATAAAATAGCATCTAAAAAAAAACACCCTTTAAGAGTAGTAGAGTAAGAGTTTTCGTGCACGAATGAAATCGAATATATATCACATTAAATTTAATAATATGCATTGGATAAATATCTTTCAATTAAATTACGGCAATGTGGGTAATCTGTTTAAGCTCATGATGTTAACCTATCAAAAACAACAAACTAAAAGTTGATACTTTCGTTTCGTTTTTTGTACATACATATGTTGTTTTTGTTTACGATCGTAGATATAAAATCGTTTTGTGTAATTAATTTTGTCAACAATAATAAAAACGGACATTAAAAATGATCGCACGTTTAAGCGCCGTCGGTCGTTGTATACATTACTTTATACTCGTTTCATGTTTCAATGAAAGTTGCTACATGAATCATGATTTTTTACGTAACTTAAACACAGAAAATGTGTGCATAAGGTACACAAGTACCTAATTAAATTATTGTTGTTAAATTGAGTTTTATGAACTTTTTCTTTGGTCAACTTTCAGACTACATTTGTCACACAAGGAAATGTAAATTTATACTTGGCCACACATGATGATTTAAATTTATTTATTTTATGTAGGTATATTCTTTTGAATTTCACTTTTTATTGAGTCTAAATGCTTAAACCAAAGTACATACGAACAGTTAAAAATGAGTTCCTAAAATTAAAAAAATAAAACACATATGTAAATGCAGGAAGCAAAAAATTATTTTTAATATACCTACTTCAGAAAGTTTTGTTATAGTAGTTTTTCTACAAAAGAACAATAAAAATAAGATTTTGTTCACATTTCAAAAAATTTTCAAAAATCAACTTATGAATAATCTTTACGATTCATTTCACACTGTTAGGCCCTTTTTTCCGACGCTTTGACTGGAGTATTACACAGGTCGACATAAAAAATATTTTTTGTGCTTGGGATTAATTTGCCATTTTTGGGTTCATGGTAAACCAAAACAATAGATAATCTTCTTTTCCCCTACTAAGATTTGCTTTTGTAGTGTTGGGAGCAAAAATACAATTTTTATACCCTGGTGAGCCTTCCTCGAGTTTTAGCTATGGTCAATCTATTTTTAGCTATATGCAAGAACCGTCCATTGTACAAAAGAAAAAAAGGAATGGTATACAATGTAGATAATATAAAGCTCTATATTTTTGCTGAAGCACTTTATTCGACTTAAATTATAAGAAAAAAGTTACGATGAAAACAAGAAAATAAAAACCCATTTTTTTAAAGAAAAATTAGAAAAATCTTGTATATATATTAAGCCTATTTACCTTAGTATATATACAAATATATATAAAAATACTCATCAAATAAATTAATTTAATTTTGGCTATAGTTTGGATACAGTAATTTGTATAAAATGTTATTTTTTTATAGTAAAAATACCATCAAGGTGAATTACTTTTACCATAAACATTGAAAACGGAAGGTATCAATAATGCCTCAAGCTCCCATTTGACAAAAATTCAAACCAAACGAAAATATAATTTTTCTTTTTTCTTCTTAAATTTCCTATTTTTTTTTTTGGAAGGGGGAGGGGGGGGTGGGTTTCTGAATATGTTTTATAAATGATAACAGCATTAAAATGAAGAAAATCTGCCAAATCGGTTAAGACGTTCTCTAGTTTTTGCCAAACTTGCGCACGACAATTTTTGTAAAAGACAGATTTTCTTGAATACTGGAAATTGCTCTGCTGACTACAAAAGCAAATTTAAAAAAATGTTTTCCATGAGATGAGAATCAATATATCTATCATAATTTCATAGTCACAACCCAAGCACAAATTTCGTGTTGACCTGTGTTATCCGTGTTTTTTTTGAAAAATGTGTTAATTAAAACTCACATATTTAAAAAAAGAACAGTAGAATTTGAAATTCCAGTTTTTATCAAATTTTATTATAAACTATTTATTTTAAACATCAAAAATGTAGTTTTTTTGTTCTCTTCTTTTATTATAAACTCGGAAATCACTATAAAAAAAATACGATGGATACGTTTTGAAGATATAATTTTTCAAGGTTTCTTGTCTTTTTTTTCAGCATACTTAGTATTCGGGCTATATCTAGAGTAATAAACAACTAATTTGAACATAAAAAACGGTTCCTGCAAGCTGATCAAATAAGAAACAAACACTGGAATAACTTTTTTAGGTCACTCTAAAAGTTTAAGTGCATTGTATCAAAACACTTAAAAAAAATCGACTTTTAAAAGGAAATTTTTGCAAAAAAAGAGTTTCTTACTGACATAAAAAAACCTAAATATTTTATGTGTAGTACACTTTCTGGCAAAGATAACAAGATAATTTTTTTTTCAAAATCTATGGATAAGTTATAATGAAATGATAATTTTTGTAACGATCAATATTTTCAATTTTTTTTTTGTTATTTTTTGTGTGTTTGTCTATAACTTGAAAAGGAAGACGAATATGAAAATTTTTATTAAGTAACTTTTTGTAGATAATTAAATTTCCTATCGATATGTATCCTTTAAGAAAAATTAAAAGTAAAATATTGTTAAAACTAATGAAAAACTATTGAAAAAGAGAAAAACATGACATTTTTGGTGTTTTTACTAAATAGTCTATTTTTATCCTTTAAACTTTTAAAGGTATTGAACATGTAACGGAGAAAAGAAAATACTTTATCTTTCACAAAAATTGAATACGGCTAAAATTGGATAAAATATCGTCGGTGAAACCAGAAAAGTCTGTAACTCCAAATTTTCTGAAAATTAGATTTGAATGCCATCTGTTAGACAAACCTAATATCTACCGTTCCTTAAACTCAGAATCCCCTTAAAGTTCATAGTTTTTATTTTATTAGCAAATTAGAAAATGAAAACTCATACAAATGCCTTCAAAACGATTTTGTTTTTTTGCTCTCCTATAAAATTTTCTAAAATGGAGTTACACACTTTTCTGGTTTCACCGACGATATGGACTTTCAAAATCTACTGTTTTTGGTCTCTTTGAGCCATTTTTTTCTGTTCAGATTAGTTGTTTATGACTCAAGATATAGCCCGGATACTAATTATTATTCTGGAAAAAAAACGACAAAAAACTTTGAAAAATCATATCTCGAAAACCAACTATAAATATTTTTTTAGATAAGATTTTCGAGTTTTCTTGGCTCAAATCTATACAAAAAGTATAACGGCACTTGCTGTCCAAAAAATTTGTATATTTTTGTAAACTAGTGCTTTTAAAAGAATTCATAAATATCGAAAAAGTTTCAAAAATTGTCATATCTACATATACAGGGTGTCCCACAGTCACCACCCCAAATGAAAACCATGGATTCCTGAGGTCATTTTAAGTCGAAAAACTTAAGAAGTAATTTTCTCGTTTTCGTCCCGTTTTTAAGTACCACGGTTTTTATGATTTTTGCTCTCTTGTCCTTTAACTGGCCTTATCTTTGCCAAACTACGTTTTATTCGAAAGATTTTTTTTACAGCCAATCAAGAATTTATTACAGTTTTAGTTTGTCTCAAAACCTTTTTTTTTCTGCGGACAACCGTTTCTCCACAATTTTGCATGAAACACAATTTTCTTCGTTTTTTAAGTTGTTTTTTACACTTTCATATCATTTAAGTCAAAAAAACACGTTAATGAGTATTAATTTGTTGTGCTTTTTATTAAAGCCCAGTTTATTTTCATAAAAAAAAATAAGTTTTATTTCATAAAAAAAGCTACTGAAAGTAATTAAAAAAAATAAACAAACTGAGTGAATTAAAAAAAAAAATAATTTTTAAAAAAACTTTTTCGAGCTATTGTGGTTAAGAAAAGAACAAACATTGAAAAAAACTGAATTCTAAAAAGAACATATTGGTATGCTAACAAAGTTTTATGGACCACATTCTCACAAATTTCTATCTCAATGATCCGGGAAACGTAAAGGAACTGTTGAAGCTCCGTAAAATGTTGGTCAAGTTTGTTCCAGAAGCGAAAAGCACAACAACATGTCCCTTTGAGAATACCTACAATTTGTTTTCGATTTTTGTTTTATGAAATAAATACTGTATTATCTTCCCATAAACATGGTAAAATTGTCTTCTTCGAGCTCAATGCAAAGGGTTCTTTTGCTAACAAAGTTTTTGATGAAAGAATGGCATTTTCAAATTCAGACTTTTTGGAGTCAATCCCCGATTTAAAGTGAATTCTTCAAAATGTGTCTATTTTTTTTAGTGCATTTTTTTCATTTTTTGTCCATTTATGGCAAATTTTGAATAGTATAATTATATAATTATATTTTTGTGTTTTCATATTTGGTAATTTTTAGTTTCCCGCGATAAATTCAGTTTTCCACAGATTTTTTACCGAACTTATGACTTGCAGCAGAAGATGCACTAATTTCAATGTAAAGTTTCGCCGTTTTGCCCAATTTTTTACAAATCGGGGCCTTAACAAGTCTGTCAGTTTTATACGTGCTTGAAACACGTAAAATGCATTACCTTACCTTACCAACGTTGAAAAAGAACGTTTGTCAAAATATTTTTTTCCCTCAAAAATTAGTACTTTTTATACAAAAAATGCAGTCTCGAAGCATAATACCAACTATATGACTGACATTGACCATCATAAGATTCACCATAATATACTTAATAAATAACCGTCAACTTCCTTACTTTATGTTTAACCGTAACAGATTATTCTCATCAGTTGGAAAATGTTCATTTTGTCAAAATACTTTTTCCGACCATTGTAAGTTCAAAATAAACAAACAAAAAACCTCACCAAACCAAAGTTACTGTATTATTGTTAATGTATTTTATCACCCAATCACCCAACCTCATATTCCCACATCTTTCCCATCTTCAGCTTCAATAAATTCTCATCTAAATATATGTACTGTCAATAGCCTTCAGAAAAAAAAAAAAAATAAAATAAATTTCAATTCAATTTCAGGTTCATGTGGTTCATGATCAAGGTCACATTTGGAGAGCACGATCGATGCAGTGATGCCATTCGACCTGAAACTCGCTTTGTCTTACGTGCTTTTAGCCAGAAATTTAGTTTCTCCAATTTCGACAATGACATAGCGCTATTGCGTCTGAATGATCGCGTCCCTATAACAAGTTTCATCCGGCCGATTTGTTTGCCAACAGTTGAAGGTAAATAAAATCGAATTTCCTAGATACACCTAGATCAAGAAAGTTTATTATATTTCATCACTAAACAGATGTTAACTATGTTGGAACAAAGGCCATGGCTACCGGATGGGGTACACTAAAAGAAGACGGAAAGCCATCTTGTTTGCTGCAGGAAGTCGAAGTACCTGTTATTGCCAATGACATTTGTGTCAAAGATACAAATTACACACAAAAGATGATAACTCAGAATATGATGTGCGCTGGTTATCCGGGCGTGGGAAAACGCGATTCATGTCAGGTGAAATAAAAAAAATCTAAATCTTATTCATACCGGAAAGTATAAATCGATTGATTTTATTTTATAGGGTGATTCCGGAGGTCCATTGGTAGCGTTGAGACCGGATAAACGTTATGAACAAATCGGCATTGTATCGTGGGGCAACGGATGTGCTCGACCTCATTATCCCGGTGTATATACAAGAGTAACAAAGTATTTGAAATGGATAAATGAGAATTCAAGAGACGGATGCTTCTGTAATGAATGATAGAGAGAATTATCGTTGGTGCCCTATATAAATAATAATGATTTAAGATTTTAAGTGATTCTAGTTAAAGCTGATAATTATTATGAAGTAGAATTTAAGCATATAAATTATATTTATGTGTGTGTAATTAAGCTAAGAAAAATAATTTTAGAATTACCTATGATGCTTTGATGTAAATTATCTAGATTTTAAAAATTTAAATAATAATAATAAAAAAAAAAAACAAAGAACATCCCCTTTTCTACTGAAAGATTCTTTTTTTATTTATATATTTTTTCTACGTTATAAGGACAATTTGCATGTGAATTTATATTTGCAGACTATAAATACAGTTACATTAACTATGAATAAGTTAATAGGCAAAGTAAAATTGAATATTTTTTTATTTAATAATGTTTCAGACAATAATATTTAAAAATATTTAAAATATCAATTGGTTGTTTAGCAAAGAAAAACAACTTTGTCTTTAAGCAAAATTCCACGTACGCCACAGTGACCATTAAAGTTTAAACTAAAAATTTATACAAAATTTATTAAAAAATTAAATCTATAATAATCCAGTTAAATAAGGGTTTAACCTCGGAATGAATGTTAGTAGAAATTTTTTTTGCTCAATATCTTCCTTTTGCCATTCTATAACATATCTCAAAAGTCTAGAAAAATCTCATGTCCGCTTGTCGCGATTTCAAGGTCATATCGCGAAATGGAGATTTTCAAAATTAGCAAAAATAGGCTATGGTAGTATATACACATATGATACATGATTTCAAGGTATTTTTTAATGCTGATTCCAAAAAATCTAAAATCAAGACAATCTGACGTCTCTGGAAAAAGTTATACCTGTTTTTCATCTGTTAACTCATATTATTATAACAGTTGCAAACTTACTGCCGAAAAACCCTTAAAAGTTATGGTAGATGAACCAAATTTATCATGAAGATTTTAGAATCCATCATTATTAAAAATCAAAACAATCCCTTACAAAAAATATATATACCTACGAAATAATGGTATTTTTTGATGGAGGGGCAAATTTTAGGATATGCACTAAAGAAGATTCTTGTTCATCTTAGAAATAAGTGCAAATAGGCTAATTTTTTCATTTTAATCTTTGTTTGGATATTCTTTAACTACCCTCAAAAATCTAAAAAAAATCTCATGTCCGCAAGTCCTAATTTTCTTGGTTTGAAAATAAGGTGCAGATTTTAAAAAATTAATAAGAAAAGTTTAAATTTTTATATGTATACCAACATAAGCGACATGATTTAAAGGTATTTTTTAACACTAATTCCAACAAAACTCACAAACAAGTCAACCTGACCATCCCTAAAAAGTAATGCACCTTATTCATGTTGATCTGACACAAATATCTGAAGTGTAGTTTTCCAATTTTTTAAAATCTGCACCTTATTTTCAAACCAAGAAAATTAGGACTTGCGGACATGAGATTTTTTAGATTTTTGAGGGTAGTTAAAGAATATCCAAACAAAGATTAAAATGAAAAAATTAGCCTATTAGTACTTATTCCTAAGATGAACAATAATCTTCTTTAGTGCATATCCTAAAATTTGCCCCTCCATCAAAAAATACCATTATTTCGTAGGTATATATATTTTTTGTAAGGGATTGTTTTGATTTTTAATAATGATGGATTCTTAAATCTTCATGCTAAATTTGGTTCATCTACCATAACTTTTAAGTGTTTTTCGGCAGTAAGTTTGCAACTGTTATAATAATATGAGTTGACAGATGAAAATCAGGTATAACTTTTTCCAGAGACGTCAGATTGTCTTGATTTTAGATTTTTTGGAATCAGCATTAAAAAATACCTTGAAATCATGTATCATATGTGTATAAAATAATATAGCCTATTTTTGCTAATTTTGAAAATCTCCATTTCGCGATTTGACCTTGAAATCGCGACAAGCGGACATGAGATTTTTCTAGACTTTTGAGATATGTTATAGAATGGTAAAAGGAAGATATTAAACAAAAAAAATTTCTACTAACATTCATTCCGAGATTTACCCCTTTTTTCTCCTTATTTTACTGTATTATAAGGGTTTTTAAATTCTCTCTTTTGATCAATAAAATAATGGTTCTTTTGCTATGGTAAATCGTCATTCCAACTGAGATTTAAAATTCGAAATTCATTGAAAAATGCTGAGTTGGTAAATAGTCAGAAGAAAAAACAAAACTTTTAAAAATATTTCGGCCATTTCATTCTAAGAAGTTAAATCTATTTATTTTGGAGCCATTTGGTTTTAGTCCAGTCAAATTATATTTATGCTGTTATAAAAGTGTAAACTCCTTGCGTAATTGATTTTAATGGCTGACTTAATGGTTTTGAATTTGTTCAACATAATTTTTCACTGCTAAAACCCAAAAATGTACAAAAAAAAAAAAAAATATGCATATGTTTGTGCTGTTGGCGTATTATTTGAAAAATGGGTTTATATTTTAAAAGCAGAGACGTTTTGAAAAACAAAAATTTATGTGCACAAATACTTATATCTCCGGCGGATTCAAGGGGGGGGGGGGCACGGGGTCACGTGCCCCCCCCCCCCCAGAACTGGTTCATACTTAAAGCAAATCTAAGTTATAAGAGTTGTTAAAATATATGAATAATAACAGAAAGAACTTGAGTCAAACTTTTGTCTATTTATGGCCGGAAATGCGAATTTTATTGTTTGTTGCATCCCTTTCTCATGAAAACCTCTACCTCACAAATAAATAAACGACTATTTCTTGGGTAAACACGAATTTTTTTCTATATAAAAAAAGTAAATTTTCTAAGTGTTCTTTTTTAAACTTCAAATTGATTTTGGTGAAAAATTTTGATATGGACATCGACAATGAAGGAATCAATGGTATTCTAAAAAAAAATTTTTATTGTAAATACATATATACAACTCTATTTTTCATACGGAGGAGTTGAAGTACCTACACACTTAAAAAATTTGCGTTATTTTTTTTAACATTAGTGTTTATAAAATAGCGCAACACGCCGCAACATTACATAAACCTATATATTTTATTGATATATGTGCCCTTAATTATGAAAGTGTACTAAGTCACTCTCAAAAATGGTCTCAAATCTAGCCTTAAAATAATTATTATTTAAGGGGTAAAGTTTATTTGAAAGCAAAATTGCAGTAAATAAACTTCTTTATTGCTCCTCTAGTGATTTTATAAAAGAAACATAATTAAATCGTTACCTATAAGAAAATTATTATGTAAGTTTTTCTTTAAACAATGCAAAAAGTGACTTAGTCCACTTTCATAATCATGGGCACATAATATTATTGAACTGCCGGATATGTAGAACAATCTTGCATTTCAATAGTTCGCCAAGATTGCACCTCCGAAAATAAAGAAAAAAAAGCTCCTCAAACACGACCCTTACTTATAGATTTTTATAAATATTATGTTATTGAGAAAATTTCTTCAGGAAAAAAAAATATGTACCGAAATAGGGTTCCGAATTTCAAAAGAATCGGTGCAGTTGTTTTGAAGTTATGAGTGGCACCGGCTTTGAAAACATTAGTTGTGGGGAGAACGATTTAAAGTTTTGAACTCTGGACTAAAACGTTCATAAGCGAAGTATTAAAATCCTCATAACTTGGTCAATTTGGCTCCAATAAACCTACAATTTAAACACAATATTCTTGAGATATGAAGAAAATCTTAATTCAAATAAAAAAAAAAACAAAACTGGGTTTTCCGGGAAAAAAGCATGTTTGAGTTTTTTTTTTATTCTTAGGAACTTTAATATTTATTAGAATGAAGTCTTTAGTGTTTGACTAAAAACTACAGGTTATTAAATAATGGTATAAATATGTCTATAATATTGCAAAATTTTATACAAAATCAATTAAAAAACGAAAACATTTTTTTTTTCTAAATTTCATCTTTAAAACTTAATTTTTCAAAAACTATTTAGGGCCAATTTTTCAATAGTCCGATAAACCTCAGTTAGAGCTTATTCCTAGGAATAAAAGTTTTTTTTATGATGACATTTTATTCTTCTTATAATCTAACTGACGATTGAAAAATCAGGGCTAAATGAAACAATTTTAGTCAAAAAATAAAATAAAGAATAAATTACTAACTTTAAGAAAAGTTATAGCACAGGATTGTACATACATTTTTTGATTTTTAATATTTTTTTTTTCTCCCGGCTAATCGGGAGGTAAATGGGTAAGCACTTAAGTGTCTTTAACTGTCTTTAACCTACCAAGAAAATGAAAATTTTTAATTCCGAATAACTTTTTTGTCATTTGGTACCTATTTGATGTGGAAATGTGCCCAAATATTTTTGGCCATTTTTTAGAACAAAATACCGCACTGTGCGTCGTCGTTAAAATTCGCTGCTTGTCAGTAAGTTTTATGATACTTCACTTTATTTCTAACTGTTATTGCTGATTTTTTTTGCCAATCAGTACCTTCTGCCAAAACTTATATGAAGCAATACAATAAGGTAAGATATAAAAATGAAAATAGTTTGATTTTTTTCAAAAAACGACTCGAACAATTTTGGCTAAGAAATTGTAGGTTTAGGTAAATAGGGTATAATTTTTTAAATACATATATGTACGAAAATTTTTTTTCTTAAACCATTATAACGGTACCTGCCATAGAATGTTTTTTTTATATCTGACTTTCTCCTAAATGAAATTTTGTTTTTGTGTGTCAAACAATAATAATTTCTTTAGCAACAAAGTCTCTTTATATGGCTGAAAATCATATTTTTTTTGGAATTGTGAATGCAATATTCGAATTCCTCGGAAAATTCTACATCATCAGCGACATGAAAAAGTATAAACGAAATTCGAACCCGTGTGCCTATTACGTCAAAAAAAAAAAAAAGAGGTGTGCCTACAAAGAGTTAAAAATAAACCAAATATTTAAAAAAAAAATCGGTTCGGAAGCTTATTAATGAACGAGAGTACAGTCTTTGTAGGAAAAGGTCTACTGGTGACCTGATGGTAGATATATCTCGTTGAGCAATGGAACAAGTGTTTTCATAGTTTCAGAGAAATTAATAATATCATTGCGAAAGTAACAGAGCTATGAAAACCAGGGTTATGCGCGTCAAAGGCATGAAAAACTGAACTTATGGGTTGGTAATAATTAAAAGGAACGATACACAAGGTGATTTAGGAGGAATGTACCAAAATCTAAAGGGAGACAAAAAAAAATTGTAGGTATGTCGTTTTTGATAGGTAAATTAAAAAAAAAAAAAAACAAAACTACTTTTTCTCATGAAAGCCCTTGAGTAAAATTGTAATTTATTTGTATGAAGAAAAAACAGCAAACCAAACATAAATGTGGATATTTGACGCCCCCGGCATATTAAGAACAATTCACAGGTGAGTTTTCAATTGTTATCAATGCAAAAAATTATTAATTCGGTGTTAATGCAATGCTGTATCACTTTACTTTATCCTTATACAACTCAGAATGTTTACAAAATAAAAAAAGATAGGTTAATGTTTCATAAATTAATTTACCAACAAGTTAAGCCACATAAAATAAAAATAAACAAAGGGCTTTTTTCTAATATATCGAAAAATTTTTTATCGGAGATTAGATTTGGTTTCGATGAGTCTTTCCTTCACTAGATTAGAAAATATGTACATTTTTTACCATCAAATACAAGAGTCATATATGTTTTTGTATTGATGCCTCGAAGCGCCGCATAATAACTTCTAATCAACTGTTCGGCTCCTAAAACTACCATCAAATTTTGTATCGAGGAAACAACAGATAAAATGCTGCCAACTCGAGGTCGGAAGAATCTTTGAGAAATGCTTTGTTTTCCTCTACATAGCAAAGAAGTATTTCATCCCTGCTAAATTAGCTAGTATTTGCAAACTATAAACACTAAACACGTCAATTTCTAAAGTGTTATTCTCACAAAACCTCAGAACCAACTGTTATATAGTAAAGTTATTATTATGTTGACAGTTACCGAACAAACTCTTTGATCAAAATAACACTGCCAAGTTTTATTTAACTAATTTGCTTATGATGTCTCTGTTGCTTTCCACCTCTTCATATAATTCCATAGCAATTATAATCAACACTTCAATTAAATGCACTCATCTCTGTTCTGAAATTCTATTAACTCACACTGTGTGATTACCAACATCAAAATGCATATAAAATTACAGTAAAATTCTCACTGCACTCTCTCATGACACAGCTATAATATAGTCTACGTTTAAACATAATTAAGTCGTTATATTAATTTTTATTGCAAACAATAGAAAACGCACGAGAATCTGAATCTGCTGCTTCTGCAACACGAATATAGACGAGTACCTAACTGTTGAACAACCTATAGAACCTACCACCGCTACCTGTTCACGCAATTAACCGCATACCTTAGGAGATGAGTGCTTGGAGCCTGTGCTTCAAGCATGCACCACACGTCAACCTGCAGCCAACACTTCCGTATATTTTGGTTGCTTCTTAAAGTTTAGAAGTTTGTTGTAGTGGCATGGTTGCCACTGAAAGAAAACTTCAAACTTCCTTGGAAATTCTTGAGAGGTCTTGAGAAATACTCACTCAACTGGAAGGAATTCGATAAAAAACTTTAAAACTAATTTCCTGATATAAAAAATAATTTCCCAAAGTGGTAACCATGATCACATAGAAAAGGTACCTTTACCTTCCTATAGCGGGAATCATTTGTGTGATGTGTGTTTCCATCCACTTAGGGCCTTTCAATTAAAATAAGGCTCCTCTTGGGAAATTCTGGTTCTCTGATCGATCAACGATGATGATGGTGTGGCCGTGGCGTGGCTTGATGGCGTGGTGGTTCCATTCATTCATGCTACCTAAATGGAAACTAGTATTTTCCTATTCCGGTGAATCTGGTCGAGTTGAATCCAAGTCATGTTCTTGCTATGGAATAGTAGCGAGTTCTCTTCTCCAACTTGCTAGCTGCTGGTATTGAGATTTGCGGTTTGCAGAAGGGAATTGCTGATTTGTTTCATCATCGTGTATAAGTCGCAGTATGGTCATGGAAGCGCTCTTGAATGCCACAAATCTTGTTATTCAACTTGGATAAAAAAAAAAAAATGCACCACGCACGCACCGCACGTATTGTGTGTTGTGTATGGGCTATATGAGGAGTTGTTCTTGATGTTGTCGTCATCATCATCATCGTTTTCATGGTCGTTTCATCATCATCAAAATGTATCTTGGCTATGTTGAATTGTTGCCTTGTTCGATGGAAGAATTCTCTTCTATATGGTTAACGAGAGAGATGTCAGTTTATATAGCAGTCGTGTGGGACTATACTGGTTATTTTATTTTATAAGAAAAGCGCTTCTGTTCGGTGAGTTAAAGGAGGAAATAAGTTGTGTATTGCATCATAGTTCAGTGGCAGGTGAAGTATACCTACGATAGATTCGAAATTCCCTGTGGACGTATGTATGTTTTTTTTTTTTTCAAGAAGTAAGAACTTTTTTTGAAACACGTAGATTGAAATAAGTAGCTATATGTGGGAACCTACTAGTTATTCCAGAAGTATTCGAAATCAAAATGTAATCCTAATCAGTTTAGAAAACTCATATTTTTGATATTTTTTAAACTTAATGATAACAAGGCATTTCCTGTCAGAGGGTTTTTTTTCTTATTTAGGGTCAGCTATGTATATAAGAATAAATGTTATAACATTTCCTAATTTCCATTACAAATAGAAATAAGGACCGATGCGGCCTTATTTCGTAGGGCGTTATTTCACGTCACCGTTTTTAAGCTCCAAAATGGTATCATACTGTCTTCCATTTTTATAAACATCTTCAATTTCCACCCTCTCATTTAATAGCACTCCGCGGTTTTATCTTCTCTTATAACCCATTGAACGATTCCTACAATAAAAACCCGTGAACGTCTTAGTTCCTTTCTGAATGACATAATCAATAGCCTAGGAGGAAAAAAAAATTCCTCCAATCTCAAAAACTAAAATACTTATAAGCATGTGGTTTTTTGTTTTCGACTAGAAATTTATAAGACCATTGAATTATGTAAAAAAAGTGTACCCATTATTTAAAAAAATGAAAAAAAAAATAAACTTGAAGAAAAAAAAAAAAAATTTTCTAAAATGTTGTTTTTGAAATTAAATTTCTCAGAACATATTTGCTCAACCAACTTAAATTAAAGACTTAGTTCAAGAACAATATTATAGCTTTCGAAAAACATATACAAAATCAAAATGTCTTTTTTCGATGTTTTTTAACAATTTTTTCCCCATTCTAAGTCAGAATGCCCTCCCGTGTATACAAAAATGCTTATAACTCAAAAAAGGGATCAGGTACGATTTTGAAGTTTACATATTTAGAATCCTGAAATCAGTCCGAACAATCCTGCACCATTACTTTTGGGGTTCACTTTTGTAAAACCTGTCGCGTCTTCAAGATCACCGTTATTTATTAGATTTCACTAAACAGCTCTAAACGGCTGCATAGTTATACAATACATAAAGTTTTATGTAGACTTTATGCAACGTTACATAAATTTCTATTTATAAAATATTTTCTTAGCCATTATAGTTATGCTAGGTTTGTGTCCAAATAAGTACTAAAAATGGAAAATAAGTACTTTTAATCACGACAAAAAAACTCCATCTGTCGATAAAAAAAACTCTATCAGATTCAAAAATAAACAAAAAAAAAAAAAACAAAAACGTGAGCGAAAGTTCTCGATGTCAACAAGCATGTAAATTTTCAAGGACGTTGTGAACCCTCAAGATATTTTTTGAACGGGCTGAGATTTGTAATGGCACCCGTCCTTGGTATATACAAGAAGGAAAAAAAAAAAAAAAACAAACAAAAAGTGAAGTTTCACTCCAGCCTAATATACATTACTTTTCCCATGAGCATTTGCTTAAGATTTTTTAATTTTAAAATTCTTATTTGACGAAGCAAAATACACTGGTCAACAAGATTTAACTTTTTTTTGCCACAAAAACCAAAATATACTTTTCTAGTAGTTTTTGGGGTGCTGAATCCGAATCTGAAGTCAAAAAAATTTGATTTGCCTTCGTTTTTGAAATATTACCGTTATAAAATGCTAAAAAACGTCATTTTGGCTGTTTTCAAGTTCTGTTTTTATGTGGGGTAGTTCATTATAAACAAATTTGTAACCGTTATTATAAGAACAGATATTCTTCTTTAAAAAACTGTTTAAATTTTCCCGATATCTTTTTTATTGCTCGAGATATCTTAAGTTTCAGTTAATAAGCCAAAGAGAAACTAAACTTCATCTAAAGTTTAAGTCACTGGTCACAGAATTTTTGCCACAAGAACCAAAATATACTTTTCTGAAGGTTTTGCAGTTGTTGAACTCAAATCCGCAATCGGAAAAATTCTATTAGCCTCCGTTCTTGAAATATAACCTTTATAACCTCTTTTCATTTTGAACTTGGCGATTTACGGCTCCTTTTAAATCAAGGCATTTTACAGCAAAAATCCACTAAAAATGTTAACAGAAAACCAATTTGCATACATTTTACATTTGATTTTCATTGAAAATTTAATTTTACGTCCGTAAATGAGCATTAAAACCAGAATACATCAACAAAAAAATAATTATACTTGAAGTCTAATAAGCAAAAGTTATTTGAAAATTTAAAAAAATTTAAATTTCATGCCACAAAAGTTTTTTTTTTTTGTATTTTTGGACAATTTTTGAAAGCGGCTATTTTTGGCTCCAAGAATTTTCAAAATCGGCTCCTTGCCTCGAAAATATTCTGGCAACACTGTTTCTGATTTGTACCTAATACGTAAGATAAAAAACAGTTGTATGTTTGTTGCCTGCGGCGCTTGACACCTTTTAACACAAAAAGAAGGTCACTGTGGTGTATGCGTAACTTTTTTTTATTGAATTACATATCTTAAAGAAAATTGTTCTCCTCTATGAGCAATTTTAGCATCAAAGGAATTGAAATTTGTTGACCATTTTCTGAACTCTGAAATGATTGAACTGACTAGTGCATATTGAATGCGGCACTAAGACCAGTTAAGAATTTCTAAAAGAAATAAATTGCTAAGGAAACGCGATATTTACCATAGATTTAAATTTTTTATTTTCGTCTTTCTCGCTAATAGATAATAGATTTTCATACCAACATCTTTGAAAAAAAAAATTAAAATGAATAAATGAGAAATTTCCAAAAACAAAACAAAAATGTTTGGGAAAAAGTCGTAACTTAAACTAAAGTGACACTTTACTTGTAAACAACTGCATTGCATTACTGTTCTTCTTTTTATTCCAACAATCGTATATGATTTTAAATCATAACTGCCAAATCAAATTGTTGAGAAAAAATTAACTTACCGACCTGCAACACTTCAAACTTTTCATTTTTACTGTACTAAAGCAATATCGATAGAAATCAAATAATGTTCATTTATATTTATTGCATATTTTTTGGTGTAAAGGTAGGTTTTCATTACTAACGTCAGCAGTAATATTCTTACAGATATAAAACCTAGATAGATTTTAATATATACAATTTTTTGTACATGTTTGATAAACGTATGCAATACAATTTATTAACGGAAAATTACAATTCAAATATCTAACGACTTTGTCAATACAAATTAGAACAATTTTTATGATTTTTATGTAGGAACTCTTCTTTTAATTAATTAAGTTTTCATGGCCGGTTGTACGAGAATATATTTTTGGAATACTAATCTAGTCTGAAACGTTTTTTTTTTTTTAAATAATACCCATACTTGCATAGAGTGCACTTGGAAATTTTACCAACTAGGGTTTTTAAGTGCATTTTCCTTTTTCATTACAAATTACAAAGAAAAAAATTAATAGCGAATTTAAATGGTCTTGTTTTCTGAATTTTTTGCATTGAGAAAAAAAAATAATGTAAATCGAACAATAATAATAAAATCTCCAAAAAAAATAAATTGCATTAAACATAAAAGTTTCAATGAAAACAAAATTTCAATGCAAAGTGTATGCATTCAATTTTTTTCATAAATTCTTCATTACATTAGCTATTTGACGTATTTATTCTTATTTAAAGAGAAATATCCAAATTTATAGGAAACTCGACGAATTATGGACTGACATTTTATTTTTAATGTAAAATATAATGCAGAAAATTTTTTCATGACATTTTTTTTTTAAGTGAAAACTTCTTTAGTATCGTAGTGATTTGAAACAAGATGAAACGAAAACGCGACACGACTTCAACTTGTTATAACTTTTTTGTTTTAATAGATAGATGAATGAAATTTGTACTGTAGATAGGTAATTGAATAAATTATAATTGTACAAAATTTCAATTAATTTCATATTCAAAATTCGGAGATAACGGTAAAAAGATGTTCTTTTCCAACACACGTTATATCTTTTGATCTAGTGCACATACAAATTTGATTTAACTTTAATACGCATGCTGCTAACATAACCTTTTATTTGATATATCACACATAACGTTACGTGCTCTACAAGTTACACAATCTTAAATTGAAAAAAATTTAAAAATACCTCAAAACACCTGTGGAGATCTGTTGGCGATGACCAGCTACCAGTGTAGGAAGTACCGTAATCTCAGTCTGGAAATTCGACATGGTTGACTTTAAAAAATTCTAACTTCTCTTGTAGACGTCTTTGAAATAAGATTTTTGCATCATTATACAAGGCATAGAGCCATAGAGGAAGGAATACCTAGAGAGCCGACTCGTACCCCCCTTACCTAAAACACCCGCAAATTTAATTTCAGATAATCTCTCTTATTTTTCTCTTGTTTTCCTATCTGTGAATACGTGTGAAAAGTACAATTCGTTTAATACCTTCCTTTCACCAGTAGATGTCCTCACAAATTTTGAATTTAAACATGATTTTGGTTTGTACATGAACTTGAATAGCTCAAATAGCTCACTCCAGACACCCACCTTTCAATAAATATGTACAGAAATAAAAAAAAAAGGTTCGTGTTTTGAATTTATTATATTATTTTTTTATGAATTTATTTCCTACTGAGCACTTAAATTGTTTTTAATTGTTTTGAGCTCAACTCCACAGTTGAATGTGTTGGTGCCATTTAAAATGCACGGGAAAACTACCACATATAAGCACTGTGGAGTTTTTCCTCTCATTGCAGCTTGTAGGGTGGAAGAGAAAAACCAACCGAAGTCGCGTCTCTAGGTATTCCTTCCTCTATGCCATAGAACCTTTATTTTTATTTCTGTATACATATTTATTGAAAAGTGGGTGTCTGGAGTGAGCTATTTGAGCTATTCAAGTTCATGTACAAACCAAAATCATGTTTAAATTCAAAATTTGTGAGGACATCTACTGGTGAAAGGAAGGTATTAAACGAATTGTACTCATTGTATATATATTTCTATAGTACTATCAATCCATGAAAATATTTTAGCGACATCTTTTGGTAGATCTGCACTTCAATTTTCTGCATAAGGTTCTTTCACACGTATTCACAGATAGGAAAACAAGAGAAAAATAAGAGAGATTATCTGAAATTAAATTTGCGTTTGTTTTAGGTAAGGGGGGTACGAGTCCTCTCTCTAGGTATTCCTTCCTCTATGATACAAGGTGAAACAATAAGCTTTCACATGGTATACAATTTTGTATAGGTTGTCAAACAAAAAAATTGATTTAATAGCATGAAAACATAAAAATAAATGTTTTTTTTGCTTTTTCGATGAAATTTCATCGAGTTTAAAAAATTCTAGCTCTTTTTGTAGATATCTCATACACCTGATCGATATATATATATTTTGAGCTAAGACAATAAGCTTTCAGATGGTGTAAAAAATTGTATAGGTTGTTAGGGAAAAAAATGGATTAAATAGTGTGAGAAGATAAAAATACGTGTTTTTTCGCTTTTTTTGATGGAAATTGATCGAGTTCAAAAATTTTAGCTCTTTTTGTAGATGTCTCATAGACTTGATCGATATATATATTTTGAGCTAAGACAATAAGCTTTCAGATGATATAAAATTGATCTAGGTTTTCATATAAAAAACATGGATTTGAAGGAGATAGAATAAAAATAGGTAGATTTTTTATATTTTTTTTTTTTTGCAAGAAAAATGATTTTTTAAGGTTTCACTTCTACCACGTGTGAATTGCACACATGATTTTTTTTTTTTTTATTTGCGTTATTTTATAAGTATTATATACATAATAATGCAATTGTTTTTTTAATGAAAATTTGAAAAAATTTTGAATTTTTGTTATATTTCAAATGCATTATTTTTGCTTTAAAATTTTCAAAACAATAGATTCCCAGTTTAAGCAAATCAAAATTGTTATATCTTGTCATCCTGTTAAAAATTAACATTTAAAAAAATTATTAAAAAGAAAATCGAAAATCAGCCTTTTCGAAGCAACTAATGGGCACAACCTTTCCTTAAAAGTCAAAAAAATAATGTTTTGTGTAAGAAATTTAGTCAAAAGTTAGAAAAAAAAATTAAAAATAAAAACTCAATCTTAAACCGAAGAATTTATTGCCCACAAACTAATCAGAAAATCATAGATATGTTTTGAATATTACAGTAAATTGAAATAATCCAGTCAAGTAATAATTTCAAGCAAAATTGTTTAGTGTTATTAATTTAAGTTATAAGCAAATAAAGAGGAAAATGAAGGCTAAAAAACAAACACTTTTAATGCAATCTAAGGATATGATATTGTGACTTGTTCAAGGCTGCATATAATATTAAAACCATTTATGTAAAAATTTAAAATTTGAACAAAATTTTCAAAAAAAATTTGTTTCGTTGAAATCGGTTAGGTCGATTACGAGAAAATTAGAAAGTACCGTTAGTAACGGTTCAAATGATATTTTTTCTATTTCAAAAAGAAAACTGTGTTTTGAAGAAAAAACAAATATTTTTTAATCAAAATTGTAATAGGACCAATATAATATCTCAAGTAAAAATTAACTTGAGTTTTTGGTAAAATTATTTCTTTTTTCTAAAAATCCAATAATGTAATTAAATATTAGTTACACTTACTATAGATTTTAAATGAAAATAAGGTGTATAATATTTTTGAAAGCAAATTATAACCAAAAGCGGATTCTAGTAATCCATTTAAGTGGAAATATGATGCGTTCAAAATAATAATAACACGGTGTAACACTCAAAATATACGCGGGCGGAGACCTATCAGGTTTTGTAGAGCTAGTCGCACTGAATGCGAAACGGTATTTGAAAATCCCCTAACACCCCCAAAATCTGGAGTTACGTCCAAAAAACGGTTTTTTGGACCTTCACCCATTGAAAAAATTCTAGCTTCGACAATTTTTTACCCATTTTCGATTTTTTTACAGTTTCTGATAGAAGATAAATATACCTTTTTAACAATGTATAAAACATGTAACTCGGTTAAACCACTTAGAATTTATAAGATGTCAAAGTTCAAAAATTCAATTTTTTTTGTCATTTGCCCAACTTCGGCATCAATTTAAAGTATATGTTTTCAAAACAACATGCTATTTAAAAAATATATTCTAAAACTATATCTATTTCCCAATTAATCGAGGTATTTTTTATGAAAATCACTTCAAAATTGGCTTAGAAAAAAAATTTTTCGATTTCAACCCAGATACAGAAATTCGAACTTTTAGGTATAGAACAAAAATGTTGTTTCTTCACGTAGTAGGATAAGTTGGGCGCCAAGTTTTGACGAAGGGTTTTTGGGTCAAGTCCATTTGAAATTTGTGTATTATACAAATCAATAGCTCTATATCTCCTGAATTTGTTTCTTCCATTTGTTTAACATTAAAACAAACATTTAATTTTTTAGACCTTTAAAGATCGAACCTAATGGAGAAGTGGACCTGACCCATTATTATTCTGAACCCCTCATATATCACTATCCTTCAGTGCTACGACCTATGCAGTACCAATGTGACAGTTGTAAATGCAATCTACATTGTATTATATTTGCAATTATAACTAAGCACAGCTAGCCATAGCCACCTAATCATTATAAATAAATACATAATTTGAATATAAAGAAATGAAACTTTAATAAGCTTAGGTACATATTTATCACTCCCATTTAAGTATCGATACAATTTTTAAAAAAGATGTATAATCTATTAGAAATGTTACATTATTGGAAAATGCTACACAATTAGATGACACATGCGGACAAGGTCGAACAGTAAGCGGTGATTGTAAGCCTTTTCAATGTCAATGTTCAGCTCAATATTAAAAACAATCTCAACAATCTTTTGCGTATGATATGATAATTTTATTTATTAAAATCTTGTTTTATTATTTGTTTACTTGTAATAGATTAACAAATTAAGAAAATATTAATGTCAACTATAATCATATTAAAACTAACTGCTTAACAACAAACCTATTACCAGAGATCAAGAAACACGTGGAACATAACAAACGATTTAAGTTTGGAAAAAAAAGTTGTCTTCAAAATTGTTCACCTTCATTAAGGGTTTTCTTAATATCATCTTTTTATACAGACTGATATTAATAATTATAATTATAAATTGATTGGATCTAAAGGTACATAAATTAATTGCTATGCAAATGCGCTTAATATTCTCTTTTTTTTTTAAGTAAACAACTTTTTCCGAAGATATAGATTTTCAGTTAAATTATGACGAAAATCACCAGATATTTAAAAAAATTCATCTTTATTGAAACCCTAGTTTGCAATTAAATGGTTGCTTAAAAGTATGAACAATCAGAGTTCTTGGAATAGGGACAAATGTAATAGTATGTAATAGATGTAATATGTAATAGTATGTTAATTAAATTAATTATGAATATTTTATAAGGACAAGTGATGTGGGAAAAATAGATCTTTAATCCAGTCAAATAAGGGTTTAACCTCGGAATGAATGCTAATAGAAATTTTTTTTGCTCAATACCTTTGTTTTGGCATTCTATAACATATGTCAAAATACCAAAAAATCTCATGTCCGCAAGTCGCGATTTTCGAGGTCAAAGCGCAGTCAAAGCGCGAAATGGGGTTTTTCAAAATTACCAAAAAAAAGACGATGGTATTATATACACATATGATACATTATTTCAAGGTACTTTTTAATGCTGATTCCAAAAAATCTAAAATCAAGGCAATCTGACGTCTCTTAAAGTTATACCTGTTTTTCATCTGTCAACCCATATTATTATAACAGTTGCTAACTTACTTCCGAAAAACCCTTAAAAGTTATGGTAGCTGAACCAAATTTTGCATGAAGGTTTTAATATCATTAATCATTAAGAATAAAAACAATGCAAAGCAAAAAACATTCATATCTATGACAAAATGGTATTTTTTGAGAAAAGGGGAAATTTTGGGATATGCACTAAAAAACATCCTGGTACAATCTTGGAATTAGTGCTAATAGGGTAATTTTTTGTTTCTATCTTTGTTTGGATATTCTATAACTTATGTCAAAAATCTAAAAAAAATCTCATGTCCGCAAGTCCTAATTTTCTTGGTTTGAAGATAAGTTGCAGATTTTAAAAAATTGAAAAACAACACTTCAGATATCTGTGTCAGATCAACATGAATAAGGTGAATTTCTTTTCAGGGATGTCAGGTTGACTTGTTTGTGAGTTTGTTGGAATAAGTGTTAAAAAATACCTTTAAATCATGTCGCTTATGATGGTATACATATACAAATTTAAACTTTCCTTATTAATTTTTTTAAATCTGCACCTAACCTAGTTTAACCTTCAAAATTAGGACTTGCGGACATGAGATTTTTTTAGATTTTTGACATAAGTTATAGAATATCCAAAGAAACATAGAAACCAAATAATTAGCCTATTAGCACTAATTCCAAGATTGTACCAGGATGTTTTTTAGTGCATATCCCAAAATTTCCCCTTTTCTCAAAAAAACAAACAATTTTTCATAGATATAAATTTTTTTTTTATTGCATTGTTTTGATTCTTAATAATAATAAATATGAAAACCTTCATGCAAAATTTGGTTCCTCTACCATAACTTTTAAGGGTTTTTCGGAAGTAAGTTTGCAACTGTTATAATAATATGGGTTGACAGATGAAAAACAGGTATAACTTTTTTAGAGACGTCAGATTGTATTGATTTTAAATTTTTTGTCATCAGCATTAAAAAATACCTCGAAGTCATGTATCATATGTGTACCTATATAATACCATGGTCTATATTTAAAAATCTTCATTTCGCGCTTTGACCTTGAAAATCGCTACCTGCGGACATGAGATTTTTCTAGACTTTTGAGGTATGTTATAGAATGCAAAAACAAAGATATTGAGCAAAAAAAAATTTCTATTAGCATTCATTCCGAGGTTTACCCCTTATTTCACCTTATTTGACTGTATTATTATGTAGTTCACCGGTTTATAAACGAGCAGAGCACAAAAAATTTATTCTTAAAAAGACAGGCAGAATTATATCGGGAAAACTATATTATTCATCCAGAGTCCTTTTTTTTATTTTTCATATCACAATGTAAAAGGATATATTTTTTTTGGAGATTATAATTTTAGTGGCCTCGATTTCTGATCACAATAGTATCTGTATAAAATAAAAATTTAATCTAAGCTTATCCCAAAATTAGCGTTCTCCTTCACATACACTAACGCGCTCGCTATACTTTTTAAAATGCCAAAAACCTCATCTTATATTGTTTTTAAATAAAGCTGTTTTATGAAACAGTTTGTGTTAATTTTCAAAGTCAAAATTTAAAAAAAAAAAATTTTTAATAATTATTGTGTAATAATTAGATACATGAGCCAAAATACTATTTAGTGTCTAAAAAAAATGTCCCTTTTTATGAATTTTATTTTTCTTGAAGAAAAAGTACCTACAAATTAGTAGAAAAACTATATTGAGTTATAAAATTATCATTATTTACTTTTACAAGTTTGAAACCCAAATTTGGATCGAATTGTTTACAAATCACGATAACATTGTAGTTTATCTTGGTAACGCAGTGGTATTTAAAGTTTTAAAGCAGATTTTTGGTAATAAACTATTAAGAATATTTAATTGAAATCAAGTTTTCTGTGATTTAACTTCATAGGAAACTTACGTTGTTCCTATAGGAATATCAGAGAGCTTAATTATATGCGATTTTACAAATAAAATTGAAATTTGCAGTAAAGTAACGCAGTTGTTTGGTTATGATCACTTTCTGTTTAAACTGTCATAAATATAGAAATATCATTCCAAACATATCGGTGCAAATGTTATTTTATAATAGATTTAAGTACATATAATCATTCTATATCAACTAAAATATATGAAAATATATTGATAAAAATAATGTTCTATTTTTTCAAAATTCACTGTCCAAAGGGACAACTTTTTAGTATTTTGGCTCACATACAATAATTTTGAAAAAAGTTAGTTTCAATTTTTTTTTTTCGTTTTTTTTTTATTAAAAACAAGAAAAAATTCAAGTTTTTTGGCTAACTAAAACGTATAGCGCATTGATTTTGAATAATTTTTTGACAAATTAATTCACTTTTTTAGAACATTTAAGCCAAACGGGGTGGGGGAGGCTGAAGAAACAATTAAAAATAATAGACTTAAATGCGTTTTAAAACCATTTGAATTCCGATTTAGAAGTATTGAAGTTGGAGGTGCTCCGGGCAAGCTTTTTGGGAATATTAGATGGAATGAAAAAGAAATGAAAACTTTGAAACGTCACGTCGCTTGGTGTCGTGACAAAAATAAAGTTGTTTTATTTCTCCTAAAGCATGTTTTGAAGTAAAGACAACTTTGCCTGTTATTTCAATCTAAAAATAAGAATCAACCTTTAATTTAATATTTTTTTGATTTAAAAAAAAATACCTAGCCGAAACTTAACTTTTTCACCTCCTGAAAAAATCTAATAAAATATCCATAAGTCTAAATTCAGGAAAAACCGAAAACTAAAAACCCTTGATTTCTCAAACCCAAAAATTCGGCGCCCAGAATTTTAAAAAAATCTTAAAACCAATACATAGTTGAAAAAATATCCATTAAAAATTAAAGAAGCAAAATATCCAAAAACAAATCACAAAAATTACCATACAATCTTGTGAAAATAATTTGAAAATAGTTTTGTCGAAATTGATCAAATCATACAACAGGTATAAGGATCATTAGGAAGTGAATTCCATAAACGAATTACAGCAACATAAAATAAACGCTCTGCAATGCTGTGTGAGGAGCGCAGTATAATAAGTTTTAGTCCTCTTTGATACTGGGCAAAAGTCAAATTTTCAGTAAGGTGTATCTTCATTTTTGGTATTTTTGGCAAAAAACTAGAGGAAGATCTCAAACTTCGTAGCCCAAAATAGATTTTCCTAGCAGTATCTGAGATTGCCCTGCAAACAACTCAGACTGCAGTTAATCCTAGGTACCTACTTAACTTCTTTGACATACATGATTACTTCGTTATCAAGAACAACCGAAGGAAAATCTAAGGGGTTGAATTCATTTCTAAATTTCTTATAATGGTGTTCATAATTTTAAGTTTTTGAAATTGGGATTATGGATCTTTTTCATTTTTGGAATTCAGGCTAATTCTGAGTTTTTATTTTCATACAGTCATATTGGAATTTTTAGACTTGGGAATTTTATATAAGTTTTCTGGATTCGGAATTTAATTGATTCTGAATTGTTTGATGCTAAAAGGAATACAAAAATTAGATCATATAAAGAACTCCGACGTTCGACAATTTCAATTTTGTCAGTGTTATGTAAAACGGGCCATGTGTCTTAATTTGATTAAAGACGTAGAATTATATAGACTAGACAACAGACGCGTCTAGACGATACGTAAAATTGCAATGAAATTAAAATTAAAACTACTAACCCAGAGTATTCATATAAAATGAAAAACCACATTAACGCTCATTCATTCATCAACAATAACTTTGCAAAAAAATCGGTTCGCTTGAATGCATTCAATGGCAAATTGAATTGATTTGGTTTTAACAATAAGCTTTTTGTTCTATAAAAACTCAAACTTTATGTGTTTGAGTAATTTCGGATTACCAATCTTGTAGTTGTATTCATTGCACCTTATGCAAACAATAAAACCAAAAAACTATAAAATAGTAGGTATTGCAAATAAAAACTCGTTAAAATAGTCCATTTCACGAACTTGTGTAGATAGTTAATATGTTTTTAGTTTTCTTTAAAGTAAAATCACAAACCAAATTTTGTAATAGATGCATTCTTTATGTACCTGAATAACTGTACTCAAGCACTTTTATAAATGTAGTAGCATTTAATAGCTGTTGTCTTTGTTATTATGTGGCTAGTGCTTGTTAGTGTTGCTATATTGTACCTAGATGCTGAATCACTAGTCTCCAAATGAACAATATTTCTAACCAATACCTAAGTTACTTAAGTTTATTATCTTCCATTATTGAACGGCCTGTGTCGATATTTTATGGATAAAATAGTATATATCGTCGGTGAAACCAGAAAAGTGTGTAACTCCATTTTAGCAAATTTTATAGGAGATCAAAAAAACAAAATCGTTTTGAAGGCATTTGTATGAGTTTTCATTTTCTAATTTGCTAATAAAATAAAAACTATGAACTTTAAGGGGATTCTGAGTTTAAGGAACGGTAGATATTAGGTTTGTCTAACAGATGGCATTCAAATTTTATTTTCAGAAAATTTGGAGTTACACACTTCTCTGGTTTCACCGACGATATCTTGTTTTTTTTTTTCCTTTTATTTTTGTTTGTCAAGAAGAGAATAAAAAAAAAATATCTCATCATCACAACTAAAAAAAACAAACTTACCTTGTACTTTGCCATACTGACCTGAATGTAAATCGCCTTAGGGCAATTCACAAAATCACAAAATATCGTTCAGATAGATCTCTTTCGTTCTTTACACCTCTGAAGACTTCCAATGTCTTTGACAAGATCTCAAGTTCAATGTCAAACAAAGTGTAGAGCAAAATAAAGATTGAAAAATAAAATAGCAACAATTATTATTATTATTATTTTCGATCAACCTGCAACTCATTAACATTTATTAAACTTGACACAAAATTCCTTTCAAAGTAAAAAAAAAAAAAAAAATGGATGAAATGTATGTTACAATGTGTCACAGTTGACTTCTTCCGGTAGTGATGCTGTTGTTGATTGTTAACAATTTTGACAAAAATACATTGTAAACTAAAGTCAAATAAGAGAGATAGAAAGAGAGAAGCAATTTCCTGTGTGTCTGGTCTTGTCCTAGACCAGAGCAGTGGCATAGGCTAGGTCAAGGCGGTAATTCAAGCAAAAAATATGCTAAATTATATTTATGAGGCTCCCATGAAGGAGGCATAATATCAATAATTTTTTTTTTTTTTTATTGTTTCTCACATTATAATTCCATCCATTTTGCCCTAAACGTGTGGCCAGTTGGTCGCTTAAAGAATGCTGATACCAATCTTTAAAGATACACGATTATTTTGTATAAAAATGAAGTGAGATACTAGACTAAGGTTACATTATCACGGCTAACCAAGACTAGATGATTGGGTTGCCTTCACAATTTTGACAAAAATATTGGTCAATAAATTGCACATATTGATCTGCTATCTTCTTTAATGCGGGTTGACGATCTCTAGTGATCTCTTTAATTTTTTTTAATTTTTTTTTTGTTTTGATGCTCCATCTTGTGTATGATTCCATTACTACTCAATTTCGTTTGTATGGGTGTAGTCAAATATTTGTTTTTAATTTTTTTGTATTTGTACAATAAAAAAAAAGCTTTTTTTAAGCCTCTTTTCTCTCACTCTATTTATAAAGCTAATTGTTACGCTCTTGGATTTTTTGAAATTTTATTTACATTTTACATAGCAAACTAGTGTGAGGTTTATACCACACCGTCACAAGATCACCATCAACAACCATTCATATTGAATGGAAGAAATAAAAGAGAACAACCATGAACTTTACCTTGAAAGAAGTTCCCACATGCTAAAAAACGGTTTATTGATCAAAGAAGCACGCACAACTGGTATGGCACGATCGTATAGGTATATGAATTAACGGAAGCCTATAAGTATAAGAAGAGGCTGGTTAAGTAGTTTTTTTTTTTTTTGTTTTTTGTTAAATTGCACTTGAAATAGTATAATTTTGTTTTGCATTTGATTTTGATTGGTACCTGTTTTCAAAAAAAAAAAAGTGACTGAGACTATTTGAGAATGCGTCATGAAATTGAAGTAGATTGTTAACTATGTCATGACGTCATTGATAGGAATATAATCTTGATTCATATAAAAAACAGGAGACTGATTCATCTAGATTTTAGAATAAAATACCAAAAAAAACTGATGAAATGAGAAAGACATGAACTTCGCACGTCATTTTATAAACTAGAATACAAAAATGATACAATTTAGATGCGGCAGGCGTATTGACGACATCAGTGATGCTGAAAGAGTTAGTTGATCAAACAAGAAATAAAAAAAAATTTTGCTAGTAAATAAGTGTCATAGAACCAAACTCCTTTTTTAATAATAATTAATTAGTAGTTAAAATTCATGAAATTAAGATTTTGTTTTATCACACCATTCAATATTGTTTTTAGTTTTATTTTATATTAATGACGGATTTAATAGTCGTCACTCAAGTCAACATTTTTGCACTGCAATTTAGCAGTAACTCAAGTGGCTAAAAACCTGCTTCAACGTTGGTTTCTTTACTTAAGTGACGAATGTGAATTTTCATGTGAGAAATGATTTTAACAGTCAAACTTAATTTAAGTTGATATTAATTCCAGATTGTTCGATTAGCCCCTAGAATTTTCAAAATGTGCAAAAATTCAATATATCGTCGAAAACTGAAATATGGAACCGTTTTAATCGCAAAAAAAAAAAATAAAATGCACGACTGAGGTCGCACGTACTTTCTCTTGCAGTTCAAAGCACTTTTATGTTAGTCTACTTGTAGATTTTAAAAGCTGGCTCTTAATTTAAAAAAAAAATTTATATTGGGGAAGAGCCGACATTTAGGGCATGAAATTTTTTTTTTTGTTATTTGACTTTTTTGAGAAAAAATAAAAATGCAGTTTTATTTCCACTGCTTTAAATATTACGTTTACAAAGTTTAATCAAAATCGTTAGAGCAGTTTTCGAGAAATTTGCAATATCGTATTTTTTTGTATGGAAGGTATACGTTCTAAACGAGATATAAAAAAAAAACAAAAAAAAACAACTTTCAGAATTCCATAAAAATCATCTGTACCAAATTTGAAGAAAATCCGTCCACCCGTTTAGGCTGTGGAAATGTGTACAGATGGAAGCACAACCGCACAGACGCACAGACGTACAGACGCACGGAAGGAATTGCGAGACCCACTTTTTTGGAACTCTCCATCATCGTAATGTTGGTTTTGATTAAAACCTCAAATTTTTTTTTCGACACGAAACCAATACTTGCCCTATAGAGCAAGTAAAAACCTTATACCAGGAAGGCCTTTTTTTATTTTTGATTCTAAAAAACCATTAAAATACAATTTTTCCTACAGTTTTTGTTAATGTACGATTTTCTCACAAGAAGTTTTGCTAGTTGTTCGTATCGGTCTTTTCCAATATATCCTTTTAAACCAAAATATTTTGACGCACTTTCATGATGATTGGATTTTCATAACAAATGCAAAATCCATATCAGTTTACAATTGAATCATTTATTTGCAAAACATGATAAGTCCATGATTTTAAATTTTTCAGGAGAAGAAAAAAACGTTCTATTTTCTTTTGATATGCGTAGAAAAATTTATAAAAAATATATTCTGTAGAACTCTTGCCTAGCTACAAAATACCGTTTCGTTTTTAATTTTTGGAGCGATAGCTCAAAAGATAAAAAATAAAAACGCTTTTGGACTTATCATACTTTGAAAATAAACGGATGTGAAATTAGTTTTTAAATGGATGTGCAATTTTGCTTTTAGCCCCAGTCTATCAAACAATTGTATTTGAGAATAAAATACAATGTCCGGACTGCTAATTTAACTTTAAAGTAGCTTTAAACTTAAGATTTTCAGCCATTAATCTAATATACCATTTACACAAAAAGAAGCTGTTGTTTATTTTCAAAAGATGATAAGTCCGGGACTTATTCTGTTTTTGATACTAAAAAAATATTTCGCGTAGCTGTAAAATCGGATATAGATGGAGTAGATAGTTGATATTTTAAAGACAGACGTGGTTATCCCTGGAGTACAAATTTAGTCAAAAAAACGAATTTTGAAAAAAAGTGGACTTATCATGTTTTGCAAATAAATGATTCAATTATTTGATGGAAGATTTGAGGAAAATATTTTGTTTTTCTGATTTTATTCTATAAGAGCTCTACAGAAAGAGGTTTAAGGGCCATTTTATTACTTATTTTTAGGCAAATTTTCGAATTGGCTTTCTAATGAATTGACTTCAAATCTAGATTAAAATACAAAGTTAAAAATTTACTTATTTACTCTTTGTTTCCGTATTTTGATTGAGTTTGTAAGGATGATCGACTACAGTTTGTTTGGAAAATTTGTGACTATTCATGCCAATACTGCGGTTTTCAAAAAAAATTGGTAAAATGAGCCCTTGGTTGGTTTATGATAAAATTATGGAAAAATGTAAGTTTTTAGTTTTCAAATATAAGTTTAAATATTTATTTATTTAGCTACAAATTTACAAATTAATTAGCTTTGATGTCATAAAATTTTATAGAATTCCTGTTTTACACAATACTTTGACATAGGTATGTATTAAAATCAATTACATTAAAATAATTATTAAAAGCTGTACGCAGCAAACAAAGGTTCATGAATTCCATAATTCGTTCTGTTAAATAGTTTATAAACATTTTTTGAGTTTGAAAAAATTTGAGCAATTATATTAAAACTTTTACTCTTTTATGGTTTAACAAACCTAAGATTCTGTTGCTGAAAATTACTTTTAAAATGTTTAAGTTAATGCCTGCAATGAGGTGTTTTGTAAATTTTCAATGTTTTTTATTTTGGCGTCAGTAGGCCTGCCAGACGTCCCGATTTCGGCGGGACAGTCCCGACATTTGTACCCTGTCCCGATATCTGTCCCGATTTACGAAATGTCCCGATTTTGTCCCGACAATGCGTTTTCGTTCTAAAACTTTGGGGAAGACATTCAAAGTCACTTTTATATAAAAATAAATGAACAACATTTGACATTTCTTTACTAGGAATGTGTGAAAAGTAAAGTGGTTGGTACATTGTTTTTTTTTTTTGACTTTCTGTTGTGTAATAAAATTTTAAACATGAAAAGCTTCTAGCTTCAATTTATTCGTTCTCAATTATTTTTAAAGTCCACATTAAAAATAAAAAAGAAACTGTCAAATCGCATACAATTTTTAAAACTCCTTCTTTCAAAAGGAAACGTTAAATTTAATGGAAATTGGTGCTTGGTACCTACATTTATTAAAAGCTCCATCACTTGATAGTGTTTTATTTTTTATGGATGAAGACTTTATTTTTTATTTATTTATTTATTTATAAATAAATAGTTTAGTTTAGTTTTCCAAAAATGGAAATTTTACCATACTTTTGCATAAAATGAAAGCAATAAGTCAAACGAATGGAAAAGTTTGGAATCACACGGTCTATTACTTTCTTATTTCTTTTTATTTTTATAAATTTATGATTTCATGTAATTTTTTTGCTGTCCCGATTTGTCCCGACTTTTAAGACCTATTGTCCCGACATTAATAAAATTTTATCTGGCAGCCCTAGGCGTCAGGTTTTTTCGATATGATTTGATACGAGACTGTAGAATCTACAAATTAGATACATTAGATAGATGTAGATACAGACTTTAGCGCCAACTACATTGAGCATTAATTTATAAAATTTCAAGGTTCAGTTGTACAAATCTGTTTCAGCCTTGTTACACGTTTTTAAATGCACAAATAGAAAATTGTCCTAAAAGTGTATTTTCAATGCAGTTCCTGACATTTTTCTTCAAAATAGACCCCTATTCGCAAAAAAACATTTTTACGATCGAAACATTGTAACATAAAATTATTTACGAACAAGTTTCAAGACGGTGGAATTTTTTCTTTTAGAAAACACATACATTTCTTAAACGTTAATATGTTTTGAACAGTGTGATTTTAATGGCACGAGGAGGCGAATAAAGTGGCTTTTCTTCAAATTGAGAAATAAAATTGCTTAAAAGCGTTTTTTTTTTTTCAATTTACGGTTTAAAAAATGTCGCAAAAATAGCAAAACAGAAAATTTTAACTGTTTGTTGGCTGATATTATCTTTGTGGCCTTCGAGAATAAATTTTTATAAAAAATTGGAGCTTAAAACCATCTTTGTGGACTTAACTGTTTCGAAAATATTTTTTTTTCAAAGTGGAACATGATGATAATAATTTTTGTTTTGAGCTTCAGTTCTATGAATAAAAAAAGAATGTACTAACCAGGGTTTGACTACACAAATTATTAAAAGACTCTTCTTCCAATATATTTTTTGAAGCTTTGACTTAACTTACAAAATTAACGGTAGTATCACGATCCAAAAAAGGAAAGAAAAATAACACCTGAAAAAATGTTTGAACTCATTTATTTTTAACTGAAAATACATGAACGAAATTCGGAAAATGGTACGTATACGCAACAGTGAACCAAATTTGTAATTTTAGTTTTTTTTTCCTTATTTCACAAATTTTTTGATGGCAAAATATTAAGTTATCAATAGGTAATAATAAAAAGTATACCTTACTAATGATCATAATAGCTGTGTTCGGTTTTTATTTATTTTTTTTTTTTTTTTTTTTGTTCTTTTGTAACTATCTTTCCAAAAGGCCATTGCAAATTCCAAAAATAGTGGTAAAGAAAAAGACAAATCTAAACCTCAGTTAGCGACGAGATTTAAATTTGATGATATGCTGTATTATATATTGGAAGTAGAAATTTAACCATAGTGTGAGCAATGACTTCTGTAGTTATAAGCGTCTTAATTTACGCCATTATATGGTTTCCCATATAAAACAAATGCTTTGTGATTATCTTTAATATGAAACCCTTCGGTTATCTTGAAAAGAACAGAAAATATAAATTTTTTCTTGTTGAAAAATTTCCAAAAATTGGTTTGTTTAAAAAGTTTACAACATGAGTTTAAACATCGGATCTTTCTTCTGACTTTCAAAACATGATCAGTTTAATACGCTTCGCATATAAATTTTATCCTACCCGAAATCCAGATTTTATAATGCTACACCAGAATGCAAATGTTCGGTATAACGTATAGCTACCGTTTATTCGTTATGCAATGATACATTGATCTACTAAGGTAGTAGGCCTTTATTATAGCGAACATTTTTTTTACAAAAACGCATACATTCTCATATACATACCAATATGTTTAATCAATAAATGAGTATTTTACGACTGTTTTGATTTAGGAAAATGCCTTCAACTCAAATTTTCCACCCCATGATTTTGGCCCTCATGTTAGAAATTGGGTATATATAGTTATAAATAAAAATATTTTTACAGAGAAATGTATGAAAAAGACACCTACATAGCTGCGCTCAATATCATCGTAAAAAACGATTTCCATTTGAATCGTCAGTTGTGAGAACGGAATAAGTCCATTTTGCAAAAGTGTTGGGAAAACGCAAAAAAACTGAATAGCGTCTATATTTTACTTTTATTAGATGCAGGACCTATAGATAAATTGAAGATCAGGTGGATTTTGTTTGTAGCCGGTTCTGGAAGCCAGGTATAACGGTTTGAAAACGTTGGACTTATTCCGATATGGCAGCTTACGGTTTGAAATTTCACCCAAAAGAAAAATTTTGAATGAAATAAACATATAATTTATTTAAAACAAAAGTTTTAATGATAGCAATCGATAGAGTTTGAGTAATCAAAGTAAAAAAGTGTTATACATAGTAAAACAAAAATTTTTGTTGTGGTCTATTTTTTACTCAAGTAAGTAAAACAAAAAATGGGAAAATAAAGATAGGTTCAAATGGTCATTCTTTGGTTGATTTTCAATGAAAAAATTTTTGTGAGCAGAATTTTGAAGTAAATTTTATCTTCTGTATTTATTAAGAGCAATACATATGACTATCTCAGCCCGAAAAAAAAATACCGTTAAAAAAGTAAAGAAAAAACTCAAAAAATCGCATATCTTGACTTTTTTTCATGTTTTTTTGGCCTGTTTTGGTATGGAATTTTTGTTTTCAATTTTTAAAAACATTTTTAAGGATATTAAATTTCTCTATAACAAGTTTTAAAATCAATTCAAAAAGATTATGCTTTGTTTACGAGATATATTGAAACAAACAAAAAGGGGGCTTTTGCACCCCTATCTTCAATTTCCACCCTCTCATTTAATAGCACTCCACGGTATTATTTTCTCTTATAACCCATTCAACGTTTTTTGCAATTGAAACCTTTCTTAGTTAAGACATAATTAATAGCCTGTTCTTCAAACTTATAAAATTTTTCAACCCCTGTAACTTCGACACCCAAAATATTTTTTTTTTTTTTCAACTTGAAAGATGTGTCTACGTCTAAAGATGAAATTTGCATCAAAAAGTCAATTTCGAAAAAAAGACTGCACTTATTCCGTTCTCACAACTGACGATTCATTTGATAATCACCTTATACGGAGCAAAATTGTCAATTTTTATTATAACCAATTGGCTACAGCGTTAGCCGATTCCACCCCTGGGTACTGAATTTTTGCTATTAAATTGTATTTTTAAAGCTTGTGGTTTTTCAATTTTTTAAAAAGATTTTGTTCGTAGAAGAATTGCAAAATTGTTTTGTATTTAAGTTGATAAATCATTGGTTACCATGTACTTCCATGTGATATTTATGCGCAAACAAAAGTTGATCGTATACAGGTTTATGTTCAACTTATATTTATATGATTTTCATATAAGCATTTTTTTTAATACGTATACGCCGTAGTGAACATATTTATTTTATGATTTTATTATTTCAATAAAATATACTTACTTACTTATGGTAGTAAAAATCATTTACCCATACAAATATTCAAAATAGTTTGGTTTATTCATACTTATTCTCTAAGATTCTTTCTACAATCGGATTTTTAAATCTTATAAACTCTACCAAGGCACTATTCAAATTTATTAAATTTATGATATGCAGATTGCTTAAAAGATTTAATAAAAAATAAATGTGCATGGATATTGAAATATGAAACTAACAATTATATTCCTTAAAAAGTCCCACAATGTTTAAAAAAAAAAAAACATATTCAAATAAATCCACGTAATTATAGACATATTTTACTCAAAGAGAAAAGTAAACCTAGCAACATGGTTTCTATTACTATTTAGTCATAAATCAATATAGTATTTTAAAATCAGCCATTACCTAATATGCCAGGATTATAAATACCAATTTTAATGTTGAAAACTATATTTTTTCTCAAAACTTTATAAATTGGTCGATGAAAAAACTACACAAACCTTCGTACTAAGGGATTAACTTGCAACAAACCCATTAATTATTATGTTATTATGACTTCACATTTTTTTAGAACCCAAAACAATATTTTCTTCAAAAAAAAATTCTAAATACTAAAGTAAATTTTTTCATAATTATGTTGCCACCATTGCTTCCTATTTAATATTTTTTGTATCCGCCTTTCTTGTTTACAGTTATAATGGTTTTTAATCAGATTTTCAAAAGATTAAACATTTCACAATGTTATTATTATTATTATTATAATTAGAATTATAAACAAATTTTAAAAATAGCATACCAAGTTCAAACTAATTTTCAATGCATTTGATATATTAAAACCAAAATAAAAAATTGTATTTTAAACAACATTGCATGAACATAATAAACCAAAATTAAAGAACACAAAAATTATTTCCTTTTTGTAATTTTGTATCTAAAACAAAACAAAAATTTCAATGTCAAATTAATAAAAATTAAAAAATTAGCTAACACGTAGTTGTAACTAGCTTCGACCTTGAATTTTATATTATTTTGTGAAAGGAAATTAATCCTGAGATTAAAAAAAAAAAATTGTGGAAAATTTTTTTGTTTTTCTAAATTCTAAGAATGTCTAATGGTCTACGTGTAAAAATGTAAAAATCTAAAATATTTAAGCTAGAATATCTAGTTTAATGATTACTACCTATAAAAATGTCATGTAGTTAAATAAATTTATATATAAAATATCCCTTCACTTATTTAAAACATCATGTTTTACTACGTCAAAAAAGATGTGGATACCTTGAAATTTCAGCAATTTAATTAATACCTAAAGCAAAAAAAAAAAAACTAAGAATTTCTTATCTACCCCTCTCTAACATAATGATGATAATTCTTTCCTCTTAAAAATTCTTGAAATAATCTGTAATTAGCAATTCTTAATATATTTTAGCTTATTTTTAATCAATATTATTGCGGAAGAACAAAAATTCGATAGCAAGATTCTTAGTTATTCAAAATATATAAAAAAAAAATCTATAACCGCACAACAGTAATAAAGCTAACCATTTGCCAATTTGTTAAAAAAAAAAAAAAAACCAACAATAACAACTAGACAAACTAGAAGAAACAAGTCTATGGACTGTTGGAAGTGCAGAGTTTAATTTTTTTAACAAAAAAAAAAAAAAAAGTCAAAAAACCACAAACTTCCATCTAGAAGAAAACTTAATATATTTCATCATCCGCATGTTTAAATCGGATGCAATAACCCATTAGCAATTTTATTTTTTTTTTTTTTGTTTGCTTGCTGTCTTTTACCTTTGAGTCCGCAGAGTATGTACCTTTTTAATAATTTCCTGCATGCACAAGCATAAAGTTTGTTCGACCTAATCACACTTCAAAAGCCCGTTTCGGCCGACCCATTGTTAGATTGCCGGTGTGTTTATTAATGAAATTCTATATTCACAAAAAAATACACACAGAAATAACGCTTGTTAATTTTTTCAAATTATCCACACAATCATGGGGCCCAGTAAAAAAAAAGTATCTAAGACCCAGTAACTAACCATACCAACCTAAACAAGCTATCGAGATATTGAAGAAGAAGAAACGCGGTTGAGGACTAAAACATAGATAGATAGGTATCCAAATCTGAAGGTAAACCATCTGAATACCGCAACACAAACAAATATAAAAATTTAAACTTGAACCATCTCCAAAGCTTCAAGTCTTTTATTTTCCGCATTAAGTGGGGACAAGGGAGAGTCAGAGCAGTGATTCCCAAAAGCCCCCCTGAAAACAGCTCTAACTCTATCACTCTTTTAGCTGATAATGGTGCTGTTGCTGACAAAGATACTAATGATGAATTTTATACACACATTTTCTATGCTGAGCTGAGATACTTTGTTGATTTGAATTTTTGTTAGATACTTTTGCGATAGATAGATAGAGATACCTACTTGATAGTGTGAATTGGTGTTGTTGCTGTGTTTTTTTTTTTTTTGTCATTTTGTATCGATTCTTTTTCAAATATACTCCATCTGAGTTTGCTGTGCCAATCGCACACACAACGAGACTATACGGCAGCACACTACGACAATATTATCCATCGTCACAACAAGAGGGCATAGAAACAGAAAAAAAAGTATCTCAACATACAACATAAAGTATCTATCTAGATAGACCTTAGGTTTTGCGTGTAAGTTAATTTTTTTCGTTTTTTTTTTTTTATCTCTTTCAAACAAATAAAATTTGAATTTTAAAAACCATCAGGACTTAAAACTAAAGTGATCTTTAGAAAACTGTCGAGTTATCGGTTGTCGTTCAAATCGAATAGATGTCGAATTGAAGGGGTTCAATAATAATTCTTAAATCTATCTATAATTCTAAATCTACTTTACAATATACTTGTGATGTTGTGTTTTTAATTAAAAAAAAAATTAAATGATCATTTGGAGGATATTTTTAATAAATTAAAGTGAAGTGTTTTGAGAAAACAAGTGCAAATTAAACAAACAAAAAAAAAAAAAGGATACACGTGTAACCCCACGAAGAGGATTTTAATAAAATTTAAAAAAAATATAAATCGAAAATTAATCCAAGGGATTAAAATTAAAAAAAAAAAATTAAATAGAATTTTCCTTGCTGAGTAAAAATTTAGCGAGGATAAATTTAAAAAAATTAGTATCAACGCGGTTGTGTTAATTTTGAAATATTTTATTTACTTTTGATTTTTCAAAGTGAGTATAGAAGTTTTTGTAAAACTTTATAATTTTATTTAAATACTATGCGTTATAAGTTAGTTTCAATTTTTATTTTTTTTTTTGTTTTTTTTTTTTTTTGTAATAAATTGAATGGTTTTATTTTTTAAATTTTTGAATTTTTTAATCTAAATAAAATTCGTTAAAACGGAAAATTAATTAATTTGGAATGTATCCCTTTTGAAATAAATGATTTTAAGCTGATAATTGTTCTTAAATAATGTTTGCATTTTTAATGTTTTCCTAATTTTGAAAATTAAGGGTTCTTTAATTATATACCTACTTAAATTAAATTTTGGATGGAATTAGTAATAATAAAACCAATCTACATTTGTTTCCAAATTATTAAACTATATTCACACCTACAAAATTATTAGGAAAATAGCATTTAAATTGGATTTGCGTATCGTTACGGGTGTGACACGTTACTCTTATTATTATTTTTTTACTATTCGCCAATTATTCAATACAAACAGAATTCAATTTGAGCCTTCTATAAAACTCCTATTGTTCTTTTTATAATCAATTAAAGATTTTTTGAAATCCAATCGAATTGTGTTCCAAGTATGACATTAAAACAAAGAATATTTTCTTTTCCAAGGGTTTTATTTTTTTTTGTATTTTAAATTTTAATTTGATATTCCTTTTTTGCTATTAATTTGTGTTGACTTGGATATTTCCATTTTCATAGTCGGGCGTGACACAAAATAAAACATTATAGTTTTTCTTATTTAGTATTTTGGTATTAATTATTGACTATAAAATGAATTCCATCTATCTTGTTGAGCAAGATAAGAAGTTGCGAATTGTGTTGTTTTCTTATGTCACACCCGGTTTCTACACTTTTTTGTAAGACATAAAGGAACACATATTTTAATAAATTCAGTTAAAATCAAAAACATAAATACTTCAATGAATGAAAATTAAAATGAATTTAATGTGTCACACCCGTTACAATGCACAAAAACCTGGTGAAAAGTATTGGAATATTTTTTTTTTAAGTTTTCCTACTTATTGGAATGGTCTATCTTAGATAACTGCTCCTTACTTGGCAACATGGTAATTTCACAACAAAGTAACGGCCTCTTAAATGTTCTACTTTTTAAAATAAATTATTGGTATACTATTTCTCAAAAACGTTCATGCATATTGTGTTTACACACTTGCTTAAATTTTAACTTAAAAAAAAAATATGTTGGATTTTTTAACCACTTTTTTGTTTTTATCTTTGAAATGTTTGTTTTTTTTTTTTCTTTATATTTTACTTTGATAAAATTTTTTAAGTTTTTGAGAATATTTCAATAAATTTAAAGACATTATCATGTTTTTAATTTTTTTTGCCAACAATTCCATTTTATTTTAAAGCGAAAATCTTTTTTTCGAAATTATGACGGATCTGAAGTGATGTGTCTTTCAAAAGACATTATTACACATCATTTTTAACAACAACAAACAATTTAACCAAAATTGTTGTTTTCAATTTTCACTCATTTCTACACAACAAAAAATAGTTGAAATAATATTTATAATGATTATGACCTCCCTTTTTGTTACTTCTTGTTTTGGTTATTTGTCTGAAACTTTTCCAACCATATGTGTTTTGTTTTTTTTTTCATAAAATTAAATTTAATTTCGATTAATCTCTTTGGTTTTTTTTTGTTAGTTTCCGTGTTATGGGGTTTTTTCTTGTCTTGTTTTAAATTTTTCGTTGCGTCTGATATCTCCTTGAAAATCAAAATTGAATATCATTTTATTCAAAACCGAGAAAAAAAATTCAAATAAAACAATAAAAACAAGTTCTTCTTTTCTGTTGTTAGTGGTTTTTCTTATATAAATGTTGCCAGCAGTGGTGAATTATTTAATTTTTTTTCTTTTTTTTTGCAAAAAAAAAAATAAATTTAGTTCTTCTAACGGGTCTAGAATCAAAGTTTTATAATACAAAAAAAAAAATTATAATATGACACGTGAAATGAGATTTTATCCATTTATTGAAATAGAAATGTGAAACATGATTTTTTCGTTTCTAAATTCTATAAATGAAATTTGAATGTTAACTAGTTTTCGGTTCTTTTTTTTATTTTTATTTTGTTACTAAGAATAAAAAAGAATAAAAAAGAATAAAAATTAATAAACATTTATAGGGTGACTAATTAATTGACTAATAGTTTAGGGAATTTCTTTTAAAAATATTTTACGGATTAGATAGTTTGGGTATTATAAATATAGAACTAGTTTTTTTTACCATGTGATATGACGTGAATTTCACAATTGTTGAAATAAAATTTTAATTATATTAACATAATTTGTTTATATAATTTTATTGTATTTTATTCAACACGAATTTAAGTTTTTTTTTTTGTCCCTTTGGGATCGGGGTGAACTTTAAATTACTCTGTTTAAATTTCAAAATTCTACAATTTTTTTTGTTCAGGAATTCTGTAGATTGAAATAAAAGAAAAATGAATAAGGTGTTTTTTGTTTAAAAACCATTTGTTTGCTAAGAATTGTGTTGGAAACTTTAAAAAGAAATGTCACTAAAAAAATATTTTTCTAAATTTTGTTCTTAACTTTTACTTAAACAAATTTTATACTGTTTTGACCGCTAACAAAAAAATATTTTTAGTATTCAGAATTGAGTCACTCATTGGCTGCATTAATTTTCAGTTTATTTTTATGGATTTTTTTTTTTTTGATAGATTTTGACTAGATTGTTCTATTGAAAATCAGTAGCAAAATTAACAATTCATATTTGTTATGCATATTCAAAAATAGCCAATATTTCTTGTCTTTATTTTCAATATCAAAGTTCAATGTTCTCTATGATGAAATTGGAAAAAAACGCCTTTCAAAAACTAAAATATAATACAATTTTTAAACCCGAAAAGTCTGTTTTTTTTTTCGTTCTTATTCTCACAAAGCTGGTTTAATTACGCACGCATATATGATGCAAAAAGTTAGCAAAACTTAATTCATGAGAATAATTCTAAGCATTAAAAAATAATGAATAAAATAAAATCATTTCCTATAAGATTAAAATATACCACATTTTGACCTTGAAGTGGTGAAAAATTTATTAACCTTTTAATAATATTTGTTGTATTTGATCGATTCGATCGATCGATTCACTGTTTAAATAATTTAAAATTAAACGTAAATTTAATTTACAGTAGGAAATATTAGTAAAAAGTAATTATAATACTTATTCTGATTAAGTTCAATATCTTATATCAATTAAAGGTTTAAATTTATTAGAATTTTGGGTGAAATCATTTAAAATGAATATCAGTCTACAATCTACATCAACTTCAAAACTTATACTTTTAAATCTGTCTACTGAACAAAACGTTAATATAAATGAAGATTTTGAATACAATTACACATTTCGCAGCTGAACTTTTTCAACTCTTAAATCCTTTCAACTGATTTAAAACATATTGGCCTGGATTTTAAATCAGGTAAAAGACTACAAGATTTGAAAAAAGACCTCATGTATAAAAAGACTTCATGAAGATAAAAAGCTTCAAGATAAAAAATCGAATGTAATACATATTGATTGCACTCAAAAACTTCAACCATTAACGAATAAAATGAAATTTTAAAATAAACAGTAAAAAGTTCTTCTTCTTTTGTTTCAACCAATCTGTTTATAAAATTTTCAATACTCAGTTCATCCAATAGAATTTTATTGAAATTATTGATCTGATTGTCTTACTTATGAGGGAAAATCAGCTCTAACAAAACTTACTGGTCATTTATGCCATGACATTTTTGTGATTGTCAGTACCGTGTCTCATTCCCAATTCCCAATTATTATTTTCACAGTGAAATTATATTAACACCACTTTTGTTATAATATTCAGTTCAATAATTTACTGCGTTGCAGACTAAATAAAACTAATAAAGCTAATAAAGCTACCAGTTTTTAACGGAACTGGCATGACATTCAGACTTAAAGCCCAACTATAATAGCCTTGAGCTTGCATGAGCTCACCTGTCAAAATCAAACTATCTGCTTCCATCCATGTTGTTTTCATTCTATTCTGAGAAATTTACAGATGTCTTGAAATATACTGAACAAAATTTGAACGAATAACGCATAAACGCATTATAGCCAGTCCCATGAGTCTTGTGTGTTTCCGCTAACTCGCCCATGTCATTTTGACATAAGCCCTTGCGAGCTCATGCCTATTGTAGAGCGGAAGTTATCTGATCAATCAAATACATAGGTATTTGAGCTGCCTTTTTGATACAATTTCAGAAAGTTAAGACTTACAATTGATTTAAGCAAATGGCTAATATTAATTTTATTGGAACAAATCATCGATAATAACTTGTTTACGGAACTCTTTCAAATTAAAATATTTTCCAACATCGTTATTTTTTTCACTTAGTCAAAGTGGTAGTGAATCATAAAAACTTTATTTACTCCCAAGCTACTTCATCTACGAAATGTTACTGTAGGTCAGATTTATTTTGATTTCAATAAGTTGAATCATAAAAATATTTCATAGTCAAAATAGAACGGACAAAGATATGACAAATTAAAAACAATCGATTAATCTACACATCGAGAAATATGATAAACATGATTTTATTACAGTGTCAGTACCGTGGCATTTAGGTCTTGAATTTTTCTTAACTTTTCCAGTATCGATCATTTTACTTTTTAAGTACCAACTTGTTTTACTTAATTATTACTTTCTCAATATTTTCATGGGAAATATTTTCTTGCTGAACTCTCCATTCACAAAATTGATGAGACAATTCATCAATTTTTGGCAAATTTCTTGCTAGAAATGATGGTACTTAGCATTCGTTTAGGACCCCAATTTGGATAATATATGAACACAACGACGAACAGTGGGCCAAAATTGCCTTAGGCGTGTCCAAAATCTGTCGCGACGCACGGTCTGTTCGTTTAATCGGATGGTTTAAAAAACAAAACTGATATTTTGGTGATCTGGCGGCGTACATGTTACGCAATTTAAACATATGTCTGTCCGGTATTTCACAGAACAAGAACCAAAACCAAAAATTTCAAATTATTTTAAAAATAAGTTTTTTTATGAAAGTTGTCTGACGATTGTGAAACGACAGGTTTATCTGGTAAGCTAGTTAATGGGAACCCCCTTATAGTGGAATAATATGGCCCTTTCGCTTTTTGAGACTAGCCTAGGTCGACAATAAAGCTTTGTTTACATTTGACTATGTATCAAAAATGCCGGCTACATGAAAATAATTATGTCACAACGAAAACAAATATAAAATGATTTTGCTGACATTTATTTATTTAAAAATTTCATTGTAAAAAGTAAATCATTAACTAACTTAAAAATCAACAATACTTTGGTATATAGGCACTTTCGATCTTACTATCGAAGCTTGAAATTTTCCACAACGTAAGGCTTTAAAAAGATAGTTAATCAAAATATATATTTAACAACAAACATTATTAAGTATTGAGAATATTTCTATGACCTAACTTCACGAATGTTAAATATGGCTTACAGTCTTACAGTTATATTTTTTCATAATTTATGTTTTTACTAGTTAAATATGTTGAAAACATAGTTTTCAATATGAACTATACATTAAAACAAAGTCAAGAGGAAAGGTGTAAATATTTTACAATAACTAGCTTAACAACATTTTTTTAATTTTCTTAGGTATACCTTCTCATCGAATTTAAATATCTAACAAGTTAATATCCACGCGCTAAACTCGGGGTAGAAAAAAAATTCCTAGAATTCCTTTCAAACATAAATTTTTTTTCTATTTTTTGCCAATAAAATTATAATAATTTCTTAAAATTTATTTCCTTAAACAATTCATTCAAAATACATTCAACTTTTCTAACAAAAAAAAATTAAAAAAAAAAAAAAACAAAACACACTTCTTTTTTTTTTAATTTTCCACCAAAAATAAATTCGATGAGAGATCTTCCATGGTCACCTGGGTCATATAAATTCAGATATACCGACCGGTATTTTTATATAAATTTAAATAATTCTGTTTTACTAAACAAACGCGTTTCAAGAAAAAAAAAAATAAATATCTTTTAATCATGAAACTAACGCGCCAAAGAAGTTTGAAAAGATATTCCTATTCCTTTTCGATTTTTCAAACTTAATTTTAATCGTGATGGTATGTAAAAGGTGAATAAATATCTTAAAGAATAAATCATCTGCGATGGAAGTCTCGTCGAGTTGGTTAAGAATAGTGGTCATGGGAGCTTTCTTTTATTTAATTTTTTTTTTCTTTTATATTTAAAGCTTGTGGATTTAAATATTCAACCCGACCATTATTTATCAGCCAACTCAACACTTCATATTCAAGGAGCATTAAAAAATAAAAGATACTCAAACGTGTTGAAAATCATTAAATTGATTCGAAAATGGGCGCGTACATACAAGAATTTGGCATCCCAATGACGTCAAACTAGTATCCAATAAGAATTTCAATTGGATATATTGTCTCAAAAAGTCGACAGTTTAAGATCCTTTATTTTTTAATTTATACCTAATACATAATTTATAAAAATATGCTACATTCAAATGATTAAAATAAAAAAAAAAAGTGAAAGAACAAACTACCAACAAATATTTCATCAACCTTGATAAAAGCTCCTTAAAATTTAGAACCAAATAAAGCTAATTGATTATTCACATTTTTTTTTTAATTTCAATGTTTCCGCCTTTCAAAAGCTAACGTTTTTTTTTATTGATATATCTTTGCAAATTCCTCTCAATCATTTAATTGTTATACAAAACCTACCAACAAACAAAAAAAAATTTATCTAAAACTTCCATTCAATTTGAATATAATTGATAATTAAAAAACCACCAAAACTACTTTAAACTTCCACAATTCCTTAACCAAAATAAAAAAAAAAAAAATGTGAATAAAAAATAAATTTAAAGATCATGCGACGGGCATAACAAGTAGAAGTGCCTGGAGATTAGTTTTTTTTTTTATATATAAAACTCAGCCAGGTGATAATATCTGACAATAAAATTTAAACAAAAAAAAAAAAAAAACATCCAATAAAACCATAAAACATTTAATTTATGTATGAAATGAGAACAAAAATCTTCAAATTATGTAATTTAAAATGATAAGTGTGCCTGAGATAAGAGATCAAGTGTATTAAGTGACGTTTTTTTTTTTTAATTCTGTCCAAAAAATTATAGCAGGTTTTTTTTTTATTTTGATTTTAATTTTGATTTTGAACGTTGACGACACAATAAAATTAAATACAAATATTTATTGCTGTATTTTTTTGTTTTGTTAATATGAATTTTCTGATCTGAATCTGAATTAAAACTTGTTGAGATTTTTGGTTGACAATTAATTCTAATTCTAATATTGTGGTTAAATCACACGTTTAATAGATTGAATGCAAAATAGAAAATTTTAATTTGTTTTATAATGAGATGTCTTTTAAAATTGTAATTAATAGAATATTTTGACTGTAAGAGATTACGCAATATTGAAATAACTTGCGAAATAATCAAGTTTTTTTTTCAATAAAAAAACGTAATTTTTTAATAAATTCAAAACTTTTTAAAATCATAAAATTTCGAAAATATTATTTATGATAACTCTTAAATAAAATAATCGAACAGAACTAAAAAAAATTCTAACTGATTCCGCTCAGGATATGAAAATCTTTAATCAGCGATGCTCAATTCTTGACAACACTTCCAATAACATCAGCTTTTTTGAACGTTTGCGAAAGACGCTTGAACCGCAGAACCATTCTGGCGATCAAGTCGTAGACTAAATGGTACCGGTAATCATCAGCAACGAAAATTTAGTTAATTTTTTCCACAGACTATCTATTTATCCGAAGGAAATTAACACAGAGTCGAATAACGATAAAGAATTTCGATTATTTTTAAACTCTCTCCGTTGGAGAACTTGTTATTTTAAACAGATACGCCTTTTATAACAACTAGTCCATATAAACTAAACGAGGAACGGAAGGGTAGTTTGTCATTAAGAAATTACCGTTATCATTCTTCATGTCCTGGAACCTGAGAAATACGCTAGTAAAAGTTTCAGTCCGTCAATTGTATATGTCAGGTGAAATATTTAACACAAGATGAATAAGCATTTCTCGCAATGGCAGCAAGTTTTAAATTCATAGTTGGACTAATGTCAAAATGGCATGAGCGAAAACATCCAATCCCATAAAACTTCCTATAATGCGCATTTGCATGGTTTGTTCAACATTCGTTAAGCATACGCCGCCGCCTCGCACTCTAAACCGCATCTCACCTATAAATTTCTCAGAATTGAATGAAAAATACATGGATGCAAGAAGTGTTTCAGAATGAATCTAATTTTCACTTAATAAAATGATGAATGGAAAACAAAAATTTAAAGTGTGACAGGAAGTTCTGCACGCATGAGTTCATTATGGTTTATTCTCTAAAAATGACTAAATTCGCTCAGCTACGTTTTTTAAATTAGTGAGTGCTTCTAGAAAGCATGTGATTTTTTGGTCAGTTCCATATTCTCTTGTTTCGCGAAAAATTCTAGAATGTTCTCTACTTCTTTAAACGTAACTCTCATTGCCATTGAAGAGTTTAGAAAAAACTTAGCCATTCTGCTTAAGATCTGTTTTTTTAGCATTGTAGTAAATAATAAATGTGTGGTACAACATGAAGGAGCAAGACCTTAAATCTAACACCTCTCAAACATTCTTCATTTCATGTAACTAAAAATTGAAAGGGTTCTACAATTTACCGCCAAGTATAGACTGCTAAGCAAAAATGCACTTTTTCATGACAATGATACTTTTATAGGTATGCTTTATCAATTCCTAGCAAAAGGGAAGTAGCCCAGAAAAATATGTTTCCAGACTTTTGGCGCCATAGCCCTTCGCTTATACCATTATTGCTCTTGGGGTATACTTGAGCGTTTTGCAAACCAAAAAAAAAATGCACTACTTGGTCGCACGTACCTACTTGCTATTAGAATTCAAATTACAAAAATTCTTTTTTATACAGATTTGGTAAATGCATATGAAAATTAAAAAAAAAAATTTAAAACAAAACATAAAAATTCTGTTTTCAAAATTCTGCTTTTAAAAATTCTGTTTTGTTAAAACATACATATGTATGCTGGCAGAATTTTGAAAAGTAGAATTTTGAAAGAGAGAATAGAAAAAAAAAACAGAATTTTGAAAAACTGAATTTTCATTTAAAAAAAAAGCAGAATTTTAAAGCCAGAATTTCGACCCGCCCAAACATCCGTTCTTAAATGAAAAAAAAAACTCTTTAAACGAAATTGAGCTCCAAAAAAGTAGGTATGCAGTTTTATTTTCTAATTTAAAAAATGGAAGCAATAATAGTCTCGGGGAAAAAAATATTTTACTTCAAAAAGTGCTCAAATGTTGACTTTTCAGAGGATATTGGAGAGTAATAATTCCTTTTATTATATTTGTATTTATTTGTTCTTATTTTTATACTTTCTAACGCCCAATCGATGTAATTGTATAAATTTCCACAGAGTAATCAAGCAAAAATGTAAAAGTTCAATAAGAGAACATGACTAATAGCATGTTTCAACTAAGGCAAATGAGATGTTTTCAATGTTTACAAAATAAGCTTTGAATTAAAATAGTTTCTCATACAAACTAACAATTTTATATGAGATTAGCCCTAGTAAAAACAGGCTTTAACGCAAGTGATGGGTTGCTTTAACGCACACTTCAACTATAATTAGCTCAGTGATTCACTTCACTAATCGACATAAAGTTCATCATTGAACCAGACCTACAAAACTATAGTCGATAAAATATTGCAACAAACTATTTTTATTGACGTGAAACATATTCAGGTTTAGTTTGCATAAGTTGATTTGAAAATTGTGATTACAAAAAAAATCTTCAAACTTGAACCAATCGTTTTGATTATGGAAAAGTTTTTGGTTAAAGGGAAATTTGATTTTTCATATTGACTCGACTTAAATTTATGTATGAAGTTCAATAACCTAAAAAAAAAAGTTTGACAAAATTATTTAACACAAATGCAAGTCAATAACTGTTTGACTTTGGGAGTTGATCAAATAGGTCGCACGCGTTTACCATGTCGGTTCTGTGATTTTATGAGCATAATCAATTACTAATTCTAAACATGTGCAGTTGAAAAAGTACTCGTGTTGGCAATAAAATTTCTCAAATTTGGTTTACCTCCTTGTAAAGCTATTTTTAAACTGTTCTATTGGTATACCTGGCATAGAATTTAGATTTTACTACCAATCCACGTTTGAATATGTTGAATACAAATACTGTCACTTTGAGTGCAGAAAGTGAAAACTTTGTTATTTTATAAAAAAAAATCTAGTACAAATTTAAAGAAGTAAAATGAACCAAAAATATAAATTTTTTCCAATCTTTTTAGTCCTTCTAGAACTAGTACAATGCAGTTTCTATTTCAAAACCTCTTGATCTTTCAGGCATAAAGTAAAATCTGTTAGACAAGATTAATTGTATTTTGATTTTAATAAACAACAATCTGCGTCTCAAATATTAAACTTGCCCTGTATTTCAGTGTTAACTCCTTGCTATTTAGTGTTTATTAATATGTAGGTACCTACAAGAAAAAGAGTTTTCAATTATATTGAATTTCTTATTTTAAAAAATTTCCCGTATTCGATCATTTTGTTGTTTTTTTTCACATTTAAAAAGCTAATATAAAATAAAACAAAACAAAATAAATAAACCTTTCAATTCTTGGTTTATTTTGTTTTTAATAATTTTGTATTTAAAAATTTTGTTTATATTTTTATCCACATTAGAAAATTTGAATATATCTATTTTTATACACACAAATATAATAAATACAATCCAACCCACGTGTGTGACCCAGTGAATGAATATTTAATTTAACAGTTTGATAACCTTTGAATATTTTTTTGAATTACTGGAAAATTGTAGGTATAAACAAAAATTAATTGATTTATTCAAAATTTTGTGATGTCATATAAATGACCTTGAATAAGAATATTAAGATATTACAAGGACAACCACATTAAAAATCCCTTTTAGTGACACATTCAAATTCTAATTTTACTCGTTCGAGAGTTCGTAACAAGGAAATAATTTTTTTTGATATTTTTAGATTTTCATAATTTTGAAAATTATGAAGGTCGTAATGTAGTTTTTTTGTGGCTTATTGAATTAAGATAAATAATTCAGGCAATGAACTTTAGAAAAAAAAAAACGTGCAGTAAAAATTAATAATTTATTTAAAAAAAACTCGTATTTGCAGCTTTAATTTTAATTATTTTGGTCAGAATTCCTTGAATTTGGAAAATCATTTTCTTTGAGTTTTGAAAATAATTTCTTATTTTACACATTTTTAGCTGAATCCCACCAAATCTTTGGTTGGATTCATACATTTGGAAGTATAAAATTAAACTCATAATTAACAAGTTTTTGGTCTTAAAATGCTACTATTGGTTTAGAGAAATACTTTTTATAGTTTTAATTGAAAATTGTTGACTTATTAGCAAGAAAAAACGCTGACATAATTTGGTCGTTCAATTAAAAAAATATAAATCTATTTTAAATACAAAAAAAATCGTTTTTAACGTAATTGTGATTTTTTTAACAGCATGTTCTCATTTTTTAAAAGACTTTAAAATTGTTTTCCTTCTTTCTTTTTTTCTTTCTTTCTTTCTTTTTTCGAAAACTCTTGTTCCCTTCAAATCAAGATTCTTTTTCACTTTCATGGATTCCTCAAGTATTCCACAAGGTAGTCATTTTAGTCCTATTCTATTTACTCCAAGTTTAAACAATATCGAAATATGTTTCAAATATTTACTTATTTATAAATCAAAATTTCTTTAGGTGAGGTTCTTACTATTCCAATATTAAAGTGGTGGTAATCAAGACTTTTCAAATTTTTTTAACACCTTTTTAGTATCAATTCTTAACTAACTACAAATAATAAAAATATTTTACTCAAGTCAAGTAGCTCAATCGTGATTTTAGTTACATTTTCACAACTCAAAATCTTTGTAATTATAGAATTGCAATCTTTCTAACACCTTTGTTCATTATCAAACCCAAATCATTATTAACATGCCACAAAAAAATATATTTTTATAGCTACTCGTTACTCAAAAAATGACATCTTACATAACACCTCTATTTGGCACTTAATTTTCAATTGTCAAGATGTTAACAAAAAAATAAAAATAAAAATAAAAATAGACATCTCCATCATAACAAATCAAAAGGGCAATTATTCATCTTGTTGAAATATCTCTGCGACCGACGACTTACAAGCCCCATAATAACTTAATGGATAGCATTCACCTATAGCGTAATTTGGTTTCTTGCAAAATTTTTAACTAATTTTAGTACTTTGCGGCTTAACTTTTCTGCCATTACATCTTTTGGGTACATGTTGAGGTCCATAGAGGTGCATTATTTGCATGAACTTAGACTTGTGTAACCTCGAAAAAAAAAATACATAGTTTTGTTTTTAAGGTGTCAAAACCTTCATGTTTACTTTTAAACTATACTATCTGTTACTTATTACAAGGTTTTTTCAACAAAGTTCTTCTGATAAATTCTAAGGTCTTTGAAATGAAGAAATCCAATCATCTTTTTATGTTTTTTTTTTTTGTTTATTTTAAGTTGAAGTGACAAAAAGTTTTATTTGGAGCTGAGAAACAAATTAACTATTTGTCAAACAAAAATATTTATCTCTTTTTTAGCTAAACAGCGGTCTAACTCTATTGGTAATTACTTCCCAGCACTTATTTTTGTTTCTACTTTTTTTTGTGTTGTATTTTATTGTTAGTGTCTTTTTTTGTGCATTTAACGACTTTTTTAAATTATCATTGATTGGTTATATAGTACAAGAGGTTGAGTTGTAAATTATTCAGTTGGTCATTTTGTTCAACACTGCTTAACTTTGAGCTAAATCGGAATTAAACCAGACTTTATTAGCCTTTTCAGAAAAATAACTGTTTTTTTTTAAATTACCTAAGTCAGCTAAAGTTCACTCAAATAAGTTATTCAAAATAGAATTTAATGTCAAAGAAATGTCAAAAATTACCTTACATCACAACTATACCATCATTATAGAAGAAATTTTGAAAATTACAACCATACTTCCGAAACTATTGTCCAAAGTGACACATAACTCGGTCCTGAACTCGTGTGGTATTGTTGCAAGACCGAGTAGTACCTATGGCTACAATTTAATTACCTCGCACACACCACAATGCATTTCTTGAGATGTGCAACAAAAGTTTTTCAATAGGTTTGGAGCACGAGGCCATTCATAAAAAAAAAAAATATAGTTATTATCTTTCGCAAACATTCTATTACCTTTTGTGTCCTATTTAAAAGTTTTAACCATAGACAATTAATTACTATATGCATTTTACTAATTTTTTTATAATTTTTTATATATTTACAGAATAAATTAAAAAAACAAAGATGAGTCCTGAAACTGAAACAATTCTTGTTCACCGAAAGAGGGAGAGAGAAAATGAAGAAATTATAGAAAAGAAATCCACCTCTACGTCATCAATGTATACCAAAGAAGAAAATAAAACACATTGTGAAAATTTAGCAAATGGAAATGTCTTAGATGACAGTTCAACACGTCAACAACAAAATAAACCCGCCCCCACCGTAACAGAAAATAAATTTATTGATCAAATTAATATTAAAGAAGAGGCAATGCATGATAATGCCCATCAAGATATCGGAACTGATATGAATTTTAAAAGAGACATTGTTTGGGGCAATGCAATTGGTTTCTTAGTATTACATATATTGGGATTTATTGGATTAGCTATGATGGGATTTGGTTATGCTAAATTTGCAACAATGGTTTATTGTAAGTATTTATTTTGTTTGATATTTAAAAATTTTGGACCAGTTATAAGTGAAAACTTAAATTTAAGGACGCTAAGGCAATTCTTATTATTTAAACGGATTTTTGACTTAAGTTTCCAATTTTGGCCACTTAAATAAGACTAAAGTGCCACCTAAATGCCACTATCCCGACTTTAAAACCTAAGCCATAACACTTTTCATAAATAAACTACCTCCCGCCACCAAATTTTTGATAAATTTTGGAGTTAGCTCAGTTTGGACTTAGTTCATTATGAACTACTCCATTAATTTAGGAGTTTTTGGTCTTAAATGATTGCTATTTATTAAGAGAATTACTTTTTATAATATTTGTAGTACATTGTTAGAGTCATTAGCGAAAAAAGCTGAAAGCAATTCGCCGTTCAATTAAAAATACTCGAGAAATCGTTGTTTTAGCAAAGGGATAGCGGGGATGCACTTTCAGTTAGTGTGTACGTTTTCACTTCAGTTTAAATTGAAAACCGTACATTTTAAAACAGGAGATTTAAATTTGTAAATGAAATCTTTCAAATCTAAGTTTCAAAACAGAGAACTATTCAAGCCAATAATTTTTATCTCTGTAGCAACTTTCATTCACTTGAATACACTTTACACTTATTTAATATTTGAATGATTTAAACAACCTACACTTTTTAATGTACCTAAACCTTTAAACAAACAAGCTGCATTAGAGATTAGTGTTTTTGTTAATATTCGTTTCATGCTTCAAATAGCTAATGGATTTTATTTTACCAAAATCAGTCAAGTGGATAAAAGCTTAGGGACTATAGTTTGGGTCAGATAAATTAATTTTTCTCTAATGCTACCTAAAACTAAGTTAGCTTTAGTAGTATTAAGTTTTATAAATAAATTTTATGAACTGCTTGCATGACTGCGTTATTTTTTTATTTCTTTAATATTTATTTTTATTTTTTTTTGTCTGTCCGCAAGGAAAAGTGATTTACTTTAAGTAAAAACTGACAAGAATTCTGTAATGTTTCATGAACTGCTTTGATTCACACAGGTTTATAGTTTCTCTTGAATTTAAATGGGATGCAAAAAATCCCTCAAGAGTATTAAAGCAGAAATATAAACGTAAAGAACTAAAGGATAAGAATTTAAGGATATTATAGTATGTATGTTCTGAGATACTTCTTTTATTGATTTTATGAGTTATTTCTTAATACCTGAAAAAAGAACCTTCGATGAATATGTCGCAGTGGAATAATTTACATATTAAATTCCAACCAGTAGGTAAATATTGGCTGTGTGAAAGAAAAATTAAAATTTAAGGTGAAAAAGCGAACACAATCAAACATTTGACTAAAAATTTGCGAATATTAGTTCCGACATGAACACACTTATTGACTCTTATAGAATGGATCGGCATTCTACAGTCAGCGATTGGCGGTGTCCGCAAGCTCTTGTATCATTTGAAATTGTACTAACGCAGGCCTGAAGTACCTGATGTGCGTTACTTCCTGAACGCTCCCAAGGACGTCAAATTTTCTTATGATGATTGTTCGCAAAACATAATTTTTATCCACTAATTGTTAAATTGTGTTAGACGCTATGGCAATTTTTTTTTTTTTTTAACACAAAAAGAAGGTAACAAAAATAATGAATTGTCTATGGATCTGTTAGCCTCATTCACTTTCATTCAGTTCGGTCCTGTTTTTTCTCAAATTGGCCTTAACCTCATTCGTATCCTATTATTAACCTCGACTGGTATCAGTTTCAATTTTAAAGTCACGGTCAGTTCTCACAGATTAGTTTGCAAGATACTTTTAAACAATCATTTTTCAATTTAAGTTTTAGAACATACAACATTTACCAATCTTATTGCTAACTTTTTGAAGAGCTTGGTCAACTTTCTCAGGTGGAAACCCAATGCGTTGGGCGCCACTTTTTTAAGGAAAATTTGATTTTTTGAAACATCTTAAAAGTTTATAAATAAAAACAAAATCAAATAGTGTATACCTATTTGGGTTCCATTATTGTAAAAGACCTAATCTCACCTCAACTGGTTCCAAATGAAATATAATGCAATTAAATCCACATTGCATTGTTTATTTACAAATACTCTTTTCAATTTTTGACCTTACCTCTTCTTTTTAGTCCAATAAGCTATAAATATATTCAAGCTTAAATTTGAAACTTAAACTGGAACTTTTTTGTGAACTTTAAATGGCCCTAAAAATTTAAATATTTATGAAATGATTGAAAAATCTTCCAGTTAACTAAAACAAACATTTTTTTTTGTGTTTCTCTCCTTTTCTTTTTCTTTCTTATAATAGTTGTAATATTCAGTTTCTTCAGTGGAATGGGTATTACAATGGGTGCTCACAGATTATTCTCTCATCGTGCTTATAAAGCGAAAACATGGTTAAGGGTTACCCTATTACTCATGCACACAATGGCTGGTCAGGTAAGTAGTAAAGTTTTGTTTTTGGACCTATGCTAAGAAATTTTTGGCATGTTAACATTTTTCTATTTCTTTACAGAATTGTTTGTATGTTTGGGTGAGAGATCACAGACAACATCACAAGTATTCAGACACCGATGCTGATCCACATAATGCTACTAGAGGTTTCTTCTTTTCTCATGTTGGATGGCTTATGTCTAAGAAACATCCAAAGGTTTGTATTTTTTATAAACTTATTCTAAGAAGAATTCTAAAATGTTGTAATTTTTTTTACAGGTTAAGGAATATGGCAAAAAGATTGATATGTCCGACTTGGAAGCCGATCCATGGATCATGTTCCAAAAGAGGTGTGTTTCTGAATTTTTTTTTTTGTTTATCCTCATATTTTATTAATAAGTTTTGATACTAATTTTATTGATCTTTCAATAACACGTGCTGATTAGAAAAGTTTTTTGAATTTTTATGCAAAAAACCTTTAAACTGGTTAGTGGTTAGGTATCTAAGTTATAAGTTTGGCCACACGAGCACTTTGATGGCGCATGCGTAAGCTTTCTTCTAAAAAAAAATATAAAAGATCCTTTTTCAAACTAGTTAAGTTAGTCAGATCAAGGTAGGTTCGAAGAATATATAAAATTTTGAATAATTAAGTCTTGTGGGGTAGGTTTTTTTTTAAATAATAAATGATCGTGTGATCTACTCGGTGAATCATTTATAAGCTTGGACTACGCCTATATAGAACTTATCATGAATGGATTGAATGACTTTCGGCACGTAATTAAAGATAGTGACGTTTGTTTTTGTTTAATTTTGAATAAAGTGTTTATAGGAAGAAGCCGACATAGTCAAAGTAATTTAAGGTTTCCGAATTAAGCCTCAAGGGGAATTCCTTTTATGATTTGAAGAGAAAAAGTTTGTTTTTATTTGTTGAATATTAGTTAGCAACAATTTTAATTATCATTCTCAACACGAAGTACTTGCTGTCTGTTTGTCTTTTTTTAGATAGTTCAATTGATTTTTTTTTTTAAGATAGATTTGTGCGTCAATAATAGTTACATGGATGGAGAACAGGAAATTTAATTTGGCGAACATTTGCCTACATTTTTGGATGATGAGATCGTTCAGGTGTTTCAGGTGTTTGTGTGTGTATTTGTGTATAGTATTGTTATTCAAATTATTATAAATATTTATAATTTTTTTCTACATGATACATAGTTGCAATATCATACATCAAAAAAAAAAAAAAATCTATTCTATTATATGAGCAAAGTTATTTGCATTCATGAACATTAATGTGGTTGAATATATAATAAAATTTAAGAAAAATATATGCAAGAAGAAGAACAAGCTTTTAGGAAGAATTAATTTGAGAGCTTTGATATGGAAGGTTAGTTTGTGGTTATTTAAGAATAATATCAATGATATTTTATATAATACCAAAGTCAATAACTTTAAATAGAATTAAATTAAGTTGAAACCTTGAATTAAAATTAAATTATGTATAATACAATAAATAATAATATTTAGCAAATGACACAGTTGACGTTTTAGCAAATTTTTGCTTTAAACTTACATAATTTTAGATACATTTTGGTCTTTGGGATTAATACGTTTGAAGAACGAAACAATATTTATATTTGAAATGCATTAAAGTTAAAAAGTCAAAATTGTGGATGAAATTTCGATCAAATCTAATCGGGGCTTTTAGTTTTGTAGCAATCTGGTAAAAGTAAAATAAAGCCCACAGTTTCCAGGATCTAACAACACAACCTATCGTGATTCCACCGGAAAAAAATAGTTGATGATCTTTCTGGTCCAATTTCTGACATTTTCCATCAATTTTGTGAGAATCTTCACGAATAGTTCTTCTCATTCTTGAAGGATATTCTATTTGAGGGCCTCCTGAGCTTGAGTTTTGTTAGCTATTAATAGTATAGAATCATGAATTTAAAAAAAGTATATCGTGGGACATTGTTTACGTGATCATGTTCTGCTTTCTCTAGAAATTCGTGTCATGTATTTTGTATATCAAAATAGAATTTTCCTTTGGCGCCTTTTGATAAAATTATAGAAATTTCTGACAAGATGATGACTTTTGCGCCAAACCTTCATATTTAAAAACATTTTTAACAGCCTTTATATAAGTTATCCTCTACTTACAAATTTTCCCTAGTGTACCAACAAAAAATTCTTTCCTATCTTTCTATTCCTTCTAACTAGTGCCCTGCAGTACCTATGCATTTAAAAGACCTTAGGTTTTACATAGTTAAAAAATTATTATTATACAAATTATTATATATATATATAAAAAATAATTTTTTTGCAAAAAAAAAGAAACAAAATATTTCAATGAATTTCAGTCCCTTTTTCGATAAAAAAAATTAAAAGTATAATATTTGATTAACTTTTTGTAATAATTCATTAACAAAGCTTTATTATCTTTAAATTAAGCCATCGAAACCTAAAAAAATATTTAATGAAATATTTTTTTACGAATTTTTAAAAATATATTACATGAGAGTAACGCTGGGTCCGAAAGGGTTAACAGTGCTAAAGGTTATTTAAGCTTTATCATGCGGATTAAATATTTTACCGCTTCTGTTCGACGCAATATTTAGTGGTGAATGAACCTTAGATTTGTATTTCACTAAAAAAATTCTCTTAAGGCTCTTCAAATTAGCAAGTCTAGTTAATAGCTCTTCAGAACTACAAAAATGTTTTTTAAACCTGTCTTTAAATACTTTACACTGCCAAAAACTTTACAAAAACAATTGCGTCGTAACTCGTAATTGCTGCCAAACAACATACACATTACCGCATACGAGAAAAATGTATTTAAGTATGATTTATACACTTTTAGAAATAAGATGCTTATAAATCAAAGTTTAAATTTCAAACATGTTTTGTTTAGGTATATATTACTAATGTTAAGGAATAACTCTTTGTTAACTGACAGTTTAATTCTTTATCTATAAAAACAAGAATTGATAGAGTATACTAAGAATTTGCTTATAAAATAACAGTAAAACCAGGGCTTATTTACCAATTTTAATACTGCGGCACAAATAGAACTTCGCACTTTTCTATATTCGTACCTACATCAAAATGGTAGTAAGTTTCGTTTACTTCATTTCAACTTGTATTTCCCCTTTAAACAGCTTTCAGCTTCCTTCTGAAAAACCGTTAATCTGATACATCATCATATGAAAAAGAACCAAAGCCCTTTTCCTTGAGGTATTCCCCCAAAATTAATGTTTTGTTTTAATTAAAAAAATATCCAAAAACTTCTATTTAATAAAAACAAAAAAAAAATTAATTTTTTTATATTCTTTATGTTAAAACTAGTTTTAAATGTCAAGCTAAAGGTCAGTGTCTTTTAACAAAAAAAAAATAATAATAATTCTTCTTCAGCTTCCAATCTACCATAACATCCAATTCAATATCAACTTCATAAATATTCAATATTTTTTTGTTTGTTTAAATATATATTTATCTCTTTCTATTGTACCATTATTTGAATCTGCATTATTCTTTTTAATACAAAATTCAATGCTGATTAGTTGATTGGTCTTCTGGCAATTGTCTAAAATTTGTTGTTTTTTTTTTCTTGCATAATTGCAACAAAAAATTTAAATTTAAAAAAATTTAAACTACCGGAAATATAAACTCTGACCAAAAAGAACTTGAACTTAAAAATTTCGCATCAAATCTGCACTTTTTGTTTCCTTTTCAAAAGTTGATGCCAAGGTACCTACCAACCTATCTTGAAATGCAAAAATTTCTTATAGTTAATTCCAGTTCGTCATCATTAAGAGTCTCTGATGTGGTGGTTTGAATCTATAGCTGACCTCATGTTAAAAAAGAACTAATAAATACAACAAAAAAAACTAAAATCACGTTAACTTTTAATAAAAGCTCTCAAATAAATTAATATATACAAAAAGATCTTATGTTTATTTAATCACAAAAAAAAAAAAAAAAACAGTCACGAGTTGATGCTGTGAAGAAAGGAAATCAAACAATTTAATTCGCCGCCCTAAGCGAATGTTAGCAGCTATATTATATCCATGAGATACATTGACCCAATGACCATGAAGGTAGATATTCATTGTCAAAGATGATGATCGTACAGGAAGTGATTTGTATTGTTATATCAGCAAAATTTAGCATTAATTTCTTTGGAATATGCATTAGATAAAAAAAAATGGAAAAGAAAAAGAAAAGGGTAAAGTTGGATTTTTAGTTCATGGAAGCTGTCTTAGGAGATAGCAGATAGACAAAGCTTTGATAGGAATGGATAAATCTTATCATGCCATTGTCTTGTGCGCTAACTGGTTTTGTATTTAGATGCTGCTAGCCAGAAGAATAAAATTAATCTTTTGAGTTATAGTTGCATGTGGATTTATTTATTCTATTCAGGGTAGGAATAAGTTAAACGGATCTCCTTCATCTTCTTCTTTTTCCAGGAGAAACTTCTATAAAGTACCTTTTGTTAACTGTTATGAAACATATATGGAAATGGTGACAGAAAAATTTTGACCAAACAAAAATTTAACAATATTAATGTTGAAAGTGGCTCACGTTGGGCGCCATTTCCATTCTATAAGAAATGTTATAGAGAAAGTAAGGGTTCATTGATTCAGATAAAAGTAGGTTTATTACGTTTCTCAAGATGAAAACAAGTAAGGCAAGAATATTATAATAAAAGTAAGTAAGGGTCAGTTTCACAGTGAATACTTAAGTTTAGTGTAGCGCCACGTGGCGTAATGGTTAGTGCGAAGTCTTCACCATTTAGACATTTTTTTTTTTTCAAAGTTACAGCCTCTTACGTGTTATTGACAAATCTTCAATTGTATCTTTGAATAAGTGCATTTCACAATAGTCGTTTTGACTGGCAGAAATTTGTAGGACCCCTCCATTCTTGCAGATTAAATATACACAAACAAAGAACTTCTTTGAGAGTTTATGCTCACCAATCGTTGTCCCTTCGTAGTACCAATATCAAGCACCTACTTGAGTGTCTATTTATTGAGAGTGAAACTGGCCTTAAGACTTCTTTCATTTAGATAAGCGGTACGGTTACGTAAAATTTTAGAACTTTTGAGCCTAGATTTTTTATTTTCTATTTTCAATTTTTAGGTTTTTGACTAGACCATTATTTTAAAACTGATAAACTAGAAAGCAAAAGTGGAATTTACTCCTGTATGGCGACTGAACTTACACTAATCTGAGTAACGAAAGTGCGTTACATGAATTCACCCCCAAAATTTCCATTTCAAAGTTTGCAACTAGACCACTTTTTAACTGATAAACAAGATAGCTATTGAAATGTGCGCCTCTATCTATGGCTTAACTAAAAAAATTAAATTGAGTAACGAAATGCGTTACATAAACTCACTCATGGTAGACCAGAAAAAGATATAAATTTCTTTTTTGAAAGTTTTCAAATGAAACAGACAACAAATTATACCTACAAAAAAGTCTCCAAAAATTTGCTGCTTAAAGGGCGCATACATATATCTGAAGTCCTATTATTAAATATGCACACATATTTTATAAGAATTGCAGGCTTCCACGATACCGTTGCGTTACCGCGTTACATCTAATACATCTATCAGTACATCTTGTCGCAGCTTCGCCGCAAGTTTGTTTTAGTTCTTTAAAAATCAAACCTTTGGGTTATCGAGAGATATAAAACCTAAGAATCAAACTTCTGCGTCTTCTTTGGGCGTTACAAAACGGAAGTGTTCCACGGATTTAAGAATAAGAATTTATAAGACTTGAGTTTGAAACCCCGGAGGAAGACAAATTTTTTAGGGCTTTTCCTGACTTTTTTTTGTTTTCATGTAACATAAACACCATAATTGCCGCTATTGAAATAGAATCTCCTAAAGCATTCATGTCTTTACTTTTGTAAAAGATCGGAATTTCAAGGCCTGTCTGTCTAAATTTCTATCTATCTAAATTTCTAGTTTTTATTTTGATACTGCTATCTTGAATGATTTTGTGCAGAATCCATTGCCAAGGACATTATACATTACACGTGCACATTACTTGACAGTTGCAATTACAGGGATTGAGTTATTATAATGTTTTAAGTCGCAAATTCAAACCAAATATAAAATCTCCATCTTTAAAGCGTCTATGCCAAACAACCCCATTGTTACCATGTCAACTTTTTTCTGTAGATATCCCGCCCTATCTCAATGTCAACTATGTATTTTTATTCTTGTCTTAAGAACGCCCATGGCCATGGCTTTATGAAAAAAAAAACTTCTTGTCAAGCTGGATTTTTTTGTATTTTTTTTGTTTTATATTTAACTTTTTAATTTGAATTTATTTTATGATCATAATAAAATTAATTAGCACACACGAAATATTTCGTCGCGTGTAAAAATTATTCTAATGTTGGAATATGGTTCTTTTTTTGGTTGTCTAGGTTATAAGCTAAAATTTATGAATTTTTAATTAAAAAAAAAAAACTCAATTAACACATAAGATCCTGTTTAATTTTGTTGCGAAATTCATTTTTATTAAAATATTCTTATTAGGATTTGGTTGGATTAAAGTTAGAAAAAAAAAAGCTTGGATACAAGATTGAATTTTTTTGTTGGTGAATATCTTTTAAATCTAAATTTATTTTATGGTTATATAAATAAGTTATGTTTAACAAACAAATATTTAAATATGTTTAACCTGTTGTTTTAAGTTCCCTCAGACTTTTAGTCGTCAACTTGAATTTTGTATAAGTTTTTTGGCCAATTAATTTTATTTATATATTTTTTTTTTTTTTTTTTATTTCAGACACTACAAGATCCTTTACACAATCTTCACATTAGTATTGCCAACTGCTATTCCCTGCTTACTTTGGAACGAAACCGTTTTGGTGTCACTCTTCGCTACTTACTTTGCTCGTTACGTAATTCAGCTAAATACAACATGGTCGGTTAACAGTCTCGCTCACATGTTCGGAAACAAACCCTATGACAAGTAAGTCCTTTTAAACTAAACCGTTTCCAAGGACCCTTTCTAACTAAAGCTTTTCCCTTTTTTAGAAACATTCTTTCTGTTGAGACTGTTTTCGTATCTATCATTGCTGGTGGTGAAGGATGGCACAACTATCATCACACCTTCCCATGGGACTATCGTACCGCTGAATTGGGTATGCCCTTCAACGTTACCACCAAAGTTATCGACTTCTTTGCCAGCAAGGGTGCCGTTTACGATCGCAAGACCGTTAGTGACAAAATTTTACGCAGTCGTGTCCAACGTACAGGTGATGGAAGTCATGAATCTTATGGTGAAGCAGCTATGGCCAATAAAGCTAATGGAGACATCGATGATGAAGGCACAACATTGGACAGCAATGGTCTAAGAAAGTACATTGTCGAAAAGAATCGTATCAATAAAATTATGATCGATGAATTGGGTAAACTCAATCAACAACAAGTCTCTGGAGATGACTTAAACAACAACAATTGCAATCACAATAACACCACTTACAATAGGAGCAATGAAAGTTGCTTGAAAGCTAAACTTAATATTAACGATCTAGCTAAGAGCACGAGTACAAGCATAAGCACAGATAAGCAGGCCTTAAATGTTTGAGCTGAGCTGAGCAAAAAAAAAAAAACACAGTGGTGCCAAACGAGGAATACAAAAATTACTTAATTTTATTTAACACTATTGATAGATGTAAATTAGTTGTGTTAATTTCTTTTTACATTTATTTTAATTAATGTGTGTGTGCATAAGACTTATTCCAAAAAGTTAATGTTTAAGGTTTTATAATATGTATATTATATGTAGTAAGTTGTAAGTGAGTGTATTTTTTAAGAAAAAAAAAAAAAAAACAATTTAAAAAAAATCCAAACAAAAAATGAAATGAAGGTTTGGAAAGATGACTTGTATATGAGGAGTTCCTCTGTCAAGTCTCATTAAAGCCTCTTTTATATATATGTAAGGACATGGTGGCATATGGAAGCCTGGAGTTCTATTATATAAAATAAAAACGTGCTCGTTAGATTGTATAGAGGAGTTTTTTAAAATATTATTAATTAAAAAAAATTGTATTTTATATTGTTAAAACGATAAAAAAAAACCTGTGTTGTGGATTTAGTAGATTATAAGGAAAATTTTTTAAAAATGAAATGTTAAATGGTATGTATTGAAGAACCAAGGGATACTCTAGTTTTTATACACCAAATAAAAAAAAAAAACGCAAAAACTCAAATAAAAATATGAAAAATTGTTTTATTTTAAAAAAGGTATGAATTCCTAAAAAATGGTTATGAACAGCTTCAGAAAAATCTGTATATTTCAATAAATTTTGAAGTTAACAATCATCTGAACTCACAAAATCCTCTTACTATGCTAGGTGGTCAGTAAAATAATGAAATGACGAAAGATTCATATTATAGATACAAATTTGGCATTTGCATTGAAACAATTAACTGAAATCAGAACGCTCACAAATAGTGAATTTTTTGGTTGTTTTTTTTTTTTTTTTGCGGAAGGACGCACAGAGTTATGGATGGAAAATAAATTATCTTTAACAATTGTATAGTAGGTGAAGAATCTTCAAGAACAATTTTGTGTACCTACTGGTTACCAATGCATAATTATCTATTAATCTACAGTTCAAATTTTGATGGAGCCTTGAGGTGAAATTGAAAATAATCCATTTAATGCTAAATTTCACATTTTTGATCTTTATGACTTTTGTTCCAAGAAAAAAAAAAAATTTCCGAAATTAAATTTTTATTAAAATGATGTGGAATTGAACAAACTATAAGTTATCATCGAAAGAAATCCCTATTTTTTTCAATTATTGAGTGCAAGTGTTTATTCAATTTCGATTAGGATGTGTTAGCATCTAGGTCACAGTTGTATTTCACATTATTTTCACGTTGTGCATGTACAGGTACACTGTGGTGTATACGTGTTTTTTTTTACCTGCGATACACGATTTATTTTTGGTAATTTATGTTTGTATTAGTGAAATTGCAATTTTTATACAAAATTATTTGGAAACAATATCGATAGTCGATACTTTTCATTTTACATTTCTAAAATTGTTTAGGAGACGCCAAAAACAACATTATTCTAGTAAGGAAATGTATGGGTTGCACAGTTTTATTTTCTCTCTAGTTTCATTTTCATACATGATAGAACAACCAAAATGGTACCAAAACGTGGCGCTTAACTCATAGTATGTATATTTACTTAAGGGGTTACGTATATCTAGTTGTAAGTGCGAAAAAACGTTCTTTTTTGTGGATTTTTTGTGAAGAGACATTTAATTATATAAACATAAAGAATACATGTAGGGGAAAGGTGCGGACAGTGAGACAGTGCAAACAGTGAGACAATCCATTTTTCTCTTTTCTGAAAATAAGCACAGTAACGCTAGTTTGGGTCAAAAAGTTTATTTCCCCGTCTGCGTCTTTTGATTTTGTCCCGACTTAATTAAAGCTGTCCATTTCCCTACACCGTAAAATATCACACAAAATCAGGTGAAAGTAGTTTTTAGAGTGTTATAAAAAGAGTGTATAACACACAAAAATCTGGTTAGTGGAGAGAACTTTTTTTACATATGTATTATATTTATATGTTCTTTCATAAAAAAATATCATGTAATTAGAATTCCTTCTCGTTTTTTATAATTTTATATTTTTCCGAAAAATGACAAAAAGTAAACAGTGAGACATTATGTAAAAGCAAACAGTGAGACATAAGATTTTTAAGAAGCAAACAGTGAGACATATAGTTTTTAAAAAAATTTATTATTTTAGAATGTTCAATATGATTTCGAAGTGTTTTTTCTTTCGCTTTTTTTTGGGCTTTTTTTTATTTTTATTTGAAAAAATGGGTTAAAGTAATATAAATTAATTATTTATATACTTGTCAATTACCTAATTATTTGACGTTTTCGTAAATTTTTTGTTTCACCTAAGAATGTCTCACTGATCGCACCCCTTGCAAACAGTGAGACGTTTTGACTTTTTCTACATTTAAGTCCAATGTGATGCTCTCATTCATTCTTTAACTACAAGTTTTTTTGCAACATTAAGATAAAATGTGTCTTAAACCAATTTAAAAAAAGGGTGTCTCACTGTCCGCACCTCTCCCCTACTGTACATATAGAAAATTTTATGTAGAAAAAGAATTCGCAGTGTATTTAAAAAAATATTATTGGGTTCCGTTATTTTTGTAGTAGATCTCCTAGACGACCTACAAAAAAAGGTGTCTGGCTGTGAGCAAGATATCTCTTAACCAAATCACCTAAAATTAAAAAGAAAAGAAAGATTAAGTTCCAGGACAGACGAATGCAGGTAATGAACGAAGGAATAGTCAAAATTTTGTTTTTTGACAAAATGGCGGCTTCCCAAAGAAAAAAATCGTATTTTTCACGAAAATTTACACTTTAAAGTGACTTGTAAAAAACCTTAAGAAAATTGTGTAAGAATTTCAAGCCGATCACTGCAGCCGTTTCGGAGAAATTTTGCTCACCGACTTTGAAAACACAGTTTCGAGAAAAAGGCGTTTAAAAATTTTGGGAACCATGTAAACTTACTTAAAATGTCTTCACAAATACGTATGCATTCTTATAGGCATGATCAATATTATCCTTTGGTGATTTCTTTAGTACATTGTAGCGCTTGAAAAACTATCGCTGTCACTTCTAAGTTCTAATATAATTATTTAATGCATCTAGTTAACTAATATACATACATAGTTACCATGAGCCTGTTATTATAACTGAGGCCCAAAGGCTAAACCCATACAAAGAAGTTTTTTCACGTATCGAGACCATGAAACAGATACAAGGGACCCAATTCCGCAAGAGTGAGTTTTTCTGTGCCTTGTTCACAAGGCAATTTTCACAAACTAACTTACTCTTGCGGAATTGTGCCCCAGGGGCCTTAAATGCTCTGAAATACTAAAATTTTATTTATAGGTGTACTTCCAATAAGTTGAATAAGGAAACACAGGTTAACAGACAAATTAAATAACATTACATAGTTACTTTAGTTTTAGAATTAATTTGTGTCCTTAAAACTAGACTCTTGACAATTTGACTTCCAAATTTATACACAATAGAGATATTCATGAAACGCTGTAAACTCTGTAAACCTGGTAAAATTGTAAATGTGTCAAAATTGTGTATGGGTTTGACAAGTGGTTTATCATATTTACCATTTTATCAGGTACAAGATCAAAGCAACATAAATAAACAAAAATTTATATGCAAGCACCAAGAAAAAGGAAAACGTAAACTTATATACCTACTTTGTCGAAATTCAATCCGCAGCTTGGTTTAGCTTCTATTCTTATCGCCAGCTGCGTGTTGTTTAACCGTTTGCATAATCGGCCACTAAACCATAGAAGAACAAAATAGACAAGGAATTAATTTAAAAAAAAGTATTGGACCCAAAACCACACCTTGTGGAACACCAAAGTCTATTATCATTCGTTCACTTTATGATGTCACTAAATTTAACTCTTTATTTTTTAGGTTTCAAATACGATCTGAACCAATCACATGTGAATTGATCATTAATTAGTTTTGGTTTCTGTATATAAGACAAGTAAACAAATGACAATAATATAATAGAACTATATTTTACCAAAAATCGATTTTTATTACAGGCATTATAACAAATCAAAGTTCAAAAACTAAAATTTCGATAAAGTTTTAGTACTTTTCTAATCAATACAATAGTATTTAGCCAATTAATATTATAAGAGTTGACAGCGCCGCTTTTGGAGACTTATTTGTATTTTGCTGGATTCTTTCAGAGTGAGTGTGTTTCTTTATTTTTTCCGAATATTCCAAAAGTGTGGAACACGCCTATTGGGCTTTTAAGCCAACGTCAGTGTCGAAGAAAAAAAAAAAAACAAAACAGAAAAAAAACTTTTGACATTTCAATTGTGAGGAAAACTGGCATATGTATTATGCATGTATTCGTTTGTTTTCCTCAGAATTGATTTGATTTGATGGGTTGGTTTTTTCTTGTACTTCTTTAATAAACAGTTATGATAGTAAGGAAAAAGACAAAGACAGATTGCTTAAAAGCCCAATCTCGTTTCTTTATTCCTCGGAATATTCCGGATAAACTTTTTTATTGTTTCTTTATCCATTCCGGAATATTTGGAATGCATTCTTTTTATTCCAAATCAGACTTGGAATTTATGGAATATTCTTTTACACATATACGCAGTTGTGTGTCAGTTTTTCAACATTTTTCTTGCACATAAATAAATAAAAATTGTGGAAAAGAATAATAATTTATTAATACAAAAGTTTTTATTCTAATTGTTTTTATTTCTCCATCTTATTAGAAAATAGAAATATAAGAAATAATGAAAGATAATTCTATGTGTGTGTTTTTTGTGTTTTGACTTAAAAATGTGGTTGAACAGCTGATTGACATTCTTTTTAAGCTATTTCTGTTTCTTGTCTCTCAAAGAACGTAATGGAGAAGATTTGAATGAAAGTGTCCAGTTCTCGCAATGTTATAGCCTGTTTTCACTAGATTCTAAAGAGAGATAATTTCGCAATCATATAGAAAAAAAATTTAATTTTTTGTAATTTGAACTTAGGCTGTGTCAAAACAGGCTATTAAATCAAGCAGGGAGCAGTTTTTCACACCATATAACATAACATTGTGTGATTTTAATAGATTTGCTGTATTATTTCTGTATGGTACTGTAACTTTTTTTAAAAAATATAATTTTTATTTTCCGCAGTTTAAATTTGAGCCCAAAAACGTACTTTATATTCGGGACATTCATTAAATGTCAACTGAGTTTTAACACTCGCAATAGATTCTTTGAATTTCTGATGTAGTAAACTGTTATATTCGAAAATGTATTTGTAATATGCCCACGAAATTGACATTATTTTTATAAAAAAAAAAAAAAATAATTATGAAGCTGAATCAATCCATTAAAATTTTCCTCACCAGATCTCTGAACTGTTTCACAAACAAAAAATAAATCTCTCCAATAACTCTCCAAAATCTGCGCATTTGCATTTATCTGTCATCCACTCCGAATCCATCAACAACAAACGTCAAAACTCCAACATACAAAACTGTCATCGCAAGAAAAAAAAAAACGAACGGCGTGAGTTGAAGGGAACGAACGTTTTGCTCTTTTTTCAAGTTAAAAAATAAAGACAAAAAAAAAAACATAAAATTCATAAAAATTTATCCAAAACAAAAGAAAATTTTTTAAAACCACAAAAAATGTTCACCTTATTCCTATCAATTTTATTTACCACTTGCATTCTTGCCGCACCAACTCCTCCCGAAGCATCATCATGGAGTAAATTAAAAGAAGACAAAACTCTGGAACGTTTTCAGAGCACCCTTCTCAATGAAACATTCTTGCCATTCTTAAACGAATGCTACACAATTCAAGTGGGCCAATCCAAACGCGAATCAAAAACACAAGAAAGTATTTGTTCACGTTATTTTGATGCAATTTTACAACTCAATAAAAGTGACTTTGTTGTCAATTTACCAAATGTAATTGCAATTCGTGATCAAGTCAATGCTTCAGGAGCATTTTGTGAACAAAAATACATCTTTCCATCAATTAAATATTATCCAAAAGCTCCACCAAGAGATTTTAATAATCCTGCTGTTTGTGGAGTTTCTTGTTTGGAAGATGATGCTGTTACTCCGAAAGCAATTTGTAAATTCCTGGCTTGGATGGGCGAGGAGATAATCAAACATTCGTCGGTTGGGAATGGTGGCAAACCTGTGGGAGTGCCATTAGTTCCAGTTGTTGGTGCTGCTTTAGCTCCAGCTGCAGCGCCAACAAAAGTTTCACAAATCCAAGTCGTTGAAGTTCAATCAACTCCGACTGTTGTTTTGGCAAATGAGAATGGAAAAACCCCGGAGGATGTTAAACCTGACGCAACCACAGCAGCTAAACCAAGTAAGTTGAATTTAAATGTAAACTTTTGTAAAGATCGTAAAAAAGTATGAATCAATTTCTTGAGAATCTTTAACTTGTTCTGAAGAATTAAGGTGGCAATTAGTTTGAATTGTGCAATGCAATTATCAGTCAAGGTTAACTACAGCAAAAGATATTTGATTCTATAGAATTTGCATAGGGCGGTTGATTAAGTTCTGAAAATATGTATTTTGTTTGGTTTTCTTAACAAAATTTAGGTTTTTCTTGAGGGCAAAAGCACTTTGGTGGCAAAAAAACACCTTTCTTCTTTGTTTGATTGATTGTTTTTAATTAATTATAAATTTTGTTTGATTATTATCTTGTAAGCATTTCAACATCTTTTTATCTCTTGGATGTATTTTTGTATTTGTGGGAATAAGTTGTTGAGTGGCAAATAAAATCGATGGTAGAAAAAAAAGAAAACCATTTGTTTGAGTCGATGCGATGTGTGTCAGGGTGCATTGTCATGGTGAAGAAATAATTTGTTTTTTTTTTTTTTTGTATGAGTTGACCGATGTCCTCTTGCAAAACAAATTTCATTCATTATAAGAAGTCTATAGCTTGGTTAAATGATATTTTTATTTTGTCAATAATGTTATTTTATAAATTACTAGCTGACCCGGCGGACTTTGTTACGCCTTTTCTGCTATGTAATTCTTTTCCAAGAAAAGAAAAAAATCATATTTTCAGGCTTAAAGGAAATGACAGAGCATCAGCTAATGTATTTAAAACATGAAGTTGTACGAATTTAGGCTATTCATTAAGTTGGAAAACTAACTTTTTTGAACCCCTTGAAAACAATATTGTAACGCATAAGACTATAAAATTGAAAAATCTGCAGTCAAATTCGAAAAAGGTGGAAGTTCTAAATTCGACTGTAGGTATTTTACGTTTTTGCACTTCGCAACTGCTCTTTTGATTTTGTGAAACAAATTGATTGATATAAGTGTTTAGAACTGTGGTTAAAAAAGTGAAAATGAATAGTGTTAGAGGAAACTTTTGTGTTAATTGTAGAATACGTATCCAAACAAATAGATTGCAAACTCTTAGAATTGAAATGCTTTTAAATCCGCTTCGATCAATTTTAGTTAATTGGATATCTCCCGAACAAGTAAGTCGTTACTTTTTCTTAACAAAAGTGAATATACTTTCCCTAAAATCATTGTACATACATATGTACATAATTAACTTACAATAAATGATAAATTAGAATGAAGATTTTCTATTAACAATAGCTGTTTTATTTATAATTTAGAATCTACTCATTTACTGTTTTTGAAGAAAAATAAAAACAATTGTATAACTCAGTGATTTTTTAAATTCTCTATTGTTAACGAATTGACGAAATGACTAACAAATGAGTACGAAAAAAGATCACGGGTTAAATGTTTTAGATATCCATAATCCTTAAATCCCTTCCTACTTTGAGAAATTAATCCTTCAAATAATGCAACAAAATGTATAAAACATCTCTTATTTTCTTAAGAAAACGTAATACTACGTTTCCACCTACCCTAAATTCGAGATTTAGCTAAGTAGATTTAGAATAAATCTCGAGATTTATTCTAAATCGCGGATTGAAAGTAGGTGGAAATCTTGGATTTAGGGTAGATGAACCCAAATCCGTGATTTAGCGAAGTAGATTTAGAATAAATCACGAGATTTATTCTAAATCTACTTAGCTAAATCTCGGATTTAGGCTAGGTGGAAACATAGTATAAGTGAAAAAAAGTTGATTTTCAAAAAGTAAATACCAAATGTTTAAAAATGCAATGTGAGGTAGAAAATAATTTTAAATATATTTAAAAGACAAACAAAATACCTTTCATTTGATACCAAAATCATTTCCCTACGAGTCTTGTACCACACGATATAAGCAATTTTGTCAAAAAATAAGTGTAATTCTTTTTCAGAGTAAGCCCAATTTCAAACTCAAATATCTCCTAAGCCCCACATACGAATTTGGAAATATTTTACCCACGTAATGTACTTACCCTCACCTTTCATTTGGTACCAATTTCGTTAATGAACACACTGGGCCCAAACTCCATAGAAAAATGTGCCATCTCCTTTCAATGGCCTCTAATAGCTTTGATCCATACAAATCCAAATGGATTAGACGGTTTAATACCAACTGAACCAAATTATGAAAACTACTTTGAACATAACCAGTCACAATTTGCATTTTTGTTTTCCTTAAAAAAAAAATGCGTTGAATTACACCAAAATATTTATAAAACTGTTTTTATTCAATTCACAATTCGCTTATCACATTTTTATTAAGTGAAAATTAATTTAATTTTTCCATCCCCCTTGCATCCATGTTGTTTAACACTTTATTCTGAGAAATGTACTCATGCCGTGCGGTTCAGAGCGCACGGCATATGTTTAACGAAAGCTACAGAAGCGCATATGCGCATTATGGCTATCCCATAAGAATTGTGTATATTCGACAACTCACTCATGCCATTTTGACATAAGCCCATGCGCGCATATACCTACAGCCATGGACAGAGAAATAGCACACTATTGAGAAAAATCAGGCGAATCGAATTTTAGATATTAGGAATGCTTTTTTTAATTTTTTTTTCTTTTGGTATATTGTCGAAATAAAGTGATGGAGACAAAAATATCTTAAAAGTACCGTTATTTTCTATATTTATTTGCACTAGCAATATAATGCTTTTCCTGTCTCTTTCGCTAGTGGACACAGAAATAGCACACATTTGTCTAACCGTTAAATTTTTATTCCGCGTTCAAAGGTTGTAAACGAAAATGCATTTATTTTATTGCTACTATTTAATTAACAAGTATTTTGAAAAAAAAATAGGCAGAAAAAATCATTAAACTACGAAAAAATGCAGAATTACTTTCGATCTTCATAGTCAAGGGAAAAATCCTTCTCAATTAGCTTAAACTCTAAATTTTTCGAATAAATGATGGATAAAGCCATTTATTTAGAAAGAGCAAATAGAAATTTAAACTCTGAAATTAAATTGAAATTAAACATCTGAATAAAAACATGCAGTTTTGAATGAGAGTCTTTTTAGTGATGAAATAAAGGTTAACCGCATTGGAACCGAAAACAAAAAATTTGTCCATCGCCCCAAATGTTAAAAGGACAAGCCAAAGTATTATCTCAAGTCAATGAAACTAGGAGAATAGGATTTGATGGTCTGGGGCGCATTTTCCTGGCATGGTAAGGACCCACCTAACGGATGGCAGAATTGAAAAATTCTTTTGTCTTAATATTATATTAGAATGCCAAAGAACCATATTTCTCGCCAGTTAATTAGATATTCATACATGACAATGACCCAATTGAGAAATTCTTTTGTCTTAATATTATATTAGAATGCCAAAGAACCATATTTCTTGCCAGTTAATTAGATATTCATACATGACAATGACCCAAACATGCATCAAAAATAGTACAAGATAGGTTTTCGGACGGAAAAATCGATGTTTGCACCTAGACATCTCAAATTCACGATCTTAACCCCATAGAAAATTTATAAATTAATGTTAAGGTTAAGATTGGGGAAGCAAAATTCGAAAATTCAAACGATCTTTGGGCCATAATCAAGGAAACGTGGTTCCGTACTCCACAAAGTGGATACCAGACGTTAGTTGAAAGTTAACCAAAGAGGTATCAAGGAAATTTGAAAAACCGTGGTCTACTTACAAGTTACTAACTTAGTAGTATTGAATTTATTGGAAATTGTAAAAATTTTTGCTTAGAAATAATTATTTTTATGATTTTCGGAATGTGTGCTATTTCCTTGTCCACAAGAAAAAAGGGTATTCTCTACAAATCATATTTTTTTTAAATTGAATTGAAATGAAATAATTTATAATTATTAATTTTATGAATCCCCATAAGCTAATGCATGCCCTGATATAAAAATTTTTTTCCATAGCTGTATATATAGTTGGGCCTTTAGAATCAATTGAATTGTTGAATTTGATGGATCCGAAGTTCCTTTTTTATTTAGCTTTCGGTTATACAGTGGTATTTGTAGGGAGTGAAAATACCCTATTTGCTTGCTCATAAATCATGTATTGCTATTAAGTTTTTGTTTTTTTTTTTCTTACAATGTAAATAATAATTCTACTTAAAAAAAAAAAAAACAGTTAGAAAAAAATTATCGCCATGCTATCAATTTCATAAAAAATTGTGTCACAATATTTGCACTTAGAACTAGTGGATTTATTTATAGTTATTTACCCTACTTTTATATAAAATCTATAAAAATACAAACTCCTACCTGGGGTTTTTTTTACATTCAATTAATTCTATATTTATTCTTACGTTGATATTGTAAACATACAATCAGTCAATAAATTAAGGCAAAAGTTAATTCATCACATTCACCTGTAATCAATATGATAACGAAATAATGTATTTGAACTTCAATTTCCGGTTTTGTCTTTATCTAAGGTTAAATTATACTTGTTTTGTTTTGCTTTGTTTTTGTAATATACAATTAACGAGAATTATAGTACCAAGATATTTCAATTTGTTTGTTTTATTTAAATGGACTGTTACTGAGATATTTGATGAAATTTTGTGCATATTTGGTTTAAAATGTTGGATAATGTTGGCTTTAGACTTCCGCACAATTGCTAAAAGGACGATTTTAAAGAGGTTGGAAGATAGCCTTGTCGTTAACCTTTCTCAACATCAAAGGCTTCGGCGTTGCAGTGTCCGTCTTTTACCGAGCAGTGAGAATTGTCCATAGTCATTAGTGTGGTCCACGTTATAGGGCAAACAAATAAATTATTATACCCCACATCTATTATTTTGTTCAACACATTTAAACTAAATGGGAATAGGGCGCTCATCGGCTTTGAAATACCAAATTTTGTTAGACTATTTTTCTGATGATATCGTAATAGGACTTGCCTTGAACTTGGAATTCATCTTAAATATGATCAGCACACAAGCTCCCAAGTAAACAAATTTCATTATCGTCGAGTAACTCATTTTTTACTAATCATTTTTTTTTTTTTTTTTTTTTTGCTCAAAAAATAAAAAAATTATAGACGAAACAAAATCCAGCTGATCAGAAATAACTCTAAATACATAACGGGTTTTTATGAAAGAATAAGGCATATCATAAACAAGTTTTACTAAATCCCAACTACCTTTTACCAGGTAAATGAAAAAAAGTCAATTAATTGGTATGAGCGCCAAACTATAACACCATCAAAAATACAACTTTGAGCTTGCCCAGTTCCACTTCAACTAAAAACCTGAAATTTCACGTGATTAATACAAAATACATATGTAATAAGATTTTAAGATTTTAACATCGAAAATGTAAAATCCAAAAAAAAAAATGGACCACCCTAATAATCATCCTTCACTAGCGAAAGAGTTTGACAGTGATGGCGAGACGCGACACCGCTCTCTATAGCTCGCCTCTATTAACGCTATCATAGGCGACTTTAAAATGGATATATCTCTGTGGATGTCTCCCTTCTTGTAGGTGATGCATAAGATACCAAGTTTTCTTATATACATACTTTCTTCCGACCATATAATTACAGATGAGATCATTTTCAGCCATCCGCACTTGCAACCGTATGCGATTAAGTCTGGAGATCGCTGTTTTCAAATCATGTAGGTTGGGTGGAGGGATATTTTGGCCGTCATCGTCCGGAATTGTGGTATCTTCTTGTGGACAAGTTACAATGCGGTGCCATGGATATCCGTATCAGAGTCAATATTGGCTCATGTAAACGTTCGAATATTGGAGTAATGAGCACAGATCAGCTTAATGTTTTAAATTTTGATGGGATGCGGATTACGACAACGCGCTTTCCTTAGTAAAGTAAACAAAGTTATAGTTTTTTTATCTTGCGTATGCCTTCTCCATCCTACCGTATTTACTGGATGGCTGTAATGTCTGCCTTATACATATCCAGGGTATCCAGAAATCCGAAATTCACTCAGTGTTGCAGGCGATAATTTCACATTGTATTTGTTTTTTCCCTCAAGAGCTCTTGAAAATGTTTTTGGTGTTATCTTTCTGCTCGGTCCGGGAACATGAATGCACATTAAGGTATATTGGCAACATTTTGTACAAGTCTGTTTCCAATAATGAGTTCTCATCCGAATAAGTCCTGTCGAAGATAGCAGTAGCCGTACCGTAGTAAATGTCAGAATTTTTCCATGGAACGTCTAATTTTATTTTTGTATGCTGATAATATTTGCATTATATCAGTCCAGGGCCTCTTCTATCTGCTCATCCTCACGAGAAAGGAATCTTGTATTCCACGTGCAGAACTAATTTTGTTGTCTTTGTCTTTAGCTGCGTAGGGTTCGCCATTATAAATTCCATCCGTCTCTAAGGTTAGTCGTAATTTTACTAGGAATTTAACATCAAATCTATTCAATTTTTAATCTTAACTTTATCTTACCCTTTTTTAATATTATTAATTAAAAACGTATTCTTCTTCCAGCACTGAATTCATCAAACACCCATTCGTTACCTGCTGCTCAATCAATTGCCCAAGCTGAAACTCCAATTAAAATCGATAACAAAGACAAGAATTCTCCCATCGATATACCAGAACCAACACAAAGCGCTGTAGTTGCACCAGTTGTTCCAGTAATACCCAAGGAAGAGAAAAACAAAGAAACTCAACAGCAACAACAACCTTTAGAAGAAGGTAAAGAAGAAATTGCACCAGCACCATTAAACTCTAGTGCCCAAGATGCAATTCAACAAATTCAACCAGCTAAAACAAAACAAGACTCGATGGAAAATCAAGATTCTGATGAAGAATTAAATTCCATTGGAGATGATACTGGCGTTGAACCCGACGATTACAAGGATTCCCTAACTAATGTAGGCAAGTCAAATGTTGGCATTGCAAATCCCGATGATAACGAACACAACCAAAGTAGCAGTCCAGAAATTATCGTTGGCAATGATATTGTCAATAATAAACCAATGGTCGATCCATTCCTCGAAGAATCTGGATCGAATTTCTTTACATATTTCCTTGTCGGAATGTTTCTTTGCATTGCCATGTATGTCCTCTATCACAATAAATCAAAAGTTCTTGCTCTCCTTTTGGAAGGCAGACGTGGCGATAAAGGTCGAAGTGGTCGCCGAAAGCATACAGCTGCCTACCGAAAGCTTGATTCAAATTTGGAAGAAGCGATCACGTCATCAGCTAGTGGACGAACAACACAAATTATTTACTAAATCCTACATCTTTCCTTTGAGTTTGGCTTACTGCCAACATGTATGTCCTCTCTTTGTGTTGATGATTTATTATTAGTTTATGTTGACTTTCTTTTTTGTTTTATTTTTAAATGAAATAAATTTTTGAAAGCAATATTAGGGTTTAAAATGAATAGAGATAACTTTTGTGATTTTACGTGACTGTCCTGGGGCATAGTCATTCTCTCCTCATCATCATCATTATTGTCATAGGAGAGGGAGGTTTTTTCGTGCTAGAGTGAAAGATGATACATTGACGAAGTGCACTCTTTCCTCAACTCTGGCCATTTAACCGGCATATAGCACAGATAATAATAGAGCTACATATTTTTTTTTTTTTGTTGCTGTGTTGATTTCCTAAGTTTTTTTTTTTTTGTTTTTCTTGCTTATTAATTTTTACTTTTTAAAACATAAAAAAATAAATAAATGTACTATATGTGAAGTTACCGCCATGATGATTATTTATTATTTATTTTCTAATCGATTTGCGCCACAAAAATTAATTAAAAAAAAAAAATTAAATTGAAACTAAACATATGTGTAATAATTATAAAAACCTATATCTTTTGTACATGTTATAAGGATTTCATGAAATGAAATAAAAAAAAAAAATAAATAAAATAAAAGAATCAAATAAAAACGAAAATTAAAATAATAATTTTGTTTTAAATTGAATCTTAAACAAGAGTTAGAGCTTTGTTCTTTCAATAATAATATTTTTGTTTTAAGAGAAGGATCAGATTTATAATGTCATAAATGTGTCTCTAGCCATAGATTATGATGATCAACAAGTTAGAAACGATGAAAATTTTAGAGGAATTAAGGTAAGTTTGGAATCTGATTAATTAAGAGCAGATGCATTTTAATTGTTGGTTGTTGGAGCACTCTGTGGAAGCATATAGTTTGCTCTACTCTACTGCAGCTTCAATAAAGTATCGATCGATAGAAATTCTGTAGTCGGGGGCTCTTAAGTTATTACTAGGTTCATATAGTACAAATGAACAATTTTCTGCAACAACGTACTATCCCAAAAAAAACTTGATTTTTTTATCAGTACAGCTAAAATTATCTACCTTACATTTTGATCTTGTTTGCGTGAAAATTTCGGCATTGGATTCTACCAAATTTTTAAGTATCTCAATGCTGTAGTTTCCTTCCGATAACAATGTCAGAAATTGGTAGCATAGCTCTAATGGGCGAATCTATTTCTCTGATTCGAGCAAATTTACCGATACTAAATTAAAGTAAATTAGGTAATTTATAGAAAATACCAAGAAAGTGATTGTTGAACATGGAACAAATTTTAACAAAGAGGATTTTATTCATATTTGAGGTTTTTTTTTTTTTAATTTAATATCATTTTGCTCAGAATAATGCGTTATTGTTCAGAAAAATGTGTTATTTCTTCTGATTAAATTGTTAAATAATCAACAAAATTAAACTTTTTTGTCACAATATATACATATTTCTGAAGGTTTTAAGGGTGTTCAACTCGAAGTAAGAAGTATTTTATTTTAATTGATTTTTCCCCATTAAAATGAAAGCTAAAACTTAAAAAAGTACGTATACACCACAGTGAACACATTTTTATGTGTCGTGGAAAAGGCCCTCATGACAATGATGCGCTGGATTTTCCCAAAACTTCTTTTATCAAAAACGATTTTTAGAAAAATTTTGCCAATTAAACTTTTTTGTGAGTTTGTACCTCAATGGTGTATAATATTTGATTTTTGTTTACAAATGATTTAGTCGAGTAAAATTAAGCATTAAATTGGTAATTGGTAGGAGGTGGTTTAAGTGGTTAAGAGTCCTCATAGAATCTTTTGAAGATTTCAACACCTACCCATGGAAAAAAAAAAATTAAATTGGTAAAATCTCGGAATCCAGGGAAAGTCGATGGATCTGTAAAACGAGTCAAGGGCTGCATTACTAAAAGGTCAAATAAAAAAATACAACAATTTTAAGGGACCGTTTCATTCCGTATGAAAGCGTTCAATAGGAATTGCTGTCTCATTTTAGATTTTGCTCAAACCTTGTAGGGATATGTTCTCTAGGACTGTAAGGAAGCAAATCCAAGATGATTTAATTTTAAGTTGCGTGGTTTCCCCGCTACCCGTATTTGAACTTTTGCAAAACGTCATTTTAATGTTACCATAGTTTTGTGCTTTTTAACTTACTAGCATAAGGTATTACAGGCATAGCAATATGCGTTTACTAGTCTTTATAAAATAAAATGCAATTTTAGGTTTGTTTTTATTTAATATATATTAATTCAATTATAATTTATATCACTTCAAATGTATAAGTATTAATTCAATATTAATGATTTATTTCGAAATCTTAAAATACTCAATCCATATATGAAAACATTCACATATGTTTTCTTACTGGCGAACTTGGTGGACACGAATTAAAAAAAAAAAAAAAGAAAAAAATAACACAATATTAATCAATATGAAAGATGCATTAATAAATTTACAGTTTTGACTAAAAAAAAAGAAAGTCATAACCAAATTCAAATCCAGATATGAAAAAAACAATGAAATTTAAAATTATTAATTCTCAGATATTTTTAATATAGTTTTTATCTTAAATTAAATAAAAAAAAAAAAACGAAATTAACAATTTTCCTTCATTAATCGTTTTGGTTTTTTTCATTACAAAATGCTTTTTTTTCCTCATATTTAAAACTTACACTACAACTTAAAGTTAATGGAAAAGAAGTTGCTGTTTTTTTTTTTTTCAATTTCTAGGGTTTGTTTTGATTTGCTATTATTTTCGAAATTTAATTTAATTTTTTTTTTTAGTTACAAGTAATTACTGTATGATACAATATTAACATGCATATTTTTTTAATTTATAATTTTTTTTTTTTAATAATTTGAAAAGACAATAAAAAGACACAGAGAATTGGGTTAGTAGAGATAATAATAAATATATATGTATGTGTTATGTATAGTTTATCTTTTTATTAAGATTGATAATTCCTCAGTAAATATATATGTATACGTATATATATATATATTGTTTGTTTTGTTATATATACTGTGTGTTGTTGTGTGTGTCTTGTCTGTATATATATATCGTTTATTTATATATATTTTTTTTGTATTATTTTGTACATTATGCTTATTTTCTAGTAAGTAGGTACTAATTATTTATAGTGACACCACTACTATATTTATAATTTTTTTTTAATATATATTTTGTGTATATTTTAATGTTTTTTTGTATATATTATTAAATTTAAAAACTATTTAACAAGCATTTTTAATTTACGTTTTTTTTTTGTTTTTCTAATATTTTGTTGAAATAATTACAACACATTAAATATTGCTGACTTTTTTATTTAATTCAATTAAAAAAACAAAACCGAAAACTCTGTTTATGTATCTCGGTTATTGATTTTATTCTTAAGTTTTTAAACAAAAAAGTTTATATATATAAATTTGCCCAAATGCACTTTTCCATCGGGTTTAATATGGTGTCCCGTTGTATTTTATATGTAATTATTATTTTTTTTTTTTTTTTTTTGTTTATTTTAGTCTCGCACTTATCTCCAATGTGGGAATTTTTTGTATTTTAATAATTATATTTTAATTTAAAGCTTTTTAAATATGTATGTTAAAATTTAATGAGAGATATTTTTTTTTGTTTTTAAATATTCATTTCTATAAAAAAAAAACAAGCAAATAAAACGTATAATTTTTATATTATTTTTGTATGTTTTTTTAATATTTTTTTTTTATTTATAAAACTAAAGGCGATTGTTTTTTTTTATAACCATGGGTTGATATTTTAATTCGTTGATGTGAATAAGTTTAATTTGGTTTAAAATTAAAATAAAAAAATAAAAATAAAAATTTAAGCTACCAATTTGGTGAAAAATAGGGTGATATTGTTTTTTTTTTTTTTAATTTTTGATAAATACATATACTTAACCAAGAACGTTTTATGGCAACATTTTAATAAGTATTGCTGTCTTGTACATTTTTATTAGCAGTTAAAAAATGAGTATCAACTGTTTAGTCTATCGTAGGGTAATACACCTCCAAATTGAACGGTCAAGGGAATGTAGTTAATGTTTTAAATGAGAGGAGTAGCTTTGACTCATAAATTCAAAAACTTGGCCTTTTAAAAGCTCAGTAATTGGATACATGTATTTATGAGTGTTTTTGTCCTCGTAAGTGGACATAAAATCGAAAAATAAGTAAATTTTCATTGTCAGTATCGTCCAAGCTACTATTTTTTGAGATTGAAATGGCTTCAGAAGATTTCAGAAGATTTGAACGCTTCTTGAGTCTTGGCACCCAATCGAAAACGACATGATAGTTAGCATCTTTATTAATTGGTAAATACGCTACTAGAATGTAAATAAACAGCAATTTAAGTGTCAACACAGTGTTTCAACTCCGAAAAAAAAACCATCAGCAGAACTTAATATATTGAGTAGTTTCGCCAATTTTTTTTTTTTAAATAAATCAAATTTTCAATGCAAGAACATTGGGGTAGTTGCATGAAAAAGTGGACACGAATTTTGAACAAATTATGCAGACCTTTTTTACTTTTTCCAAAAGCAAATTACTATTTACAAATGGCAACTCTTTATGCAAATTGAAAAAATAGATTCTTTGTTATATTCCTTAAATTAAATTCAAGAAGTATAAACAATATTAAAGCATTTTTAAAGAATAAGCTGGTCAACTACAGAAGAATGTCACATGATTGCTTAAATAAATAACCATTTAAGCAAGCTTTGTAATACAATATCCGACTTTAAAATTACTTTAATAAAACAGCATTTATTCTTTACTCTTGCACAATAAATGGTAACATGAGTTACCAAATAAATGTAACGTGAGTTACCTAAATATGTTAAAATTTTTCATCGAAATATTGAATAAATGTTTGGTTTTATCACTAATTTTAAAAGCTTGTAACTTTTTATGTAATTATCATTAAAAATAAATTAAGATTCTAAATTTTACAAAAAAACTTCATAATCTTAAAACTCGTGTCCGATTTTTGTAATGTGAGGTACCAACAGAAAATGCTTAAAATAAAGGAAAATGTTTTACTTAATTATGAAAGTAATAGTTTTGCTAAATTCATGGACAGTATTTTCGTATAAATTAAGATTCAATTTTGACAAAAAAAAAATAATCTATTTATGTATTGGAAATTTTTGTGAATGTAAAACGTGCGTTACCATAGAATTGCCCATTGAATTAAAATTTTGTGAAAATTGAATTTGGATATTTAAATACCCTGTCTTATCTTATTTGTGGCAGCAGAAATTCTTTAGACTAAATGTGAGCTGCCGCGAAAACAAGCTGTACTGGAATTCACTCCGTAGTCCAAAAATTGTGTACGTGAAGACAATCCAAACTTTAATGGGATTTTATGGCGTTGGGTTTAAATTTTCTATAAGTTCCTAATTTTTTTTCTGTGCTTTAACTTTCTATTCTGAAAATGCACAGAAACAAATTCTAAAAAAAGTTTCGCTGGAGTTTCCGGATAACCCAAAATTTGTCACGTCAAAATTACAATAAAATTGCTGTTTAAATCTTGAAAACACTCTCTGGGACAATCCTGCTAAAACTTTAAAAGCATTATTATTTATTAAGGCATAAATTTCAAATGCGTTTGCAACACTTTTCTGTCAATCATACTTGCAAATTATGTCCTACAAGTTTTACAAGCATTTGCAAATAAACAAAAAAGTAACCTTGCAAAAAAAAAACCATTTGTAAGCAAGTAGATATTGTGCTTAGAGAACATTTTCCTAGAACAGCATTTTAACTAGAATGGCAAAACTTGTGCAAGGTACCTTGTTTACAAAAAGTGCGGTCACGTAAACTTATAGGTTTGCGATCATCTAAAAATAAACATTTGCAGCAGATTTGGGAGTTTTTGCGTACCTACCGTCTAAATTGTCAACATTTGCGACTTCTTCTTATCTTTTTAGGAAAAGCCAAAAACTAGCAACTTTGATTCCAAAACTCACATTCCATTTGAATGTTCAATTTGTAAAGTTTATGTCGAGTCATGACAGTCTAGTCTTTGCTAAATTAATAAGGATAGTGAATATTTATATAGTTTCAAGTTAAATAAATATAGAATTATATAAATTGCATATATAATTTTTAATTTAAATGCCATCAAATTAAAAGAAAGCATCCGTTTCATACGAATATTTGTCCTGAGAGACGCCCGCAGCGTAATATCTATTTATTCCTTTTTTTATTTTGTTCTAAATTAATTTACTTTAATTATATTTTTATTTAAATGTATATTTTTTTTAAATATTTATATAAATATTTTAATTATTATTTTATTGATACGTAATGTGATTATGTAAGTATGAAAAATATTCACTATAGATTTTGCAATATTTTTTTAAATTTATTTATTATTGTTTTGATGTGCCTTTTTTTTTGGCTATTTTGGGTAAATGCTATTATTAAACAATATTTTTTTTTTTGTCGTTTATTTATTTTTCTATGTATTTTATTGCAATAAATACTTTATTTATTTATGTATGTTTTATTGAAGGAATATCGATTGAAAAATATTGTTTTTAATATTTTTTTTTTTGTTTCAAGGTGGTTTAAAGTTAAAGTTTATTGCAAATGTTTATCTCGTTTTTTGTTTTTGAAATAGGTAAATTAAAAATGTATGTAATTTCTGTCAAACACTACAATATTATTCTCCGAACGAATCCATTTGTAGCAGAAATCTAATTCAGGATTCCGAATATGATAAATTTTAAGATAGGTGAGAGCTCTACATTTTGTTTTCTTTTGCCGGAAAGATTTTAAATCTCCTGGATGACACTAATTCACACTAATTTGCTTGTCTAAAAAAAAGTCTAAAAATGCCTTCTATTTTGAAACAACTAAAAACTTAATAAATGATAATTGAGAAACGGTGGTGCATCTGTATTTTTTTTTTTTTTTGCAAGTGAAAAAATAGATACAAAATATCTCGCATAGTTAAATTATTATTAACTAATATTTACAATTCTTTAACTCTGCTCTTTCGTATTGTTTTTTTTTTTTTACTTTTAATTTTTAATATTCATTAACCTTAAACATGTTGCGTTTTTACAACCCAAAAAGTTGATGCATTCATAATAAAACAAAAAAATAAATATGAATGTAGTTTTATTTCAAATTGATGCAAACAGAATTGATGTTTTTTTTATTTAATGAAATGAAGTAGGTAAAGTTGCTATATTTTGAATTTCTAATTTATTTTTTTTTTCTACTTTATTGAATTTATATTTTAATGTGTTTTCTCTTATACATATTTTTTAATCGACAATTGATATGGATTCAAAAGATTATCCTGCATATTTTTCAAAACGCAAGACAAACATATGTATTGTATATGTATGTAAGAATTTTATTTAACTTTATTATTATATGTTTTAAAACGTTAAGTCAAGTTGTATGTTATTTTTTTTTTTGTTTGGTTTGTATTGCTGTAAGAATAGAAAGTCACAGAGAAAAAAAAAGAGGATGAAAGAATTATGAAATCTTTTTCTTTTTTCAATATTTTTTTTTTATAGATAGTATACTTCAAAACTACTACAAAAATATGAAAAATTTGAGCCAAGATCAGATTGTGCTCGAAAACATTAATTAAAAAATGTCTTTTTTTCAATTTTAAAAAATCCGTTGGGTTAATTTCTCTACGACGACGCCGAGTAAAGTTACAAGTTATGAAATACATAAAGAGCCTCGTAAAATAAACTCCCCTTGCGCAGCAACTAACGCCATAACGCCAATTGCTTCGAAGTAAAAGTATGCCCCACTTAACACCAATGTCACAGTTAATATAACAATAATTGTCCGGGGCCGGGGTACGATGTAAAAATCATGCTCAAATATTTAAATTAGGTTAGGTCTTAGGTTTTTGAGCTGACAGTTGGTCGAATTACCGTCACACTAAAATCAATTTAGATGCATTTTGATAACCTGGAGCTTAAGACGCCCATGTTTTGAAAAACCTTTGATATTGATCTTATACCATATAAGCCATTAGAGGCGATACTTGGCGATGTTTATTCGAAAGGTGATAGGTCGGTAATATTCCTAAGGATTTCTATGACTAACAATCGCCTGGAATCTCAAACAAATCACAAGATCTTGATCACAAATCTTTTTTGATTTTGCACCTCTGGTTCCTTATCACTTCTTAGCTATCTTTTCTCTCCAAAACTTGGAGTAGCCGAGGCTCTATACTACGTCTGGTATAGTAGTTCTGTAGTTGGTGTGCAAGATTTTGCTTATCGGTATGGACAAGGAAAGTTTAACATGTGCATGAGCGTTAGCGCAGAAGCACCATGCAACGTTTTGGCGGATGGATGCGATAGTTCTGCCGTTGGTAATGTGCCAATGTGTTATTGCTTGAAGCATCGGATAATTCCTGTAAGTCATCGAGAAATGCTTGCCGAGAAATTTGAATCCTAGGTCACATAATACTTGGCAATGACAAATGTATTGAAAAAAATACTTTTAACGTCTAAATCCCCCCAAAGTTGAACTAGGGTTTTATAAAAATCCACAAACAGTTGAAGGGTAGAAAACCGGAACACAAGCTCTCAAAAAAAAATTTAAGGTTACTTAGTCACCAAGGAAGATTAGATGTATTCAAGTACAATTTCCAGAAGCTGTTTAATCGAAGTAATGTAGAGAAAGTGGCAGCACAAGAAGAAAACCCACTTGAAATCAACTCAAGCACATTCCCAGTGAATACGAAAATCCCAGGGACATCAACTACCGATCTTTTCTTTGCATTGAGGCAAATTTCGGAAAATACTAACGAATTTCGAGTCGAGACTCATCGTCGTTTTACTTACTTCAAACCCACATACGTAACATGCATTCTTAGGAGCTTTTTATACCGATAGATGGTGGCATTCTTGAGGGCCTTAAAACGAGTTATATAAGATTGCAAAATGGATAGAATTGTACTAAAATGGTTGATTACATTCTTATAATAACTTATTAAGATGTGTCGATCGACATTTTGCAGCTGGGAAATAGCTCATCCGAGTTATTCAATAAATGCATATAAGGTTTTACTAAGGAGAGGCACTATTAAATGATTTCTTCAAACTAGTTTTGGAGTAAACAGTGCACAGGGCCGTTCTTGTCTTTATAGGCAGCTCTAGTATTTGAGCAAACAGTATTTGAGGCTTTCACTACAATTGAAGAATTAGTGAAAAATTGATAGTCTCACGAAAATGAGTTCAAAAATATTTGTATCAATCCACCGCCTTGAACAAAGCGTATTTGTTGATAACAGGAATTTCGATGCAGTCAAGGTGTAGATATTAACTTAACGTGAGAATTAACGATTTATCAGCCTTGGGAACTGCTTCTACTTCGGTTTAGCGCAACAAATGGGTTCAAAACTTCTTAATCAAAGGCTCGAATATTCTTAGAATTAGCCTCTAGGGACGCTGCAGTAGAGGAAAACTGTGACTCAGATAGTTCAACTAAATGAAAACAAAAATCGGCAACACTGTTTATTTTAAATTCCTGTATCAGACTGCACTACTGCAGCAATATTTTTGGAAAAGAGGTCCAAATCCGCATGACTTTGTTGTTTTGATCCAACACTTTTGATGAATTTCAACTTTGGACCAGGTAAATGGAGAAGATATTTCAAAGAATTTTTGAAAAACTACAGCCATTAATGCTATTTTATTAATGTTCGTTATTTTTTGTTCTTAACTTTTGATTGAAATGTGTAGTATTTTCTGTCCCCTTAATTTTTTTTTCTGTGACTATCTTAAAAATGAATCAAATGTCAAATGTTTTATAAAACATTTTAATCAAATAATTTTAATATATCACCTATTTGTGTGTCGTATCATCATACAAAAATAGACTTTTTATGTGAATATTTCCAAAAAACTAAATAACAAAAGTAAACATTTTTAGACCAAAAATAAATAAATATAACTTCACTTGTGCGATTGAAAAATTAACAATTTGTATTTTTATTAAACAATATTTTTTTTTTTTTCTTTTAAAGAGAGTATTTTTTTTTTATTTGCAAAAACAAAAATTAGTTAACATTTAATAATTTATTTAAAAAAAAAAAATACACAATAGAAAACTTATATAAGAATAAATTAAAAGTCAAAATTTTAGTTTTTCAAAAGCTCATTGGCCCGTTTGTTAGCGCCATCAATTCGTATTGTGTTCTTGTCACCCTTTAAAGAAATAAAAATAAAAAAATAAAACAAATAATTAAAAATAAAAAAAATAAATAACAAATAAAATTAAATTAAATAAAAATGAAATTCAAATGATAGGAAAAATAAAAAAAGCTATACAATATCTGACGTGTGTTTCTTATTTCAATAGGCAAACGAATACAGCTACGTATCTATTCACAATATTTAAGGCATTGTTATTTATTGCTTGTTCTTTCAGTTAAAAGATTTAACTTAATAATATTTTTTTTTGTTTTTATTTTTATTTTATTTTTTTTTTAATATTTTTTCTAGCAACACAAATAAAATCGTAACAGCGAGTTTGATCCGTATCGTATACGGAATAACAAATTTTTTTTTTTATTTTAATATTTAACTAACACAAAGGCCGACATTGAATGCAGATACATACGACTAATGATATATTTTTTATTATTATTTTTTTTTAAATTTAAACTTCTGTTTTTTATTGATTTTGTATAGCTTTAACAAAATAAAATTAAATAAATAAAAATACAAATAAAAAACCATAAAATAAATTAAACAAAAAAAAATTAGTAAATTATATAAACTTCGTCACATACGCTATTTGGTCCGAAAATAATTCGCCATTTTTTTTTTCGATTTAATATTTTTTGTTTTATTATTTTCAATACTTTCAGCGAGTTGAAATGTGTTTTTTTAACGTTCTTGTTTTATTTATCCATATAGCATTAATAGTGTTGTGTTTTTTTTTGTTCATTATTTTATTATTTTCAAATTTTCTCATCTACATGAATTAAATTCTATACAAAAACGTTGGTTTTTAAATTTTTTCTAACAGACAACTCGTTTTGTTTTATTTTTTTGTTATATTTTTTTAATGATAAAAATTTAATTTTTTTTTTTTTTTTTTTGTTTTTTGTATTATGAGAAATTTTATTTAAAAAGTTTTTTTTTTTCTATCGATTATACGCTATAAAATTATAATATTCATGAAAAATTAATTTTAAGTACATAATATAAATGACTAGAAATTATAGTAAGTGCAATGGAAGCTCTTAATTTTGTAAAATTTTGTGTTTCTAATTTTTATTTTTTTTATATATGAATTTATTATAGGTATTTTAGTTTCTTAAATTTTTTTCACTTCCAGTTGCAAATTAAAAAAATAAATAAATATTAATTGTTAAATATGAGATCATTTTGACTAGCTTTTTACAACTTAAGCATTGAGAATGTTGGCCACATATTTAAGATTTTAAGGAGTCTCTTTTGTTCATGATACAGTTCATTAATTTTAATAAGCAAGATATAACCACATTCGTGTAGTGCGGCTTTTGAAGAAATCTCTGTATACCTAACAGTTCCTCAGAAGTTGATCTGAAAAATGCTGTTTTTCATCCACTGCGACTGAGTCATTAAAATTTGTTTCTATTCTTTCAAAGCAGTAAGTACTATTTAAGTTGCGTTTGAAAGTCTTGAAAGTCTTACAGACAAATAGTTAAAATTATAATCAATTATTTTGCTCTTGTTTAAGATAGGCATGTATTAGTAGCGTTATCACACATTTCTCAACGCTTAAGTGTATTTATCAGTAATTCCATGATTAACTACACAACTTGTTAAAACAAATATATTCTTGTGTTAAAATTATTATTTTTTTAATTAAAAAATTATGAGCAAAAATATTTGCTTAAGAAAAAAAAAATTTTTCATTTTTTTAGGTAGGTTTAAATAATAAATAATAAATTTGATTGAGTGATGAATGCTGTATTCTTGTTTTAATTTATTTTTTTTTGCCAACTTTGTTCATGAGATCTTTTTCATTCCTCTTTTTTTTTAAATTTTGTTTTTGTATTCATCACAGCAATATGAGCCAAAAACCCTACTGATATAATATTTTGTATTATAATTTATATTAAACGTTAATATAAGTTAAAATTAAAAACAAAAAACCAAAAAAAAATAAATTAATATACATTAAATATAATTTATATATAAATATATTATATATTCATAAAAATAAATGGAATTTCTATTATAGGTATTATATTATATATTATTATAATAATTATAATTAATTTTTGGTTTTTGTTAAATAACATTAGGACAACAAAATAACTATTAGTATGTATTTATTTAAGGAGCTGATGAGCTCTTTGATTTGCCACTGCTATTCTGGCTTCGTTGGATTCACCCTGTTTTAATTTTGTTTGTGTTAGCATGAGACAAAGTAGAATATTAGTAAAAAATTTAGATTATGTTAGTTTAAACATAAAATTATAAATAAGTTATAGTTAATGTTAGTTAAATGATTATATATTAATTTATTTAAATTATAAATTGATATTACCTTGCGGTTGATTCTGTCGATCTGTCTGTTTTGGTTCTCCAATTCTGAGCCCATATCAAGGGCCATATTTCGGAGATTGCCAATCATTGTATTCACTTGTCCCATATTCTCCTCCATTTCATCTTCTCGCGCGTCATTTGTTATTCTGTAAAAAAAAAAATAATTTTTTGTCAGTAAATTATTAAAATAAGTTTTAAGTAAAAAATTTATTTAATTTTTTTTAATGTTATTTGTTTAAAAAAAAAATGCAATCTTCATAAACAGAGAGATACTAGTTAACTATCGCCATCCATCTCTAGCATTTTAAAGAGAAATATATTGCATACCAATTGACTCGATAGACGTTATTCTATCCATTTTATTTTGGTTTCTTTGTTAAAGAAGAGAATTTGACCACTTTTCCCGAAGGACTGAGATAAGCAAAGTGAATATTCGGGTTTTATTCGTGCATACATTCAAAATAAGAAACAATATAATTTCTGGATACTAATATTTACTTTTAGGTGAGTCGGAAATTATTATCCGAAAAATGCATTACCAAACTTTAAACAATTATTGAATTTAACTTGTTCTTAATCCTAAAAAAAGGTTTTTTTTCCTATTGCCACGGATGGGACAATTGAGCAATTAAATTATTGCTTCCATTCCAAATTCTACACATTATTGTACAAAGTAGAATGAGAATTTTGGACGTTCCATAGATGAAATTGGTATCAAATAAAGAACTGTATCTTAGGAAAAACTTTTAATTTGACCGTTTGACTCTATTGCATTTAGGATGCAAGATATTGCAATTTTATTGTTGTTAATGTGTGCTTGAATCTGAAAACATTAATCTTCAATATTCGAGACTGAGACTCAGGAAAAATGACAAACCATCATATTTTGCACTTAAAATACACATCAAAGTTACAAAATTGAGATTTTGTTCTTTTTATGAAGTCCGTCACAGGGATATAACTTCTGAACAATATGTAAGACTAAATTACATAAAAAAAAAACAAATTCATTCCTGGTCACGTAACGTGCACGTTCTATACAAATTTGCCTATCAGAGTAAAAGTGTATGGATCTAGAGGAAATTATTATCGAATCTAATTGGGGTATGGTGAAATCTTAGCAATTCCGGATTAATCTGAAGTTGTTTAGAACGTAAGTGTGGGCAGTTCTATTGCTCCACTGAAAAGTAGCTTTGGGAGTTAATTTAAGTTAAGTTAATTTCTATGATAAAAGATATAAATTAAATACTGGCTTTTTTTAAACAAAAGAGCTGAACAGAGAACTTTATTTCCAATGATGTTTTAAATCTTCTTATTCTTCACTTAAAAAGATTATTTCTGTATGTTTTCATATTAAAAAAGCAATATAGAAAATAATAATATTGTTATAGTTGCAGATACAGATTCAAATTTTGGTAAAAAACTATACTTTTATTTCTTCTTTTACGTATTTTACTTAATTGACATTTTTTGGGCATATTTGGATTTAAAAATAATATTTTATTTTTAAAATGGAAATCGATATATTATTAATTTTCAAGAAAACTTAGTATTTTTGACGTTTAAATAAATTATCAACAGAACCCTAGCGAAGAAAAAGCCAATTTTCTACTCCGTGTACTAACTTCCGAAAAACTGAAAACAACTTATTATTCTCGAGGTGCATTTTCAATAAGTTGTTAATATTTAAAAAAAACGAAAAAATAAGAATCCCTCAAAAGTTTCTGATGAACTTAGTATCTATCAAGTATTTTTTTTTTAAGCTGCTAAATCATAATTACCGTCCAATATAACCAGCTTGAGCCATTAATCCATTACGATCATCCATGACACGTTGTGGTTGGTTATTGACAACTTTACCATCATCATTTCCTTTCCAGGTACCATCATCTTCTTTGAACGATTGACTCCTAACAAAAAATAACAAACAAAAACATTAATCAAATAATTTCAAACTAAATTTGAAAAAAAAAAACAAATCATACTTATTGCAGGGTAACACACAAATGCCACAACATTTTTCCATGCCACTTAAATTCTTTTCAGCTTCTCTCATGTCGGCATTAATCTGATCCATACCCTCCTCAACACGATCCAATTGTTCTGTTTATTTCGATTTTAATCACAAAATCAAAATAATTAACGAAGAAAATATAGATTCATAAAATTAGTAAGAATTATTGAAATATAAAATTATAAAAATTCACAATTTTTTTACAATTAACCTTAAACTTTCATTGTTAATTTTTATTTAATACAACTAAAGAGTATGACTAAAGATAGAGTGATGTTGAAATATGGTGAGAGAATTAACAGAGAGAGAGAGAGATAGAGAGAGTAATGGGGGTTATTTAGGGTATAAGAGGTTTTGTGAATAATTGTGATGCTCTAGTTTTTACTAAAAAATTAAGGGAATAAATTAAGAAAGTGAAAAAGGTAAAGTGAAAAAATTTAATTTTTAAGAATAGTTGCTACAGTATTTAAGTTTAATAATATTAGAAAATTATATTTAAAAAAGTAAACGATACGAATTGTAATAGATTTTGTAAAATTGATAAAAATTGAGAGTATTTTCGAAACACAACTTGAAACACTTACTAAGAATTTTTCTGATACCAAAATATATTAAATTACCGAAAAAGAATTACAAAATGGAATAGAAACTTTCACCGTATTTCCAAATAACTTTACAGTATATTTTGTTAGCATGCATTCTAGGAGCTGAAATGTTTTCAAATTAAATATATACGGTTTGTAAAAAGAGTTCTACAGAAGCTTATTCGTTGTTTGGGGTTTGAAAAAAAAAACTTTGTTTTATAATCCTGAAAAAAGGACAAGCTACTCTCATTCTCGAAAATTTTGAAAGTTTTCAAAGTATTTAGATTTAATTGATGATTTTTGTAGTGCCGTTATTTTAGTGTAAGATTTTTCAAATTTTACATTCCACAGTTTCAAAAACTTGTATAATGTCAATTTTGTAGAAGAAAAGCGTGCGTTTTCCTGTTTTATGGAGAAGCCATCAGCAACAAAAGACATATCTGCTATAAATTGCGCTATGACTGGTTGGGAAATATCTAAAAAAGCTATGCAGGTCGAAGCGCGGATGGTAAGTAAGGCGCCATTGTCAGTAAAAAGAATATGGAAAATAATTTTCAGAGGTGGCTCTTCTAAGATAAACTTTTCAAACTTTTCTAAATATTTCATATCAAAAAGAGACCAACTTGATTTTCTCATAAAAAAAGTGAATTTTTCAAATGTCAAGGTGGCCAGACCCCGTAATGAAACTCGTAGAAAATCCAGGTACAGAAGGTCATATAAGACAAACAAAAAAATCCTTGGAGAGTCTTGGAGACTTTGTCAATTTCTTACAAAAGATAGTGCCCGTGGAAAAAAAACTTTTTATTTTAAGTGGTGGAGGCTAGGATTCGAACCCAGACCTCTGACGTCATAATCCATCGCCCTACCAATTGCATAGCGGGATTCGGTGGTACGATTTTATAGATTGTTGGAAGTTGGTAGACATCATGAAAGCATTTACTTCGAAGCAGTAATGAAAAAAGATATCTCCAACAGACCACGAGCTCACGCTTAGATTTCAGAAGAATCCTCTTGAACGAAATACTTCAAATTATCAAAAGCACAACTTGAAGGTGGGAAGTTTGATTAGCCAAATGGTTCTTCTAAAGAACAAACAATTCTTAGATACAGGTGAAGATCAACTTTTCCTAAAACAACACTAAAATACGTCAAAGACGCCTCTACAGCCATAAAACTACTCTATACTCCAAAGGGGTTATTGGCGATTATCTAGGTTCTTCTTAGTCTGTGGGGGGGTTCGACAAAATGCCAACCGAAAAAAAGTCTCCCTTTGAATGTTGACAATCTTTACGACAGGCAACTTGGAGATTCCATGAGAATGGTTACTTTAAGGAAGGGTGAAATAATGGATCTCGCTTGTGTAGACTGAGCCTGAGCATTTAAATTCGTCGTCGGAGTCGGAAAAACCCGGAGTACGGTGTTGTCAATTTAGCCTAAAATCCAGCACTGTATAAAGACTTCGGCCTCACTTCGTGAAGGCTCCCGAAAAAATTAGGAAGATCCAAGAAAAGATTCAGAACACCTGGAAACTTTTCGAAAAAGGGTATTTATTTTTGTTCTAAACTGTATGGTTTGCACGTTGTATATAAGCACTATTTCTATCATAAAGGTTAAATGGAGTGCAGTTGTTGTTTTTAAGTTGTTGATGTACTGGATAAAGTTTGAAGGGTACCAAGTTGTGTCTCAAAAATAATTTTTTCATGAATTTCATTTTTTGTACGTCATTCTACTATAGAATATTAATAATAACGAAAAATAAATAAAATGAGTATTACAGAAAAATTGTTTAGAATAAAAAAGATTGAATATTTTTTTAGCAAGGAAGATCAATAATAAGCAGTTTTTTTTGTAGGTAAAATTAGTACAGGTTGAAGTAGGTATATAGTTAGTAATGAATTACAGGACTTAATATTGTGTTTTAGATAAAAGAAACATATAATAAGTTTTTCTCTTTCTTAAAAAAATTGTAAATTCTGTGAAATTGCATTCAATGCATGCGCTGAGATTATTTTTGTTTGAAAAGAAAATAACATTTAATTAAAAAAAAAAAACAAAAAAAATAAAAATGTAGTTTTTTTTTTTAAATATTTAATAAAAATTGTTATGGTTTTTGGGTAGCAGTTAGCGAAATAAGTATAGAAAACAAAACCTTAAATTAAAACAATTAAACAAAACAAAAAAAAAAACAAACATAATGTTTGTTTTGCACAATTTAGGTAAACTGTGAATTTTTTTCTTTTTTATATAATATATGCGTTTATACGAAGTGTTGAAATGTTTAAAAATGTTAAAATGAAATGCTTACTTAATTTATTAAATTATACTTAGCATTGTTTTTTGTGTTTTTTAAAATTATAACATCATAATACAAACAAAAGACTGCACTTGAAGAGGATACTTTTTAGAATTAACATGCAAAGAGTTAAGATTTATTTTTTATTACGTTTCCAGTTAAGAAGTCTCGCAACTAACCATTAAAAATGTTTACACTCATATAATTACGACTGAAGTTTACACCAAATTACATAACGACATTGTAGTTTTTCACTATTTTATTGGAAGTTAACTTACATTGGTGAGTAAATACAAAATCCAATTACTGGCCATTGTATCAATTATTACGATTTCTGTTGATTTTAAGGGAATAATAGGATTTGAAACCTGAAATATTTTTTTTTTTTTTATTTATCAAAACAAAACAATTTACAAAATAAATTATTGAAAAACATATTTAATGTTACTCATTTTTATATAATTGGAATTTTTCTTTGGCTATTTTTTTAAGAATTAAGTTGAAGTATGGAAATGCAGTTAAGTTAAGATCACTTTTTATCTAGTTTTAAATTTTCCATTAGTGATGATAACTGGAAAACCAACATTTCGGTACATCGGATGTTTTTAACTTGAAGTTTTCGACTAAGATTTCCTATGAGCTTTTTCCGCCATTTTGAAAAAAAGGATAAAATTGTTTTTTTGGCAATAACTCGGCTATCCTTCGAGATACGAACATTTTGCAAGGAGCTTTTTTGTAGCTTTTACCATGTTTTGCATACACATTTTTTGCGTATCATGAACCGTTTTCGAGATATCGATAAAAAAAAGTGAAAAATTTAGGACATGCGATTTGTTTTTGGACATTATCTATTTTTTGGTGATGAAAAAAAAATATTAAAATCAAATTTGTAGACCCTGTTCTGACCTACAATTTCTTATTTTTATTTTTTTTGACAAAAATTACGACCTCCAGCCGGCTGCAAAGTCGTTTAGTCCGCGCCCACCGCCAAGCAAGCCGCTCGTTCGGTTGTGAAAAAAACAATCATTCATGTTTTTTTTAATGTTTATATTATTACATCAGTAACACATATGTATGTATGTATTAATTTAATAAATAATGAGAAAAAATAGCGGAAAAAGCTCATAAGAAATCTTGGTCGAAAACTTCAAGTTAAGCTTTTTTTAAGCATCCCCTACAACATATCCAAAAATTAGCTTTCTCGGTCATTTTACATTTTCAAATGTATAAAATGGCTGGACTAACAAGGTGATCTTGAAACTTTGACAATGCTACTAAATGCGTCCGTCTTCATTTCCTCAACACATTAAAAAAATCTGAATAATTAATTTATAAAATTCTACTTTATAAAAAAAAAAATATTTCAATCCAACTTTAAATAAGAGCATTAGAATGAGAATTGCGAACTAACTTTGGTTTCTTTTCAATTTGTTTAATCGCCGGAAAAAAAACCCTTTTTTTTTGTTTTTATAAAAACGAATTTGAAAACTGATTGATTTGTTTTTGCGATTATGTACATATATGTGTCGTTTGACAGCAATTTTTACACGAACGTCAAGCAGAAATCAAAACAATTTCAGCAAAAAAAAACACAAATATTCATTTATTTTGTCGGTAATATAAATTTAAATTAATCGAAATCAATAGGAAAATTGGGGGATTTTTATTAAAGGAGTGAATGTGAAGTTGAAGTTTAAATATTTTCGACATAACACGAGAACTGGACCAGGAAAAAATTAAATTTCGATCAAACCTTGTTTTTTTTTTTTAAATTGTGTTATATTTTTCAACAATAAATATAATGAAATTCAAGTGTGCAAATCCGTTTAAAAAGAGATATTAAAAAAGCGATTTCGTGACCATTTGACTCGATTCTTTTTGGGCTTCCAGAAAGGAGTCACCTCAAGATCGCGAAAAATTCGATTTTTTTCTTTGAATTATTTTTTTTTTGTTTTTTTTTTTTTTATTGAAAGAAAGGTGGTAGTGGTAGCATAAACTTCTCAAGGATTTATTATAATGCAAGTAGTGTAACTAAGAATTTCCTTAAAAATTATCACAAAATGGCGTGTTATCAGTACCTAAATCTGTACGTGTGTAAGCGCTGTGTAAAAACGGCACGGAGTTTAACAAAAGCAGTTTTGAATATTTTCATTTGAAATTTAGTTCAAATCTTTAAAACATTATTCCGGGTAGAAATTTTGAAAATATTTAAATTTGTTTTTTGGCACGCATTTGAAGTTCTCGACGGGAAACAAGTCCCAGTTCTAGAGTTTACTTGATTTTTCTTCACAAAAATTACCAATGGAGACAGTATTTATTTATTTACATATTTATTCTCTCAAATATATAAATTTAAAATGTTGGGTTATTTTTCGATTTCAATACTTTCTCAAAATGTCGAGACATTGAAGAACATATGAGGCTATGAGAATAATACTGGCGTAACTCACTTTTTCAAAAAAGAGTTTTTCATAAAAATTTGTCTCTTAATATTATCTATTTTAATACAAAAAAAATAGATTTATGCAGCTAGCTACACTCAAAACTAGATGGCACTCAATAAAGTGTTGTTTTAAAAAACCCTGTTTCTTAAATCTCTCGTAGCTCAAAACTGAATTTTATTTCTTACGCCACTATTTTTCTCATACCCTCATATTTCACGCATTTTTTTGCCACTCTTTTTGAAGGCCCGTCTTAAGCTCCTGTATATTTTAAAAACCCCTTTTCAAAGATTGAACATGTTTATGAACATTTTCCACCTATTCGAATCTAAAGATACTTTCGCAACTCAGCACATTTTTTTCTGAAATCTGGGACGGTTTAAGTGCTGTTGAAAAACCAAAATCAAGACCATCCGACCAAGCCATAACGCCCTTTTTAGAATATCGAAATAAATTTTTCGTTGTTTTAAGGAATAAAAACTAGAACGTTTCATAGGGGTAGTTATCAAGAACATAAGCATTTGAAAAAAATGCAATAATTTTGAAATTCCGAGAAAATGTCTAAATTGGCATTAAAACAAAAAACAACGAAAAGTATATCTTAATAATAAAGGGTGTTTTTATGCAAAGGGACATTTTTTCCTAGTATCCCATTGTACATAAAAGTGATGTAAATTGTCGACTTGTTTTTTTATTATTTTCTGTTTCTAATTGTTGAAGGTACTTTAGTACATAAAGTGAGTTTTTCGTAGAGTGACTTATTAAAACAAAAAAAAAGTTTAAAATTAAATTTTAAAACAAAAGGACTACTTGACCTTGAAGCACTTTTTTCACAAATTTTTTAACAATGGGTTTTATTCTTGTTTGGTTGTGAGGATTCAGTGGAATAACACTATAGCCTCGAAGTATATACTTAGCAAGCATAAAGTGTTAAATGACCAATTTTATATTAAAAATAATTTTACGTTTACCACGCTTTCAAGGAACTTAAGATATGGACTGCATGTGCCTTTGATGCAGGCAAATACTTTTAAATACTAAAAGTCCAAGCCGCCTCGCAGAGTGGTGCTTTTAAGGCAAATAAATTTGTACCATGATGAAAATTAAAGAATATTCTAAAAAGTACCTCTTATAAGCAGTTTTTTTTTTTTCTTTCATAACAATATTTGTAAATTTGTATTTTTTTTTAGAAAATAAAAATGATGTAAATTATGTATACGTTTGTGACTGCATTATTTTTTAATGAATATCTACTTTATTGATTGAATTGTGTACTTCTTCAACTAAATTTAAAAAAAAAAAATAATTAGCTAATTTTAAAAATTTACTTTTTTTGTATATAAATGTTCTATATAAAACTCTGCTAATATTTCTAGTATTAATATTTTGTAAATGTTTTAATGTAACCAACATTATCACTTAAAAAATTAAATTTAAAGTATGTAACGAATAAATTTGTTTATATATTTTTAAAATTAATTTTACGAGACAAAAAAAAATAAATAAAACACAAAAAAGTACTGTTCAAATCCTAATCAATGTAAATATTTATTAAGAGTATACAAGTTTTCGTATATATTATGTAAGGAATATTCAGAAACAACGTAACAAAAAACCAACAACAAAAAATAAACAAAAACAAAATTTAAAAAACATAAAATTATAAAACATTTCTTGTCTTCCTTGTACTCACATGTCGGACTGAGTGTGGTTGAGAGACGAGCATGATTTTGTATTTTTATATATTTTTTTTTTTTACATATATATTTAATTAAAAATATATATATTTTTAAGGGAAAAGTTTTTTTGTTTATAGGGCGTTTTATTGTCGATTTTGTTGGGCGATTTGAAATGTTGAGTTGGGTATTAGAATATTTATATATATATATATATATCATATTTTTTTTTATTTATTCTTGCGATTGGATTTTGATTTATTTTATATATGTAATATTTTTTTTTTTTGTTGGCATTTTTATTTAAATCTGATTGGACGGTGGTTTTTTTTTTGGGTATATATTATTTTATATTTATATTGCTGTTGATGTTGTTGTTCTTGTATATGGATATTTTCATTTGGTTGATTTTTGTTGGAGTGAAAAGAGTTTATTATACATAAATATATATAATTTTTTTTTGTATTAATTTAAAAAAATGTGTTTAAAAATAGGTATATAAGTATATTTGTTTATTTTAAGAAAAATTTAACTTTTGTTTTGTAAAATAGTTTTAAAATTTTATTTACATTAATTTAATTTTATTAAATTGAAAAAAGTTATAAATAATTTTAATTTCAAGTTTTTAAATATATATTTAATATTAGATATTGAATTTAAAATATCTTTTAATAAATGTGATGGTATTTGAAATGAAGCTAATTTAAAATTAAGACATCATTTTATTTCGCATGGTACTTATTTTTTTTATTTTAAGTATGTAATGTTGAGCAAGATGAGACTCCACAATTTTAATTTCGAAACGGTTTTAAATTCGGTATTAGTTTTTGTTTAAAATAAGTGGAAGTAATGAGAAAAAAAAAATAATGTTTTGAGAATTTATACCAAAGTCGTACTTCGATAAAGGAAACATTTTATTTTTTATTTTAAAACATTTTACTCCAATTTTCAACAAGCTAAATAAATAAAGAATTAGCAACAACCTTTTTTCGTATGGGGTTGAGAAGATGGTATAAATACCTTGTAGCTACATACCAATGTCTTCCTTTTATGAACATGCTATTCATTTGTTGCATGTACTCTTAGCTGATGAACATAAATTTAGTGTCCATTTATAGCACATGATACAAAAAAAAAGGACTTTATTCCTTAGGTAGTTAGCAACTAATTTAAAGAATTCTTTTCAAGTGTCGGAAGAATCATGCAAGGGTATTTCAAACTAGAAAATGGCATGACGTTGAATCGTTTATTAAAATTGCTCTATCATTTCATCCCTTAAATTACCTCTTTATTCTACTAACATGTTTCATCTTGTGGTCACGCATATGATTTCTTTAAAGTGAAAACTGAATGCAAAAAACCAAATTATAATGTGAAATGCAATTCTTTTCAAAACACATTTTTTAACAGAATTATGTTAAAATATTTAAATAAATATGAGTATATATTTTGAAGTAGGGGAAGTGGGGGCAAGACCACCTATGGGGGCAGGACCGTTTTTATACTATGTTGTATGAAAAAAAAAGTATAATTGGCAACACTTGCATTATAAAATAATTGCCTTTTGGTATGATTGATCACGTTTGTAAGTTTGAGCAAGTTTGGTTGAGACGCCGAAAAGATACGATACATTTTGTGATTGTTCATCAAATTGTTATCGTTCATGTGAAAAGTCAGTAGTAGGTATTTTTAACACTGAAAAAAATTCAAATTTTTAACTTTTCATTTTTCTATAAAAGAAAGTGAATACTCAAAAGTATTTTTTTTGTGAAAGAAGGAGTCGTTAAGATAAAATTAAAAAAAAAATATTTCAGAACATAGGTTTGCCACGCTTTAAAGTTCAATTTTCGAGATTTTTCGACAACGCCACCCTGTTTATATGGTAGGTCTTAGAGGTGTAAACAAAATATTATTTCAGAGAAAATTCAATTTAAAAATTTGTGCATTCAAGATTTTTAGAAATTTGAAATTTTAGTAAATGAATTACTAAGATGAATTTAGAAAAAGGCCAAAAAGCTATTTCCTAACAAAAAGTAATAGAAAAAAAATTGATACTGGAATCGATAGATATTGTTAATATATAAAAGTCACACATACAAACAAAAAATGTAAAAAAAACTGCAACTCCAGATATGGACGTTTAAACGTCAAAACCGTGAAATTCGATGTTTAAGAAATAATTCACCAAAAATCAGCACGAAAGGTATTTGAAATAATGTTTATGTTATAAGAGAGCAAAAATAAAATCACTTAACACGTATATTCCATATTTTTGATTTAACTTAGTTTCTTTGGCTTCTGTGTTTTTCTGAAAAACTGCAGATTTTACATTTCAAAACACTTTTTAACAGAAAAACAAACAAAAAATTTAGAAATCTTTTTGTAGTGACCTAATACGTTTTGTAGGGCATATTGAATAAATTAAAACTGCATGCTTTTGCATACATATTTTTTTTTATCCAAAACTGTGTTTTTTGAAAATTATTTCGGATACTTTATTTCAACGCTTCTGTTTAAATTTTTTTTGTTGAAATCGGCTGAGTCATTTACGAGAAATTCGGAAATAAAATGGTTCAATGGCATGGTACCGTTAATAACGTTTCAAAAAAATATTATTTTTTATTTCCAAAATTGGGTCTTATTTGTAACATAAGTAGGTACACATTAATTTTTGTCAATAAATTATCATAATATAATTTGCATGTATTTTTTTTTCTGATACGATACCAATACTTTTCTAATACTCGTAGAGTACCTAAGTGTCATGTTCTTAAAGGAAGTATCACTTTTTGAGTTCTGGGAATATGTGTTTGCAACAATAAACTCCATACATATAACTTGGGGGATGTGACACGTATACCTAGTTGAACAAAATGTGTTAAATGTACCACATGTTAAAAATAATAAAGGATCGACGGGAAACTACTTTAGTGAAATCTTCAAAAGTGACAGAATCGTCATGCAATAATATTTCATATTCGAAACACGCATGGCATTGAAACATGTACTATATAGGTAATTCTTCTTAGATTTAAAATACATAGAGAGTAAACAGAGAGTTAACAGAGAGTTAACATTCCGTGTTTAGGTTTCACTTGCTTGAAAGTAATGTTTGCATGGAACCGCAACAAATTGGAAATAACAATGTGGAATGCAATTATTAAAGTCCAGTAAAACAAATTAACACTTTATATTACCATGTGACATTTCTGTAACAAACCAAAAAAGATCCAACAAAAAAATAGACGAAACTTGTAAATTTCTTTTTTCTTTAAGAACTTAATTTTTAAATACTACTTTATCGAAATACTACAAAATATATCAAATATTTTATTGACAGTTTTTTAAGAAAGTTTGGTTTCTTGAAAATGTTCCTATGCCTATAAAAATAAGAAATTCACTCTTTTACCTAACAAGGTTTTTTTTTAATTGACGGAAACTGTGTATAAGTAAATATTCAATTGTTTGTTGTTTGAATTTTCGCATTTTCGTACTTGAAAACAGCATTTTACACTTTTTATTTTGAGATTTAAATGTCGAAATAAATTACTAAAAAATAAAAATATCGATTTTTTAAACAATATCTAGTGTTTTATAATTCAAGGCAAGTGCTTTTAAAATACACGTTATTGACATATAAAGGGTTAAGTTCGATTAGGCTTTATTTATTTTTTATAACAGGACATTAATCATTTCACCACAATTGGGAATACAGATACTATTTATCTTTCTGACTAATTGACAGACAATAAGACTAGTCGGAATTATAGATTTCACTAAGAACATTTATACATTTATATTGCAAAATTAACTAACTAACCAACGAAGTCAGCATCAGATGTATTTGTGTATTTATCCAAATATGACGTAAAACCAGGAGTATACATTTATAAAAATATCAGTGATGTCGTTCCAATAATAATGCAGTTATCTGATTTCCCAAGGGGTATTGATATTTATCAGTTATCACATATTTTTCAGGTAACTAGATCGAAAATAAGTCAACCGTGTTTGCGGATTAACTTTTCACATTCGGAATTTTAGTATGCTCATGACAGTTTGCAGCTTTTTTTATCAGAAAAATATGCATTTCATTTATTTTTGAAAAATATCTGCAGGCAATTTTTGCTCACACATGACATTTAAATACCATCACATATTTTTTTTAATTAATTTTATAAACAAATAAACAAAATTTACATTTTTTGTGCAATTAAAATTCAAATATTTTTTGTTGTATTGATTATTGTATTATTATTTTTTAATAAAGAAATAAAATTTGTATTTATATTATAAATGTATAAGAATTGTTTCTATATTCATATTTATATTTAAAAACTCTTGTTTTTTTTTTTAATTTGGGTTTAAATTCTTTTCTTTACAATCTTACCTCCTTGTTCATCCAGCATAACGATGCTTCTCATTCCAACTTCCGTACTCTAAACAAAAACATCACAAATTTCTTAGCATTTTGTTTGTTATTTTTTATAATTTTTTTTTTTGTTTGTTTTGTTTTGTTTTTGTGGATTTTTTTTAGAAATACATGTTGCTGTTTTTTTTTTTTTTATTTTGTTTTTATTCTTTTGATTAGATTTATAATCATTTTCCTATATCTTTGATTGATTGTTATTATTTTAATTATCCTTACACACTCATACACAATTTATTAATATTATAAGCCTATTTGCAGCTGTAGCATTTTTTTATATTTTAGTTTTGATTAGATTTTGCGAAAAAAAAAACATTTAGTTTTTTTTTATTAAATTATAAAATCAAAACAAAAAAGTTATCGGTTAGTTTTTTTATTAAATTGAAAACAACAAAAAAGAAACTTTCGCCAACACATTTTACTCCAAAAAAAGATGCGAGTTAAAATGTTTTTTTTTTTTTTATTAATAAGAAGAAGCAAAAACCGTGTAGTAAAGAGCCCTAAGAAGATTCGTTGTGTCTTATTATTAAAACAAAAAAAAAACGTTATTAGTTGTTTTGTTGTTATTTAAAAAACTTTCTATTTGTTATATTTTTATAAACGCAGTTGTTCTCTTTCGATTTATTAATGATACAAAAAAAATAAAGCGTAAAACTCTTTTAAAAAAACGCAGATTTCTTACCGCCTTGAACATTAATTTGATTCAAAGTCTTGGCACCTGCTTCCTCGCTCTAAAAGATATTCGGGAATTTTCGTATTTTTAATAAAAATTATAAAACAAAGTAAATATAAATTAAGAAAATTAATTAAAAAAAAAATATTATAAGAAAGACAAAGATTTTTCTCTTTTTTTTTTTAATTCGAAGATACAAAAATAAACGATAATTATAATTTAATTTAAATTCTTAGTCTGTATAATTTTTTTTTTCTTTTCATTTTTAAATTTAACGAAACAAAGCGTGCATAAACAGGCTGAAATTTTGAACAAAATACGTGTAGCTTATAGGTATAAATATAACAAAACAAACAAAATTTTATAAATAATATATATATATTTTTTTTTATATTATTTATTTGAAACTACTAAAAATTATCAAAAGGTGCACTGAAAAAACTATTGCCTCAAGCAGAAGCTCTTATATTAAAAAAAAAAAATAAATTATATAAATAAATAAATAGATTCATATACTCAAAATTAAATTAAAAATAAATTAAAATTAAAAAAAATATATATAAAAATAATTTTTGAGTTAAAAGTATATGCATAGAAAAAAATTTGAGAATAATAAGTGGTCTAGTGGAACGAGTAATTTTTTTTAATTTTTATATTTTCAATAGAAGTGAATATAAGAGTGGAATTATAAAACGTTTTGCTATTAAAATGTTATATGTGGCAGGATGTGGTAATGAGGGGGAATTTCAAAAAATTTTCAATGGCAGTACTGTTTTTGCTGCAAATGTAAAAGAAAAAAATTTAAAATGAAATAAAATAAAAAGAAAATAAATAAAAATTTCAGGAATTTTGGAGTTGAACAAAAAATTAAGCGAAAAACTGGAATGCTTCATAGATAGCAAAGAATTTTTCTCATTACACAGCCACAAAAAAAAAAAAAGTTCTGACTTTGGGTTGCGACTTCGTTTTTCATAGAGATTTTGGGTCACTGAAATCGAATTCGAAGTCCGTTTTGACCCATCACGTCAGGTTTTCGAGATAATCTCAAAAAATGTCACGAATCGGGTCTCTGATCTGGATGTGCGAATATGTTAATCATATAGTTTTTAGGTCGCTGATTCCAGATTAGAAGTCAATTTTGCCCTATCACGTCAGGTTTCCGAAATATTCTCAAAAAATGTCAAAACCAAAAAAACAATAGTCCTTATCTGGGGGTGCGAATATGTTGGTCGTATGTTTTTTTGGGTCACTTAAACCGAATCCGAAGTCTATTTTGCCGTATCACGTTAGGTTTTTGAAATATCCTCAAAATATGTCAAAACCAAAAAAAAAAAAAAACTTCGCACATCCAGAACAGTGACATTTTTTGAGGTTATCTCGAAACCCTGGCGTGATAGGGCAAAACGGACTTCGGATTCGATTTCAGCGATCCAAAATCTATATAAAAAAACATAGTCGCAACCCCAGGTCAGAACTCTTTTTTTTTTGTGACTGTTTATCATATCATATCAATGATGATACAAATACTGTATGATACAAATAATATCATATTTTAAGTTTTGACCAACTGTCTAAAATTTGTGTTACTTCCAGTCCGGAAGATCAATATTTTTATTCCAGCAAACTCTTGAAAGGATCATCGAACTTGAAGTCGAGACTTAACATCTTAACGATAAGTTCGACAAAACGCATGAATTTCATTGCGATGATTAAATTTGTGGTTTGGGAAAAACTGTTTCCACTGTTAAGTGTGACCTTGAAAAACACCCGAAACTATTTAAATAATCCATAGAGTGTGTACGGCTCAAAGTTTATTACCTTTATTTTTATCAAGCTACCATATCCTGGAGACATCGGATCTAAATGGAATCACAAGATCGTGATTCCTAAAGGGGTTTGCAAACAACAACAATATGTGAAACCTACACAAGTGCGTTTGATCATGCCCCGCAGAAATCACCCAATCAAAGTTGGTGTGACCCGGGAAGCATACTGAGCATGAACAGTTACATTGAAAGTTAAAGCCTCTCTATTTTCTGATTCACCAAGGCATATTCTGCTTCCCAACATCTTTAAGCGTTGGTTGGTTAAAATACGTCATCTGTTCGTGCAAAAAATTTTCTAGTAGGTAAAATCTGGCAGAAAATACTAGTCCAGATTTCGTGTTAAAAATTAAAGTACCAGAAATCTCGTACAATCTAGCAAGAACCAGGGGAACATTTTTTTATCCAGATTTCCTGGTAGAAAAAAAAAACAGAAAAAAATGTGGTAAAATACTGCACATTTCGTGGTAAATAAATCCAGATTTGCTGGTAAAAAGATATCTGGTACTTTTTACCAGGTAAATTTTTTGACAGACAAATATCTGGTAAATATTACCAACGTCCTGGTAGAAAGTATTTTTTTTTCCTGGTAAAATGAAGATTATCTGGAATCTGGTAAATAGAACCAAGAAATTTATTTTCTGGTATATTTTTTCCTGGTAGATAAAACCAGTCTTCTGAAACATTTCACCAGAAATTTTTATCGGGGAAAAAAATTCTCCTGGTATATTCTACCAGAATTCTGGTATATTTTACCAGGAATTTTTCGAAAAATTTCCTGGCAAAATTTACCAGGATTTTCTGAAAACTTTTACCAATACGCCTGGTAGGATTCTAAAAACCACATTTTCTGGATCAATTTATTGGGAAATTTGATTGAGTGATATTCGAAAAGTACCTTCTGATAAAAAAGGGTTTATACCATGCAAGGAAACTAGTCCAGATTTCGTGGTAAAAATTAAAATACCAGAAATCTGGTACAATCTACCAAGAACCAGGAGAACATTTTTTTATCCAGATTTCCTGGTAGAAAAAAAACAGGAAAAAATGTGGTAAAATACAGCACATTTCGTGGTAAATAAATCCAGATTTGCTGGTAAAAAGATAACTGGTACTTTTTACCAGATATCTGGTTACCTGGTAAATTTTTTGACAGACAAATTTCTGGTAAATATTACCAACGTCCTGGTAGAAAGTATTTTTTTTTTTCCTGGTAAAATGAATATTATCTGGAATCTGGTAAATAGAACCAAGAAATTTATTTTCTGGTATATTTTTTCCTGGTAGATAAAACCAGTCTTCTGAAACATTTCACCAGAAATTTTTATCGGGGAAAAAAATTCTCCTGGTATATTCTACCAGAATTCTGGTATTTTTTACCAGGAATTTTTCGAAAAATTTCCTGGCAAAATTTACCAGGATTTTCTGAAAACTTTTACCAATACGCCTGGTAGGATTCTAAAAACCACATTTTCTGGATAAATTTATTAGGAAATTTGATTGAGTGATATTCGAAAAGTACCTTCTGATAAAAAAGGGTTTATACATCGACCAGTTGTTACAATTAATTCATCGAATAATGAGCTGGTACTGTTATGTTTAAAGAAGATGAGCTTGATAAATACTGCGGGAACTCTTTGCTATCAGTTTCAATGGTTAACATGAGGTTTAAGAAGTTCCGTCATAGTCGTACAATTATGAAAAATCATAAACATGACACAATTGTCGGGTGGATATAAGGCTGAAAGGATCAATACGATAAAAATAAAGTTTTTCTTTTTAAGGAAAACTAGTAGATTGAATGTCAACAATTTTTTATTAATAGGTTAAAAAATGAGAAATTTTATTTTAAATTTTCGACTAAAACATTAGTTTAACCATTTACTACGTGAGTCGTTAAAAAATTATAAAAAGACTTTACTTCAAGTAGGTATACCTTGTTAAGTTAAACAGATTTGCAAACACAATAATAATGTGTTTCAATAAGTTATGATGAATATTTGATTCAAACATTTTCTATAAGTATTTAAAAATATTTCTCATACTATTACCAAAAACCACAAACAAAAGTATAGTACATACTTAAAAGTTTGATATACTATACATACATATATAATTTTTAAATAAATAGTTTCTTTTTTCTTAGAGAAAGACAACACAATAAAGTCGGATGGAGCCTTATGGGAGTACAAAAGGGTAGGTATACAAAATGAAAACACCACAAATACAAAACTAAATAAAGAATAAACCAAACACATAAAATGAATTTTTAAATAATGAAACAAACTAAAAATAACTATGAGTTTAAGTTTTGTAATTTTTTTTTTTTTTTTAATGTGTCCAGAGTGACTCACCTCCCTGATCATCAAGGGCTACCAGGGTGCGAATCCCGGCTTCCTTGCTCTGTGATGCGGCACAACGAATAATTAGTAAAAGTGTGTCATTTTGTGTATATTTAAAAGTTTTACAAATAAAAAATTAAAAAAATTCAAATGTATAGTATATTTTTTTTTTTTTTTAATTTTTAAAAAAGTGTTATATGCAATCAATTAACTTTTTTACATATTTTTTTGTATTTTGTATTTTTCAAAGGATATTTTATTAATTTTTTTTTATTAGTAATGGGGCATTGATAACGTGAAATATAAATGTATTATATAAAATTTTGTAAAAAAATGTTTAAATGTTTTATATTTTAATTTGTATAATTTTTTTTTTAAGTATATATATATTTAAATTGTAAAATTTTAATTTTCTGTTTTATATATTGTCGTTTCGTTAGGAATTTTTTAATTTTCACCTAAAAGTATATGAATGGATAAAATATATATAGAGATATATCACATATTTAATGTTGTTTTTGTATATTTTTTTTTCTATTTTATCAAGTTATAACTGCTGCAACTGTTAGAAGGCGATTTTTATTGTTTTTGTATTCTGCTTGGCAATAAATAAAAATAAAATACCAAAATTAAGAAAAATAAGAACTAAATAAAAAATTTATAATTATATTATTTTATTTTGATTTGATGTTGGTTTGTTGGGTATATAAATTGCGATTTTATAAAATATTTTTAACTTTTTCTTTCAATTTTTGCTGCACGTTTTTTGTAGGGTTTTTTGTTGACAAATTTGTTTTGTTGTCAGATATTGTTGGAAGATATTGTTAGAACTTTATTTTTTTTTTCATATAGGTATAATAACAACTAAATTTACAAAAATTAATATACAAACAAACATCAAACAAAACAAAATAACAAACCAACAATAAAATAACAAAAAAAAAAAAAAAAAGAAAATACAAAAATGCAGTGGATCAGTGTTTTGTTTGTAGCACCACAAAGAAATACGGTTAAATTATGAATAAATATAAAAATTAAATTAAAGAAAAATATACATCAATACAAACGTTTTGTCGTTTTATTGATAGTTACTTATCATTTTTTTTTTGTTTTTATTTTTTATTAAATTATTTATTTTTTATATTTTTTTCTCGTTGATTTGATTAGATTACATTTCGAGATAAAAGGACACATAATTAAAAATTATAAACATTTGATTTTGATTAATATATACACATAGAGTATAGAAATTTAAAATAAAAGACGAAAGAAAACAAGTATTTTTTAATACTTTCCTTCTTTGCTAAACCTTTTTCAACATTAAGTCAATTTGTAGAAACTTTTGAACAAACTTAGTTAATTCTGTTTTATCAGCACAAAAGACATCGATACAAAAAAAAACATTTTAAATTTGGAATTATATTTGTATTGAATCTAATTTAAGTGGCCTAAACTAACTAAAAGGGCTTGTAATTAAAACTTGTAATAAAGGGAAGAATATAAATATATAAATCCTCAGAACCTTATAGGCTTCTTCGGGTAAATTTTGGGAGGATACAAAATTGATTAATCGTGTTTTTTTTTTTCAAATATAATCAAAATAGGGTTTACAGTACATATTCTAAAAAATTCCAAAAACATTTTTCGGACTTTTATATTTGAAAAAAAAAAAAAAAAATTACCTACTGCAAATATTTCATTCAAATATTTTTTACCAATTTATTAATAAGAGAGCAGATTCTCTTCTTTGTAAATTTTGTACTAAAAGCATGCTAAGGTTCCAAGGAAACATGGTAAACTTCAAAATCCGAAAAAAAAACGAAACTGTTCATTATTTTATAACATTAATGACACTTACTTAAAAAACATGCACGCAATAATTGTTGCATTAATTAATAATATTTTAGAATACTAACACCTTTCAAGAAAAAAAAAAAAAACATTAACTGAAATTAAAAACACCAAAACAAAGAACAACATTTTAAACGGGATTCCTAAATTGAGACTTTTAAGCTTTCGAGTTGGAAGCTGACACTGGACCTATGTATGTCTGAACTAAGTTTCAGTTTTGATGTGTTGTATTTATCAAAGTTTTAAAAAATGTTATAACATTTTAAAATTAATAGAATGTTCATTGTACAATTATGTTTATAATTTAAAAGGGAGACAATAAAATCATTGAAGAAGTGTCCCACCCGTGTCAATGGAATGCCCTAAATGTACATCGGAAAGTAGATGGCACTCTTATACTCGAAAGTGTATATTATTGTTGAGTGCGATTTCTGTTTCAATCTGAGATGTTATATATGTTTTTGCTTTATACAAAATTTCTCAAAACGATTTAAATATTATTCTATTCGTTATTAATTTAGCAAAGAAAGTTATGACATTCTTTGGGAAGGTTGTCGTGCATGTAACCTACAAACTCCTTAAAACGATTTGAAAATAACTCCTTCATATTAATTTTTCAAGAAATTAATAACATATGAGAACACATAATTAAAAATTAGAAATTTAACAATTTAGCTTAAAGAGCAAATGATTTGCTTTTATAGACTTAAATGCATACATTAGATGCACGTACACCTATTGCTATATACACATAAATGGTAAACTTAAACTACTGAAATAATGCCCTTTATACATCTACAAAAGCACTTCACAATACCACAATACAACGTTGATGGTTGATACCAGGCACTATGTCATGTACGTAAAGCAAACATAACATGCATACATCTAGTTTTTAAGACACCTGAATATACTGCCTATCAACATTGTTCGCTCCATAAAAAGATTTAATTTATAGTTTGAAAGATAGAGTTTACAAAATGATAAATTAAAAATCGATTAGTTTGTCTAGTCGGTCGGTGAAACTTGGCACTCGTGTTTCTTAAAATTCTCCACCCTCTTTCAGAACTCTAAAAGGTTCCGTAAAAGAATGTTTCATCCAGGAAAATTGAGTAAGTAAAAAAAAGTCGAAAACCAAATAAGGTCCGTTTGTTGAAAAACAAACCTTTTTTTTTCTAAAAAGTTTAGAAATTCTAGATTACAGAAATCTTTGACTTATTTTTTTTTTTTTTTTTTTTAATTTTTATAGAGGCGGAATATCTTCTAAACGGTTAAAGCAATCAATTTGATGTCAAGGAATTTTTTGTAGAACATTTAAGCCCCTACAAGAATACATCTTGTTAATTTGAAAATAATGAAGTTTCAGTAAATTGGAAAATTTTTAAAGTAAAAATTGTTTTTATAATTTTTTTTTTAACTTTGACCTCGAATATCTTTAGAATGGTTAGATTAATGAAAAAAATTAATAAACTCTTCTTTGTGGAGCAATCTGTTTCCTACAAGAATATGTCATGTGCATTTGATTATTATAATTTTTCAATTTGTTATACAAAATTAAGAACAAAAAACGAATTTTTAAAGATTTTCTCTATTTTTGGATCTCAAATATCTACTAAACGGTTAGATAATTGGGAAAAGTGTATAAGGCCTTTTTTGTAGAGCGTTCAATTTTCTACAAGAATATGTAAAAAAAATTGCTAAAAAGTCAATTGATAAAAAAATGATTTTTTTTTCGTAGAAGCTTGATGTAAAAATATGTAAAAATGGAAAATTGCGAAGCGGAGGACCTTCCCATTAATATAAAAATCTCATATTTGGTGGGTATATTCTAGAGGTGTCTAGCAATCGGTTTTTTTGAGTACAAAATCGAAAAAACGAATTTCGATTTTATTTTTTGACCCACCCTAATATACAATACATGTATTATCTTTTGTTTTATATCTTAATCTTGAATACAGAAAAAGAATTAGGACAAAAGGAAGGATGTTATTGTTAAATAAATTTATTAACTATGTAGGTACACTGTGACGTATACGTAACCTTTTTTTTTCAATTTTCTAATTTTTTATGTTACTAAAATTTAGCCAGCGATTTGAGGTTATTTTTTTTTATTGCCATTCGATTAGTACGTAAAAGCAGCCTTAGTATGTTTATTTAAACCGAGTCAGGGCGGACTTAAGCTCACCTTTAGATTGGTATTTTTTTATAATATTTCGGATATATTCAAACTATAAATAAAAATGTTATCATGGAAGGAACTTCAGTTGGGTGACCTGTGACTGAGCCGAATTTTGAGTGAATGGAACATAGAAAGATGGAGGAATACCCGTTTTGAACTGGTGCATCATTCGTCTCCAAATAAGCCACCTTTAATTGCAGTCTTAAAGACCAACTTGACACATGTTTTGGTTAGTTTTTAAATAGAAGAAATTTGCATCTGATGCTCATTTAAGTAGAACGTTAGACGTGGGAGAGAAGTAACAAACTGGATGTCCAAAAAAAAAATACAAACGCGGAGAACATGAAGCATTTTTGGGGATGGATTCGTGTCAAATATTCGAAGAAGTTGTGATTTCATTTGAAATAACTCAATGAAAAAGGATTTAATCTGAACATATTTGAAAGTTTTCTTTCTTTGAATAGGTATTAGGTATACTAAGTTTCTAAACAAATAAATTAACAAAAAAAAAATGTTGTGCTATTTTACCTAATTTTTTTTTTTGTATTATACAATGTTTTCTTTATTTGTATATAGTACAACGCGAATAGAGTCTTTTTAAAAGACATCAAAGACTATCTAATCAATACCCTAATGCAACATAACGGTATGTATTATGTTTCTAAAAATAGGACATATTCATTACGCCCATGAAAATTAAAATCAATAATGTAAACAAGACCTCGTGGCGATGTTGTCGTTGTCGTCCTTATTGTTGTAGTCGTGGTCTTTTGTCTGTTGTTGTAGTGTGTTGTGTTGCCCTTCGTCGATAAGGATTTAATGTAATTTTATTTCACCTGTAATTATTATTTATAAAATATGAATGACTAACCTTTTTATAAAGGTGTCAAACCAGAAATTGTGATGAACATTTTCAAAGGACACCATTAAATCGCCATTTACAATGTCCTTTTTATATAAATTAACAACATAATTACTAATTAATAGATACTTTCAATAAAACGACAAAAAGTTTGTTTGTTTTTTTTTCTTGTTTTTTTTTTTTTGTAAAGATAAAAATATATATAATTGTAATAAAAAAAAAAATATTTTATACAAAACATCAAAAAAACAAATATATGAGTATTACATTATATAGATAATATACAAATATTATATAGAAATCGATTTACAGCACACATAGACCCATTGCGAAAAAAATTAAATTAAAAAATTTAATACAAAAAAAGAAAAACTAAAAAGAGATCGAAGGACAATTGCCAGGCAACGATATTTTGTCAATTTTATTTAATATTACTAACAAAAAAATTATAAATTTAATAAAAAAATATACTAAAACTAAAAAAATTAACACACAAATATACAATATAAAACTTAGTTGACAGAAAGAAATTAAAAAAAAAAAAAAACCAAAAAAAAACTGTTTACAACATCGAACGGGAGATGCATCAAAACACGCATGGATTAATATATATTTAGTAGAAAGATATATCAAGAATTAATATATTATTATTTTCGTAGATTTATTGTAAACAAAAAAATTGTTTAAAAGTTTTATGTTGCAGTTATTTATTTTATTATTCTTTTTCGAGTAGTATAGAGTATTTTTTGTTTTGGGTTGTTGCTATCATCAAATTTGATTTTGATTATACGTTTCAAAGGAGCTATATTAGCTAGGTGTTGTTTTGTTGTTCGGTTTGTATGTGTAGTCGATTACAATGTTAAGCATGCATTGTTGTACGATGAAGGCAAATATTTGTGATGTAGACACTGTAATTTGAGGTGTTTGATTTCTTCTTAACTACTAACTATATTATAATTAAGTCCCTTAAGGGCTAGGATATGTCATGTATTTGGATATAATGAATGTCATCATGTTGAACCTAAGTTAATTCGAACTAACCAAACAATCAAGAACATTGAACTTGGCTAGTTAAAAGCATTTGTTTGGAAGGGATTGTGTGAGAGTTGCTTCCGAAAATTGAAACTCGTACAAAAAAAGGTGCTACGACATTCTTAATTCGTCCCTGCAAGATATGTTCTTTCTATCAAATTTCTTACCCTTGTTGTTGTCATTTCTTTAGTAAAGTCTTATAAGGAATTTTTTTAGAGCTAGATAGAAAAAAACACTAGGTATGTTTAAAAATGTCTAAATTTGTCAATTACAGAAAATTCCGAAAAACTGAGAACCTCTTAAACAATATTGTTGCTAGTTTAGTTAAAATAGATCAATAAGCCCCATTCAAGGACCCAAACTTCTTCGATTCCCAACTAACAACAGTTTTAAGGCATCTTTAAGACTTCTTTTACCTTTACTCAGAACCAGTTTTCTTGTAGAAGTTCTAATTTCGTGTTGTTGGGAACTGAGCGATGGTAGGACTTCATTTAGTAAGCTTAATGAAGTAAGATGAACCAAAGCAATTTTGTAAGATCTTAAAATGAATGTTTACGAAGCTTTACAAAATTAATTTTGTTTAACAGATGGATGGAATTATAAAATTTTGAAAATGTACGACATTAACATTTTCAAAATTTTATAACTATTGCAATACTCATAGGTACTCAAAATTTTCTCAATACAAAATACATTCTCCAAGTTTTAATTCACTGATTTTATACTTTTCTACAAAATATTCGATAAAAAGGGGAAACCGACGAAGTTACGAATACCAGAGTTACGGGCAACAGAGTTACGAGCGTCAAAGTTACGCGAAACCGAAGTTACGAAAAACTAGAGTTACGAATTCTAAAGTTATGTTAAGCTATGACATGTGATTTTTGGGCTGGCAACAATTGCGAGGAACGATATGGAATTATGGAAATACAAACAAGAGATTAACATTTTTCTCATTGGTCAGAACTAAATGAGTAAAGCGAAAATGGGTGTTATTTAATCTTGTAAAATTTTGATTGGATAGGTCATCCTTATTGCAATTGTCAGGTATTAATTGATGATAAATACTGAAATTCGTTGTCTTTTTAAACTCAATTATTAAATTTTAATATACATCAACTATGGTTGACAATAGCAATTGGGGTGACAATCTTCTAACGAACCAAAAAAAAAAAAAACATAAAATTCTGATAGTTGGGCAGGTACATAAATATGACACAAAAGACCTGCCCATATGGCAAATATATACTTATATTAGAATTCTTTTAATAGGTGGGGGTTTTTGTTTGATTTTTAACCTATCCTGTGTCAAATAAATGAACAAGGAATGGGGTTGTTTTTTGCATAAAAAGATTAAACCACACCCATTTTCGTTAAAATCTATTAAAATAACCAATGAGAATCGATATTCTCTTATTTATGTTTCCATAATGCCATATCGTTCCTCGCAATTGTTGCCAACCCAAAAATCACATGTCATAGCTTAACATAACTTTAGAATTCGTAACTCTAGTTTTTCGTAACTTCGGTTTCGCGTAACTTTGACGGCCGTAACTCTGTCGCGCGTAACTCTGTTATTCGTAACTCCGTTACCATTTCGATAAAAAGAGGTAGTTGAAGTATTTTACAAAAAAAAAAAATCGGTAACACTATAAAAGTTGATACACTGAGGGAAAAGCCACCGTAAAACATAGTAAATCAATGAAAACCACATTGATTTAACTATTATTCGGAATGATTTTGCTTTAAAAATAAAATCAACGTACCTATTCTAAAACAACATAAATCAAAGTAGTTCATCTTTAATACAAAGACTTTTCAACTTCAATTTATTTTTTCCCTCAGTGTAGAACAGTGTTTATCCAGTTAAAATCAACTGTCAATTTCGTTGTTGTATAGATATTAACGGTTATTATTTTTTGTAATTTTGCGAAGTGGTACAAACTCAGAAAACATTATTTTATAGGTAAGACTCTTTTTTGCTTCTTTAAGCCCTTGTACAGACATTATTGTAAAAGATATAATTGTATAACGTTCTTCTTTCAATCCGGAGAAACCTTACCGAAGCTTCACCGCACAAAATATGAAAATTGTAATTTTTTTCTAAAAATTAGGTAGTACCTACCTAAGTGAAGGGTTTTTTTAAAAACAATTTTTCTGTATACCGGTTAACCAAAGTAAATGCACAATTATCTTATAATGCAAAATAACACTTGTTCCCACAATCGTATAAAGTCTTTTGTATTGTCTTAAGAAGATCTATTTTTACACTTTAACGTGCTTTTTTTCCCTTTAAACCCATAAAGTCTATCCCAGGACATGCTTGGATAAATGTTAGAGCAAAAACTCATCAGTCATCACTATGAGGAAGTTCAAAAGCGCATTAAACCAAATTATAAGAATTATAGAGAAAACTACAATTACGGCTAAAAAAACTGCGGCCCACTACGAATAACTTTGCGGGCCTCAACATTTTTGATCATTTTGAGCTTAAAGCCTGGTACACAGATCCGGGCTAAATTTAAGGTCCCGTACAAATTATCGATAAAATGCTCAGATACATTTTAGCTCGGCTAAATTTTTTCGAAAGTTTGTATGGGGGCTAAAATATATCTTATTATGAGTTTGTTTTGACCAATTAGAATTCGAAATTTCTTAAATTTTATCTCGATCTGCGTACCAGGCTTATAATTTATATTTACTGTTCAACGAACATTCACTTGTTTTTTTTTTTTAATGAACAAATGAATATTAAATGTATTTAACCCAACGGTAGGTTAAATCATAAATGCCCTAGGTATGGCATTCTTTGATTTTTTTTCATAGAATTAGGTCACCCTAAGTAAGTAAGGCCCATTTGCTCATACTAGTCATAAATTCTAACCTTAGTTAGGTCAAACATATCTCTTATGTTTTACTTAGTTTATTCTACGTTGCTAAAAAATATTTATTTTCAACCTAGCAATGATTTACTTTCATGCGAGAAATCGCTGAGAACTTCAAATAAATTTGTCAAATCGATAAAAACGTCAGTTAGTTTTATTTGTTTTTTGAGAAAATTTATCAAAAATATCGTGAAAAATGCCTTTAAATTAATAGAATATGGTGAAATTAGTGAAAGTCTAACAAAATTGGTGTTAAGTTTAATAAATGGCTTAATTTTAGTGAATGTGTATGTGTTTTGTGAATGTATGTGTGCGTCAAAACTAAAATTGAGAATAAAACAAAAAAAGGGTTAACATTCCCTTAAAATTTTGTTCAGTGAATTTTTGCGTTTGCAGATGGTCACTATTTATAAAAGTAAGTTAACTGATATTATTTTATTTAATTTTTCTCAACTTTTGTACCATGGCATCATTTATTGAGCTGGATTCTCCCTTTTTTACCAAATAAATATGCTTAAGTAGAACGTAAACTACTTATGTTCTACTATTTCTTCCCCCTAAGTTATGTTAAACTTAGAGGAATTTATGACTCAATTTGAAGTTCGTGCAAACGGCTGTGTAGAACTTAAGGGTTTATGTTTCACATAAATATTTAAGTTTCGTTTCAGCAAATGGGCCTAAGTAGGTAAGTGTCGAATGATATGAAAATGGAGACATGCGATTTTTAGTGTGACTCCAAAGTAAGCTCCAAATTTTTATGAAGTGGATATGACCGAATTTTATAAGTCTTTTTCGGTCAGATTTGGGGCAGTTTAAAACGCAACCTTCCGATGCGAACAGATATTTTGATTATTAAGAGAAAAAAGATCCAGTCTAACTACACCTTGTCTGTTGAAAAAAAAAGATAATAAAGAAGAGATTCTATAGGTATCAGAAAGAAAACATTATTGTTACAATTCTTTTAATTTTTATAAATCTGTTTATAAGAATTCTATTTTGCGGCCCATAATAATTAAGATCTCGCTATTATAGCCCCTAATAACCATTGAGTTTGACATGTCTGATCTAGACAATTCGGTTATTGATAAAGACTACAAAATAGGTTTTTTTTTCGAAATAATAACGAAAATGTGATTTTTAACAACTAGAATTTGACTACAACTGGCTGACATTTTATATTTACTAACTTTAATATAGTGCAATTACATTTGATTTAAACGATACACAATATTATAAGGAAGACATTGTATGTTCATTTTTTTGTCTACGACAAACTGGCACTAAGATATTTGTTTAGAAGCAAAATATCCCAAAATGCATTTTTGTGAATAACTGCGCTAAAAAGAATGATCAGGTGGTAAGAAATTGGGTTTAAGCTAGGGTTGCCATGCGTCCGGGTTTTCCCGGACATTACTCTTTTTTGGCAGTTTGGGGGACGTCCGGGATAGTTTCTATCAATTGTCCGGGACTCTTGTACTCTTGTGAAGCCTTTAAAAATCTCACTTCTTGTATGCTACTCTTAATTCATTCCTTATTAAAAAAAACGAATTGAGTTCATTAAAAGCGAGGCGTTTTTATGTTGGTCTATTATCTGCTCAATTCTTTTTTGTGTTCTGTTCCAATATAATCAAAACTCAAAAATGTGCGTATGAGATACTGGTTAGTATCTGACCAACAAAAATTTATTTTAATAATTTATTTAAATTTTATTATTTATTACAGTAGGTACCTTATTGTAAGACTGAAGATGCAAAATTTAAAACGATTAAGAAAAATATAAGGCCGCTTAAGTAAATTGCTAAGTCAAAAAGACCATTTCTTAACTTAAATAGTAACTTACTAAAAATTCTATTAGCATTTAACTAAGGGCCAACTTTTCAATAGTCAGTTAAACAGTCATTTAGTACTTATTTCTAAGGATAGAGAAAAAATCAATTTTTCAACAAGCAGATATAGCTTATTCCTTAGAATAAAACTATCTGCTTCTTTCAGAGACGAATAAAAATTATTCTAAGGAATAATCTCAACAAAAATATTGTGTCAGTTGTCAAAGCTGTTTTGAAAGAATTTTGAAAAAAATACAGTGGAACACAAGAAAACAAAAACAATCATGAATAAAAATGACGTTTAATTTTAAATATTTTTGAATTTGACAATTTTTTTTTTTGTTATTCTGTAGAATAAATTATTCTTGATTGAAAAATTCAATGTTTTTATCTGATTGTTTATGAGCCTAATAATTTTTTTCGTTCGAACCGTTAACTGACTGTTTATTAGAAGATTGAAAAATTGGCTCTTAATCGTTTAAAATTTTGAGCAATTGGATTTTAATGGAATTTTAAATTTTTTTTTTACTGTAACTATGTACATGCCAACTTTTGTAATATTAGCTAAAATTTTTACTTTAATTTTTTTTTTTTTTTTTTTGAAAAAAAAATAAGAAAAAAATGCTACGGGAACAAGGGTTAAAAATGTGATTTTTAGTTAAATTTTGAAAAGATTGTTCCGCTTTTTTTTTGTTTTTATAAAAATATGCATTCCTTTTGTCCTAGATTTTTACTCTTTTTTGTGTCCTTATTTGTCCGGGAAAGTCCGGGATTTTACATCTCGATTACTAGTTTCGTCAAAATATATCTGGCAACCCTAGCTTTAAGCCTTTTAAATATACACCTATGAGTTTGGTCTATCTAGTCCCTAATTTTTTGAGTTGAGTGAAATTTTAATATTTTTTTAATTTTCTGAAAGCTTATGTCGTTTTCGATTGGAATCACTCAAGGATTCACTCATTCTGAAATCCAATAAAACAGTTTGAATCACTTCCACTCAATTCTGTTTTTTGTGTTTGTGTTAGTTATTCTGTGAAATTTTGAATGTCAAATATAAATTAATTTTTTTTTTCCTTCAAATGAAATATTAAAAATTAATTTTCAAAAACGGTAATATTCAGCTAATAAATGGGACAATTGGTTTGCAGAATATTTTAAGTAAGTATATAATGCGTTTATTTGTTTAATTACAGAAAAAAATAACATTTTGAATGAAAAACAAAAAAAACTAGTGATTGAGTGATTATTTTGACTTTTAAATATTCATGTATTAGTGCTTCTGGATTTGATTCTGATTTTAAATCGAGAAGAGAATTTCTCTTCTGAGAAGCGTTCTTGCTGTCATTTTTTATTCAATAAAACGGTTTCAGAAGACTTCCAAACGCTTCCGGACGCTTCTGGACGTCCAATCGAAAACGACATTAGAAAAAATGTAATTAAATTAAATGACGTCTGCTAGACAAGCTATTTCCAAGCAACTTCTTTTTATAAGTCGCAGTCAATAAAATTTGATTATATTGTTTATTTCTTCAAACAAGTCATTGAAATCATTTGTGAGAAAAATAAAGGCTTAATGGTTCTTGAACGTTCCAAAAAGAAAGGATTTCTGAAAGTTACCACCCCAAGAACATGGTTTACATTTCAAGATCTTACACCATATCATCAATGTCTGGAACGTTGTAAAAAATAGTCCTGACCTTATTATATTTAATACATTGATTTCGGTAAGTATTGTAAAAGAATGCCATGGAAACAGTTTCAATAATTTTGAAGTTTTCAGTGCTTTATATTTATGGCTCTTCAACTTTTTTTTTTATTTAATCCTCTTTACTATCATGAGTAACTCATAAAATGAAAAAAAAAAAGAAACAAATTTCTATTTAAGAATCAAGCACGTGCTTCAAAAATAAAATAGAAACTCATACTGTTTTTCATTTTATTATTTCTGAGAACACTGACGCCTAGTTTCATATCTCTATCATCTATGTGTACTTTTATTGACATTTCAATGTCTGATTCGAAATTAATAATTCATGAAAAATAGACCAGCCAAGTAGACAACAAAAACGGTTTGTTTAATTTCCCAGAAGAATAATTTCAAATATAAAATTCTGTTTCACTTGATTGTATAAATAGAAAATTGTTTCATTCATCCCTATCGCTAGTTGTTTTTCTGAGTGCCAGTACAATTTTACAACCATCATTACATTTACGCCCTCACAGTCAAAATAAGCTCCAATAAGTTCTCTGTCTTCTGTTTACTTTCAATAGAAGTTAACACTCTTTTTATCTAGGGGTGTCGTTTGGTCGTTGCATTAATTATGCACAGTTTAACTGACAACACACCATTTAAAATAAATTAAAGATTTAGCTCAATCAACCTCACTATATCCTTTTGCTTTGTCACAATTTATAAGTAATTCATAAAAAGCTCTAGGTTCTAACCTTGTTTGAAGTTTCTTTTGAGTAAAAGAGAAATAAAAAAAAGCTAAGAAAAAAAAAATTATAAATTTAGATTTGGAATTTCAAAGTTGAAGGTCCACTTGAACTTCCTTCAATAACACACACACTGTCATCTCTTTTTCTATATTTGGATTCGGATAAAAAAAGGATTGACATACTCTTGTCTTGAAAGAAGGTTAAACTATAATTGTTGGCTTTATTCTAGGCCACTGATATGACATATGTGCGGTAAATGGGTTCAAAAAATAACAAAAAAGTCACGTCTGAACCCTGACAGAAACAAGGTCAATTAACAAAGAAAATATATATACCATTGACATTGTGATTTTCTATATACTATAACCTTCCGTTTTTGTTACTAACCTTCCGTTAAGCTATTATCTTTCTGCACCATAACAAGGGGCGTTGTCTCTATTTTTGTTGTTGTTTTTTTTTTTTAATTTTTTTGTTTAAAGGTGAAGCAACAGGCAATATACATACTTTTATAGGGGTGTTGAGAATTGATGATACGAAAACTGCTATTTAAAATGATACGCGCGAATGGGTTGAAAACAGTTGCTCTTTCAGTTCAAGTTCATTATAAAAAAAAAATGTAGATATTAACTATAGGTCGCGAAAAGTTGTAGAAAAAGGCTTGTTTAATGTTAAATGGATGGTATCCGATATCACCAAAACATTCAATTTTAGTAAGTTGTCACTTTCATTTTACACAAAAGGTATCAGTTGTTGTGAACTTTTTAGTAAGAGGATGCCAATCAAACGGAAAAAAAGATTATGACATACATATGTCGTAGCCAAGTAGGTACAATTTTGCATGTGATCTAAAGAAGAAAATTTAGAAAATATTCCTATTTTAAAAATTTAAAATAGCAGTTAGGACTCTTAACTGTAAGTGTTATCGAAAAGCAGTTAAGCGAAAATTTGTAGATTTTGTTGCTCTTTGCAAAGAGTTATCTAAAAAAATATATTATTTGATTTAATGTAACCTACTCAAAAATCAAAAATTTAAGTTTTTTCGAACAGTAGGTGGTACTCTTAAAATAAATTATTTATATAAAATTTTTGAATTTGGTTTACAAAATATGATTTTCTGTTGATTAGTTTATATAAATGTTTTCGTTCCAACTATGGACTTTTGACCCACTGCTCTCCTGAAGAAATTTCTGGGCCCTTTATCATTTTTGATAAGCCTTCATAACATCTTTAATGTTAAAACTATAAAACTGAAATTTTGAAAAGATTATTGCTTCTTCTCCTTTTTCAAAATTTTTGAATTTTGTTCCCTATAGATGAGAAGCGCGGGAGGAAACGTCAATTTGACTATATATACGGGGAAGTGGGGGCAAGACCGCCCACTTAGTGTTTGGCTGTCTTAAGAACCAATAAAAAACATCTTTTAAATAGAATGAAGTTTTTCTTCATTAAGTTTAATATTTTTTTGCAGAATTATAAAAATAAATTGCACGACTGGGGTCGCACGTACTTGCTCTTATGCTTAAAGTAACTATAATGTTAAAGCTTTTTATTCAAGAAATTTAAAATTTGATATTTTGAAGAAATTTCATAAGTAGTATAAAAAAATTAAATCTGTTTTTATAATTAATAAAACTCCGTTTTAAAATATCTTAAAAAAAAAAAACAAATATGCCATTTCATTTCTCGTATAAAAAGGTATTTTTAGAAAAAAAAATTTGAAAATTGTAGGAGCCGTTTTTTAAAAAAATAATTTTTTATATATACAATTTTTTTAACATTTTTCAAAAAAAAAGTTGGTATGCCATTTTGAAGAAATAATTAATTTACACATAAAAACTAAATTTCAAAATTTTTCATTGATCCGTTTTCAAAAAATTGATTTTTCAAAAAAAAATTTTGAAATATTTTTTAAAAAACCAAAAATGCGTTTTTTGAAAATTTTCTAAAATTTTAATATTATCTTTACTTGCACACTTTTGTATAAAAATTTTCATTTAAATCGGGTTAATTTTGTACGAGATATTCAGAAACGAAAAAAACCGTTCTATGACAGGTACCGTTAATAACGGTACAAAAAATATTTTTTTTATTTAAAAAGTTGGACCTTATGTGTAGTACTACACACAAAAATTTTAATCAAAATCGTTAGAGCCGTTTTTGAAAAAAATTACCTTTTCTATTTCCGTTATATGGCAGGTACCGTTAGTTTTGGTCATAAAAAAAAAATTTCAATTTCCCTCTAGGGAATCACCAAAAACTGCTAACTACTAAGTTTGAAGAAAATCACTTCACTCGTTTAGGCTGCAGCTCCAGATAGAGACAGACACACAGACAGACAGACAGACAGACAGACAGAATTGCCGGACCCACTTTTTTGGCATTCTCCATCATCGTAATGTCATGTAAAATTGTTATCTCGAGTTCGATTTTTTTTACGAATCCTAAACTTGCCCTATAGTACCTACACTCCTTTTCATCAGAATAGGTACACATCTTTTCAAATGTTCATTAATCGTTTGTCCCCAATAGTGGTGCGTGACCTAACAAGGTTTTATTGTTTTTTGTTAGTTTATGATGTTAGGAAAAGCAACGGCTAAAATTATTTCAAAATGGACCATAACTTTTCAATTGTTTTTCTTGTTAAGTATTTTTTGAGGAAAAATTAACTTATTTTTTTCTTCATCAGAATAGGTACACCCGTGTTATCTTTAATGTTTTTGTGGATTTCGAGCAAATTTACCATTAAAACAAATAACTGGACTTTCCTAAGCGTAATTTAATAATCATACTACCATTTTGAAAAACATGGGTGGATTAAAATCGCTAAATTTTGCCGAAAACACCTTAAGAAAAAAAACAAACAATGAAGGATCCACCAGTACTGGTATGATTAAAATAAATTACGAATTGTGAATATGCTCTATCCAGACTTCAGATACAAACATTCTGGGGTTAAAAAAAATTAATGGTGGTAAAAAAAAATGCAAAAAAACACTCTAAGACGAGTAAATTTTTACATGTGCTACCAGTTTTGGTGGATTAACGACAAGAATAAAAGTGAAAAACAGTTGTTATTTGTAATTTTAGGACAGTAAATAGAATGGTCATTAGTCAGAATCTTCTAAAATTGCTGAATTTTGAAAAGACATCATTACTACACCAAGAACAGAATTCTATGCGTTTAAGGTTTTTGAAATCCCTTACCACATGAAAAGTTGAGTGGTATTTCTTGTTATTTTTGGATCAACGAACATTTAATTTTGATGTCCTTGGTGAGTTAAACTATCAGTTTAACATTCTGCGAAAGGAGAAACCATTTTGAGACCAACTTCATTGTTAAAAAAGAAGTGTTAAGTCATGGAAGAAAGTGATCTTCTACGATAATACAAATAATGAATTTCAAACGTGAAGAATGGTCACAATTATTTGTAAATCCATATTCAAGAAACTTTTCCTTAATTTTTTAGTATTTGTGAACCAATATACTAAATTTTTCAACAGGACCACGCCTCCTACCACAAAAAATGCTCTGTAAAGTATTGGGAGGAAGTGCAAATTTAGGAAGTACTTCAGTATTTACCATAGAAAACAACCCTGAACCTTGTTGAAAATGTTTGGAAATGGCTAGCCCGTACTGATAAAATTTGTGATAGACGATTTTAAGACAAAAATATTTCCTAACCCACCATTTAACAATTTAGAGAAGAGATTCAGATTTATTGCATAAAGAGATTTAACAATGCAATTCCAGGAGTTTTGGTATTTTTTTATGAATAAAAACGCCACTATACAAAAAATAAAATAGGTAAAATACATTTTTAAGAAGAACTTGGTTTAAATACATTTCATGGACCACTTTCACATCATTCTCTATGTGTACCTATTCTGATGAAACAAAAAAATTACTCAGTTTTTCGATGTGAAATGATTGGCATAGAGAAACAAAAAAAATAACCATACGTTTTGAAATATTTTTCTTGCTGATTCTGCTAACATCTTAAGCAATGACTTGACATCAAAATATTATTATTTTTCGTACACTGTGAGGAAAAAACGAATACTGAACATTTGAAAAGTTGTGTACCTATTCTGATGAAAAGGAGTGTATATCGCAAGTAAAAATAAAAAATACTGAACGAAATATAATACGTTTTGAAAAAGCATCCAACAAAAAACCGTCTTGCCCCCACATGGGGGTAAGACCGCCCTATCAAATTTTGTTGGTAGAAAGACCGTTTCTATTGTTTTAAATGCAGCCTATTTGTAATAATAACACAATTATGCTATATTTTCATTAGTTCTGACTCCAGCAGAAGCTTTTTGGTACCATTTGGTACACATTTTGCACTTAATCCAACAATACTTTGAATTGGATCAAGAAAAAAGTTGCAGAAAGAAGGTAGGTACAAATACAATCTGCAAAGTCATCTTCATCAGAATCATCAATTACAGTAGGTATTGTTTGTAGTCAGTTGCTAAGCTTTTTGGAAGATTTAACGGTAAACTTCTTTTTTCACTTTGTTTAAGCTACCAGAGCTTTCAATTTCCCCTATGGGCGGTCTTGCCCCAGTCATATCATATTTGATGTTCTGTATTATTTTTTTTTTTAGTTTATCTTTATGACTCCTTCTTTCGCAGAAAATACTTTTAAATACTCACTTTCTACTATAAAAAAAGGGAAAAGTTAAAAATTTTAATTATTTCAGTGTCAAAAATACAACTGACTTTTCACATGAACGATAACAACTTAATGAAAAATCACAAAATTTACCGTAACTCTTCGGGGTCTTAACCGAAATTGCTAAAACTTGCAGACGTGATCGATCTTACCAAAGGGCACCTATTTTATATTGCAAGCGTTGCTAATTTTACTTTTTTTCATACAGCATAGTACGAAAACCGTCTTTTCCCATAGGCGGTCTTGCCCCCACTTCCCATAAAAATTCTCTGTGTGTCCGTGTAGGCATCAATGAACAATAAAATGCAAAGAAAGTTTTGTTAATAATTTTTGTCTAACTTGACTGTAGTCGATCGATTTTGTGGCTGAAGTTATTTTTGAACTATAAAAACAATCACATTTGCATTTGTACCCATTTTAGAAAATGATGTCCATTTTGTTCCAAAAATCATTGTAAAAGAATGTAGGTAATAGGTATCTATTTTTCTAATTCGAATTTCAATTAAAATTTTAATGCAAAAGCAGCGTCAGGGTAGTAAGAAAATATTTTTTTTTGAATGCGTTTGTTTTTCATTATAAATTAAAAAAAATATTTATTGCAAATAAAAAAAAATTGCATTAAAAAAAATAATTATTGCAACTGAAAAATATTTGCAATCAAAAAAAAAATATTTTGCAAATAAAAAAAATTGCATTAAAAAAAATGTTATTGCAACTGAAAAATATTTGCATTAAAAATAAAATTTGTATTACAATAAAAATATTTTGCATTATAAAAAAATTTTATTGCAAATAAAAAAGATTCTGCATTGAAAAAAAAATTCAAATCAAAATGTTTGCATTTAACATTGTTTTTTCAATATTCGTCGAATTTCTTATCATTTTGAGTATTTGACCTTACATTAGTTTCAACATTATAGTTGAAATAGAAATTCGGCGGATGTTTAAAAAAATATTTAATGCACACATTTTGTGTTAATTTTTTTTTCAATGCAATACATTTTTTTTCTTTAGTGCAAAATATTTTTATTTGCAATACAAATTTTTATTTTCAATGCAAATATTTTTCAGTTGCAATAAAATTTTTTTTAATGCAAATTTTTTTTATTTGCAGCAAGTACCTATTTTTTTTTAATGCAAATATTTTTCAGTTGCAACACAAATTTTTATTTAATGCACATTTTTTTCAGTTGCAATAATTTTTTTTTTATTTCAAATGCATTTTTGCAATTGATATTTTCACAACCAACATTAACAAAAATTTCAATTTTTGATTTTTAAGAAATATAAGAATATTTTTATTTATTTAAATTGATTCCTTATAAGTTCATCTTTCTAACGAATAAATAAACAAAATACATACATTGGCTTTGTTTTCATTGAAATTACACTTACAGTTCCATATTTTCAACTTTGAAAAATAAGTATATTCATCTTAAGCAGAACACCTAATGATTTTTTTTTAAGTATTTTTCTTTTTAATAATCTTTTTCCTAAAAACATTTCAATTGAAAAAGGAGTGGCGTACTTTTAAAAAGCTGTTTTTTTTTTCAAAGACCAATACTTTAGGTTAACATAAAAATTATCCAATATGAATGGGAGGTGTAAAACTTAAATACAAAAATATTTAACAATAAAATGCCAATAAGAGTTTGTTGCCTAATGACATGATTTGTTTGGTAAGGGCGAATGGCGAGGTAGGCGAGGTATGTAAAGAATCTATCAAAAGAACCATTTTAAGGAAAATTAGTGCATCGGTAAGACAGAGAAAATGGATTTCGTTTTCTGTAAGTGTAAAATAACTCCTGTCCGCACAGAAAGATTTGATTTTAAAAAATTTCTAATTTTTCATTTTTTTTCTACGTTTCACTAGTTTTGTTCACAAAAATGTTCAAAAAATGTTTGTTGAAAAAAAATTTTTTATCAAACATTGTTCTCACAAAAAAAAAATTTTTGAAAAATCTATACGAAACCTAGTTTTGTTCTATATTTTCATTACATTTCTATTTAACAAATTTTTTTTTTTCCTATAGTTAAAGAAGATATTTTAAGTTAGTGTAGTTGATAATATTTTGTATTCAATGAAAACATTAAAAAAAAAACTTGCTCTCCTGAAATTTAGTTTAAGAAGAAATCAAACGCTCGCTATATGTTTTTTTTAATAATATACAAGTCAATCCCATCAACAGATTATGGTTTCCGAAAAATACGAGTAAATATTTAATTTGTATAAAGTTGGTCAATTGTGGTACACTGTTTGTTTTATTTTTGTGTTTATTAATTATTAAGTTTCATTTCGATTTAACGGAAATAAATCCCATGTTTTTTTTTTTTTTTTTGGTTTAAAGTTTTATTTTGTTTTATTCTGTACAAAAGAGAGAGAGAGATATATAATATATAAGATAAGTCAATGGATGTATCGATTAAAAGTAAAACAACGAAAAATAATATAGAAAACATATTTATATATATAAATATAGAAATATACTTAGCAGCACGTGCTCAATTATTATTGTTTAATTATGTATTATATAGGATTTAGTGTGAAAACAGAACATGCAAGGACTATTTTCATTCAGAAATTATATGTACTATTATATATAATATTATTTTTTTTGTAATTTTTATTCGCAATTTTGTTGCATACATTCGGGAGTTTTTTTTTTATGGATGGCATCGCGACTAATATAAGGATTTTTCGCTTGTTTTTTTTTATAGCTTTTGTTTATAATATTAATTTATTAATATTTTGCTTGCTTTTTGTTGTTGTTGCTGTTTTGGATTTGAGTTGAGTTGGTTGCAGTTGGAAATGTTGCTGTTGTATTGTATTGTTTGTTACTGGATTCTTTTGTACATTCATGCAATTCAAATATTTATATATATTTTATGTAGAAGTTTTTTATATATATATTTATGTAGTTGGTATATAGCGCGCTCTATAATCTACGTAGTTTCTTGCAAATGTGTTCATTTCAATTTGTTTTTGTTTTAAATTGTTGTTTTTTTTTTTTTTGTTAAGAAAATTAACACATACAATTATTTTTTTTTTTTTTTGTTTAGAACGAGGATAGAGAACAGTCATATTATTTGTTATATTTTTTTTTTCATTTCCAATATAAAAAATTTAAATAAAAAAATGTAAAAAAAAAAATTAAAAAATATATACCGTATTCCATTTATTTTTCTTGTTTATATAAAATTAATATGTAAAAATTTTTTTATAAATAAAATTAAATTCTATATTTTTTTTTTTTTTAATTTAAAATTAAAAATAATTATAAATACAATGCTAAACAACTAAAAACAAAAAATTATTTATATGATAAAATTGTGGTTAAATACATAAATAAAATATAAAAATAAAACACTTTCCATCGATCAAAATATAAATTTTAAAGATAAAAATAAAACTTAAAAATCTTAAATAAAAATATATTAAAAAGTAAAAGTAAGTTAAAAAAAAAAAAAACCTTTTCGTTTTGATTCTTTGCTACACACTGCGTTACACTGTCCACAGCAATTGAAAAATTTACTTAAATGAATATATATATATAAAAATCATTTGACTCTATCTAAACAGACAAAATATATATATATATAATGTATATATTATATAAATCTATATATCAGGTACAAAAACAGGTAATTAACGTTAACAGCTGCAATTTTAGTTGATTTTTTTTTTTGGTTTAAATAAAAAAAAAAATTGCTAAATGGAACATTTTAAATATAACACGTTATTTTTTATTCGTTAATTTTTGTATTATTACTTTTTTTTATACACAGCATTGTCATTGCCTGGTATTAATTGCTTTTTTATATTTTTTTAATTTGCTTTAAGCCCAAAGAAATATAATTTTTTTTTGTTTTTAATTTTTAATTGTGTTTGTTTAAAAAATATATATATTAAAATGTTTTTTTTTTTTTTTTTTTTTCGTTAATTTGAAAATGTTAAAACTTACCTCTTCACAGAGAGCAAGCATACGCCGGGTACTTTCCAACGACTGTAAATTTTTGCAAATTAGATATTTATTAGAAAAGTAGTAATTTTTTTTAAGAATTGTGTGTAGGTTTTTGTGTTTTTAGTTTCTACTTACATCATCGGTAACATTTTGTGCTTTTAATTGGAGTTCCTCCAATTCTGTTTTGGGGACTTGTGGCGCTGGGGCAACATCTTCTGGTTCGGCAGACGGCATTCTGTAAATTTAAAGAAAAAAAAAAATAAATTAATATTTATCAAAGCTTGAATAATAAAAAAGAAATCAAAATTTCAATTTTAAATCGCAAGAGCTGTTTTAGAAATTGAATCCCTCTTTCAAAAAGACACCCCTTCATTCAAAACTATTTAATGAAGTAACTTTATTCTTGGTTTCTATCTCAGGTGCAATGTTATTACGAAATTTCATTAGGGTGGCCCGTCATTTTTAAAACAATGTCATTAGATTCAGAAACAATTTGATTCACCGTTTTGGTGATCTCCTCCCCTTGCCTTTTTACAGCGAAAAAATTATCCTTTCATCCAATTTGTATACTCTTTTGATCTTTGATTCTTATTCCAAAAGCAGACTTTTTGGCAAGTTCCATGGGGACAACACTATTTTTATTTATTGCTTTTTTGAACTATTTTACCTGTTCTATAATCAAAAGCCATGAATGAAACTAACTTTAATTTGTGAACCTATTTTTTTTTACCCAGCAAATATTGACATCGATACACTAATAGACCAGTGCCGAAGAATTTAAAAACATTAAAAAGTAAGAAAAAAATCATAGTAGGATGAAACCCATTGGAAAAGGAGGTGAATATGATAAAAATTAAAGGAAAAATAAATTACGGGCGAGCCGAGTTCGGGAAGTGGGTGGGTTGAGCTTTTAATGGTAAAAAATGGTATATCTCGATTTCCGGCAAAACTACAAGTTCTATGGAAAAAAGTTGTATGGCAAAGTTGTAGATAATAAAAAGATCTACAACTTATGCATTTTTTTCACATAACCTCAAAATTTATATGAAAAATTCAAAAAACCGAGTTTTTGGTTTTTTATTTTTATCTTTTTCAATAAGATGTTTTTTTCTACAAAATTTGGTGAAAACCAACCTTATTATGTCTCAAATATACAGTAATTTATTTGATTTAAAATATTAATTTTTTAACCTTATTTTGACTTAATATCAAAAAAATACCCTACTTTTCAATCGAAAATTCACGTGTCAAAATATCAGTTTTTTTTCAAAAAATCGGTGGGTAATTTGTTCATTTAAATCTCTTCTTTCTGATTTTGTAAACATAAATTTACATTAGTATACCATAGTACATATTCTCGGAAATGCAAAAAATGAAAAAAGCTTAAATTCGAAAAAATTTTTTTATCATTATTAACAATTTTGGCCTATTTATTAAAATTAACACTCGTATTCGGCCAAATCATTATTAGCGGTATCTCTAAAAATCAAAACTTGTCGAATATTTTACAAATATTAATAATATTATTATTAGATACTGTCAAGAAAAGCAAGGTTGTATTACAAAAATCCATGAAATAGTTTTCGAGTTACCTATACTTTACTTTACTTTATTGTAAGATAAGTTATGTTCTTTTTTTTTAACTTTTCAACAGTTTTTGCATGATTTGAAAGCCTAGCTGCGTTTCAAAATTTAACTTAAAACGACTCATTTTTTTTTTAAATTTAAAAAAAAAAATAATGCAACAAATATTGGGAAAAAAACTACTAATAAACTATTCAAAAACTTTTTAAAAATGCGGTTTTTTTTTGTTGTAATTTCAAAAAAAATGTAGACAATTAAATAACCAGTTTACGATTTGGAAAAACTTCTTATTTTTAAAACATTTTATGGAAAGTAACTAAGTTTTTAAAGTCATATTGATTGATAAGATATGGGTCTAGTTTTTTATAATAATTCTCTTTCAACTAAAAATTTACGCACTTCAAACACAAAACTTAATGGAAGTGTTAAAAAAAAAAATACACCAGGGCATTTAAATTTTGACCCAGGCACATTTACATACATATGTACATTAGTGTGGTCCACGTTATAAGGCAAAAAAATAAACCATATAATTCATTAGTTCCCCACGCATTATTTTGCTTCAGACATCAATACCAACACATGCTGAAAGTTTTAGCCCTCAAAAGTAAAAGGAAGAGGGCGCTCATCAGCTTTGGAATATTAGACTTTGTTACCCTTACCTTACCCTTAATATCTGATTATATTGTATTAGGACTTGGCTTGAGGTTGGAATTTGGCTTAAACATGATAAGCACGCATGTTCCCGACAACCATGTAAATGATTTTCATGTTTCTTTGGTTTTGAGTCACTAGCTCGTATTTCATTGATTAATTCTGTTTTGTTAACTTTAAGCAAAAAATACTTACAGACGAATTTAAATGAACAAAAATTATTATCTGTGAAAATATCACTTAACTATTGGTTTTTTATGAGAAACTTTACCACATCATAACTTAATCCACTTAATAAATCAAAACAAGAGTTAATTACTAGGCATGAGGACCCAGCTATAACAGCATGTGAGCAAAAACTTTGAGCTTGTTGAGCGCCCACTTACACTTCACCAAAAAAGCTGAAATTTCACGTGTGTAATACAAAACACATATGCAACCAATTTTTGAGTGGGGAACAACGGAAATGTAAAAACCAAAAAATTGGACCACCCTAATGTACATACAACATTTTTACTGTTGAAAATTGTTGGCAGCAAAACCCTTACGCACATAGAGCGCATCGAAATATTTTGGATAAAAGGATGTTTTTTTAAGGCAGAAAGAACGTTGTGCAACAAATACCAAAACATCCTGTTAAAATAATGTTTGATAAAAAAAAAATAATTGGTTAAAATATTTTGATGGTCATTGGCATTAAGAATAAAAAAAGAACAAAAGCATATTATGGGTGAAAAGGGTGTTTTTTTTTTCTAAAGGACTGAATTATAATATTGTGTTTTAAAAGTGATAGATATTAGAATACTGGGAACCAGTGACTCTTGTCCCAAAATGCCTAGTTGGATACTAGTAAATGTAGTTAAAATCCACAATGGTATAGGTATGTTCAATTTAAAAAGTTATTAAAACTTAAAAATATAAATACGTAAGAATAACCAATTATGTTCTTCTAATAATGTGTTGAAGTAAATTTTTATCAGAAGCGAAACCTATTCTCAATAAATTAACTTAGCTACACCAACACCAAGTCGCATTATTCACATTACCTAGCAATAGCAATATTTATATATTAGAAAAAGTAGTTATTTTAATTTTGTTTCTATATACGGAAGTTTTTAATTAATTTTCAAAACATATCTCGGAAGCAGTCATTTGCTATTTTATTTATCGCTTCTTCTGACTTTTAACAAGCATCAATTTCGTGGGATTTTATTTTCTCTGGCAAATTGCCAATGCTCCAGTTATATTGTACGAGTAGGTGGAAATGTCTGGGCGAGGAATGACTATTAAGTTTTTAGGCAAAGGACTATAGCACCATCGCTCAAACTCTTGTGTCTGACGGTGCGAGTCAAATGTCAAAGCTCGGTTCTTTCAATTAAATACACTCCATTTATAAGACATTTTGACTGGTTTGGTTTCTATTTCCTCTTTCGGTAGAATTTTAAGCTTTATTTTTAATAAGTTAAAATTTACAGGAAATATAAGCTCTCAATTGATGTCAATTTTCCCCCATATTACCCTATTTGAAAACAAACACAAAATAATATTGTTCAACTTTTCAAATTTGAAGTGTGTATATTAGCTCTCGAATCGCAGTGTGCAGGCAGAGTGCATAGAAAATAGAGCAAACTCATGACAGGCAATCAATGTATGCTTATATGAGTTTGTATATAATTTTATTGATTGCATGATGAGCAGAAAGAAGAACTTGATGAATTGCGCGATATAAATTTAAGCAAAAAAAAAAAAAAAAAACATGATTCCTATAAGAAGTTTAGTCTTTTTATTAGTTTTGCAAAAGCTCTGCAAAACCCACTTAACAAGAAGAAGAAAAGACGAGAGAAAAATCAATTGTTGCTTTAAGCTATTAGGTATAGCCTTTAGGAAGAATGGTTTTTACAAGTATAATTTTTATTTAACATGAACAAACATGAAGAACTCATTTTCAAAAAATGGTTAACCTTCTTGGAAAAACAATGTTTTTGCATATATAATATATTAAAGGTTTGAATTGAAAATGATTAATTTTATTTTCGAATTTAAAAAACGTTTTTCTTGGGAAAAAACATCAGCTGGAAAAACCTTTTTTTTCAGAAAGAAAATATTAATATTGTCTAAAATAAACAACAACATTCGAGATATATTGCCTAGAGAAGAAAATCAAAAATTCAATTAACATTTAAGGTTTCTCAAAAAAGAGGAGAGAAAAGTTTATGATTTTCTAAATAATGCATGTTGTATATTTTATTGTTCACACTTGAAATACTTTTTCTTTAAGTATAATTTAAGAATATTCATTCTTTATTATAACGCAACGAAGATTTCAATTAAAATATGTACATACAAAACTTGTGTTGAGAAAAGGTCAAGGAGGAGAATAATTTAGAACTGAGTTTTTTTAAGGAAAGAAAACAACTTATTCAGAGTTGGTTGGATAACCTTTTACGTAAATTACATTTAAGACTATATAGGTTTTAACTTTAATAATTGCAATAAGAATTCTTTGAATAGGAAAGTTTCTTTTAATTTTAAATATGTTTTTTTTTTTTAAGTTTTCGTAGAATAGTTTTCGTAGAATAGTTAGCCAGTAAAAAAATACATAGTTTGAATTAGCTTTGAAAATAAATTAAGTGAAAACATAATATAACTTGTTTTTTTGTATTAACAAAAACATCCTTTTGATTTTTTTTTATGGATTCATTTTCAAAAAATTCCTTCAAAAATATTAAAATGTTTTCAATAAATCCAAATATCGAAAAAGTAGGGTGGGTGTCAAAAATCGAGGATTTTAACAATTTCTTTCACACAAAAGTTGTAGATACTAAAAAACTCAAATAACACTGGTCGGCAAAAAACTAAAAACAGACGGGAGATAAGGTGATCTCGATTGACTTTAGTGTGCTGAATTCAAAACTGTTTACAGATTTTTTCTATCACGTCTAGTTTTTGAGCTATACTTATCACTATTTTCGCTATAAAGCTTCAAAAACTAATTTTTAATTGAGTTTTTTTTTTATGTTTAGTCAAAAATATATATTTTCCGTAATATGTTGCTCTTTATAAGTCCAAATCAGAAGACGCAAGATGGAATTTGATTCAAAAAACCATTCATTACTTTGAAAAAAATAATCAAGATTTTGAGATATCTATCATAAATTTCTTTTTTCAATATCTTTGAGAAAAAAAATAATTTTGAAAAAATATAAATACCTTTAGGACGTGTTAATATGGCGTTTTGAGATTGCATAAGTAGTTTTGGAAAAAAAAAAAATTAACGGTGATGTAATTCGATGTCAAATGTACCCAAAAAACGCGTTTTTGACCTATTAATATTCAATTATTTCAAAAACGTGACGTGCCAGTGAAATTTTGTGTTCAGATTCGGACTCAGCACACAAAATTCCTCTCGAAAAGTAGGGTTTGGTTCTTTCTCTATATCCGGTTGCCGACCAGTGTAATTTTTATATGTAGGTACATAACTTCAAAAACAGTGAGAGAAATACAAAAATAAGATTTTTTGGTTTTTTATTCTTATCTCTTACAAAAATAGTTAGATTTTAACAAACCTTGGTTTGAACTTACTTTTTTATGTTTTTTCACATAAAATTTTTGGAAACCTTAACGAATTTAATTTGAAAGAATATTTTTTAATCAAAAAACAAATTTGTAAAAAAATTTTGATTTTTAAACAAATTTGGGACTATGTAGAAAAAGAACACTTTTATCTCAGAGAATGTTGGGAAAAATTGAAAAAAAAAAAAAACATATTTTAAGATCGATGGACATGTAAAAGAAGTGATTTTGAGGGAGGGTTGGTTCTGCGAATTTATTTCAAATTTGCTGCACAAAATATAAGTAGACCTAACAGAAGAATGACTAACTATGTTTACATAAAAATAATGAGGTCTAAGCCACAAGTCATACAAATTTTTGTCACGGGTGGGACGAATGCAAATTGATCTGCAGTAGAAAGTTTTTTTTGACATCAAATCAAAACAAAATTTAACAACCTATGATTTAAATATGTAAATAATTTAAATAACATTTACTTTGAATAAAAGCGGCAGACGATTTGCCAAAAAAATCATTCTAATCACTTTTTTCCGTGGTCAAATATTTTTCAGCAAAATAATAAAAACTTGTTTTTTTTTTTTTATTTTATCTTATCATAAATTAATGGTTTTAAGTTTTATATTCAAACCGGGATTGACAATAGTAAGTGTTAAATGCTTATTATATCCGAAATAGAATTTTTGGCACAGTTTTTTCGAGGCTCACTTTTTCATGTATTTCATTTTGCCACTTTTTTTTAAATTAAAAAAAAATGATAAATTCGACTCAATAAGTAAAATTAATTCGTTAATTTTACCTCATAAAATTTAAGCTTCACTCTTTGAATAAAACATTTTTTGTAGACTTTTATTCTACCAGACCGAACATTTTGAAAGATAACATCAATTTTATTGAATGACTTTTGAAAGCAATCATAAGTTCCGGAAATCATAACTATAAAAGGAACCAACTCAAAAACTTTTAATCAGATTAAAATCTGGACACATCCTGATCCTTGACAACCAAATACTCTTTTATTTTCTTCAAAACATAGGTCTTATATCATATACATCTTAACTCCTACTACACAATCAAGCCAATCCATATAAAATCAACAGCTCAAAACATTTCAATTATATATATATTTCTTTTTTGAACTTTAACCTTTTCAAATGGCCATACCGACCGCCCCACCCAGATCCCATCAGACTCACACAGGAAGTTTGTTAACCTTTACTTTTACAATTCATTCTAATCGAACACCCACGTGAACTGTTGTTGCCTACACTTTCCTTTCTTTCATAACTGTTAGGTGTTTGTAGTAGGTACGTTTGACATTAAATAAGGAAATAAAGAATTTCAAAGGATACCACGTCCTTTCAAAAAGGACATACACGTAACATTTATTTATAGCCAGGGTGATTTTATTTTTGAGTTGTGAAAATGGTTTTGTGCATGTGCATTTAAGCATGTTTGCACCTACATAAATGGTTACACGTGGGAAGTAATGTGATAAGCCACATGCAAATATTGGCAGCGAAAGATGGAAAGACAATTAAATGGTTATTCCGTGAAAAATGCAATCATTTTTTTAGAAAACACATATAAATACATTTATACCTACATCAGATTAAATATTTTGTAATATCAGCTTAACATTTATCATTTTTGTCTTTTTTACTTGCGATATAGGTACTATATATCAAGTTATGCATTCGTACAAAAAAAAAAGTTGAGATAACATTTTTCCATGACATTACGATGGTAGACAATGCCAAAAAAGTGGGTCCCGGAAGTCCGTCTGTCTGTCTGTCTGTCTGTCAGTCTGTCAGTCTGTCAGTCTGTCTGTCTGTCTGTCTGTATAAGGAGCTACAGCCTAAACGGATGGACCGATTGATGTCAAACCTGGTATGCAGCGTTATTTGGCGACTCTCCAGAGGGGTTTTTGGAATTAATTTTTTTGGACCAAAAATAACGGTACTTGTCATATACCGATTTTAGTAAAATTGAAATATCTCGAAAACGGCTCTAACGATTTTGTTTAAAAAATTCAAATGTTAGTTTAAAGTTAAGGTCTATCTTCTAATGAAAAAAATTTTTTTTGAAAATCATTATTAACGGTACCTGCCATAGAACCGTTTTTTTCAAATCCGATTATCTCCAAAACTAATTATTCGATTTCAACGAAACTTTTTGTGAAGAAGCATTTATATAATTTAAATGTAAGCCAAAAATAAAATTTTGAAAAAAATAATTTTTGGATTTTTAAAAAAATTTTGAAAATTTTTTTTTGAAAAATCAAATTTTCGAAAACGGGACACTTAATTTTTTTGAAATTTTGTTTTTAGATGTTGATTAGTGATTTCTACAAAATGGCATACCAATTTTATTTTTAAACTTTTTTTCCAAAAAATTATTTATAAAAAATTAGTTTTTTAAAAAACGGCTCTAACGATTTTGAAATTTTTTTTTCTAAAAATGCATGTTAATATATCAATCAAAACTGCATACTTGTTTTGGAGGGCAATTTAATTTCAGATTTTATTTTATTTTTTTTAAAAAACGAATTTTATTTTTTTTTATTTTATTTTTTTATAAAAAGTCTTAAAAATTTAAGCAACTTTAACTCTAAGAGCAAGTTCGTGCGACCCCAGTCGTGCATTTTATTTTCTTAATTTTCAGATAAGTTTAGTTCATCAGATTTTATGTATAATTAATTGTTTTTTTTTTTTTTTTATTAAGTTAATTTCTTTAAAAATTGCGCATTCAAGAAATTAAGAAGATCTGTCCGCTAATTTAATGTAGAATCCGCTTGTTTTTAGGTAGTTGCCGGCTCTAACAACACTGTAACGATACAATAAATTACAACAAAAATTCCACCTTTTTTATGTTTTATAAAATTTCTTAATTGTTTTTTAGTAATTTGGCATCGCTGATTTCAAATCTGCCCTTAGTTTTTTTTTTTCTAGCAAAAAGATTGAGATTTTATTACGAGTATATCTAGAATAGACAAACTCTGATTTCGGATTTAAATTAAGCACACCCAAAACATCTTGGAATGTTAGTATTGCTTTGTTCCTGAAACAAAACCACTGTAAGCTAAGGAAAAGTACATGGCAGAAAATCGATTATTTAGATTTTATAACAGAAATATCTCAAAAACGCGAACTGATATAGATTCTGATTTCAGATTCGAATTCAACACACCCAAAACCTATAGAAAAATAAAGTAGCAAAAACTCGATTATTGAGATTTTGTAGCGGAAATATCTCGAAAACGGCTGATAGAGTTCAAACTTAATAAAACAAAACCCTTGTTGTCCAGTGTTATTTTTTTAAGTTCAAGTTAAAGAATTACTCGTTCATAATATTGTGTGACCAGATACTCTAAACTAGGAATTAGTTTAAAACATCAAAACTATCAGTTTGACTGATTGAAACAGTAAAGATACGTGTGGCATACACTTATCTTTCGGGTTTCAATGAAATTCAAATTAAAAAATTCCAGTAATTGGCTATGGCAATACAATTAATATGATTTTATTCAAAAGATCAAAAAGCGTTCAGCAAAACTCAATTGGTTTCCTTTTACTTGCTTTTTGAAAGGTCACTGTGGTGTATGTGTAACATTTTTTGAATACACTTTTGATTGTTGCGAAAAATATCTCTTTTACTTAACAAATAATGTACCGGATTGACAGATGCTTTGAATTTTCGTTTGGTTTTCTTCTCTAGAATCAACATGCCCCAAACCATTTTCAAAAATAGTCTGTGATTTTCTTACCTCATTCTTCATAAATCAAACTGTTTTTTTAATTCATTAAAAAACTTATGACCACTTATCAAGAACAGAAATCAGATTACAATATTTATTGGTTTAGAAGTTACATACCTATATTATTTTATACCAATTAAGCGTCAAGTGTAGGATACTAAAGTTTACATTTTGTTTTCTTGGGAAGGTTTTATTAAAAAAAAAAGTATGCACTAAGTCCTTCTGACTTAGCATTTTCTTTCTTAAATAAAGACGTTGAGCTTTTTCAATGGTATGAAAGTTAGAAAAACCGCATAAGTGTAATAAAATAACAATCAACCTACGAAGGTAATTCCTCCCATTTTTTAAATGTATTTTTTTTTTTTTAATAAGATCACCCGTGGAAATGAAATTCGAAAAAGGATTTTTGATTCGTTTTTAAATTTTAAATTCTAATTTTCTCAGTTGTGAGGTTTAAAATTTATCAAACACAAATTGTAGTTTTTTACAGTATCCGTTTAAATGTTTCAAATGATTTTTTTGTTTTACAAAATGCTGGCTATTTGCCTTTTTTCATAACGTACCTTTTCCAGTACAAAATTAACTACCATATGATAGTCGCAGCATTTTTGGATCATTGTAAAATATTAGCATCATTAATCAAATCTTATCCAACCAAAAAAAAAATGATCTAGATCACCCTGTGTTTGCAAAATAAAAATTTCTGATGGTTGGTACTTTCAAATTCCCTCCAAAACAATTTTTGAAAAAAAAAAAAAAATGAAAAATAAAACGAAATAGGTTAGTACCCCATAACACGTTTTTTCAGTTCCTTAACTGCACGCACCTAAATATCTTACATCCGTTATAAATATTTCCTTCCTTCACGTACGTGATTATATTTTATCTTTCCCATAAGTTATCAAAGTTTCATTTCGAAAAAATTTACACTCCGAGTCATTTAAGTGACACGTTGTTGGAATCAGAGTTAAAAAAATAATGCATTAAAAATTTAAAAAACAATATTTATTGCAGATAAAAAAATTTTACATAAAAAAAAATTCATTAAAAAAAATGTTATTGCAACTGAAAAGTATGAAAATAAAATTTGTATTGCAAATTAAAGTATTTTCATAGAAAAAAAAAAACAATTTGTATTGCAAATAAGAAATTCAATAAAATAAATAATATGTTTGCATTAAATATTTTTTTTAGTATTGGTCGAATTTCTTACAATTTTGGCTTTTTTAGTTTAATATTATAGTTGAAATAGTATGTATTGTCAAATCTCCAAAATTGTAAGGAATTCGACAAATATAAAAAAAAAAATTTTTTATTTTAAATACATTTTTTTAATGCAAAATTTTATTTAAAATAAAAATTTTATTTTCAATGCAAATATTTTTCAGTTGCTATAACATTTTTTGTTTAATGCAAATTTTTTTATTTTTTTTTTTCAATTGATATTTTTACAACCCTGATGGGAATGTCTACTAAATATTGAGTTTAAAATGCAAGGTTTATTATGTAAACTAGGAAAAGTTACTTGTGAAAGTATGACTCTTTAAATTTTTTGTGAGCACCAAATTACTGGCAATTTGATTAAATCTTTAAACTTTGCATATTGGAAACTTAAAGAAAAAATCATTAAAGTGGAAATTTTATTACTTCTGCTATTGCCAACCAAGGTAATGGCTGGGAAACAAACATAAAAATGACATTAAGCTGCAATAAAGTCGTTAATCGTTAGTTTAAGTGTTTAATTAAAAATAGAAATTCCAATTAAATAAAAACTAGCTAGCTTTAAACATGCAAAACGGAGTGTATCTCCTTTAGGTACATCTACTTTATATTGCTCCATATACTCGTACTCGTATTTATCTCTCTCAAGTAGTATTTTACAGAAAAGTGTTATTTTTATTTGCTCATTTATGGCACAAGCTCACATATCTTATATCTCCACCTCCCAGTTCCATAATTCGTGTTCCATCTTCCACGGCACTTAAATATCCTTTCGTGTGAAAATGATTTTTGTCTTCAAATTTTTTTACATATAGATACACTCATGAATACATAAGCAGGAAAGAAGTTTTTCGTATTTAATGTACGTTTGATAACTTTACAAACACGCGTAGTTCTGGTGTAACTTATGTTGTTGTGCTCGAAGAAGGAAACAAAAATCTGCTTATTGATTTTATTCTTGTTGGTATATCTTTTCTGGGACTTTTTTTTTATTTTTTTTTTTCGTTTAATATCAAAAAAAAACCTTTTTATAAAGTGGCAATTCGAAAAAAGAAATTTATAAGAAACGTTTTGTTGTTATATAATATAATAATAATAAATAATTTGTTCTGTTAGGTAAAGCTCAAAACATACACATTACACATACACAAACAAACGTACACATCTTATTGATCATGAAAGGGAAATAGAAAAACCTATTTGTCTCAGGCGCATTTTATGAGTGTCGTCTTCTTGTGAGAAGAAATAGTAGATATAAGGAAGATTAAGAATTTTTTTTTTTTTCATTTTTTATTGAAACTCATTTTTTTTAAGAAAAAGGATAAAAGAAATGGGATTGATGTCAACCCAAATTTTCAAGAGATAAATAGTTCAGTGAATGGGGTCTAATTATGTTTTACACTACCTACATAAAGTGGATATTGTGAAAGGTCCTTGAGGTTGAAAAATGCTGATGAAAATTTGATCTTTTTGGGATTTATTATACGACTTGTCAAGGTTCTTATGTAAATTAATACCATAGTAATATAATATTAATAAACCCAGTTAAGATAAAATGTGAAGGTAAAACAACTATTAAATTAAACAAATTTTGTATAATGGTCTTAAAAAATATATTTATTGGAGGTTTGAAGTTGTAAAATAATTTTTGTAGAAATACTTTTAATAGCAAAGGAAGAAATCGAAATTGATACGACATTTTAAAGAGTTCATCAGATGGCCGGAAACACGTTTTATTGAAATTTAAAAATTAAATATCTCGAAAAGTCAAAGTTTTGGAAAAATGTTGATGGCAACAATTCAATTTCACAGCACGAAACCAATTCTACTGTTATTATTTTCCTGATTTCTGACCCTGTGATACAAAATTTAAAGATTTAGGAACTGGGGAAATAACAGGGTATCATTGCTTCGGAAAGATTTCCTAATAAAAGCTTTGGTTGTGGAACATTTCTGAGTATTGCCCGCAGTTTCTGACATATTGGAACATTTTTTTGTCCTATGGAACTTTTTTGATCAAATTTTCTAATTCATTTTTAAATGATCGTTATCTTCTAAAAATAGTTGCAAAGCCTAAGTTCCTTAAATTAAGCTGAAAGAACAGAAGTACCCACACATTTTTTACTGATACTCATTTTTTATTGATACTTACTATTTCAAGTAGTGTGGCAACGCATGTTTGATTTTTTTTTTTTCATTTGAATAGAAAAATAATAGTTTTTTTAAATAATTTAATAGCTAAATTGTTATGCTCTGTTGGATAATACTGTTCTAGAAAAAAGCCGACTGTCCATGTGTCCATCTACTTAGAGAAGAACTAAATTTTCCCATTTCATGGTATATTAAACACATAATAGGCACGAGTCAACTAATTGGTATACTCGTATTAGTTCAATCATTAGTATCTGATAAAAATTTAATAATCGTTTATTGAATTGTTAAGTTAATTGTTAACACTTCGCACCTATTGAAACGAGAGTGAAATGTTTAACTATTTTAAAATAAAAAATTGAAATGAAAAATGGAAAAACTCACAAAATTTTCTTTGAATTCTCAAAAAAAAAAAGAAAATGATATTTAGAACGAAAAACATTATGATGTAGTTAAATACATCGGATTTTGGAAATGAATTTACATTTGTACATAAAACCAACTGCAAAACTTTAAAAAACACACCCTTGAACAACAAATGCCAATAGAGAATTTCAAAAAAAAAATTCCCGAAATACAGATTACAACTAAAAACTTTTAGAAAGATAAAATCTTGAATGCTTTAGTCTTCGCATCGTTTTGAAATTTTCCCATTTTTACAAAAAAAAAAAAATGTTTAACATTTTTGTTTTAGCTTGTCTAATCCGGGTTTTGACACATGTTTTCTTAAATTCCATTTTCATAAAATAATAAGATTTCTTATAAAAATAAATAGAATGTTAAAATCAAAGTGAACTTTATTTCATTTTATTAAGAACCTTCTTCTTTCTTTGGGTGTTTCTACTAAAAATTAAACGATTTCTCATTAATTTTATGTGCATACTTATTTGAATTAAAATATTAATCAAAAATAAAAGGATGTTCAAGGATGTTGTTATGGGTATTAAGGTGGTCCTTATATTTCTTTTTGGCGAAATTACACGGTGGACGGACATCAATTAGTTCTAAATAGCAAAAAAAAATCTCTAATTTTGTTCGAATTTTTATTTCAACTCTCTAGTCTCCCGGTATAATCCGGAAAACCTCATATAAAATTAGAAAATTACATAAAAAAAAAAATCAAAGAAAATGGTTTTTACATGAAAATTTCACGTTGTATCCGGGAGAGAAAGGGAGTCAAATAAAAATCTAAAAAAATTAGGGAACATTTTTCTTAGTATACATATTTCCAACCGGAAGGCGGCTGCATGTCCCAAATAAGGACCACCCTAATGGGCATACATTTTAAACTTTAAATTGGGCTTTAATTGTGTAAGGTACGCTAATACGCTTTTATTAGGTGAATATTTCCAAAAAAAAATTATCCTGATAAATGTAGTTTTTCCTAAATATATAGGTATAGAAATTAAAAGTCCAACATAATATGTATTCTAACCAAATTCATCGTTGTTTTACAAACAAAAATTTTGAAATTGTCGAATTTCATTTCTAATTTTAAAAAGGTCATATAGGCACAATAATTTGTTTTAATTAGTCTTGTCAACACATCTCAATTATATAATTTATCAATCGGACATTTTAATTAAATAGTTCCAAACCCGATCCACAAACATGCCTAAATTATAGATATCATTTAATTACAAAATCATGTACCTAATTATTATGATGTCAATATCTGTATTTGTTTTCGACCAAAACAATGCACAAATTACACATACGTACGTTCATAATTCATAATTTTGATTTAAGATAACATGCATATGAAAGTACACAATAAAAGTGATTTTTTTTTGGCTAGGGAACATATTGAATAGCGTCATTAAAAATGTCAAAAATAATTTTTCGTTTCCCAAAACAAGACAAAAATCGAACTTTACAGTAAGAAACTGCCCGAATTTCAATAATGCAATGCGTTTGTTTACTTACTTTCTAACTCATATCAGTTACAATAAAATTAATTTAATTTGAAAAATGTCCGAAATAATTAATTTATAGGTACTCTACTATGGCTTTATAATTCAACAGCGAAAATTTATTCTGAAATAATTGTCATCTAACAATAATGCACTGAAAATAACACAATGATTCAATATTGATTCAGTCATGCATACCAGTTACTGGTTTCATGTTTTATTTCACAGAAAAAGGTGAGAGTCAAACATTCTCAACTCGTCAACAAAAAAAAAAAAGATGATTAAATTGACGACTGTGGACAATTATACTAATTAAATGACACCACTTGTCTCTTTAACCCTATGTTTAACAAATTATTTCAATTTTTTGTCAGGTTTATTGGTGCTTTTTATTATTTTTGACGTACTTCCTAAGAAGTTACAAGTCTGGAAGGTATTCTTGTGTTTGAATACCGGTTTTTGATTGTAACATTTTAATGATAGAATTAAATGACAATAAAGGAAACATTAAGTCAGGTTTATAGAATGAAAGTGAAAATCATTGGGTAGACGAATGAATTTTTTGTGTTTCGTGAACCCTAAGATTTTCATTTGTTTTTTTTTTTTTTTTTACAGTGAAAGTTGAAATTATAAAAAGGACTTGAGACTCTCAGAGGTTTTGATTTTATTTCAAGCTAGCATTGTTGTTCCCCTCGCGCATGATGGAAAAATGACATTTATTTTTAACCTCCCATGAATGATTTTTATTTCCGATATAGGTACTATAGGGCAAGTTTAAGATTCGAAAAAAAAATTTAACTCGAGATAACAATCAGACATGACATAACGATGATGGAAAATGCAAAAAAAAAAAAGCCTAACTTATACGGCGACTTTCATCAATCTTCGTAGTAAACAGTTGATTCTTTAAGGCCCAACTATAATAGGCATATGCGCGCATGGGCTCATGTCAAAATCGAACGAACTGCTTCGTCCTGTTTCTGAAAACATGAGGACGAGGAGTAGCCATAATGAAACATACGCGCGCATAGCCTTCTGTTACAATTTACATTTTTGTTTTCCATATTTTTTTTTTTTAAAGGGCGTTGAATTACACAATAATATTTTTTAAACTGTTTTTATTCAATTCACAATTCGTTTATCACATTTTTATTAAGTGAAAATTAATTTAATTTTTCCATCCCTCTTGTATTTACATTTTATTCTGAGAAATTTACTCAATTCGTGCTGTTCAGAGCTCACGGCATATGCTTAACGAAAGTTAACGAAGCGCGCATATGCGCATTATGGCTATCCCATAAGAATTGTGTATGTTCGATAACTCCATGCGCGCATATGCCTATTATAGTATAGATGGGCCTTTACACCTAGAGGGTGAATTAATTTTTTTTTTTTTTTGGAACAAAACTAACGGTACCTGTCTTATAACGGAAATAGAAAACTAAATTTATTTTCAAAAACGGCTTTAAAACGATTTTGATTAAAATTCTCTAACGATTTAAACAGCTCTAACGATTTTGATTAAAATGCTTTTGTGGAATGGTACAAATAAGACCTAGGTAACTTAAAAAAAAAAAAATATTTTTTGAACCGTTATTAACGGTACCTGCTATAGTTTTTTTTCGTTTCTGAATATCTCGCACACGACTAACCCAATTTCAACGAAAATTTTTATACAAAAGCGTTTAAATAAACGTAATATTAAAATTTTGAAGAACACATTTTTGTATTTTTAAAAAATATTTCAATTTTTTTTTTTTTTTTTTTTTTTTTTGAAAAATCAATTTTTTGAAGACCTGTCTTGAAAAAATTGAAATATTTCGAACCTTCGTTTTAAGGTGTTAATTAACTATTTCTTCGTGATAGCAAACCTTTTTTTGAAAAATATTTGAAAATTTGTATACCTATTTAGTAAAATAAATATTTTTTTTTAAACGGCTTAAACAACGATTTGCAAAATCAGTTGTAATATCAATCTATAGCAATAATGACGGAAATGCTTTGGTTGATAAGCTCGTTAAAGATTTGAGATAGTCTTTCATTTAATCGGTGCGATCGATTATTGAGTCCTTCCAATGCGTTTTTATATCACATTTCGGTTTAAATTCCCTTTCTTGCACCATGAAAGGGTGAACTCTTAGAGTTCAAAACGCTAAAGTTTTTAAAACTTTTATGCAATTTGAATTCTTTTATACAGATATATATTTAAAAAAAAATTAAAATTAAAGCCGTTTTTTAAAAGACTTAATTTTTATAAAGTTTGAATAAAAAAATATCAGTTTGTAGTAACTATTAATCAACTCTTAAAACCAAAATTTATAAAAAAAATGTCTCATTTTTCTGTTCTGAGGCAGGTACCGTTAGTACTAATATTGAAATAGGTTTTTTTTTTTTTTCATTAAAAGATAGACCTTGATTTTTTTTTTACAAAATTTTAAAGTATCAAAACATTGCAATTTTTCACCACATGTTCTTCATACAAACCCAAACTATCGATTGTCCATCCTCGATTAAAAAAATATTTAAAAAACAAATGGGCAAACGATGATTTTTAGTTAAAATGTTAGGTACTATAAAAAAAATAATTTGCTGCATTTTTGTTTTAGGGATGAAAAAACGAAAATTTTTGATGGATAAACGATCGATGAATGCAGTTCTGGCTTCACAAAGCTCAATATACATAGATACCATTTTTGTCATGAGACTTAATTCGTTTTTCATCAGAATGACAATACCCGAATTTACACCAGTCGCAGAGCATTGGTGTAGTGTAGAGGAAATATCAACTAGTTAAGAATAAATTATGTCCTTTCCATGTGTCAATCCAGTTGAGAGACAAATGAGTCATTATTTCTAGAAAAATTATTCCCCAAGTCTCTTAATAACAAATCATTTATTAAAGTAACTTCTAGATCAGAGTTATAAAGTAGAGACTCTGCAAATAATGTGTCAAATCAAATTATAACTAAGAATCACAGTAAAAAAATCTCATACATAATTATTTATTCTTTGTTTATTTATGTACAATCAATAACATTTTTCCAAACCAAACAACCTTCTATATTAATCTATTTTGTCTCTGCATTTGTCCCATTTCGTTATGCTATATCATTTTATTTCCAAATTTCAAACAAATTTTATATGTACCGCAATTCATGTTAAGACAGCATCAATTTTATATTTAATCCGTCTGAGTAACTCTTTGTTTGTATATGTGTGAAATTGTGAAATTGGCAAACATATTTAAAGAAAAAAAAAAAAAAACCTTAATACAATAACAAATTGTTTTGTCCTAAATAAGTCAACCTAAAAGCAATGCCATCCTACCATATCGCAATCCCAGCAATCCATTATAATAAAAATAACCTTGGTGAAAAGTAAACAATATATACCTTGTACCTACCTACTTTATACACAAACATCAACATTCGAATTTTATATATATTTTGTTGTTGTTGTTGTTGTTCAATGTTTTTGTTGTAAAATGTATATGTGTATATTTTTTGGCTTACCATAGTCGTCTAGGAAGGACGAAATCCTTGAAATGCAATTAATTAAGAAAACATTTTGTTGGTACATCTACGATGTGTGCCACCAAAATATCTATACCACATACAACTCCCCGAGACAAGTCCATGACCAGTCATTAAATGGTTTTCAACACACTTCCAAGGCTTGATTTAATAACAAAAAAAAAAAAAATAAACTTTATTTCGGTCATTTAGCCTTTTTCGAGCAAAGAGAAGATATATCCTGGCTAACTTTATACAAGTTAGATGGATACAGAAAAAAAAAAAGAAGTGGGTGATGAGGAGGTTGTTCTAATTCCATTTCACACAACACAGATACCGTACAACAGTGTACAATACAGCAGCAATGATGAAATGCATGTGCAATAATTCTACAATGGTTTTTAACAAAAAAAAATGAAAAAAATAAAAAACATGGATTCCTATTGTGTTGTAGAAGAAGAAGCGCAAATGTTTAGTAGAAAAGTTTGCTGCTCCAGATCTGCGCATAATAGCACAATACTGTGCGGAAAAATAGAAAAGAAAAAAGAAGCTACATAAACATATGTCGGCTTTTATTGAAATTTGATGTTGTCAATTTCGTGTAGAAAAGATAAAAGCATTCCAGAAGTATATAAGACATCTTAAATCAATTTCAATAAAATGAATTTTTCGTTCAATTCAAGGACCATCCAAGGACATATAGATTTGTTCTTTGACATAAAAACGCCAAAAAGCACATTTTCAAATTTGAATTACTTACTCCTTTGGTCAATATTGAAATTCTTATTTGATTCAATTCTGTTTGCCTGAAATCACTGGTAACCTAGCTTATAAATTATATCGTGTGGTAGCAGCTAAGAATGTTTGAAAATTATATTATTTCTTCAATTTACGGGATCTTCCACATGGAACCCGGCCTCACAGAAGATACTGATACAAAATTTTAAACATACATATATATTTTTTTTCTTTTTACTTGCGATATAGGTACCTACTATAGGGCAAGTTTACGATTCGAAAAAAAAAAATCGAACTCGAGATGACAATTTTACATGACATTAGGATGATGGAGAATGCCAAAAAAGTGGGTCCGGCAATTCTGTCTGTCTGTCCGTCTGTCTGTCTGTCTGTCTGTCCGTCTGTATGCACCTCGAGCTAGAGCCTAAACTACTAGAGCAATTCTCTTCAAACTTGGTAGTTAACAGTCTTGGGCGATTCTAGAAATCCAAAAATGTAGAGGGGAAATTGACATTTTTTTTTAGGACCAAAACTAACGGTATCTGTCATATATCGGAAATAGAAAAGCTAATTTTTTTCGAAAATGGCTCTAACGATTTTGTTTAAAATTCTTGTGTATAGTATTACATATACATAGGTAAGAGCCAACTTTCGAAATAAAAAAAATATTTTTTGTACCGTTATTAATTATTTTAATTAATAAAATATAATTATTAATATTAAAATTTTAGAAAATTTTCAAAAAATACATTTTTGGATTTTTAAAAAAAATTTCAAGTTTTTTTAATTATTCAATTATTTTAAAACGGTTTGTGAAAAATTTTGAAATTACGTTTTCATGTGTAAATTAATTATTTCTTCAAAATGGCATACCAACTTTTTTTTTTTAATGTTAGAAAATTTGTATATTTGATATAAAAAATTATTTTTTTAAAAAACGGTTTGACGATTTTCAAAATTTTTTTTTCTAAAAATACATTTTTATACAAGAAATAAAACGGCATACTTGGTTTTTCGTAAAACGGTGTTTAATTAATTATAAAAACAGATTTTATTTTTTATTTACTTTTTAATTTCTTGAAAATATCAAATTTTAAATTTTCCCTAATTTTCTTGAATTAGAAGCTTTAACATTAGAGTTACTTTAAGCATAAGAGCAAGTACGTGCGACCCCAGTCGTGCATTTTATTTTTTTCAAAATAATATGAGTAAAAATTTGTTTCGGGTTTCTAACTAAAAATGTATGTTGTGATTAATACATTTAAATAATACATACATTATTTATTAATCAATGCATTTAAATAAATTAAAAAACTGACCCACAAATCTTTTTTTTTGTTTTGTAAAATTTTCACTGGAATTACTTACCTAGAAAAATTTAACAATTTATGTAAATCTTAATGAAATATAGGTCAAGACTCGCTTTCAAAAAAAAAACATCTCTCATACTCGTATGTATAGTCCAAAAATTAATATTTTTGATTCTTTTTATTGATTTATGATAGACTTTATTTCAGTCAAAAATGTTCGTATGTATAAAGATAAAACAAAAGGCATTTGAAAGCTTTATTTTTTTAGTTTTTTATTTTTTTGTAGATTTTATTGATAGGTATAGTTTAACATTTAAGGCCATTTCCGATTGTTTTTTTTTATTTTTGTTTTTTTTTTTTTTTTTTTTTTTTTATGTGAGATTTTAACGATATCCCTTTATAAAATCTGCGAAAAAAAAGAAGTATTCAAAATTCAAATGCATTTTGTTTTATCTCTATACAAATGTTTTTTAACTGAAATGTTTTTAAATCTATCGAAAATAATTTGTAAAATAAAATGGATTTCTGCCAAGAAAACTACCGACTTAAACGGACACATCTTATTAATTTCTTAAACATTTAAATTTTAAGGAACTCATTTAATTTTATATTGTATTTTCAGACTTTTGACATTTCAAAATTGATAAGAAATCTTTTCATTTGAAAGAAAAAAATACTTATTAAAATAAAATGAAATTCATTTTAAATTAAACAGGGTTTAAACAATTTTTTATAATTTTTTTTTTTTCTTTTTAATTATTTTAAGTAAATGGGTTTTGTAAACATCATCTACTTTTATAATATAAGGGTATACTAGTACACTGCAATTTTTTTAATATTATGTATACCCAAACCGAAAAATGCAATATTGCTGAAGCTTTTTTCAAGGTAGTGGCCAAGTGGAGCTTATTTGGGCTAATCAGTTGACTTATCGTGAGACACCTTTTTAATACGGAAATTTTGTTTGTTTAGCTCCACTTTTTTTGACAAAAACCTCATTTGAACTACATATATCCCATAAGATTAAAATTTCAATTATTAAAACTGGAAAGGTTTTTGGCCATGGCCTGGCTGGTTAGTAAATGAGGCATAAGATTAGTTTTATAATACAAATTCTATATACTACTAAAATAAAGTAGTAAATTAGAAAAATCAGCATTATATTAATTGGACTTGTTAAAAATTATTGATTTAATATAGCCGGCCTTCACTCGATACAAAAATTTGGTTTAAATGTTTGAAACAAAAATTGTTTTAAGAAAATAGCCTAACATATGTAAGCTTTTTTTTCATTTGATGGTGAAATGTTAAAGGTAAAATTTCAACAATTTTTCAATCAGTAAATAGACTTAAAATGCAACTACACTTTTTGGTGATTTTTGATAGGCTGTATCCCAGTAAAAATGATCGTATTATTACAAAACGAAAAGCATGTGAAAGCTATATTCTTCTAATTTTAGGATTTCAGTACTAAATATTTTATTTCAAATATCTAAAATAGCTAAATCCTTCGAAATGTTCAAAAACCAACATTTTTCAATTTGATTTGTTTTTATTTTTCTCTTAGGAAATTGGAAACATTTTTTCTGATAAAATGATTATAATTTTTAGAAAGGCTATTTATTTAGCTTTAAGATTCTTTTTGTTTCAAACTTCTACAGTTTTTTTTAGTCTGTAATATCAGTCATCAAACCGAAAATCATACTCATGACTTTGACTATCAGTACCTAAACAACTTAACGGAAAATTCAAGGATACATTTAAAAAATTCATTCAATTCTCTACAAAGAAATGAAGTTTACTTTGTTAAAAAAAAAAATGTTTTCTAACATTTGAGATCAATTTAGAAAAAGAAAAATTGTAACGGCATTTTTACGGTTTTTTAGAAAATGTATCGCTTTTTTATAACTATGGGTGGTAAGGTTAAAATGAGGCTTAATTTTATCGAAGCTTAAGATACCTGAAATAAATAATATATTTCGAGTCCATTAAGCCAAATAATATAATATTCCATTATTTTTCTGAACATCTCATTTGTTAATACTTCTGATCTTTTAAAATACTTCGGAACTTTTAAAATACTTCTGATCTTTTAAAATAAAATCCATTTCTTCATCCCCATGAAAAAAAAACACCCTTTGATTTTAGATATTTGAATGAACTTAAATTTTTCAGGTTTAAAACAGTCAATACCCCCTACACCCACACCCCTCCTCAAACGTGGTTTTAAAAAGCTGATAAGAAAGTTTATGAGGACTTTCGGACCTGTTATAGAAGGAACAAAAATTCATGAATTAATTTATCGTAAATTGAAGTAAAATGAAAATTTATCAAATTATTTTCAACATCACTGTGTCCTTCGTCATTTCTAGACCGAACCTTACACGTGTATACTGTGTACACATAGTAAATTTATTTTATTTTTTGCGTTGTATGTATATTTATTATTTATTCCATTTGGCTTAATGGACTCGAAAGTTTGCTACATTACCGCATTATTGAAGGCTGCGTTAAGGCGACCCCATCCTACGACAACACGATTGACATTTTTTTCCCCGAACCATTTTATCATCATCATCATCAACATTTTTTTGTTGCCATTGTGTGTTGTTGTCGATGTCGTCGTCGTTGTCGTTGCTACTGTCATCATCGTCATGTGTATACTTTATTGTTAGGGGGTTTTCTTGTTATAGTTTAAATCCCGTTATACCATTACCCTTTTCCCCACCAAAAAAAAAAAACTCAAATTTTTGTCTTTGTATAAAAATGCATGTGTATTGTTCTTTTAGCTCAAATTCTTTTAAAAAGGTCTTCCGGGTCCGGGTTGGGGTGTGGGTTTTTGAATTGGGCGTTTTTGCGAAAAAATATAAAAAAACAACAACAACAAACAAACGGGATATATAGTATAATAGAACCATCACTATGTTTAGACTTATGTTAACCATGACTGCGGTGTGGTATTAACACACTCAAGACTATAGCAAAGAATAGAAAAATCAATACAGACAACATACGGAGAACGGAGCTATACGAAACAAACAAGGGCCAATAGCAAGGAGAGCCTAGGAAAAAATGTGGGGTATAGCCTAGCCAGGCAATAAGCTTGGTAGAATAGTGAAGAAAAAAAAAAACAAACTGTTATAGAGACGACATCCGTGCGTCGTCGTTAAAATGTGGACAAGTGTTGCCGTTGTAGTGTAATTAAAATTTGTTTATTCGTTCATTCACAGCAAAAATATGCAGCAAGTTGAAGGTTATTTTTATTTTGTGTGTCGTTGTCGTTTTTGGTTTTTTATTTTTATGATATGAGAATTGTTGTTGAATAAAAGGTAGGTAGGAATGATAAAAATCACAAAAAAAAGCGGAATTCCACAACAACAACAAAAAAAATCAATTGTTTACATTCTTCTTTTTTTGTATTCTAATTCTCCCACCTTTCAAACTACGACGCGACATAAGTAAACATTAACATGTGCCTTGTGAAAAGCTTTTGTTAGAAAATTTATAGCAATTCAACACGATAGGTTTTCAAGTTACATAGAAGCATCACAAGTAGGTACCGAGCGCGCAAAAAATGAAAAAAAAAAGGCGAACGGAAATAGAAAATTGGAGTAAACAAACTTCGAGGGTATCCTGATGGGTTTTTCTTTCCTTTTTTTCTATTTTTTGCAGAAGCCAGTATAATAGTTTAATGACATGAATGAGTGATAGACTTGTGGCGTCAATTAGAACCTAATTTTACTTGGACTATTATTTTAGTAAATGGGTTCCGTTTTTGTTGAGTAGAGGAAAAATTAAATTGTTTGTTTTTTTTGTTTTTTTTGGAAGCCTTAAAATGATTTGAACTTGTAGGATGTCATTTTTTTTTTTTTTTGTGATTTTGGAGGGTTTTTGTATGTATTTTATCCTAATAGTTTCACATTGGGCGCCAATTTTAAGCTCACATAATGCCTTGTTGCATCGAGAAAGAGACTTATGTAGGTATATTTTTTTCAAATAAAGCACAAAATGTTGGATGAATTCAAATTCCAGGACTTATGTTGTTTGGGATCACTGTTCTTTCATTGTACGAAAAAGAATTAAGTAAGAAATCGCAATTGCCTGGAAAGACAGTTTGAATTTGGCAACATAATCAAAACACCTGTGCACACAACTATGCATACATTTCCTAGAAATAGGTATGCCCTTTAATCGAATTTTGGAAAAGTGAATGATACTCAATAACTTCTCTTTGAATTAATATTCACAAAGAACAGATGTTTAGATGAATTTGGCTGCCATTGTGATTTTATTGATTTTACTTTTGTATTTCTTGGAAGATTCTTTATAGGTACTAGAAATTTTTCCAAGAAAACAAATTTTGTATTCCAGATGGAGACATGATTTGTGATAGGCCAGAAAATTGAAAGAACAGGACCGTATTTGTGTTAAATTTTATATTAGCTCCGAGCTAGAAAGAACATACTGCGGGAAACAAAATATCATATAGCAAGTACTAGATGAAGAGAGAACTATACGAAAATTTAGCTGTTGGTTTTCGAGAAAAGTGGTTTGAAAATAAAAAAAAAACGTTTGAAAATGAATAATTCATGAAACACAAACAGTTAAATCTTCCGGCTGTAAATCCGATATTTATCGGAATTTTGAGATTCCAATTTTCACAAGATAGATTTTTTGCCTCAAGCTTTTAGAAATATCTGGTTTGTTTTATAAAAACAGTACAACTAGACGCATTCTATAGCTTTTCAAGTACAGGGTGGCGAACAAATCGTGTGTTGGGTACTCACACTTACACGGCTTGTTTTTTTTTTTATTATAGAGGTCACTATTTCAAGAAAAATAAAGCACCAACCGAGAGCTTTTAGTCGGTGGGTTAAAAAAAATCAGTTAAAAAATACGTAGCTCTCGTTGCTATAGGTAATCAACGAAGTCGCCTCGGTTAAATTAAATTGTTTTAAACTACCGTTTTAGGTTAATTTAACCCACCAACTTGTTTATATTGATCGAGAAACTCGAATTTTAGTACAATTTAACCAAAATAGTGGGTAAAAGGTTTAATTTTACCCAGGTTAGTTTGCAGGTGCTATATTAGCAAACTCCCTTTGCAGCGATACAATGCTTTGCAGTCTGTCATTTTCGTCTAAATAGAATACACTGGTCAACAAGGTTTTTGCCAACAAGAACCAAAATATACTTTTCTATAGGTTTTCGAATCTGAAGTCAGAAAATTTGTATTGTCCTTCGTTTTTGAAATATTACCGTACCGGTTAAAAATGCATTATGCATTATTCAATTTGTAACGGTGTCGGTTTTATTCTTCCAAAAAAATGTTTTAATCTTTTCAATATCTCTTTTACTGCCTGAGATATTTAAAATTTCAGTAGCGGTCTTTGACTCAGAAACACCACTGTCTAACCATATTAAACTTTTTTTTTGCCACAAAAACCATAACAAAATATACTTTTCTACAGGTTTTTGGGTTGCTGAATTCGAATCCGTAATCAGAAAAATTCGATTAGCCTTTGTTCTTGAAATATTACCTTTATAAAATGTAAAAGAAGAACTTACAAGGTTTTCCTTCTGGAAAGTGTGTAAAAGCAAATATTTAACTGTTTTTTGTTTGAATTTTTGTATTTGGCAACAGCATTTTACACTTTTTGTTTCGATTTTTCAATGTCGTAATTAATGACTAAAAAATAAAATATAGGTACATGTTTTATATCTATTCAAAGCAAGTGCTTACATGTTATTAATTTTAAAATTATACGTTCTTGACATAAAAAGGGTTAACAAAATTTAGACTTGCTTTAAATAAATGCTCCAGGTTTATCCCAACTTTCGTATAATGACGTATGACCCTTCGGTGTCTCTTAACCTTAAAAAAATAGTCATTTATATTAAAAAATTTGTATAGATCATAAAACTTTTGATTAAAAGAAACAAGTTTTTGGCTTTACAAAATGGTACAGTACGTTATTGTTTGGTGTTACGGTTGATTTTAAATCATTTTTTTCCAAATTAAGTCAATTTTTTCAGAAAATTGTTGTGGGGGGAATAGTTTTTTGGTACACTCTTCCCATATATCGTTCCTCTGAAAGTTTGCCAACCCAAAAATCACGTTTCATAGCTTTGGTGTTCGTAGCTCTGGTTTTTCATAACTTCGGTTTTTTCATAACTTCGGTTTTTCATAATTTTGAAGCGCATAATTCTGGTATTCAATTATTGAATAGGCTTCTAAAATTCAATTAACTCTTTGTTCGCATTCCAAGTACAAGTATTAAAGTGGCATTGCATGAGCAACTCTATTACAATAACAACCCTATTTTATTTTATCAACCCATGTTTCGTAAAATACAAAACAAAAAAAAGTTGTGAATGAGACCAAAACTTTTTTTATTTTGTGCGGTAAGAAGATCCTTTTAAATATCTATAAAAAAAATATCTATATTTTTTTTCAAAAGAAAATTTTAAGAAAACTACATGTGGTTTGAATTTTTATGAGAACAGATACTCATAAAACAGCAGGGTGCAACTTTTTAATAAAAATGTGCCAATAATTCGTTAACCCCTATGGTATGAGATGAATTAATTTTTGTTTGTTTTTAACATAGAGAATTTCAAATGCCTATTTTCAGTGCCAGGTGAACTTTGTTGTGGTAGGTTAGATAAATACCTTACCTATTTATACTGTTGGCAATATCCATGCACGGTACATACTTTTATATATTCCGATTCCTTGAAAGTTAAATTGATTACAATTCGGGGTGATTGTTTGTTGCGTGCAAGTTGGTTAAAGCAAAAATTACATTTCAAATCCTTCGTATTGAATAAACAAATACACTTCCCATGGGTGCGTGCAACGTTGCAATGACTTTCGATTTGTTTTAGTGATGGCAAAAACTTCAAGGCAAACAATTACATAAAATGATATTAATGCATGATTAGTTTCATAGCTGAAACGATAAAATGACACAAAAAGTTCAATTTTGTTTTCTAATATAATATAATATACAAGGATGGTATTTTTTGCAGAACTTTGTCATTGGTATACCCTAGTGGCTATACTACAGAGAGGTACTTGAGAAGCAATTAAATTAAGTTTTCGACATAATTTTCATTCAATTCGATTATAAAAAGAATTTACAATGAGCACCGTGAAGTCAGAACTACGAACCCTTAATTTTTGAACCAAACTTGTCTAATTCGTTTGTCCACCGTTTTTCCATATTTGTCCACCCAAAATTTTCGTTTGTCCACTCTTCAAAAAAAAATTTAGAGCACATTCTTTTTTTTTATAGGAAGTACGAAAAATGAAAAATCGTCTAAAACGCACAAGTTTGAGATAGACGTATAAAACCAACTACAATCGTTTGTCCACTTCGAGTTCTATATACATACTAAATATTATCGTTTTTCCACCCTTTGTTTTTTTGGATATGACCTAGTCAAAAAAAAAATTTTGCACTGAAAAATTGAAATTCCCCTAAAATCCACAAAAAACAATTTTTTATTTTTAAATTCAAACTGCTGTCGTTTGTCCACCTCGAGTTCAATACTTTGAATTTTTGACTAGGGTGGATAAACGATGATTTTTTGTTTTGCTCGAGGTGGACAATCGATTGTCGTTTGAATTTTTGAAAAAAAAATGTTGCTATACAAAAATTCTTTTTTGAATATCTCCTAAACGAAGGGTGGACAAACGATGACTTTTGGTTTACGTTAGGAACTCGAGGCGGACTTCTGGCTTTACGGAGCTTTTACAATGGCTTATATATATTTTTACAATATATCTTATACGTTATACAATTCTAACTTATAAATTATAAGAAGTTTAACTGCGAGAGCTGTATTAACAATAAACCGCAATCGGAAGTAGTAGATGTCAATATACAGCCATGGACAGAGAAATAGCACACTATTGAGAAAAATCATGCGAATCGAATTTTAGATATTAGGAATGCTTTTTATAAATTTTTTTCTTTTGGTATATTGTCGAAATAAAGTGATGGAGACAAAAATATCTTAAAAGTACCGTTATTTTCTATATTAATTTGCACTAGCAATATAATGCTTTTTCTGTCTCTTTCGCTAGTGGACACAGAAATAGCACACATTTGTTTAACCGTTAAGTTTTTATTCCGCGTTCAAAAGTTGTAGACGAAAATGCATTCATTTTATTGCTACTATATTTAATTAACAAGTATTTTTGAAAAAAAAATAGGCAGAACAAATTATTAAACTGTGAAAAAAGGGAGAATTACTTTTGATCTTCATATTCAAGGGAAAAATCCTTCTCAATTAGATTAAACTCTAAATTTTTCGAATAAATGATGGATAAAGCCATTTATTTGGAAAGAGCAAATAGAAATTTAAACTCTGAAATTAAATTGCTTTAACTTCTTCCCCGCAAAACTTCCATACGAGTGGATAGAGCGATCACAAAGAAACGCAAATGTGGGCCTTTTAAGTCATCTTGCACGATTTTGCCCGAAGTAAATATAGAATTCGGCGAAAAAAGTGTCAAGCAGACTTTTAAGAAGGATACTTAATGATGCTGAGTTGTACAGACAGGTAAGCTAGCGAAATCCAATGATATAAAAAGACACATGAAAGTTCACCTAACATTAGCTAAAAAACATCTGAATAAAAACATGCTGTTTTGAATGAGAGTCTTTTGGAGTGATGAAATAAAGGTTAACCGCATTGGAACCGATGACAAAACATTTGTCCATCGCCTAAAATGTTAAAAGGACAATCCAAAGTATTATCTCAAGACGATGAAACTAAGAGGATAGGATTTGATGGTCTGGGGCGCATTTTTCTGGTATGGTAAGGACCCATTGGTTAGGTGGATGGCAGAATTGATAAATTCTTTTGTCTTAATATTACATTAGAATACCGAGGAACCATATTTCTCGCCAGTTAATTAGATATTCATACATGACAATGACCCAAACATGCATCAGAAATAGTACAAGATAGTTTTTCAGACGAAAAAATCGATGTTTGCACCTAGCCATCTCAAATTCACAATCTTAGCCCCATAGAAAATTTATAAATTGATGTCAAGGTTAAGAAAGAGAGAAGAAAATTCAAAAATTCAAACGATCTTTGGGCCAGAATCAAAGAAGCGTGGTGCCGTACTCCACAAAGTGGATACCAGACGTTAGTTGAAAGTTTACCAAAGAGGTGCGAAGGAACTTTGAAAAACTGTGGTCTACTAACAAGTTACTAACTTAGTAGTATTGAATTAATTACCCGTATAAACTTAGCATGACAACTTTTGAAAAGTTAATTTTTTTTTGGCTCAGTAATTGCCGCATAATTGCCGTGTTTATGCCGTGAAGTCAAAAAAATTGCCGCGCGCTTAGTTTGGTCAGAATCGGTAAACCAAGTTTGTCATGCTAACTTTATATAAAGTTAGCATGACAAATTTTAATTTTTGATCAATTTAAATTTTTTTTTCGCTTATTATTTAAAGTTTAATTGCCGTAATTATGCCGTGAAATCGAAAATAATATATCTCTTTTGGTTTTCTCAAAAAAAAAAAAAATGTATTTTTTGTTAACCCTATTCCATATAAAGTTAAGATGACACACCCTGTATTTCTTAAATTCTTGGTCAATTTTTAATTTTTTTTGGCCAATTAATTGCCGCATTGGGTTAATATAAAAACTGCAATCTCAAAAAAATTGCCGCGCTTTTGGTTTTTTCAAAAAATATTAAAAACTGTTTTTGGCCTCATATCGTATAAAGTTAGCATGACAAACCATCTATTTCTTAAATCCTTGGTCAATTTGAAAATTTTTTTGGCCAATTAATTGCCGCATTGGGTTAATATAAAAACTGCAAACTCAAAAAAATTGCCGCGCTTTTGGTTTTTTCAAAAAAAATTAAAAACTGTTTTTGGCCTCATATCGTATAAAGTTAGCATGACAAACCATCTATTTCTGAAATCCTTGGTCAATTTGAAAATTTTTTTGGCCAATTAATTGCCGCATTGGGTTAATATAAAAACTGCAAACTCAAAAAAATTGCCGCGCTTTTGGTTTTTTCAAAAAAAATTAAAAACTGTTTTTGGCCTCATATCGTATAAAGTTAGCATGACAAACCATCTATTTCTGAAATCCTTGGTCAATTTGAAAATTTTTTTGGCCAATTAATTGCCGCATTGGTTTAATATAAAAACTGCAAACTCAAAAAAATTGCCGCGCTTTTGGTTTTTTCAAAAAAAATTAAAAACTGTTTTTGGCCTCATATCGTATAAAGTTAGCATGACAAACCATCTATTTCTTAAATCCTTGGTCAATTTGAAAATTTTTTTGGCCAATTAATTGCCGCATTGGTTTAATATAAAAACTGCAATCTCAAAAAAATTGCCGCGCTTTTGGTTTTTTCAAAAAAAATTAAAAACTGTTTTTGGCCTCATATCGTATAAAGTTAGCATGACAAACCATCTATTTCTTAAATCCTTGGTCAATTTGAAAATTTTTTTGGCCAGTTAATTGCCGCATTGGGTTAATATAAAAACTGCAATCTCAAAAAAATTGCCGCGCTTTTGGTTTTTTCAAAAAAAATTAAAAACTGTTTTTGGCCTCATATCGTATAAAGTTAGCATGACAAACCATCTATTTCTTAAATCCTTGGTCAATTTGAAAATTTTTTTGGCCAATTAATTGCCGCATTGGGTTAATATAAAAACTGCAAACTCAAAAAAATTGCCGCGCTTTTGGTTTTTTCAAAAAAAATTAAAAACTGTTTTTGGCCTCATATCGTATAAAGTTAGCATGACAAACCATCTATTTCTTAAATCCTTAGTCAATTTGAAAATTTTTTTGGCCAATTAATTGCCGCATTGGGTTAATATAAAAACTGCAAACTCAAAAAAATTGCCGCGCTTTTGGTTTTTTCAAAAAAAATTAAAAACTGTTTTTGGCCTCATATCGTATAAAGTTAGCATGACAAACAATCTATTTCTTAAATCCTTGGTCAATTTGAAAATTTTTTTGGCCAATTAATTGCCGCATTGGGTTAATATAAAAACTGCAAACTCAAAAAAATTGCCGCGCTTTTGGTTTTTTCAAAAAATATTAAAAACTGTTTTTGGCCTCATATCGTATAAAGTTAGCATGACAAACCATCTATTTCTTAAATCCTTGGTCAATTTGAAAATTTTTTTGGCCAATTAATTGCCGCATTGGATTAATATAAAAACTGCAAACTCAAAAAAATTGCCGCGCTTTTGGTTTTTTCAAAAAAAATTAAAAACTGTTTTTGGCCTCATATCGTATAAAGTTAGCATGACAAACCATCTATTTCTTAAATCCTTGGTCAATTTGAAAATTTTTTTGGCCAATTAATTGCCGCATTGGGTTAATATAAAAACTGCAATCTCAAAAAAATTGCCGCGCTTTTGGTTTTTTCAAAAAAAATTAAAAACTGTTTTTGGCCTCATATCGTATAAAGTTAGCATGACAAACCATCTATTTCTTAAATCCTTGGTCAATTTGAAAATTTTTTTGGCCAATTAATTGCCGCATTGGTTTAATATAAAAACTGCAATCTCAAAAAAATTGCCGCGCTTTTGGTTTTTTCAAAAAAAATTAAAAACTGTTTTTGGCCTCATATCGTATAAAGTTAGCATGACAAACCATCTATTTCTTAAATCCTTGGTCAATTTGAAAATTTTTTTGGCCAATTAATTGCCGCATTGGGTTAATATAAAAACTGCAAACTCAAAAAAATTGCCGCGCTTTTGGTTTTTTCAAAAAAAATTAAAAACTGTTTTTGGCCTCATATCGTATAAAGTTAGCATGACAAACCATCTATTTCTCAAATCCTTGGTCAATTTGAAAATTTTTTTGGCCAATTAATTGCCGCATTGGGTTAATATAAAAACTGCAAACTCAAAAAAATTGCCGCGCTTTTGGTTTTTTCAAAAAAAATTAAAAACTGTTTTTGGCCTCATATCGTATAAAGTTAGCATGACAAACCATCTATTTCTTAAATCGTTGGTCAATTTGAAAATTTTTTTGGCCAATTAATTGCCGCATTGGGTTAATATAAAAACTGCAAACTCAAAAAAATTGCCGCGCTTTTGGTTTTTTCAAAAAAAATTAAAAACTGTTTTTGGCCTCATATCGTATAAAGTTAGCATGACAAACCATCTATTTCTCAAATCCTTGGTCAATTTGAAAATTTTTTTGGCCAATTAATTGCCGCATTGGGTTAATATAAAAACTGCAAACTCAAAAAAATTGCCGCGCTTTTGGTTTTTTCAAAAAAAATTAAAAACTGTTTTTGGCCTCATATCGTATAAAGTTAGCATGACAAACAATCTATTTCTTAAATCCTTGGTCAATTTGAAAATTTTTTTGGCCAATTAATTGCCGCATTGGGTTAATATAAAAACTGCAAACTCAAAAAAATTGCCGCGCTTTTGGTTTTTTCAAAAAATATTAAAAACTGTTTTTGGCCTCATATCGTATAAAGTTAGCATGACAAACCATCTATTTCTTAAATCCTTGGTCAATTTGAAAATTTTTTTGGCCAATTAATTGCCGCATTGGATTAATATAAAAACTGCAAACTCAAAAAAATTGCCGCGCTTTTGGTTTTTTCAAAAAAAATTAAAAACTGTTTTTGGCCTCATATCGTATAAAGTTAGCATGACAAACCATCTATTTCTTAAATCCTTGGTCAATTTGAAAATTTTTTTGGCCAATTAATTGCCGCATTGGGTTAATATAAAAACTGCAATCTCAAAAAAATTGCCGCGCTTTTGGTTTTTTCAAAAAAAATTAAAAACTGTTTTTGGCCTCATATCGTATAAAGTTAGCATGACAAACCATCTATTTCTTAAATCCTTGGTCAATTTGAAAATTTTTTTGGCCAATTAATTGCCGCATTGGGTTAATATAAAAACTGCAAACTCAAAAAAATTGCCGCGCTTTTGGTTTTTTCAAAAAAAATTAAAAACTGTTTTTGGCCTCATATCGTATAAAGTTAGCATGACAAACCATCTATTTCTTAAATCCTTGGTCAATTTTTTGGCCAATTAATTGCCGCATTGGGTCAATATAAAAACCGCAAACTCAAAAAAATTGATGCGCTCTTGGTTTTTTTTGCAAAAAAAGTTTAAGTTTATTTTTTGAGTCACTTTCCATATAAAGTTAGCAGGGCATACCCTCTGTTTGTTAAATCGCTGATTAAAATTTAATTTTTTTTTTTTGCGAAATAATTGCCACACTTGGTTTTTTTGTAAAATGCAAACTCGAAATTCTTTTTGGCCAGTTTTTTATTCAAAGTAAAGGAAAAAAAAACTACTATTTTTTATGTAACTACATTCTTTGTTAAGTGGTTCCTATAAAGTCATAAAAAAAAACATTTTTGTTTACAATGTAAGGTGTTCTTGAATTTTGTAGGTCAATCACATACACCATTTATTATTGTACTATTGTACATTCTAGGACATAGATTTTAATAACTGAGTGATAGTATGATAGACAGGATGTCGGCCTCTTACACGACGTACATGAGTTCGAGTACGGTGATGGGAACGAGTTTTTTTTTTTTTATTTATTTTTTTTATTTTTATTTTATTTTAATTTAACATAATTTGTATTCCAATAACTATTTTTATTGTTAAAGCGATATTCCAATGAATTGTTTTCAATAACAAGTATTGGAAGGATGGGTTTTTAAGTGGCAACAACAACTCACTGCTCATAAAGCAAAGTATCTAAGTATTAATATTTTAAGCATTTCTAAAATTGTAATAAACGAGAAAAAAATCTCTGCGAGGACGTAATATATAATTGCTTCTATTATAATAAAAGTAATAATAGTCTTTAATAGCTGTTATTGGGATGGACGTCTGTAACGTTATTCTATTAGCCAGTGAAATGTTAATTGCTCAAACGAAAAATTACTATCTTATAATATATGTAATAGGTAGCTACCTGTTATTCGGATGGAAATAATCTGCTTTATCGAAAAAATGGGCCTAATAATACGAGTTAATTTGAAACTCGGTGAAACGCAAATTAGTCAATCGAAAAGTACAGATGCACCTACCGAAAAATATTTTCTTTTTCCATATCTCTTTTACCTATATCAGGAAAATATAAAATCAGGGAAAATACATCAAAAATTGTTCTCGTCAGAAAATAAATTCCATAACAAGTGGCGAGTATGAGTTCAAAATGGCTTTAGCACTAATTTTTAGCAAAAAGTATGTTTTGCAACAGTTAGAGTGTAAACTCCGATTAATTTTATGGAAAATACCGAAATTTCATTCAAAGTTGTGTTTCACACATGATTTCTTGCAAAAAGTATGTTTTGCAACAGTTAGAGTGTAAACTCCGATTAATTTTATAGAAAATACCGAAATTTCTTTAAAAAATGCTTTTGACAAATGTTTTTCGCAAAAAGTATGTTTTGCAAAAGAAACAGTGTAAGCTCCGATTAATTTTATAGAAAATTCCGAAATTTCATTCAAAGTTGTGTTTGGCACATGATTTTTTGCTAAAAGTATGTTTTGCAACAGTTAGAGTGTAAACTCCGATTAATTTTATAGAAAATTCCGAAATTTCATTCAAAGTTGTGTTTCACACATGATTTTTTGCAAAAAGTATGTTTTGCAAAAGAAACAGTGTAAACTCCGATTAATTTTATAGAAAATTCCGAAATTTCATTCAAAGTTGTGTTTAAAACATGATTTTTGCTAAAAGTATGTTTTGCAACAGTTAGAGTGTAAACTCGGATTAATTTTATGGAAAATACCGAAATTTCATTCAAAAATGTGTTTGACACATGATTTTTTGCTAAAAGTATGTTTTGCAACAGTTAGAGTGTAAACTCCGACTAATTTTATAGAAAATTCCGAAATTTCATTCAAAGTTGTGTTTGACACATGATTTTTTGCTAAAAGTATGTTTTGCAAAAGAAACAGTGTAAACTCCGATTAATTTTATAGAAAATTCCGAAATTTCATTCAAAGTTGTGTTTGACACATGATTTTTTACTAAAAGTATGTTTTGCAACAGTTAGAGTGTAAACTCCGATTAATTTTATAGAAAATTCCGAAATTTCATTCAAAGTTGTGTTTCACACATGATTTTTTGCTAAAAGTATGTTTTGCAACAGTTAGAGTGTAAACTCGGATTAATTTTATGGAAAATACCGAAATTTCATTCAAAAATGTGTTTGACACATGATTTTTTGCAAAAAGTATGTTTTGCAACAGTTAGAGTGTAAACTCGGATTAATTTTATGGAAAATACCGAAATTTCATTCAAAAATGTGTTTGACACATGATTTTTTGCTAAAAGTATGTTTTGCAACAGTTAGAGTGTAAACTCCGACTAATTTTATAGAAAATTCCGAAATTTCATTCAAAGTTGTGTTTGACACATGTTTTTTTGCTAAAAGTATGTTTTGCAAAAGAAACAGTGTAAACTCCGATTAATTTTATAGAAAATTCCGAAATTTCATTCAAAGTTGTGTTTGACACATGATTTTTTACTAAAAGTATGTTTTGCAACAGTTATAGTGTAAACTCCGATTAATTTTATAGAAAATTCCGAAATTTCATTCAAAGTTGTGTTTCACACATGATTTTTTGCTAAAAGTATGTTTTGCAACAGTTAGAGTGTAAACTCGGATTAATTTTATGGAAAATACCGAAATTTCATTCAAAAATGTGTTTGACACATGATTTTTTGCTAAAAGTATGTTTTGCAACAGTAAGAGTGTAAACTCCGATTAATTTTATAGAAAATTCCTAAATTTCATTCAAAGTTGTGTTTGACACATGATTTTTTGCTAAAAGTATGTTTTGCAACAGTAAGAGTGTAAACTCCGATTAATTTTATAGAAAATTCCGAAATTTCATTCAAAGTTGTGTTTGACACATGATTTTTTGCTAAAAGTATGTTTTGCAAAAGAAACAGTGTAAACTCCGCTTAGTTTTATAGAAAATACCGAAATTTCTTTAAAAAATGCTTGACAAATGTTTTTCGGTATTTTTTATAAAATTAAGCGGAGTTTACACTGTAACTGTTGCAGAACATACTTTTTGCGAAAAACATTTTTCAAATGCATTTTTTAAAGAAATTTCTGTATTTTCTATAAAACTTAGCGGAGTTTACACTGTAACTGTTGCAAAACATACTTTTAGCAAAAAATCATGTGTCAAACACATTTTTAAATGAAATTTCGGTATTTTCCATAAAATTAATCGGAGTTTACACTCTAACTGTTGCAAAACATACTTTTAGCAAAAAATCATGTGTCAAACACATTTTTAAATGAAATTTCGGTATTTTCCATAAAATTAATCGGAGTTTACACTCTAACTGTTGCAAAACATACTTTTAGCAAAAAATCATGTGTCAAACACAACTTTGAATGAAATTTCGGAATTTTCTATAAAATTAATCGGAGTTTACACTGATTCTTTTGCAAAACATACTTTTTGCAAGAAATCATGTGTCAAACACAACTTTGAATGAAATTTCGGTATTTTCCATAAAATTAATCGGAGTTTACACTCTAACTGTTGCAAAACATACTTTTTGCTAAAAATTAGTGCTAAAGCCATTTTGAACTCATACTCGCCACTTGTTATGGAATTTATTTTCTGACGAGAACAATTTTTGATGTATTTTCCCTGATTTTATATTTTCCTGATATAGGTAAAAGAGATATGGAAAAAGAAAATATTTTTCGGTAGGTGCATCTGTACTTTTCGATTGACTAATTTGCGTTTCACCGAGTTTCAAATTAACTCGTATTATTAGGCCCATTTTTTCGATAAAGCAGATTATTTCCATCCGAATAACAGGTAGCTACCTATTACATATATTATAAGATAGTAATTTTTCGTTTGAGCAATTAACATTTCACTGGCTAATAGAATAACGTTACAGACGTCCATCCCAATAACAGCTATTAAAGACTATTATTACTTTTATTATAATAGAAGCAATTATATATTACGTCCTCGCAGAGATTTTTTTCTCGTTTATTACAATTTTAGAAATGCTTAAAATATTAATACTTAGATACTTTGCTTTATGAGCAGTGAGTTGTTGTTGCCACTTAAAAACCCATCCTTCCAATACTTGTTATTGAAAACAATTCATTGGAATATCGCTTTAACAATAAAAATAGTTATTGGAATACAAATTATGTTAAATTAAAATAAAATAAAAATAAAAAAAATAAATAAAAAAAAAAAAAACTCGTTCCCATCACCGTACTCGAACTCATGTACGTCGTGTAAGAGGCCGACATCCTGTCTATCATACTATCACTCAGTTATTAAAATCTATGTCCTAGAATGTACAATAGTACAATAATAAATGGTGTATGTGATTGACCTACAAAATTCAAGAACACCTTACATTGTAAACAAAAATGTTTTTTTTTATGACTTTATAGGAACCACTTAACAAAGAATGTAGTTACATAAAAAATAGTAGTTTTTTTTTTCCTTTACTTTGAATAAAAAACTGGCCAAAAAGAATTTCGAGTTTGCATTTTACAAAAAAACCAAGTGTGGCAATTATTTCGCAAAAAAAAAAAAATTAAATTTTAATCAGCGATTTAACAAACAGAGGGTATGCCCTGCTAACTTTATATGGAAAGTGACTCAAAAAATAAACTTAAACTTTTTTTGCAAAAAAAACCAAGAGCGCATCAATTTTTTTGAGTTTGCGGTTTTTATATTGACCCAATGCGGCAATTAATTGGCCAAAAAATTGACCAAGGATTTAAGAAATAGATGGTTTGTCATGCTAACTTTATACGATATGAGGCCAAAAACAGTTTTTAATTTTTTTTGAAAAAACCAAAAGCGCGGCAATTTTTTTGAGTTTGCAGTTTTTATATTAACCCAATGCGGCAATTAATTGGCCAAAAAAATTTTCAAATTGACCAAGGATTTCAGAAATAGATGGTTTGTCATGCTAACTTTATACGATATGAGGCCAAAAACAGTTTTTAATTTTTTTTGAAAAATCCAAAAGCGCGGCAATGTTTTTGAGTTTGCAGTTTTTATATTAACCCAATGCGGCAATTAATTGGCCAAAAAAATTTTCAAATTGACCAAGGATTTCAGAAATAGATGGTTTGTCATGCTAACTTTATACGATATGAGGCCAAAAACAGTTTTTAATTTTTTTTGAAAAAACCAAAAGCGCGGCAATTTTTTTGAGTTTGCAGTTTTTATATTAACCCAATGCGGCAATTAATTGGCCAAAAAAATTTTCAAATTGACCAAGGATTTAAGAAATAGATGGTTTGTCATGCTAACTTTATACGATATGAGGCCAAAAACAGTTTTTAATTTTTTTTGAAAAAACCAAAAGCGCGGCAATTTTTTTGAGTTTGCAGTTTTTATATTAACCCAATGCGGCAATTAATTGGCCAAAAAAATTTTCAAATTGACCAAGGATTTGAGAAATAGATGGTTTGTCATGCTAACTTTATACGATATGAGGCCAAAAACAGTTTTTAATTTTTTTTGAAAAAACCAAAAGCGCGGCAATTTTTTTGAGTTTGCAGTTTTTATATTAACCCAATGCGGCAATTAATTGGCCAAAAAAATTTTCAAATTGACCAAGGATTTAAGAAATAGATGGTTTGTCATGCTAACTTTATACGATATGAGGCCAAAAACAGTTTTTAATTTTTTTTGAAAAAACCAAAAGCGCGGCAATTTTTTTGAGTTTGCAGTTTTTATATTAACCCAATGCGGCAATTAATTGGCCAAAAAAATTTTCAAATTGACCAAGGATTTCAGAAATAGATGGTTTGTCATGCTAACTTTATACGATATGAGGCCAAAAACAGTTTTTAATTTTTTTTGAAAAAACAAAAAGCGCGGCAATTTTTTTGAGTTTGCAGTTTTTATATTAACCCAATGCGGCAATTAATTGGCCAAAAAAATTTTCAAATTGACCAAGGATTTCAGAAATAGATGGTTTGTCATGCTAACTTTATACGATATGAGGCCAAAAACAGTTTTTAATTTTTTTTGAAAAAACCAAAAGCGCGGCAATTTTTTTGAGATTGCAGTTTTTATATTAACCCAATGCGGCAATTAATTGGCCAAAAAAATTTTCAAATTGACCAAGGATTTCAGAAATAGATGGTTTGTCATGCTAACTTTATACGATATGAGGCCAAAAACAGTTTTTAATTTTTTTTGAAAAAACCAAAAGCGCGGCAATTTTTTTGAGTTTGCAGTTTTTATATTAACCCAATGCGGCAATTAATTGGCCAAAAAAATTTTCAAATTGACCAACGATTTAAGAAATAGATGGTTTGTCATGCTAACTTTATACGATATGAGGCCAAAAACAGTTTTTAATTTTTTTTGAAAAAACCAAAAGCGCGGCAATTTTTTTGAGTTTGCAGTTTTTATATTAACCCAATGCGGCAATTAATTGGCCAAAAAAATTTTCAAATTGACCAAGGATTTAAGAAATAGATGGTTTGTCATGCTAACTTTATACGATATGAGGCCAAAAACAGTTTTTAATTTTTTTTGAAAAAACCAAAAGCGCGGCAATTTTTTTGAGATTGCAGTTTTTATATTAACCCAATGCGGCAATTAATTGGCCAAAAAAATTTTCAAATTGACCAAGGATTTAAGAAATAGATGGTTTGTCATGCTAACTTTATACGATATGAGGCCAAAAACAGTTTTTAATTTTTTTTGAAAAAACCAAAAGCGCGGCAATTTTTTTGAGTTTGCAGTTTTTATATTAACCCAATGCGGCAATTAATTGGCCAAAAAAATTTTCAAATTGACCAAGGATTTAAGAAATAGATGGTTTGTCATGCTAACTTTATACGATATGAGGCCAAAAACAGTTTTTAATTTTTTTTGAAAAAACCAAAAGCGCGGCAATTTTTTTGAGATTGCAGTTTTTATATTAACCCAATGCGGCAATTAATTGGCCAAAAAAATTTTCAAATTGACCAAGGATTTAAGAAATAGATGGTTTGTCATGCTAACTTTATACGATATGAGGCCAAAAACAGTTTTTAATTTTTTTTGAAAAAACCAAAAGCGCGGCAATTTTTTTGAGTTTGCAGTTTTTATATTAATCCAATGCGGCAATTAATTGGCCAAAAAAATTTTCAAATTGACCAAGGATTTAAGAAATAGATGGTTTGTCATGCTAACTTTATACGATATGAGGCCAAAAACAGTTTTTAATATTTTTTGAAAAAACCAAAAGCGCGGCAATTTTTTTGAGTTTGCAGTTTTTATATTAACCCAATGCGGCAATTAATTGGCCAAAAAAATTTTCAAATTGACCAAGGATTTAAGAAATAGATTGTTTGTCATGCTAACTTTATACGATATGAGGCCAAAAACAGTTTTTAATTTTTTTTGAAAAAACCAAAAGCGCGGCAATTTTTTTGAGTTTGCAGTTTTTATATTAACCCAATGCGGCAATTAATTGGCCAAAAAAATTTTCAAATTGACCAAGGATTTAAGAAATAGATGGTTTGTCATGCTAACTTTATACGATATGAGGCCAAAAACAGTTTTTAATTTTTTTTGAAAAAACCAAAAGCGCGGCAATTTTTTTGAGTTTGCAGTTTTTATATTAACCCAATGCGGCAATTAATTGGCCAAAAAAATTTTCAAATTGACCAAGGATTTAAGAAATAGATGGTTTGTCATGCTAACTTTATACGATATGAGGCCAAAAACAGTTTTTAATTTTTTTTGAAAAAACCAAAAGCGCGGCAATTTTTTTGAGATTGCAGTTTTTATATTAACCCAATGCGGCAATTAACTGGCCAAAAAAATTTTCAAATTGACCAAGGATTTAAGAAATAGATGGTTTGTCATGCTAACTTTATACGATATGAGGCCAAAAACAGTTTTTAATTTTTTTTGAAAAAACCAAAAGCGCGGCAATTTTTTTGAGATTGCAGTTTTTATATTAAACCAATGCGGCAATTAATTGGCCAAAAAAATTTTCAAATTGACCAAGGATTTAAGAAATAGATGGTTTGTCATGCTAACTTTATACGATATGAGGCCAAAAACAGTTTTTAATTTTTTTTGAAAAAACCAAAAGCGCGGCAATTTTTTTGAGTTTGCAGTTTTTATATTAAACCAATGCGGCAATTAATTGGCCAAAAAAATTTTCAAATTGACCAAGGATTTAAGAAATAGATGGTTTGTCATGCTAACTTTATACGATATGAGGCCAAAAACAGTTTTTAATTTTTTTTGAAAAAACCAAAAGCGCGGCAATTTTTTTGAGTTTGCAGTTTTTATATTAACCCAATGCGGCAATTAATTGGCCAAAAAAATTTTCAAATTGACCAAGGATTTCAGAAATAGATGGTTTGTCATGCTAACTTTATACGATATGAGGCCAAAAACAGTTTTTAATTTTTTTTGAAAAAACCAAAAGCGCGGCAATTTTTTTGAGTTTGCAGTTTTTATATTAACCCAATGCGGCAATTAATTGGCCAAAAAAATTTTCAAATTGACCAAGGATTTCAGAAATAGATGGTTTGTCATGCTAACTTTATACGATATGAGGCCAAAAACAGTTTTTAATTTTTTTTGAAAAAACCAAAAGCGCGGCAATTTTTTTGAGTTTGCAGTTTTTATATTAACCCAATGCGGCAATTAATTGGCCAAAAAAATTTTCAAATTGACCAAGGATTTAAGAAATAGATGGTTTGTCATGCTAACTTTATACGATATGAGGCCAAAAACAGTTTTTAATTTTTTTTGAAAAAACCAAAAGCGCGGCAATTTTTTTGAGTTTGCAGTTTTTATATTAACCCAATGCGGCAATTAATTGGCCAAAAAAATTTTCAAATTGACCAAGGATTTCAGAAATAGATGGTTTGTCATGCTAACTTTATACGATATGAGGCCAAAAACAGTTTTTAATTTTTTTTGAAAAAACCAAAAGCGCGGCAATTTTTTTGAGTTTGCAGTTTTTATATTAACCCAATGCGGCAATTAATTGGCCAAAAAAATTTTCAAATTGACCAAGGATTTCAGAAATAGATGGTTTGTCATGCTAACTTTATACGATATGAGGCCAAAAACAGTTTTTAATTTTTTTTGAAAAATCCAAAAGCGCGGCAATGTTTTTGAGTTTGCAGTTTTTATATTAACCCAATGCGGCAATTAATTGGCCAAAAAAATTTTCAAATTGACCAAGGATTTAAGAAATAGATGGTTTGTCATGCTAACTTTATACGATATGAGGCCAAAAACAGTTTTTAATTTTTTTTGAAAAAACCAAAAGCGCGGCAATTTTTTTGAGTTTGCAGTTTTTATATTAACCCAATGCGGCAATTAATTGGCCAAAAAAATTTTCAAATTGACCAAGGATTTGAGAAATAGATGGTTTGTCATGCTAACTTTATACGATATGAGGCCAAAAACAGTTTTTAATTTTTTTTGAAAAAACCAAAAGCGCGGCAATTTTTTTGAGTTTGCAGTTTTTATATTAACCCAATGCGGCAATTAATTGGCCAAAAAAATTTTCAAATTGACCAAGGATTTAAGAAATAGATGGTTTGTCATGCTAACTTTATACGATATGAGGCCAAAAACAGTTTTTAATTTTTTTTGAAAAAACCAAAAGCGCGGCAATTTTTTTGAGTTTGCAGTTTTTATATTAACCCAATGCGGCAATTAATTGGCCAAAAAAATTTTCAAATTGACCAAGGATTTAAGAAATAGATGGTTTGTCATGCTAACTTTATACGATATGAGGCCAAAAACAGTTTTTAATTTTTTTTGAAAAAACCAAAAGCGCGGCAATTTTTTTGAGATTGCAGTTTTTATATTAACCCAATGCGGCAATTAATTGGCCAAAAAAATTTTCAAATTGACCAAGGATTTAAGAAATAGATGGTTTGTCATGCTAACTTTATACGATATGAGGCCAAAAACAGTTTTTAATTTTTTTTGAAAAAACCAAAAGCGCGGCAATTTTTTTGAGTTTGCAGTTTTTATATTAACCCAATGCGGCAATTAATTGGCCAAAAAAATTTTCAAATTGACCAAGGATTTAAGAAATAGATTGTTTGTCATGCTAACTTTATACGATATGAGGCCAAAAACAGTTTTTAATATTTTTTGAAAAAACCAAAAGCGCGGCAATTTTTTTGAGTTTGCAGTTTTTATATTAACCCAATGCGGCAATTAATTGGCCAAAAAAATTTTCAAATTGACCAAGGATTTAAGAAATAGATTGTTTGTCATGCTAACTTTATACGATATGAGGCCAAAAACAGTTTTTAATTTTTTTTGAAAAAACCAAAAGCGCGGCAATTTTTTTGAGTTTGCAGTTTTTATATTAACCCAATGCGGCAATTAATTGGCCAAAAAAATTTTCAAATTGACCAAGGATTTAAGAAATAGATGGTTTGTCATGCTAACTTTATACGATATGAGGCCAAAAACAGTTTTTAATTTTTTTTGAAAAAACCAAAAGCGCGGCAATTTTTTTGAGTTTGCAGTTTTTATATTAACCCAATGCGGCAATTAATTGGCCAAAAAAATTTTCAAATTGACCAAGGATTTAAGAAATAGATGGTTTGTCATGCTAACTTTATACGATATGAGGCCAAAAACAGTTTTTAATTTTTTTTGAAAAAACCAAAAGCGCGGCAATTTTTTTGAGATTGCAGTTTTTATATTAACATAATGCGGCAATTAACTGGCCAAAAAAATTTTCAAATTGACCAAGGATTTAAGAAATAGATGGTTTGTCATGCTAATTCATTACATGTTTTTATAAATTACACTGGCCAAAATTTAAAAATTTTTTTTTATTTTGCACATAGATTTATATAAAATTTTATGGATTTGGGTTCACAATCCCCAAAATTCGCATTGGTTTTCTACCAGCAGTTGAAATACTTAATTTTTCACATTTGGGGACATGTTCATTTGTGTTTTTAAGTTTCGTGTATTTTAGGCGTTTATAAAAATTTTCCAGAAAAATGTATATCACACCTAAAGTATTTGGGCTCAGTGAGCTTAAAATTTGCATTGGTTCCTTTCTGAAAGCTCTAATTTTGGAGATATATTTTAATTTTTCATATTTTTTTTTTATCACATACGTTTTTATGTTGTCCTGGAAAAATTTCTATCAAATGTAATTAATACAGTCAAATAAGGTGAAAAAAGGAGTAAACCTCGGAATGAATGCTAATAGAAATTTTTTTTGCTCAATATCTTCGTTTTGCCATTCTATAACTTACCTCAAAAGTCTCGAAAAATCATTATAATAGTTGCAAACTTACTAGAAGAAAACCTTTAAAAATTAATAGAGTAACCAAATTTTGCATGAAGGTGTCGTATATTCACAAAATAAGCATCACATTAGTATTGAATTGTCGTTAAAAATGAGTTTACGACACACTCATTTTGAATAAGAACCAAGATATTTTGAAAACCAAAACAAATAAGAATGCTTTGACAAAAAAAATAATGAGATATCTCACAAAAAATTCTATTATAAATTTGAAAAAACTTCTTCGCTGTGTTTTTTTAATAACGAAAACCTTAAAATGCGATTTTCCAGAATACCAAAATTGGCCATTAAGACAAAAAAATTCTCGGGTGACGATATGACAATTTGTAGTCGTCATTTCATACCATGAATTAAGTTTTGAAGGTCTTGTTAAATATTCTACGAATCTTCTTTCAGTGCAGTTTTTTATTGATTTTCAGTATTTACCAGGGGCGTGTTTCGGAGCTTATTACCTCAACTACATTTACTACATCAGCAACCTCAAAAATCATTAGTTGCGTCCGATTGACCGTCGGGAAATATTTTTAATGGTCTAAATAGTGCAAATGTCCGAAAAATTGCTTCGAAAAGTCCAACAGGCCGCCGCAATTAATGTTTTAAATGATTGATGTAGCCGATGTAAACAATGAAGTAAGCTCTGAAATAGGTCCCAAGTAGTAAGCCCAAGTAGTAAGTAATAACCTCTTGAAGATATTTTGAAGCCACTCTGACACTTTTCATGGCATCTTATGACAAAACATATTAATTCCGTACCATTTACAAATTATCTCGTAAAATTTAATTGAAGAAAAACATTCAATTAATTACATTTTCGTGTAATGATTACTTTAAAAAGTAATCATTACTGTTTTTTTGATAATTACTTTTGTTTTCAATTACATAAAAGTAATTGAATTACAAGTAATCGACAATTTTCAATTACATGTAATGGGTAATTGAAGAACTTCAATTACTCATTACATGTAATTGAAAAAAATGTTGCACATTTCCATTACATGTAATTGTTTGCAGTTTTTATATTAACCCAATGCGGCAATTAATTGGCCAAAAAAATTTTCAAATTGACCAAGGATTTAAGAAATAGATGGTTTGTCATGCTAACTTTATACGATATGAGGCCAAAAACAGTTTTTAATTTTTTTTGAAAAAACCAAAAGCGCGGCAATTTTTTTGAGATTGCAGTTTTTATATTAACCCAATGCGGCAATTAATTGGCCAAAAAAATTTTCAAATTGACCAAGGATTTAAGAAATAGATGGTTTGTCATGCTAACTTTATACGATATGAGGCCAAAAACAGTTTTTAATTTTTTTTGAAAAAACCAAAAGCGCGGCAATTTTTTTGTGTTTGCAGTTTTTATATTAACCCAATGCGGCAATTAATTGGCCAAAAAAATTTTCAAATTGACCAAGGATTTAAGAAATAGATTGTTTGTCATGCTAACTTTATACGATATGAGGCCAAAAACAGTTTTTAATATTTTTTGAAAAAACCAAAAGCGCGGCAATTTTTTTGAGTTTGCAGTTTTTATATTAACCCAATGCGGCAATTAATTGGCCAAAAAAATTTTCAAATTGACCAAGGATTTAAGAAATAGATTGTTTGTCATGCTAACTTTATACGATATGAGGCCAAAAACAGTTTTTAATTTTTTTTGAAAAAACCAAAAGCGCGGCAATTTTTTTGAGTTTGCAGTTTTTATATTAACCCAATGCGGCAATTAATTGGCCAAAAAAATTTTCAAATTGACCAAGGATTTAAGAAATAGATGGTTTGTCATGCTAACTTTATACGATATGAGGCCAAAAACAGTTTTTAATTTTTTTTGAAAAAACCAAAAGCGCGGCAATTTTTTTGAGTTTGCAGTTTTTATATTAACCCAATGCGGCAATTAATTGGCCAAAAAAATTTTCAAATTGACCAAGGATTTAAGAAATAGATGGTTTGTCATGCTAACTTTATACGATATGAGGCCAAAAACAGTTTTTAATTTTTTTTGAAAAAACCAAAAGCGCGGCAATTTTTTTGAGATTGCAGTTTTTATATTAACATAATGCGGCAATTAACTGGCCAAAAAAATTTTCAAATTGACCAAGGATTTAAGAAATAGATGGTTTGTCATGCTAACTTTATACGATATGAGGCCAAAAACAGTTTTTAATTTTTTTTGAAAAAACCAAAAGCGCGGCAATTTTTTTGAGATTGCAGTTTTTATATTAAACCAATGCGGCAATTAATTGGCCAAAAAAATTTTCAAATTGACCAAGGATTTAAGAAATAGATGGTTTGTCATGCTAACTTTATACGATATGAGGCCAAAAACAGTTTTTAATTTTTTTTGAAAAAACCAAAAGCGCGGCAATTTTTTTGAGTTTGCAGTTTTTATATTAAACCAATGCGGCAATTAATTGGCCAAAAAAATTTTCAAATTGACCAAGGATTTAAGAAATAGATGGTTTGTCATGCTAACTTTATACGATATGAGGCCAAAAACAGTTTTTAATTTTTTTTTGAAAAAACCAAAAGCGCGGCAATTTTTTTGAGTTTGCAGTTTTTATATTAACCCAATGCGGCAATTAATTGGCCAAAAAAATTTTCAAATTGACCAAGGATTTCAGAAATAGATGGTTTGTCATGCTAACTTTATACGATATGAGGCCAAAAACAGTTTTTAATTTTTTTTTGAAAAAACCAAAAGCGCGGCAATTTTTTTGAGTTTGCAGTTTTTATATTAACCCAATGCGGCAATTAATTGGCCAAAAAAATTTTCAAATTGACCAAGGATTTAAGAAATAGATGGTTTGTCATGCTAACTTTATACGATATGAGGCCAAAAACAGTTTTTAATATTTTTTGAAAAAACCAAAAGCGCGGCAATTTTTTGAGTTTGCAGTTTTTATATTAACCCAATGCGGCAATTAATTGGCCAAAAAAAATTAAAAATTGACCAAGAATTTAAGAAATACAGGGTGTGTCATCTTAACTTTATATGGAATAGGGTTAACAAAAAATACATTTTTTTTTTTTTTGAGAAAACCAAAAGAGATATATTATTTTCGATTTCACGGCATAATTACGGCAATTAAACTTTAAATAATAAGCGAAAAAAAAATTTAAATTGATCAAAAATTAAAATTTGTCATGCTAACTTTATATAAAGTTAGCATGACAAACTTGGTTTACCGATTCTGACCAAACTAAGCGCGCGGCAATTTTTTTGACTTCACGGCATAAACACGGCAATTATGCGGCAATTACTGAGCCAAAAAAAAATTAACTTTTCAAAAGTTGTCATGCTAAGTTTATACGGGTGAATTAATTGGAAATTGTAAGAATTTTTGCTTAGAAATGATTATTTTTATGATTTTCGGAATGTGTGCTATTTCTTTGTCCACAAGAAAAAAAGGTATTATCTACAAATTATATTTTTAAAAATTTAATTGGAATAAAATAATTTATAATTATTAATTTTATGAATCCCCATAAGCTAATGCATGCCCTGATATAAAAATTATAATATATAAATTAAAAGGTCCAAAATAAATCCAATTTTTGTAAGAAAAATCAAAAGTGTGCTATTTCTTTGTCCATAGCTGTAAATCTCCAAACGCCTTAACCCCCTGTAGGCACACCTCTTTTTTGTGACGTGATAGGCACACGGGTGCGAATTTGGTTTATACTTTTTCATGTCGCTAGAACTTTTTTCGGTCACAATATTTTATAGAGAATCAAGTATGAAAATGATGTAGAATATTCCGAGGAATTCGAATATTGTATTCACAATTCCGAAAAAAAATATTTTCACCCTTAAAAAGAGCCTTTTTTGTGACCACTTTTTTGAAAAATCGTAATTCGCACCCGTGTGCCGACAGAAGGTTAACTATGGAGCAGAGTTGGGAAATAATGATTTCTTTTTGTAATTAATTACAGATTTCATTTCAATTACATGTAATTAGTAATTGAACTTTTTTCAATTACAATTACAGGTAATTGTAATTGAAAAAAAACATACTCCCATTACTTGTAATTGTAATCGAAAAAGTTCAATTACTATACAGATGTAATTAAAAAAAGTAATGGATTCGAAAGTAATTGAAATGAAAAACAGTTTTAATTACATTTTTCTGTAATTGATTACTTAAATTGTAATTCATTACATGTTTTTATAAATTACACTGGCCAAAATTTAAAAATTTTTTTTTATTTTGCACATAGATTTATATAAAATTTTATGGATTTGGGTTCACAATCCCCAAAATTCGCATTGGTTTTCTACCAGCAGTTGAAATACTTAATTTTTCACATTTGGGGACATGTTCATTTGTGTTTTTAAGTTTCGTGTATTTTAGGCGTTTATAAAAATTTTCCAGAAAAATGTATATCACACCTAAAGTATTTGGGCTCAGTGAGCTTAAAATTTGCATTGGTTCCTTTCTGAAAGCTCTAATTTTGGAGATATATTTTAATTTTTCATATTTTTTTTTTATCACATACGTTTTTATGTTGTCCTGGAAAAATTTCTATCAAATGTAATTAATACAGTCAAATAAGGTGAAAAAAGGAGTAAACCTCGGAATGAATGCTAATAGAAATTTTTTTTGCTCAATATCTTCGTTTTGCCATTCTATAACTTACCTCAAAAGTCTCGAAAAATCATTATAATAGTTGCAAACTTACTAGAAGAAAACCTTTAAAAATTAATAGAGTAACCAAATTTTGCATGAAGGTGTCGTATATTCACAAAATAAGCATCACATTAGTATTGAATTGTCGTTAAAAATGAGTTTACGACACACTCATTTTGAATAAGAACCAAGATATTTTGAAAACCAAAACAAATAAGAATGCTTTGACAAAAAAAATAATGAGATATCTCACAAAAAATTCTATTATAAATTTGAAAAAACTTCTTCGCTGTGTTTTTTTAATAACGAAAACCTTAAAATGCGATTTTCCAGAATACCAAAATTGGCCATTAAGACAAAAAAATTCTCGGGTGACGATATGACAATTTGTAGTCGTCATTTCATACCATGAATTAAGTTTTGAAGGTCTTGTTAAATATTCTACGAATCTTCTTTCAGTGCAGTTTTTTATTGATTTTCAGTATTTACCAGGGGCGTGTTTCGGAGCTTATTACCTCAACTACATTTACTACATCAGCAACCTCAAAAATCATTAGTTGCGTCCGATTGACCGTCGGGAAATATTTTTAATGGTCTAAATAGTGCAAATGTCCGAAAAATTGCTTCGAAAAGTCCAACAGGCCGCCGCAATTAATGTTTTAAATGATTGATGTAGCCGATGTAAACAATGAAGTAAGCTCTGAAATAGGTCCCAAGTAGTAAGCCCAAGTAGTAAGTAATAACCTCTTGAAGATATTTTGAAGCCACTCTGACACTTTTCATGGCATCTTATGACAAAACATATTAATTCCGTACCATTTACAAATTATCTCGTAAAATTTAATTGAAGAAAAACATTCAATTAATTACATTTTCGTGTAATGATTACTTTAAAAAGTAATCATTACTGTTTTTTTGATAATTACTTTTGTTTTCAATTACATAAAAGTAATTGAATTACAAGTAATCGACAATTTTCAATTACATGTAATGGGTAATTGAAGAACTTCAATTACTCATTACATGTAATTGAAAAAAATGTTGCACATTTCCATTACATGTAATTGTAATTAAAATTTTTTCGAATCATTACTTCCCAACTCTGCTATGGAGATACAAAACGCCTACCAAACTTACTACAATTCAAAATAAAATTTATAATTTTTATACAAAATTTCTTTTATTTTGTATATTGTTTATACAACAATAAATAATAATCAACAACAATCTACGAATTTGAAGAATTTTTTTGTTTATCATTAGAACAGAGAACTCTAAAGCTCTACATAGTGAGTAATTTAGCATTTGCTTATGCATTCATACATTTCAGATCAGTATACATGATCTCAAAAAGGAACGCTCTAAAAGTTCCACTCAGAGAACAATAGAACTCTGTAAATAAAAAATAAACACATTTAATTGTTCACTGTTGAGAGCTTTTTTTTATTTCACACGTGCTTTAAACGTTCTAATTAAATGTTGTTTGCAATGATTCACATCCCAAAATGAAGTAATACGTCATATAAATAAAAAAAAATAAATTTAAAACATTTCAAGTAGTCACCACTTACAGTCGATACATTTAATCTGTTGAAAGAGAAAACTGATTTGCCGTCAAAAAAAAATTTGTTTATCTTAACGTTTTATGAAGTCAAGTTCAGCACAATTTTGTTTACGTTACAATTTGTTAGTAGTCAATTGAACAGAAAAAAATAAAATTTTGCTATTGATAGATAGATTTAGATATTTTTTCGTCACACAATTCAGTTAAGTATTTTTATGAAGCTATCAAAAGAAGATAAAAATAAAAACAGCGTCGAAATCAAATGACAAATATGTTAGAACTGAAAAGCTTTGAAAAACCTTCATTGCTTTTGGATAGAGATGTGGCGAATGTGTTTACTTATCACAGGCATAACAAAAAACGTCACTTCTCATTGCTATCTCCACTTTAGTGAAGTTGTTGAAAGCGAAAAATGCTTTTTTTTGGTTTCGGTGTACAAAGATAACAATAGCTGATATAGTCCAAAAAGTAAAATAAATAAAATAAAAAATTGTTCAGATATTAACTAGATGTACGTTTATAAAACCAAAAAATATATCAATTTTCAGAAATATGGACATTTCCATATCCTGGAATCACTGTGAGCATTACATTTACTAAGTTTAATTCCAAAAATTCAAAAATTGTATGAATCTTAGTTTTGATCAAATCCAATACTTGTTCTACTGAGCAATCTTATGTCGTCTTTGATTGATTTCGTTTAGGTATTCAATTACTCTTTAAACTAATGGATAAGGATAAAGCGCTTCCTCTTAATTTTATTATTTTTGTATGTTTCTTTGTTGGTGAATTAGTATTACAAAAAGAAAGAACGACCACATTTATAAAAGAATGGCTTATTTAAAAAACTGAATTTTCCTAATTGTTAAAAAAAAAACTATTGGTAGGTATTTTTTTAAAGAATTACAAATAAAATAGGATCACCCAGGGAATTCAGATCCAAGCTGAATGAAATGAGATTTTCTTCATAAAAATAAGATTACTCTCTGAAAAAATTATATCAATCATTCATTTAAATAAGATTTCCAGAGAGAACAGCTCCATAAGGCGATTTCATTATTTTCGGCTAATATTATTTTTCTCTCATCGGGAAAAATATTCATTACTTCCTAAGAGATCGATAGAATCTATGGCGTTTGCTCGAATTGACTCGCTTCGCTTATTCTGGTGGCAAAGTCATGTGTCATAGAAACGCTCTTTTGTCAGCAGAAACTACACTTTGGCCTTTCATAATTTTACCATTACATTACTTATTCTGTAAAAAAAAAAATTATAATTTGTTGGCTTCGTTGCATTTTTTATACATATATTTGTTGAATAGATAACCCGAACGGGGTAACCCACGCCAGAATCCATGGCTGGGCATTTCCGTGCTTTTTAATTGTACAGGATCACTTATGACATTTTTGTTTGGTCATCCGGAACTGTATTAGCTCCTAGTAATTCTTCTCAGCAAATATTTATGTGAACGTTCATGAAACATTCAGTTTATATGAAGAATATTTATTCGAAAAACATTCACTTCTGTGATTCAAATGTGAATGCGTACAAGTAAATCCACAAACCAGGTATATTTATTTGAAATATCGAATATAACGCGTCATTTTTCCCTTTTTCTTTCGGGATCAAAATTTTGTTTCCCCATTTTGAATGAAAACCGCTAAAAAATAAATTTTTGATCTTCCAAATCAAATCAACGCAATAGATCACGTCCGACAAACTTATGAGAAACTTTTTCTTGCATCAGAGACAATAAGGAAAAAAGTACCGTTACCATTCACTCATCCACTATTTGTTTTTTTTTTATATATATATATTTATTTTACAAATATAAAGGTATTGATACCCTACTTACATAATATACTACTTTCGACATTAACTTGCGTCGGTTAAATCCTGTGGCTTAAGCGCTTTTCAATTTGTCATACAAATGTGAAAATATATGCACATACCCACCACTTATTTGTGCAACCATGAATCGTATTTATAATTCCTTGATAGTTGCAGTGATGGTAGGAGCATATTACCAAAATTAAAGGTGCTTTTTTTATTAGAGTTAAAGGAGGTTTCTTTTCCCCCAAAATATCGTTGGCGATAAAAAAAAGGGGGAATGTTCGAACAGAACAAACCAATCTCATTTTCTATTTATTATGGTTTGATCTGTTATCACAAGGAAATAAATAGATCCTCGTCCTCTCCTGAACCATTAGACCGAATTGATTCCACACATTTAACAGTGGATTATAAGAGACGAATATATTCCCTATCGCTATCATGTACAATTCGGGTTCTAGTAATAATAATTTTGAGGCACGACTACCTATGAAGGATATTATAGGCTTCTCATACATTCTTGTGTGCATGAAACTTATTTGGAAAATCGAATGGAGCGGACCTACAATTTACCTCCGAGTCCAAACGACTTGCCAAAGATGCACGTTTTCATGACAATGATACTCTTGAAAGCTGTTGTCGATTTCTTGTAAGGATAGTACCTCTGAAAAAAAAATGTTTGTAGGTGGTGTAGGTTGGGATTCGAACCCAGATCTCCGACGCCATAACCCATTGCACAAACCATTGTGCCACTTTTATCTTGGAGAACATTTTTCAAAAGATTCATGAGTCTTAAAGTTGAATTTAAGCTCAAACAAAGGAAAGGTACTTACTATCGGAACTTTTATTTTTGTAATTGATTAGAATTAACTATACTAAACACACAACGTATGAAAATTGACAAGATTTTTCAAAAAAAAAAAAAATAAACCCAAAATTAACACGACAAAAATGAATTACCTAACTAATTTAGCAGTAGAATCGGTATATGTTTCGAAAAGACAACATGAGTTGGAGAATGTAAAAGAAAAAATATGGAAACCCAAATGATTAGAAGAATAAGGAGGCTCTGGGTTCCTTAACATTCCAAAATTTGTAACTCTTTTATTAACTTTTCAGAAACAAAATTTGGTTCCAGATCTAGATTGTAATTTAAGCGAAACGAATTAAATAAAATGCACGACTGTGTCGCAAGTATAGGTACTTGCTCTTGCATTTCAAAACACTTTTATGATAGTTTGCTTGTAGATTTAAGAGCTATCTCTATATACATTTTAAAGAAATTTTGTAGATGTTGGGGAAGAGCCGAGATTTAGGGCAAATTTTTTGCAATTACTGTCATCAAGCCTAATAAAAACCTCCATAGTACTAAAGCTTAGCAATAAAGTGTCAACTTTTCAAACCTTTATCATGTAACTTGCTATCACAACAAAAACATTACTGTTAAAAAAAGAGCCAAGTTCTCCTATGTTGAAATTATGCTAGCACAAAAAGTACTGAAATGTAAAAGTGTACAAAGTTCTAAAGCTTGGCTTTAAATTTGTATAAATAAAATTTTAGTTGTTCCCTTGGCAATTTTACTTTAAATTACCGATTTTTAAAGCTATTTGAAAAATTGCCAAGTAAACAATAACCAAAATTTTATTTATACAAATTTAAAGCCAAGCTTTAGAACTTTGTACATTTTTACATTTCAGTACTTTTTGTGCTAGCATAATTTCAACATAGGAGAACTTGGCTCTTTTTTTAAAAGTAATGTTTTTGTTGTGATTTCACTTCTTTTTGCAAGGTTTTGCTGTAGAAATTAAAATCTCTATAATTGATGAAAATTCAGAGAAAATGGGCGGTTACCACGCCCCCTGAATTGAAAATCTCAAATTTTCGATTTTTTCCTTTGTATACACCACAAGTCCTATCACCATGTAAAATTTCAAGTTTCTTCTATTTGGTGTGCAAGTTAGAGGGGGGTCAAAAATGGCCTGAGTTGTTTCCTTTAAATAAGGGTGTAGTGCCAAAGTTGCTAGAGAACTTGGCTGGGCACTAGAGCTGTAGGAAATAGTATGTATTCGTTACTAAAATGCGGGTATTCACTTCAGTAACGAGTAACGAAACGTTACTTTCTAAACAGTATCGTTACTCGTATGTTTCGTTACTGGGTACTAAAGTAACGAAACATACGAAACGTACGACATACGAAACATACGAGTAACGACGCGATTCCAGTTTCAATACTAAATCCGATGTAAGAGATACGAAATGAAGTGATACACTCAATTTGTCGCATTTCGCATCTCGTGTCGGTATCGTAACCATAGTCAGAATGCTAACTGCAGATAATTATCTGGAGTTTACTTTTGTATCGATTAAAACAGTAGTGCCAAGGTTCAATAATCATTGGGTTATCGATAATTTATACAAAAATATCAAAAGAGACGTTTTTGTATTTTCTCTATTTGGCTGAAATATGTATATCCACGACGCAACCAATCTGTTTATGGCCTTGGTGTTAATGGTATTGATATTTAGCTCAAGAATGTACAAAAGTTTTTGGTTTTTCAAAAAATTAGTTTATTTTCGGTGCAAAATTTTCAACACAAAAAAAGCAGAGAAAACGGGGTTTGAAAATCACTCTCAACAGAAAAAATAAATGAAAAATTGTTCGACATGGTTGTATTGAAGTGTTAATATTTCAAGATCTGCGCATTGCACTTTTGAAATAAAGGTCTCTAAAGAATTGTGATAAGATTACTGAAAGAATATAAACAAAAAATTACCAAAGTTTTGTCGAAAAATTTGGAAAAAAATCAAAAAAGTTTCCACGTTTGATTAAAAAAAAACGAAAAAAATTCAATATAGCTACCTTTCAACTCTTATAACATGAGAATGCCGCAACTAATTTTAATGTTTATGACCTTAAAATGTAGCTTAGATTATAGAAATTGTTTTTGGTTTTTTTCAAAAAAAAAATTTGTACACCCTTATACCAATGTACGAAACATACTTAAAATACCAAACATACGAAACGTATCAAATACATGAAACATACGAAATGTACAAAACACACGAAGCATGCGAAAGTAACGAAAGTAACGAAACATGCGAAACACACGAAACATACGAAATATGCGAAAATTGCGAAACCTACGAAAGTAACGAGTAACGATATCATTGATGCGGGTACTAGTATCAAAAGTAACGTATACATGCGGGTACTCATTTTGTCGTTACTTTTACAGCCTTACTGGGCACTGCCGTGCCCCTTGATAATTGGCAAAATACTTTCGTCTCTTTTTAATAAGAAGAGTACCTACGTTTAAGTACACCTATGATTAAACATAACCTAACTAAAATTAATCGTGCATTTTTTGTACTTAATTGTTCGTTTTGCAAATTGATCTCGTATAAGAAGGTACATTTAGTTAAATTCCTTTACATATTATATTTTAACCTTGATTTTCATTTTCTATATTAAATTCTAGATTATTGATAATTCAAGAATATTTCAAGATTAAGTTAAATTTAAGAAAATTGTTTCTCCAAGTTTTTATTCAAGAAAATACCAATAGTAAGTTTTACATTTATATTTAAATTAAGATTATATCCTTATTGAATTTATTGAAATTTTAGGAAATAAAATCGAAAGTTTAACCAGATTGTATATTATCTGAGTTCGATATTTCGTCGGTCTCATAAGAAAACCTCGTAACTCCACTTTTTTTCAAAAATGACTTTTGAATGCCATTCTTTAGAAAAAAATGTCAGCGGAGCAACCCAGAAAATTTGGTGTCATTCCGAAAACTCTAAATAGACTTAAATTCAAATTTTGCACAGCGCGTTTCTTCCCAACTACTCTGTTGTTTGTTTACTCTTTCGTCTCTCCTGTAAAATTTTGATTTTGGGAGTTACGAGGTTTTCTCATGAGACCGACGATTTGTTATTTGAGCCTGCAAAGTTTAACCAAAATCATTAGAGCCGTATTCGAGTTATTTGGTATAAATTGAAAAATTTGTATGGGAGGTAAACTTTCTAAGCGAGATATAAAAAATAAAAAAAAACTTATTTCAGAATTCCATAAAAATCATCTGTATCAAATTTGAAGAAAATCCATCCACCCGTTTAGGCTGTGGAAAATGTGTACAGATGGACGCACATCCGGAATTTCGAGATCCACTTTTTAGAAATTCTCCATCATAGTAATGATGGTTTTGATTAATTCCTAATTTTTTTTCGATACGAAACCAATATACTTGCCTTATAAAGCAAGTAAAAAAAATAGTCCTTGAATTTTTCTCAAATAAATTAATATTTTATAGTTTTGAGATTAAGAAATTTCCAATTGCCTTTCATTCTTATTGGTGTCCAAAATTCTCAAAGGTCAAGGCATCTTCTAGATATTATCTTTTTTTCCAAAAAACCAAAAATCAAAATATATGAACCTGACCTAATTGGCAACACTTGACTGGAAATCCAAAAAAAAATCACAAGTTACCATTTACCAACAAAACCAAATCGACACAAAAAAAAAAATAGTAGTGTAGACAAAAATACTTGCACACTTAGAGAGCGCAGTTATATTCTATACAACAAAATGATTTTTAACCAAAATAAGTAAAACAAAATTCCTACTCCTTCAGGGCAAAAAAAAAGCCAAAGAGAAGAACACAATTTCGAGCCTGCGCATCAAAGACATAAAGACAACCTTTTCCCATTCCAATGCAAAGTCTATCCTTATCATCACATTATCTTGGTAAGTAAACTTGCTCTGCTTTTGGGACATTAAAATAAATTCTCTCAATATGGAACCTACTAAAATGTATGCTATTTCAAGCAATAAAGTTGAAAGCAGCAAGAGCTTCCATGACTTTCAAACAAATAAAAACCAAGTCAGATAAATTGGCGCTTGCCACTTGCGAGGTTCTTATGCAAGGACGCTTGTTTCAAATTCAACCATGTCCCTTGCCTCTGCCTTCACCCTCTACAACATCGCTCTTCTACAAAATATTTATGCAGAGTAGGCGCACACAGCAAAACAGTTTTTTGAATTGAGTTTTCTGAGAATCGTTGGAATCGTCAAGCTCAGAGAAAAACACAAGCAAACCAAAGACACCCTTTTTAACCCCCAACCACCCACTCATCAACCAGCCACAAAACCATAGAAATAAAAGAGTGGAAGGTAGTGGAAAATCGAAATCGGATAAGTAACTGGCCATCCGAATCCATTCCATCATCATGATGCATGCATTTTTTTGCTATCACATCGAACCTATGTCATGAGTGAATAGCTTGACGACGACTAAGGTCGTTCGATGATGTTAATAATGAAATGATGATGATGATGGTGATTAACAATCTTGGTCCATGAGTAATTTGCTGTTTCCGTCTCTTCCCTTTTTTCTCTCCAGCTTCAACTTTAAGTCAGTTGGATACAAAACCCACAAACACACACACATTCAAAACCAACTCAACTCTGCTCTTTGGGGGGACTTTTGTGGGATCTACAAAATCTACATTCCCACGAGCTCAACGACGACGAACGACGGACGACGACCAAAACCAACCAAGACCACCCTTTTTTTTTTTATTTCGATTGAAACTATGACGTCATCGATTTTTTCCTTCTTCGATTACTTTTTTTCGTGGCTAGCTGAAGCTGATGATGATGATGATGGCTTTCTTTGGACGGAGTCTTTCTCCAATAAGAAATAAAAAAAAAATGTATCTTTTTTTTAGTGAGAAGGAAAATCAAGAAAAAAAATCAAAACTTACCTTTTGCTGTTTTTTTTTTTGGTTTTTTGTTAAAACGATGAAAGTTTTATTAAATCCCTTTTAGCAAGTTGATAAAATTGATTTTTTTTTTGTAGAAGAAGATTGTAGGTATTCCTCTTGAGTTTTTTTTTTCGATACTTTTTTTTTTATATACTATGTTAGTCGATGGGTGTTGGTTGATTGATTTGTTGCGATTTTTTTTTTAATGAATTGAACTTTTTTTTTGGAGATTTATTTTTTCACTTAAATGGCACTTATTTTATTCTTTTTTTGTAAGAATTTGTATAATACTTTTTTGTTAATCACTCCAGTAACACTTTTTTTTTTTAACACAAGGAGAAGAAAATTCAATTTATAATACACACAGTAGTGGAGCACCGATTATTGAAAACGACGAAAAACACACAGTTCCGTGCGCAGACCTTGAATGTTTCAGGATCAAAAGAGAACTGTCAAAATGTGAAGGAATTTTATTTCGATTTTGTATTTGTCAAGAATTATCGAAGAAATATCGAAATGGAGCTTTTTTTGAAAAGATGGCGGAGAGCTTTTTATTGTGTTATCGAATGGAGCAAGTGGTGCCAATTGGACTATTTTCATGAAAACAAACAAACAATAAAGGCTTAACTACATACATAATCCAGTCAAATAAGGGTTTAACCTCGGAAAGAATGTTAGTAGACATTTTTTTTGCTCAATATCTTCCTTTTGCCATTCTATAGCATATCTCAAAAGTCTAGAACAATCTCATGTCCGCTTGTCGCGATTTCAAGGTCAAATCGCGAAATGGAGATTTTCAAAATTAGCAAAAAAAAGGCTATGGTATTATATACACATATGATACATTATTTCAAGGTATTTTTTAATGCTGATTCCAAAAAATCTAAAATCAAGGCAATCTGACGTCTCTGAAAAAAGTTATACCTGTTTTTCATCTTTCAACCCATATTATTATAACAGTTGCTAACTTACTACCGAAAAACCCTTAAAAGTAATGGTAGCGGAATCATATTTTGCATGAGGGTTTTCATATCCATTATCATTAAGAATCAAATGCAAAAAAACATTTATATCTATGACAAAATGGTATTTTTTGAGAAAAGGGGAAATTTCGGGATGTGCACTAAAAAACATCCTGGTACAATCTTGGAATTAGTGCTAATAGGCTAATTTTTTTGTTTCTATCTTTGTTTGGATATTCTATAACTTATGTCAAAAATCTAAAAAAATCTCATGACCGCAAGTTCTTATTTTCCAGGTTAAACTAAGTTAGGTGCAGATTTAAAAAAAATAATAAGAAAATTTTAGATTCTTATATGTATACCAACATAACCCATATCATTTCAAGGTATTTTTTAACGCTGATTCCAACAAAACCCACAAACAAATCAATATGACCATCCCTGAAAAGTAATGTACCTTATTCATGTTGATCTGACACAAATATCTGAAGAGTAGTTTTTCAATTTTTTTCAAATCTGCACCTTATCTTCAAACCAAGAAAATTAGGACTTGCGGACATGAGATTTTTTTAGATTTTTGAGGGTAGTTAAAGAATATCCAAACAAAGATTAAAATGAAAAAATTAGCCTATTAGCACTTATTCCTTAGATGAACAAGAGTCTTCTTTAGTGCATATCCTAAAATTTGCCCCTCCATCAAAAAATACCATTATTTCGTAGGTATATGTATATATTTTTTGTAATGGATTGTTTTGATTTTTAATAATGATGGATTCTAAAATCTTCATGCAAAATTTGGTTCATCTACCATAACTTTTAAGGGTTTTTCGGCAGTAAGTTCGCAACTGTTATAATAATATGGGTTGAAAGATGAAAAACAGGTATAACTGTTTCCAGAGACGTCAGATTGTCTTGATTTTAGATTTTTTGGAATCGGCATTAAAAAATATCTTGAAATCATGTATCATATGTGTATATAATACCAAAGCCTATTTTTGCTAATTTTGAAAATCTCTATTTCGCGATTTGACCTTGAAATCGCGACAAGCGGACATGAGATTTTTCTAGACTTTTGAGATATGTTATAGAATGGCAAAAGGAAGATATTGAGCAAAAAAAATTTCTACTAACATTCATTCCGAGATTTACCCCTTTTTTCTCCTTATTTTACTGTATTAACACCACTTTTTGAAAAAGTACAAAAGTGAAAATATTTTTTTTCTGGCTAGCGCAATTGTTTTGTGAAAAAGAGTATACAAATTGTTTTTTAGACCAAAAAATAAGCTTTCTGCATCATTAGTTTTAATTTTCCAGCCCGAAAAACTACACAAAAATGCATTTGAAAATTTTCACTTTTGTACTTTTTCACTTTTTGAGCCAATGTAGTTATACCTTAAATTTGTATTTTAAAATAGGTCATTTGGATGTTTTTTGGACAAACAAAAATGAAACATGTCAAATTTTAAGGAGTGGCGATGAAATCCAGTCCGAGAAAGAAAAATTGTTCAAAAGTACCCAAACACTTTTTGTTCAAACTTTTCTGCTGCCAAAGTAAACAAAAAAATAAACAAAAAAATATCAAAACAATTTTTTTCCAAACACTTTTTTTTTTATTATTTTTTCTTCAAATATTTATATAATAGGTGTGTTTTTTTTATTCCCACCGGTCTTAACTGGACAAAAAAAAAAACGCAGTCGGGGCTGAGCAATTTACATGTTAAAGCCTGGTACGCTGCTCGCGCTAAATTTTAGCTCCCATACAAATTATCGAAAATTTTTAGCCGAGATAAAATGGATCCCATACAAGTTATCGATAACTTGTATGGGAATTTTATCTCAGCTAAATTTTAGCCCGAGCAGCGTACCAGGCTTAAAGCCTGGTACGCAGCTCGCGCTAAATTTTAGCTCCCATACAAATTATCGAAAATTTTTAGCCGAGATAAAATGGATCCCATACAAGTTATCGATAACTTGTATGGGAATTTTATCTCAGCTAAATTTTAGCGCGAGCAGCGTACCAGGCTTAGGGCCAATTTTTCAATAGTCAGTTAAACAGTCAGTTAGTACTTATTCCTAAGGATAGAGAAAAAATCAATTTTTCAACAGGCAGATATAGCTTATTCCTAAGAATAAATCTATCTGCTTCTTTCAGAGACGAATAAAATTATTCTAAGTAATAATCTCAATAAAAATATTGTGTCAGTTGTCAAAGCTGTTTTGAAAGAATTTTGAAAAAAATACAGTGGAAAACAAGAAAACAAAAACAATCATGTATAAAAATGACGTTTAATTTTAAATATTTTTGAATTTGACAAATTTTTTTTGTTATTCTGTAGAATAAATTATTCTTGATTGAAAAATTCAATGTTTTTATCTGATTGTTTATGAGCCTAATAACTTTATTCGTCGAACAGTTAACTGACTGTTTATTAGAAGATTGAAAAATTGGCTCTTAAATGAATAAAATTTAACCCTCTGTAGGCACACCTATTTTTTTGCGAATTTGGTTTATACTTTTTCATGTCGCTAGAACTTTTTTCTGTCTCACTATTTTATAGAGAATCATATATGAAATTGATGTAGAATTTTCCTAGGAATTCGAATATTGTGTTCACAATTCCAAAAAAATTTATTTTCACCCTTATAAAGACACTTTTTTGTAATCACTTTTTATTTTTGTCCTGCCAAATTCGCACCCGTGTGCCGACGGAGGGTTTATACAAAATACATTGCTTGTTTTTGAAGAAAAGTTAAACTAACCTTTCAACTAATTTCATTTATATTTTGCTCAAAACAAAAGTTTAAATAGCTAAACAAAATTTTTACTGATGGATTTTACTGATAGCTATAACTGAGCCCTAACTCAGGCCTCCAGAACTTAAGTCTGATATTTTAGAGGCTCTGTTTATAGTCATATATCATATGACTAAACTCACAAGGTGAGGATAGCTGGATTTTGTGAGGATTTATTTCTTGCAAACTTCTGACTAACAAATAATGTCAAACTTGTGACCTTTTCAAAAATTCGAAAGTATTTGTGATACAAATTCCCTACCTTCAAATATACCCCTACCTTGACCTAATTTGACAAATGCCCTAATTTGAAAATAACTGATATTTTACGGTAGGACACTTTTGAAATATGAAAATTTTTTAAGGTAGGGCGAAAACTCATGCTCAAAGTCATTTTTAAGGTGGAGCATTTTTGAAGGTAAGGTATATTTTTGAAGCTATGGTATTTTTGAAATTAAGGTACTTTTGAAGTTAAAGGCTTGTTTGAAGGCATTATGAAAAATGGCCTGAGTTAAAAAATTGCCTTTACCTTAAAAAATACCATAGCTTCAAACAAAAATTGAACAATAAAAGTTGAAACCTGTATCCAGCAAGCATGATTCCATAGAACTAGTAGTAGTTATTATAGTAAGCTATATTCTACTTTTTTTTTTGCCAATTTAACTTAGCTCATCGTTTTTTATCGTCGCCGTGAGGGGTATCTCACCGTATGTATGCTTAAAAAAATTAGTACACTTTTCTTCCCTCGACTGATCGTTTAAAAGATATCGTTATTTCAAAAAAGGATATTTTTTTAAATGATCCATAAACCGTCAATAACAGTTTCAACGTTCACTGATCAAAAAACCTCAGAGCAGAGGCAATGGAATTTATAAAATTTAATTAAAATTTTTTGCCACTTAGCCACTTTTTAAAACAATGGTTCGTATGCAAAATCGAAATCGGCAAATAATTTTAATATTTACCTACTTAAGTGCTGAGGTAAGATTCTCTATGGCGAATAGGAACAAAATTTTTTGTTTGTCCAAACGGTTTGATTTATGGCGTTTTCGATTGGCAGTCCGGAAGCGTCCGGAATCATTCTGAAAAAATTTTATTCACACAAAACTGTCAGTTTTGTACGAATAAAACGCTTTCAGAATGATTCCGGACGCTTCCGGACTGCCAATCGAAAACGCCATTATATTACTAAAACAAATTAAATAATTTTTTAAATTATTTCTTTCATTTATTTGTCCTACATTTTTTCTTTCGTTTTAAAAATCCAACAGGCGTAACCTGAAGGTCTTTTTAATCAAAAGACCTTCACAAATATACTTAGTAAAAGAAATAAAAAATAATTAAAATCTGTATAAAATATATATTTCATTTCAAAACATATCAACAATTATTGCAGATTTATTATAATTAAACTCCTAAGTACCAAATAAGCATTGAATAGTCGCTCTATAATTATAAATGAAAAATCCCCCAGTTTTACTTTTGTTTTTTTTAAGGAAGTGCAATTTTTTAAACTTAACAATTTATCGAACAAGTTCAGGCAATCGTCTATCAGCTGGCAACAGCGACAAAATAAACGCATTTAATTTTTTCTTTGAAAATTTCAATGGCCATGGTGTTGGTGGAAGACTGAAAGAAGAAAAATCAAATCAAGTTAAATTACAAGATAAAATATAAATAAAGTTATAATTTACCTTGTCGACCATAGACCGAGTCTCTGGTCTTTAGCGTTTTTCTCAACTTTCATTAAATGTTTGTAGTATTTTTGCCATTCGGCGTCATTTATTGTCTGCGGTAAGTCTATTGTCTTTCCAAATCCAAGACTAAGGAGTGCTTCTGATGCATCAATAAGTCCCTGAAAAATCATAAATGTACATCGATCACGTTGATATGAGAATTTATACAACTTACCTGCTTGTTCTCTGGACAAACCAATAGAACACGACAAACTGCGCTGTTGTCATCACCATCTCTCGATATGGGAATGAATTCAACACGTTTGCCGACAGCTACAGTTTGCAGCCAAGAGTAACCATTGGCATTTACAGCCACACCGGGTAGCTACAATATTGGACTTGTGAATTAAAGTACAAAGCAATAGAATTGACATCGCCAGGTCCCTATTTCATAAAACTATTATTCTAATAATTATTAGCGAATTTACTAATAATTACTACTTTAGCAAAATAGTGTTATATAAAACTATTTACGCACTAATAAATTATTTCTTTTATTCAAGAATCGTAGGTAGGAGTTCTTTTACTATAGTAAATTTTTAGCAGTCGAAAGAGATGGAATGTCTAAAACGGCTTTAAAATTTTACAAAATATAAAAAAAAAATATCTGAACAAAATTGCTTATTCAAATGTATATTTGATATAAAAAATAATAGGTACCTAAATGCATTTTTGTTTCATGGAATAAATGTTTATATTTGAAAGCAATTTTTGGTCAGGATTAAAAAAAAAAAAATGTGTGTCTGATTCACAATATTACAAAATGACGAGAAGAGAGCATTACATTTTTCACAACGATTTCTATATTAAATAAAATTCACGACTGGGTCGGGCGTTTTAAAATATTAAAGAATTTATTTAAGAAATTTAAAACTATACAAAATCTATCATACAAAAATAATACAAAATTACATTTAAAGTTACAAAAGCATCTCCTTAAATAGTTTTGACCCTCAAAGGAAATAAGTAAGTCTTTTAAATTCTTGTATAACAAATAATAATTGTGAGACAAACAATTTTAAAAATAATAAAACTTTTTGTGAAATCAATAGGATAGAGCTGTGTCAATCGTTCGTTTTAAAAGATTCAATCGTTCATTTTTTCAATCATTTTTGTTTTTCTTTTTAGTTTCAAATAAATTCATTTTTTTTTATTTAATTCAAAGTAGGAAATGAGTCTTATAAAGCTTTGCAATTGCAGGCAAGAGGTTTGAATTTAAATTAACTAACAACTCAGTTCAATGATTCTTTGTTTTCAATGGTTCATTTTTTCAATGATTTTGGTTTCTTTTCTTTTTCGTTTCAAATAAATTAATTTTTTTTATTTATTTATTTATTTTAAAGTAGGACATGAGTTTTAAATTAAAATTTTTTACTAATAACTCTGCTGTGAAATCAAAGGATATATTATTAGTCCCGGAACTTATTTTTATGAAACTTAATTTTATTAGTCCATACTTTATTAGAACTAATAATTTGGAAATTATTAGTTTTAGAAGGGTTGCCAGATATATTTTGACGAAACTAGTAATCGAGATGCAAAATCCCGGAAAAATAAGAACTAAAAAAAGAGTACAAAACTGGTTTAAAATGAATTCATAATTTTATATAAAAAAAAACACAAAATCTTATTAAAATTTAATCAAAAATCACATTTTTAATCCAACATTTTTGTTCTTATTAATTGTTCATAAAAAAAAAAAGAAAACATGAAAAACCTTGCCACAATGTTTTGCACAAATGCCATTTAATACCAACGACTCAAAATTTTAAACGATTTTGTAAAATGCTGAAGCCATTTTAGTAAGTTACTAAGTTAAACAGTCTTTTTTTACTTAGCAACTTGCAAAAATGGATTTAGCATTTTACTTAATCGTTTGAAATTTTGCGCCAATGTGTTTTTCCAGAAGGATTTATTTATAAATAATATTAATAAAATTGGAAAATTAAATCATCCCACGAAAAAAATGTTAACATAATTCTATAGATTGCAGAAACATTACGATCGTTTTAATTTTGTAGCTCTTAACTTAGTGATATGAAAAATTCCGAGGACCCTCAGAAATACTGTAATTTTAAACTAAATATTAATTTTTATAAAGATTCAACATTTTTGTTGATCAGAGAATTAACCGAGCAATAGCTCATACGCTAAGTTTTTAGTTTTGATTATAGTACAGGAAAGTTAGTAAATAAACAGGCATTTTGTGAAACGAAATATAGGACGGCTGAATTTTTCAAATCTGAAAGAGGGGAAAACGCGAATCGCTCTATATCTCCAAAACTATGGATCCTAAAGAAGTGGTTATCAGACCAAAGTTCTTGGAAATTTAATTATGTTTTTCTTTGTAATACATTATTTTTCTAAGCGGGCAATAGTTTTGAGGGTATGTTTTAATTTGTTTTTTTTTTCGGTTTTTTAAGATTTTATCATTCCCGGTAATAGTAACATAATTTTTAAAACAGTAAATGTTATAGACCATCGAATTTTCAATAATTTGGTATATTTTTGAAAGTCATGCGATGTATGAGTCGAAAGTTATTGATCTGAAAACTATAGTCTAAGTTCAGGAAAGTTAGTAAATAAACAGGCATTTTGTGAAACGAAATATAGGGAGGCTGATTTTTTTCAAATTTGAAAGAAAGGGTATTAGAAAAGCTTAAGTCCTGATTTTCGGGACGCCAACCCACTGGCGAAATCCGCTATTTTGAAAAACGTGAATTGGTGTGTATCTACTAAACTATTGGCTTGACCAAATAAGTTACTCGAGCAAAGTTATAGGTAATATAAATATCTTTTCTTGTGCATTCACTGTTTTTCAGCGAGGACAACACTTTTAAGGTTATGTCGTTTTATTTATTATTTTGTCGGTTTTTTTTTTTTAATTTTCTCAGTCTCTATGATAGTAACATAATATTTTATCATCATAAAAGTTGGATGTTTGACTTAAAACAAAATATGTATAGGTATCACAATATTGTAAGTTTTGCCAATATTTTTTGTTTTTTTAATTTTAAATTAATATTTAGAGGAAATTGCCCGACCCACCTTAATAACACACTGACTCTCATATTATATTTTTCTTGTTTTTACATAACGTCTACGTTTTAGCCTTTTTTTCATACCTTATGGAAAACCATATTAGTAGATTGTTTGAAAATATTGAGAGGGATTGCTCTTAAGGTTCCGTATCTTTGGGTTGAAAAGCCATAAATAATCCTTAAAAGTATTCCAAATTAATGGAAATTTGATGCTGTACAACTTTAATGATGCTTAAAATTCATAGACTGAGAAAAATAAAAAAAAAAAAAAACGAAAAACAAATAGAACAACATAAACTAAAAAGCGTTTTTCTCGATGAAAAACAGTGAATGCACAAGAAAAGATATTCATATTACCAACAACTTTGGTTAAGTAACTTATTCGGTCAAGCCAATAGTTTAGTAGCTTTTCTAATACTCTTTTCAGATTTGAAAAATTCAGCCGTCCTATATTTCGTTCCACGAAAAAGTCTATCTTTCCTGTACTATTATTGGATTACAAAATACAAACAAATTGAAATAAAATAAATTAACTCGATTCGTTTTTAAAGTAAGCAATGAATTAGGAGTAGCATACAAGTAGTGCGATACTTAAAGGGTTGAAAAGAGTACAATACCGGACAATTAATAGAAACTATCGCGGACTTCCCCCACACAGAAAAAAAGACAATACATATCCGGGAAAACCCGAGCATATAGCAACTCTATATTAGACTAATAGTTTTATGAAATAGGGCTTAGGAGACAAGAGTTCCAATGAACTACAAATAGCATTCATCTTTAAGGCAAATCTAATCAACCTGTTTTAACTTACCTTAACTGGAAGTTGTTTTGCGAAAGGAACTAAAAATCCCAGCGGTGGTTTGTGATTCACCAAAAGCAATGGTCCACTCTTTGAACTCGGATCGATCGAATCAATCTTTCCATATTGAGTGATTTTATCTCGAATAAAGATTTTCGGAATATCTGTACCTTTTCCGAACTTTGTAATCTAGATGGAGGTATGTATAAATATTAAATATCATTTCTCAAATCTTTTTCTAATATTCTGAAAAAAAAACGACTTACTGGACGGATGTTGTAATAGGCATATGCAAAGAGTAGGCCTGACGCTGTGTAAATTGCGATCTAATCGAAATAGAAATTATATAATAACAAATGAGCAAAATACGGAAGGAATAATTTATTTTTATAGATTTTCAAATAGCCTTCATTTCAAAAAAAAATTGAACTTACTTCAGCGCCTTTTGTATCTTTTTGCATGTAATTGCAGAAACTTTCATAGGAGTTTGATAATTTTGTTTGTAATGCAGACATTTTTAAAAAGCGTTTGTCTTTGTTGATTATGATGTCGATCGATGGACTTATATTATATGATTCGATTTTGTGTCGTTTTGTCGGTATTTTTAAATTATTACTGCATAATTGTTGAACAAAAATAAAATATCGTAGGTCAACAAAATCATCTGTGTTGGATTTTTGAAAGATATGTAAATTTTTTTTGAGAGGTGGAGTCAAATGTCAAACGTTTGAAATGTCAAGTATGTTGATGTAAACGTAACGTGACCCTTCAAGCAAACAGGTCCGACCTCGGTCCGAATCCGCTCCGCCTGAGGCGGAGCTGAGTCCGACTTCGGATCAGAAACTGGTCCGAAGGCGGCTCAAATTAGTATGGAAATTATAATCACCGCGAAGTCGATTGCATATGTATTGATGTGGTGAATATCTCCATTCCGAGAAAATGGAGCCGAAGGCGGACCTGAGTCGGAGCAGCGAAAACCTACCAGAAAGAGGAATAAAAAAGGGATGAAGTATCGCATTCGCGACCAAAAAAAAGAACAAGATTTATTTTTTTTTTCACTGAAACTGTTTTATTTTTTATTTAATTTTGGCAAACGAAATTTTCACAATATAAAATACAATACATTTTTTTCATTTTATTTTATTTGTTGTTGCTGCTGTTGTTGGTGTTTTTTTAGATGCCCAATCGCATGTTTCACCTTCTGCCTTTTTCTTCATCATTAGAGATTACATCTACATAACAAGAAGAAACAACATTTTAACCCAAACACTTTGAGCGATATATACAACATACCTTTTTTTGTTTCCATATTGTTTATAATTTGATATTAGGTGTGTTTTTTATTACAACCGGTCTTAACTTGACAAAAAAAACGCAGTCTGGGCTAAGCAATTTACATGCTCAATACAACAACACCTTAGCCCCTTGGGCTTAGTTGTTTAGCCCGGAGATTTCTCTGGGCTTAACTTTTTGAAGAGTTTTAAATCTGTGCTACCAAACTAATTTTTTCATAAATTGTTTAGAATTTGTTTACAAACGTGAAAACTCACGTTTGGAAGGACAAAATGTATTAAAATAGTTTTGCTAGCATACATTTTTGTATCTCTTTGTAAAACATACATGCAAAATACAAGAAAATGACGAAAGCGAAAAATATGACAACTCTAAATTTTTGTTGTGTCTGCTGTTTTCGGAACATTCAATATACAGTGCTGCCAAAATTTCAGATTAAGCCCCGAGGCGTTTTTTTTGTCCAGTTAAGACCGGTGGTAATAAAAAACACACCTATTGTTTATAATTATACTAATATTATAATAACAACGAGACACGACGCGACGCGACTATACACTTCAACGAAACATAACAAAATGACGCTTTTGCTCTTGTTGGCTATGTCTGTTTCACTTTTTTTTCCATTTCTCACTTTCCACCACGATTCTCGTTCGACTTTGTGTTCATACACAAAAAGTTGCAAGTGTGTGAGTGCAACCCCGCTTTTCTCGGTCGGAGGTCGGACTGTCTTTTCTGGACTCCGTTTTCTTGCTTGAAGGGGACGTTATATTATGTGAACGATTGCTTTTTGTAACAGGGTGGTCTCGTTGTGAATCGGAATATTTGGTGGTCTATCGTGAATACAAATTTATTAGGAAATATTATTAACCTTGTTTCAAACATGGGAACGAAAATGATCATTAAAATCTCTCTTGAAATATATTTAAATAAACTATACATTTGCAGGGGAATTTATTTAACTGTCATTTCATATGATTTTTTCTTCCCTGGAAAAAGATTGCGAGGAAGAATCTCGATCACAAAATAGATTCCGAGTGAAACAAAATGTCTCTAGAGATTCACGATGGCCATTATTTCGAGTAACGTTTAACTTTCGATGCGATAAATAAAGTCGATCGAATCGATATATAAATGTTTTGGTATTATGTATCTCTTTCGACAAAAACATTTGCTATTGTGAACTATGAACTTGATTTGAGTCGATAGCAAAATTGTAAACGAAAAAGATCGAACGATAAAAAGAGAATTTTCGTTCAGAACAGAATTAATCGATTTTCGACAAAAGTCGTCTATCGATAGAGATTCACAAAACCTAAAGTCATTTTCAATGATTGACTATAGACAAAAGTCGTCTATCAAAAGACAAACGACACTCGCAATAATGCCGACTTTTCACAAGCCGATTTTTGCAGTGCGGCGAAGTTTTTCAGCGTAATGGGGACTTTTCACGAGTCGATTTTTGCCGTGCGGCGAAGCTTTTCGACTCGTGTGAACATAAGTCGCAGGCGACTACAGTGACATGCCCCATAGAAAAATCCTAGTCGACCGACATATCGTGCGGCTGAAATCGACTCGTGAAAAGTCGGCATAAGCATTGGGCACGTTCAAACACCTATCGGATAGGCTATCTGGGATACCCGTATCTGGAATATCTTTTTGAACAAAGAGGTATCCAGATAGCTTGCCCAAGCAGCTACTAAAAAAATATGTAAATATTGAGAAGAGGAAATTTTTTCTTTTGAGCAAATTACATTTTTTTTATTGTTGAAAAGTACTTGCACAATCGCTTTGACTTTATTTCTTGCAATTTTTTTTTTTTGAAGCTGAATAATAGCCGGAAAAGCAATCAAAATAAAAAAAGCCAAATGTATATCAGCTGATCACTCGGATACCTGAGGTATACCAGAAATTCTGGGATACCTTCAGATTATTTTTTGACAGAAAATGGTTCGTTTCCTTGCTAATTTTTAACATTGTTTACAACAACAAAAAGCTATCCGATAGCTTTATGTTAGCTCTTTGAACGTGCCCATTGAATAAGAAGTACAGGAAGGGGTGTATTGACGACTGGACCATGTACCCTGGCGGAAAGAAGTTGAAACTACTTATACACATCGAGTATCAGAAATCGTGGAAAATAATATGGAAATTGAGTAGTGCTGTAATGAAATTATTTATAAAAAGTAAAAACAACAGTTTAAATAAAAGAAAAAACTGTTTTTCATAAAAAGAAAAGGTCAAACTATAGATTTAAAGCAAAATTCTTATTAAAATTGAAGCCCTTGTTGCAATTAGTGTAGTTTAAGTATTATCTGGTAATTTTCTTTGCATTTTGTTCTTGAAATTTCTCATATGAACGAAAAGTTGTTAGGTGGTCAATATTATAAAGCTAATGGCACTTGAATTTGTTATTATTTGTTATTATTTAGACAAGGGTGGGTGCTTATCACGGACACTGAGTCCAGTGCAGCTAATTTAGAAGACCGAAAATTTATATGTTTCATCTCCCAAGAATATGTTCGATGATATATATATTTAAAAAATGGGTTCTTTTTCTTCAAAGAATCATCCAAAATCCATGGTTGCACCAAAACATGATGAAATAACATAACAACTTTTGCATAGAATTGCATCCCTTGCAAGAAGGTATTTATTTCATTAATTCATATTATACATCAAATGGATCTTTATTATGTCTCCTTTCCTCTGATTGTGATTAAGTTTTTGGGGAAAAACTTGAATGCTACAGAAATAAAAAATGGCAATTAAGTTATTTACATGTAATTTTTCTGAAATTAATTTCATTTATATTTTTTAATTAATTATTTTACCTGAATGTAAATACATGTATTCTTATGGCTCCTGATTTTTGATGTGTATATGTAGTTGCTTATTTTTGCCACTAGTGTCGCATTTTGACTTTTCCAGTTGTCAATATCACACCTATAGAGTTGGCGAGTGAAGCCACAAAAAAATAAAAAAAAAAAATAAATTTTATATAAACTGTCAAAAATTTTATATAATCTGTCAAATTTCGAGCTCGTTTTCCATGGGCGAACTTACTCTTATTGGTGATGACAAGGCGATGCAATCATTGACCGCCAATGTTTCAGCTAATCTTGATGATTTTAAAACAATTTTCAGTCTGTTTTTAGTTGAGAAAAAAACAGTTTAAAATTCGTATATAATTATGATAAAAAATAGCACTTATACGGAAGTCTCTCACGAGACCAGTTACTTTTCTGTTGGCGCCCCTTGAGTGAACAATATATCTGCACTCCGACCCTTTACCAATACATGTGCATCTGTACAACTCACACTAATAAAAAGCGGCTTCACTTATTTGGATAAACACCCCTTCCTGTACTTCTTATTCAATGGGCATAAGTCGACTTCCTTTTTTCCTTCAAGCTGAAACCAGAAATTTAAGAACTGTAACAAAGAGCAAAGGACGCTTTCCTGGAACTATTCGGTCACTCCTGCGGGGTATCTTACCCTGGTTTTTACCGCTGTCTCAGAGAAACCCATATCAGATCTCGTGGTTGTATATCGAATGCCTTTCATGCAAGTTCATACAAAAAAATGGCAAGTGCTAGGAAACGTATGGGACTGGCTATAATGCGCATATGCGAAGTTTGTTCAACTTTCGTTCAATTTTCACTTAGGGCCAGGTTGTAGAAACATGGCTCCGCTTGGTTTAGGAATTTTACTTCCTGTTTAACTTTGGTTCAAGCATGGATTTGCCATATACGGACTTTGAGCCAGTTTTAAATCTCAGCTTTTCACCGATTTCAGAAGATAAAAGTTACTGAACCACGGATCAAATATTTGTACAACTGACCTTCATAAGATCATGCAAACTCTTCTTTAATAGTTGAGTGAATAAATAAAAGGCCGTATTCCCATTTTTCATGCTTTCAATTTTTTTAAAATTAAATCGGCTTTTTAAGGCAAAATTACACATGTTGCCTTTAATGGAAACTGCTAAAACGCCTTATTTCTTATGTAAAATGACCCTTCAACTGAATTTCATAAAAAACTTGACATATTTATCACATTCAATTTTTTAATAATTTGTTCAGATGGAAATGCGGCTTTTTGTTTATTCACTGCTCAATTGAACCTTAAGATTAAGAGTTAATTAGGGTGGCTCAGTCCGGTTATTAATTTTATCAAGACATACACGCGATTGGAATTGTAGCGGTTGGTTTAAGTTGATGCCTAGATACTTTGTTTAGGATATAGTTACAACTGAAATTGTAAGTGTTATGATTCTCGAATAAATTACAGATATAAGCCACAAATTTTCAAACAGCTCTCTTGGGACATAAAGATGTGAGTGTATCACCCCTGTGACGCAGGTCCTCAGAGAAAAAAATTTAAAAGCATTGATACACTTTACTGTTGATTTGTAGTTTTCCAGTTGTACAAAGAAGTTTCTGGGAGAAAGAAATGAAAATGGATCACTTGCAGGATTGGTCCCGCTGAATGTCGTTTTCTTCTTTGTTTGATCTGCAAGTTCTGCAAATTTCAATTTTCAAAAAAAAAAACAAAGAAGTCTTTTTTCTATTGACAGTAAATAAATTGTTTGAATTACCAATATTAAACTATATTTACATTTTGCACATTGACATTAAAAAAAAAAACACGTTTACAACATATTTTAACGATAACTAAAGTTTCCTAAAACCAAAGACCATCATCTTCGTTTTCTTCTTGAGGTTCTGTAGGTCTAACTTCCATTGGCAGGATATTATTTTCTCCACCTTCATCTTGAGGTGGTTGTAGAGGCATCGATCCGAGCGGAAGTGATGTCGAAGGTTCATTATTAGCCATTTCAGCCATAAGAAATTTACTATCTTCATCTTCATCACTGTCCGAAATTGCAAGATCCTCATCGATGCCTACATTTTCATTATCTGGCATATCAGATGGCATAAGCATTGGCACCTGTTGTAATGATGGTGGTCGCAGTTGCTGCATCTGTTGCATTTGATCGCTTTCTTGTTCAACGGGGAACTGTTGCTCGTTATTTGGTAAGAACTGCGACAATGGCTGTTCTGTTTGCGTCTGCGAAGTTGGCAAACGATTACCCATGCTAAGAAAGTCGGATGGATCATAGTTTGGATCCAAATCGATGGAGTCATCTGAAGAAAAGAGATAATATACAAAAAGAATTACTTATTTATGACACACAACACAATCAATTAATAATAAAAAAAATAAAGTAAATAAAACAACTAATAAAAAAAGAAGATACATTTTAGGATTGGATCCAATCATGAAAAGAATTTGTAGACTTATTTTAAATTCAAATGACAAAGACAAAAAAACTATAACGATTGGTTCCAATCTTTTATATGAAAAGGTCAAGGGGTCTGAATTTTGCTGGACGGGAAGGAAGATATAAAAATTTTGCTGTTTCAGTAAAATCAAAAATAAAAGATGTACGAGTAAATTAATTAATGTACATTACATACATTTAACAAAAAAAAATTTGAGAAAAAAAACAAAACATTTGGATGGATCACAGGGATTTTGTAAAGACAAAAGTAAATTGCAAATGGAACCTTGAGGCTGTTGAGTGTAAAAGCCAACTCCACTCAACTGCACCATTGCTTCAGCTGCCTGCTGACTATCGTCCTCTCCGTGTTGTCCTTCGTTAGTTACACATACAATGGGTAATGTAAAATACAACATAGGTGATTTTTAAGAATTAATGTTAATGATAAGTCAATATGCTGTGAGCGATGTTTTCAATTTTCTTTTTATTTTATTAAATACAAAAATGATAAATCTCATTGAAAACTTATTACTATGAAAATATTTGTATTTAATAGCCTGTTCTCACTAGAGCTCAAATGAGATAATTTCGCAAAGTATCTCATTTCGAATGTCAAATCGTAAATTATCTGATGTAGACTGTAGTGAAAACAGGCTATAAACTTAATTTATAACCAAGCAGAAAATTAAGCCACACACCCAAAACTGTGTTGCGGGGAGAATGAAAAAATAACAACATGGATACAAAGAGCCACACAGAGAAAACACCAAATGAGCTATCAAACATAATGAAATAACTTGAATTTTTGGGTAAATTCTATTTCTTCTTCTTCTCCTTTCTTCAACATTTTAAACCACGAATTCCTGTTTGTGTTCTCTGAAACTGTAGTTTTTCACAAAAAGAGCCCCCTCACGAGACAACAAATAACTTTCCCTACTTGCGAATTTCAGTTCAACAAAATTTCTTCGGACAAAAATATGAGTTCTGCCCAAAACCAAATTAAAACAAAGTACAAATTGTTGAAAAATATTCTTCAGTTTTAATAAAACTGTGTATTTTATTATATTTGCATGATTTTATATATAAGATTTTTCAAACTGAAAATTAAACTATCGCATGTGTTTTGTTCATATTGACAAAATAGCCATTTTTTATCTTCAAAAGCGTTTGGGTATTTTCGTAGAATTATTCTTCCTCAAAAAGGATTTCATCTTCACTCTTTAAATTTTGAAGAACTTATGACCTTTTAACAATGAAGTGAAGGGTGTGCAAATTCAAAATCATCTCATTTGAAATTGAAAATATCGCATTTCGAAGCTCATTTTTCAATATTTCTTCGAAATCAAATCAAGTAGGTAAAAAAGTGATCGGCTTTTAATATATGTACGTATTTCAGGAGTCATCACTTGATCTAAAGTTTAAGATTGAAAATGCAGTCTTATGGAAAGCGTAAGTGTACCCTTCAACACGTTACATGGATTTTTTGTGACGTCAAAAAGTCAACGCGTTGACCGGTTTCATTGGTAAAATTAACTGAAAGATGATTAACAGCCCTAACCTGCTATTCGATTCACGTGAATCGAAAGATTTAATTCATTAACCACGTCGAATTATCTTCGATAAACTTATGTCTTTCGATAGCAAGGCGTTGATTCTGTCTGTTTTAGTAATCCACAGACATGTTATTTAAGACATTCACGTGAATCGAAAAGCAGAAAAGGGCTGTAAAACTAAACTTAAAAAACGTACGATGGTCAAAATTTTGCAGATCTTTGTAGAGTCCTCTAAATAGAATTCGACTTTGGGTTACAAACACGTTTACCACTCGTAAAATAAAATTCCCACCAAGCTTCCACAAAGATCCTAGCAAACTAAACAAAAACCTACCAAAACACACTGAATTTTTAGATGATAATTTTTATTTTTTTTTTTTTATTTATAAATTTTATTAATTTTTAGTCTATTGAATAGACCCTTTTGGATGGAACAAATTCGTTCAAGATTTTTTATTGGCGATTATGATTCCTTGGCATACAAGAATACTCCAGCCAAAAGTGCTACTAAATCCATTGGTGCATTTCTGAGAAAACGGCAACACTGGTCGGTTTTCAGTTTTTTTGATTTAACTCGAAAACCAAGCCTGACTTTGAAATGGTTCAAAGACACTTTTCATAGCAAATTAAATTTTCTGTCAAGTTAAGATGGTTAAAAAATTTTAAAAATTATTTTTGTCTAAAATTCTAACCTAAAATCAAAGAAAAAAAAGTTAAAAAATTGACAATTTTATTTTTTTTTACTAAATCAAGGGGCATTTTGTGTATGTAGCCGGGACGTCCAAACTTTGTACTAATGAAATAAAGAAGAGGTAAAATCCTTTGATAATATGCAATTTTTAATTTTTTTTGTCAAGAAACAACTTAAATGTACCTATTCAAAAATTAGCACTTTTTCTAAATTTTTGACTTTTTTAGTTAAAAGCAAGTTTTTAAAACTCGATAAAATCGTATTAATTGGTAACTTTTAGACTTTTAAAGTAAACATACTTCGAGGGATTGATTTAATATAAACTAAATATGACAAACAAAAAAATTTATTTGCATCCTTATGGCCTTTTGTGCAATTTTGTGTATGTGCATTTTTATAAATTCGGGTCGAATGGATGGACAGAGAGCCATTAGCTTTGGTCTATTGCATAGAAGAACATTTAATACCAACTCTTTTACTGTTTTCAATGGCCTGAAAAACAATTCTTGTAAAATCCGCGACCAACGAAAAGTTTCTCTTGAAAAACGAATAAAATACTCTAATGAGTTTGAAACAAAATAGCTCAGGGAAATTAGTAAATCAAATTGCACTTTTCGCGGGACAAATTTTTTTCATGGAACGTATTTAGGTGAATGTCCTTACCGTAAAAGTGAATTTTTTGGGATGATAAGATATCGGGAACAGCCGCCATCTTGGAAAAGAGGTTGGTGCCGTTTTTATTTTATAACTCCATTTTTACTCATTTAAACCAAAAATGTCCGAGGATAGACTTATTCACAATTAAATTATCTAAAAAATGATATACAAATGAATTCCGTGAGTTAGTTAAATTCAATTTTATAGTCGGTCAAAGTCCAAATTCTTCTCGCAAGGTTAAGACAATATGATATTTTTTCAAATATCTGAAGAACTTTTGATTTGTTTGGGATTTTCTTCAAGAATGAATTATAGCACTTTTGATTATCTATAAAATGAGCCCTTTATCTAAACTGTAACCAACATAATGTATAAGCCATCTAACGTCGAAGTTCACATTCTACTATCCAAAAGTGAGAAAATAACAAGTTTTCTTCTATTAGACCGAGCAAATTTTTGAAGTGGAGGTATAACCAAAATATAAGTAAACAGTTTTTTAACTATATTCGTCTAAATATTGAATTCAAAGTTTGAAATCTTTAATGTTAACCTTTATATGGTTTCCGAGGTTTTAAATGAAGTGAATTTTCCAATTAATGTGAATAAGCTCAAGTGACACTATTTAAAATTCTAAATATAAGAACTGATACCCTGTCATTTTTCCTAAACATGAACACCTCAATCTCAGCATTACGATAAGTATAACTCAAGATATGAGGTGTGTAAGCCGTTATGTTTTCGAGACTATTGTGTTTAATTTTTGATTGTTTATTTGAACTATTGAAATCCCAAATATGTTCAGTTAAAAAATCGTATATCATGACTTCGACGTTTGGTTGCCTCTACAATGTGATGGTTACAAAAACAATAAAGGGTTCATTTCATAGATAATTAAAAGTGCTATAATTCATTCTTTAAGAAAATCCCAAACAAATCAAAAGTTCTTCAGATATTTGAAAAAATGTCATATTGTCTTAACCTTGCGAGAAGAACCCGGACTTTGACCGACTATAAAATTGAATTTAACTAACTCACGGAATTCATTTGTATATCATTTTTTAGATAATTTAATTGATAATAAGTCTACCCTGGGACATTTTTGGTTTAAATGAGTAAAAATGGAGTTATAAAATAAAAACGGCACCGACCTCTTTTCCAAGATGGCGGCTGTTCCCGATATCTTATCATCCCAAAAAATTCACTTTTACGGTAAGGACATTCACCTAAATACGTTCCATGAAAAAAATTTGTCCCGCGAAAAGTGCAATTTGATTTACTAATTTCCCTGAGCTATTTTGTTTCAAACTCATTAGAGTATTTTATTCGTTTTTCAAGAGAAACTTTTCGTTGGTCGCGGATTTTACAAGAATTGTTTTTCAGGCCATTGAAAACAGTAAAAGAGTTGGTATTAAATGTTCTTCTATGCAATAGACCAAAGCTAATGGCTCTCTGTCCATCCATTCGACCCGAATTTATAAAAATGCACATACACAAAATTGCACAAAAGGCCATAAGGATGCAAATAAATTTTTTTGTTTGTCATATTTAGTTTATATTAAATCAATCCCTCGAAGTATGTTTACTTTAAAAGTCTAAAAGTTACCAATTAATACGATTTTATCGAGTTTTAAAAACTTGCTTTTAACTAAAAAAGTCAAAAATTTAGAAAAAGTGCTAATTTTTGAATAGGTACATTTAAGTTGTTTCTTGACAAAAAAAATTAAAAATTGCATATTATCAAAGGATTTTACCTCTTCTTTATTTCATTAGTACAAAGTTTGGACGTCCCGGCTACATACACAAAATGCCCCTTGATTTAGTAAAAAAAAATAAAATTGTCAATTTTTTAACTTTTTTTTCTTTGATTTTAGGTTAGAATTTTAGACAAAAATAATTTTTAAAATTTTTTAACCATCTTAACTTGACAGAAAATTTAATTTGCTATGAAAAGTGTCTTTGAACCATTTCAAAGTCAGGCTTGGTTTTCGAGTTAAATCAAAAAAACTGAAAACCGACCAGTGTTGCCGTTTTCTCAGAAATGCACCAATGGATTTAGTAGCACTTTTGGCTGGAGTATTCTTGTATGCCAAGGAATCATAATCGCCAATAAAAAGTCTTGAACGAATTTGTTCTATTTTTGCTCTGGAGCTCGGGTCTATTAAATAGACTATTTTATAAAAAAATAATTTTTTTAATCGTAACTAGTTTTTGTGTTATCTATTGAGTTTTGGAATTCGAAGGCTGTATAACAAAATTTACAAAAAATAATCTATTTTTTTTTTTTTTCAAAAATTTGAAAAGTTAAAATTTTCAAACTTTTTTAACCCACAAAATAGGTTTTGGTTTCAAAAACAATTTTTGTACTACCTTCCGCTAACCCCTGCAAAATTAAGCAATTTTCATTTTCGCTTTCCGTTTTTGTTTTCACCTACAGTTTTTGTAGTTTATATTATTAAGCTCACAGAATAAAAATGAAGAAAAACAAAGAAAAAAAATATGCCACCTGGAATTTAGGCTGAATTGGTTAAAAAGTTAAATTCCGATTTGTTCATATTAGAAAGACTTTTTTAAGTGTTTCTTGAGCATTTACGTTCTGAAGTTACAGTTGCAATGCATTGAAATAAATTTTTTTAAAACAGATTTTGTAAAAACTATTTAATAAAGAAAGGAGATGGCACATTTTTCTATGGAGCTTGGGCCCAGTGTGTTCACTAACGAAATTGGTATCAAATGAAAGGTGACGGTAAGCACATTACGTGGGTAAAATATTTTCAAATTCGTTAGTGGGGTTTTGGAGATATTTGAGTTTGAAGTTTCGGATTTCACAATCAAGATTTCAGCTAATTTTTCGAACAATTAATCGTAGAATGCGTAATAATGGGTGTACAGAAATAATATTAGTATCAAATAAAAGGTATTTCTCTTGTCTATAAATCTGTATCAAAAGTTTTTTTCTTTGTTAAAAAAAATAATACATATTAGGTATTTACTTCTCAAAAGGTGATTTTTTTAAGCGAGGCATTTGGCACATCGAAATATCAAAATATTCAGTGGTGACATGCACTTTTTTTTTGTAATTTTTCGATAGCTTAATGTGTTACCTTTAATTCTATATATAAAATAGTTCTATAAAACATACAAAAACCTTATAATAAGCAAAATACACAAAAACGCGCTGAAATATGCCTATTAAATAATAAGAATAGAAACTATAGTTCAGTCAATGGGGAAAAATCTGGAAAAAGCTATGACTTGAGCTAAGTTTGAATGCAGTATTGAAGAGGGGTTTATCCCAAGTACAAATCTCAGATTGCGTATTGTTTGGTCTTGTGGGGCGACCGCCATTTTGAAAAACGCATTTGTCTCAATATCTCGAGAACGACTGGTCGGACAGAAAACTAGAGAGGACTTTTTAGATTGGAAATTAGTTAATCTTTCTTTTTCTAGTACATCATTTTTCTCTAGGAGTTATAATTTCAGAGTTACACTACCGAAAATTGTGTGTTTTTTGATATTTTAAATATTTTAAACAACCCTTAGAGTTAAGTGCGGAATTACTGAGAATGAGATACTTTGCGGTTCTGTTACTCTGAAAGTATAACTCCTAGAGAAAAATGATGTACTAGAAAAAGAAAGATTAACTAATTTCCAATCTAAAAAGTCCTTTCTACGCATTCTACGATTAATTGATCGCAAAAATAGCTGAAATCTTGATTTTGAAATCCGAAACTTCAAACTCAAATATCTCCAAAACCCCACTAACGAATTTGAAAATATTTTACCCACGTAATGTGCTTACCGTCACCTTTCATTTGATACCCATTTCGTAAGTGAACACACTGGGCCCAAAAATGTGCCATCTCCTTTGTTTCCTGACCAAAAACCTACCAAATCCGAGCTCTACCAAAACGGCAAACCGTTTTACTTATTTTTTTTTTTCTTCTTTCAATTTACAATTTTATATCCATCGCTCACTGCATAATGCTTATGGACAATTCAAGATGATAAGGGTATCTATACGTATAAATAAGAGTAACCACGTACCTTCTTCTGGTTGACCAATACCAATTTCGGTTTCTTCAACTTTGATAACACTTTCTGGTTGGCCAGCTTCACCTTGATCTAAGAGCATAGCTGCACCAGCTTCATCTTCTGTCATAACTTCCTCGAATTCTTCATCATCCGTAGAACATTGAAGATCTATAATAATGAAAAATATATTAATGACTCTATTGACTACTAAACTTTTGTTTAGCTTTGCATAAGAAATTAAAAACAAAAATTATGTAACAAAAAAAAGACGTAACTTAAACTCAATAAACAAAACAAATTATTTAACAAAAATTAAATTAAATATAAACAAAACAAGCATGGTGATAATGTGATGTATTAATTGGGTTGCCCTTTTGTTACATTATTATGTGCATGTGTATGTGTGATAAATAAAAATAACATTTTTTTTGAAATTAAATTGTTAAGTGGTTATAATTAAAAAAAAAATAATGAATCAATAAATTTGAAAAAAAAAAAATAAAAAACGCAATCGAAGAATCCATCATCAAATTCTTACCTTCTTCCAGAAAAGAATTTTGAGTATTACTTAGATTCGAAGTAAGGCTGTCCTTCCGAGGACGACCACGCCCACGTTTTACAGCATTGGTTACTTTGACTAGAAAATAAATTTAAATTTACCCATGCTCTCAATAAATATACAAATTCGTTAGAAAAAAAAAATTATTTAATTTAACAATCTAACAACGCAGTGCTCAGAAGTATAGATTGAAAGTAAATTCAAGAGTTTGGTCTCATAAAATTTAAAGCATACTTCAGGGCCTTTTTAATAGAAATTAGAATGAAATTTTAAATGACTTTATAGGATAAGCTTCGATTTGTAGATTTTATAGTATAAATTTTGTTTAAATGGTTTTGTTTGGGCCTAATTTCGGTTGGATTAATTCGGATCTTTTTTTTTTGTAAAATACTTAATTTTTGTTGTATAATACCGGAATTTTTGGATTTATTTAGATTTTTGATTAC